>NC_079510.1:44876681-45507659 GCF_030052815.1 Hevea brasiliensis
GTTCTGTCATCTAAAATCCAAGAATGATAAAACTTTTATTAATAAAAATTTTAATTTTATAGTAATACATAAATAACATTTGATAGTCTAACAATTAACAAATAAATTAGATTTTTTTATTTACTCAATTTATCATAAATTTCAAATATAAAATTTATTAAATATATAAATTTTATATATTTATATTTATTACATCTAAACAAGAATTCTCTTAATTATTATATAAAATTTTATGTCAAGAATTTCCCAAAGCAATAAACGATATTTAGCTCAGCATAAGAAAGGGACATCAACTTGCGTTAAATGCAAAGCTGCGACTAAATCATTAAAATATTGTGCTTTACGTTACAGCTATAACCCTAATTTTCCAGCAAACAAAAATGATAAATATCCGGCCAAGTTTGAAACAAACATGCATATTATTATTATTAAGGCTCTCCCTCATGGGCTAAAATGTTCCATTTGTAAGTATACAAATAATTAAGGAGAGGAAGCTGTTACTTGCTATATGATTACATAACCACCTTTCCATTATTGTGTCTCCACCAATCCATATCTCCTCCAACCAAAATACATACACAAGTGTGTGCATACATATATATATTTTTTCTTGTGTATAAAAATATATTTAGTTTTTTTATAAAAAAAAGTTAATCAATTTATTTTAACCTTGAATATTTATATTGTTTAGTCTCTATAATTTTGACTATTTATACTATTTAGTTTCTGTAATTTTAATTATTTATATTATTTAGTCCTTCTGATTGAGGTTAAAGTAATTTTAATTTTTTTATAGAAATCTAACAGAATAATTAAAGAATTATATTTTACAAAATATAAAAAACGTTTTAATTAGGTTTTAAAAATAATGACTAAGTAATTAAGTTTAACGTGTAAGGATCTGATAGTAATTTACCAACAAAAAATACTCCTCTCATATGTGACCCAACTAAAAAAAAAAGAATGAAGATGGAATACATGTATATATAATTCGACAGAAGAAGAGGAGAAATGAAATAGTATTCTTCAATGGATATGAATTTAAAGTATCAATGCATTCCCAAAAAAACCTGACTCCTGATTCAGGTAACTATTTGTCCAAAAATCATTCCTCTTAAATCTTAGTTAAAGACAAAATGGCACCACCACCAGACAAGGATATGCAAATCAACCAGCTACTGCCATAAAGAAAGCATGCGCTTGTGTGACAAACCCATTAATCACCACGCTATCTAAATTGGGCCATTTCCTTTCTTTGCATATATATTCACACCCGCACACCCTTCCACTAGTTGCGTTTGTATATATGTAATGCACATGCACACACCAAAAATACAAAGCATCATAAGGAATCATACTATGTGTATCAGATATACAGGATTCTATTCCCAATCCCAAAGAAATATAATGCGTCTCCATCCCATGTTTTGTCCATTTCACATTCCCTCCTCTTTCCACGTGCACCTGGACAGGTATGATCCCAAGCCATGCTGCATTCATCCAGGAGACCAACAAACTTAGGGGGAAAATTTTAGCCTCCTATGATATACTCTGCATAACATGTAATTCATGAATTGTTCCTTTTATGGTTCTATGATCTTGCAATAATCTTGTGAAAATGCAGTATTCAAGAATGAGGTATGTTGCTTGCAGATATGTTATTGGTGTTCAAATAACAGACAACATTCCCACAAAACCAAGAAGGGAAAAATGAAAGATATGCTACTGCTTTTGCTAGTACTCCTCTATCACTGTATTAATTGTTAGCATACTACAAAGCAAAAACATGTAGCATCCACATTGAGACGAGAGATCTCAATTGCTTAATTTTCATTTAAAGCAGACTAGGAAATCAACTAATACTTATTTCTGGGAATCTGTATGCTGGTAAGAGAAAATATTGATTGCAATTGTCTTGAAACATGCACGATGTAATTCATAAATCTTAATCTGAAGAAGCATACAAATTTCTCCCACAACGGTCACATGTTGAAGAACCAGCTGGGGAAGCCTTTTCTGGTTTGGCTTTCCGCATGTTTGGTAAATCAAGTTTCAGAACTTCAGACAGCGCCGTTGAGCCTTCTTGCAGCTCATCCAAACTGAAATTGCAATATTTATTCCAAGTCATATACTTGTACCACAAGAAACAAATGTCAATATGAGGTTTAAATAGGTCCAAGAATCCTAGTCTAAGGTAGCCTAACTTAGCCTACGATATGGATTAATGGGCCCAAGCATATATCAATTATCTGTATGAGGTTGGATAGGTCTAAGTATCATATTCAAGGGCCTGAAAGAGCTAAAGGATGATTTCTATTATGGTTTAACATTTCATCCTGCAGAATCCAAGGACCTTCTCAATTGCACATTATAAACAAAGTATGTTGATTCCTCTAGTTCATTGGAGGAAAGGCATCATCAAATGAGAATAAGTTCATAAGGAAGAATTTAAGCTTCTATTAACATGGTCCTATTTAACACTCATCAATGCTTACCTAATAGAGAGTGGAGGAGTTAGCCGGACAATAGTGTCATGTGTGGGCTTAGCAAGAACTCCCCTCTCCTTCAACCTCAGACAAATATCATATGCAGAAATGGGGGATAAATTCTTGCTGTTGAACTCCACAGCATTGAACAAACCTCTTCCTCGAACTTCCTTAATGTAGTCAGGAAACTGCTGCTGAACCTTAAGTAGTTGACGCCTGAGTTCATCCCCCAAATTGGCAGATCTATAGAATTGAACAAAATTCAGTCATATATGCATGAGTTCTTCTAAAAAGAAAATTGAAAACAAAGGGAGAAGAAAAAATATAAGTAACATCTTTATGTTGAATGCTGTTTACAGGAATCATACTCTAGCAATTTCACTTAAATGACTAACATGTATATAGTATATTAGAACTTCTAATATGAATACGAAACATAAAAAAAAAAAAATGAAATAAATTATCATGAAAAGAATGACCAAGCTTTGTTTCCCAAAAAATTTATAATGAGATGCAGTTCAATAAACCAAGCTATTAAACTTTCTTATTATTAAAATCAGGTCTTAGCAATTTTAATAAAAGGAGAAATTCTATATTCTCTAAGGTAGTATTTAGTATAAATGAATTGTACAAAATTTTGTGAAATTCATTTGCAAATCTAAAATTTTAGTGTTTAGTTTAAATGAAAATTCATTTGAAATTCTTAATAATCAATTCTATGGAATTTATTATAAATAAACCAAATTCTATTATAGAATTTGCTAATGAATTCCAAACTTAAAATCATATATATTTCAAGTAATAAAATTATACTCTTATTATATATCATTTTATTTTATTTTATTTTATTTATTCCAAATACAAAATTCATTTCATTTGAAATGAATTCCATATTTAATATAAAATATACAAAACAAAGAAATTCATTTGTAAATGAATTCTATCATGGAATTTATTTGCAAATGAAATGAATTTGAGTATATAATTGAACCAAACAGGATCTAAATTTTCAGATAATTTAAAATACAAAGAGCAACATTGTATCAAGAATCTGTTATTTCAAAAAATCCTTATGATATCTTTATCTAATGGATATAATACCTCATTGCTAGCCCCTCATCTTTGATCACATCTAATGATGCAATAGCAACAGCACTGGCCAAAGGATTGCCCCCAAATGTGCTGAAAATAACAAATAAAAACACCAGAGCCTTGTAAGAGAACCCCAAAAGCAACACAATGAAGATGGTAGAAAGATCAGAAAGCTACAAATATCTGGGAGAGTAAAAGTCAGCTTGCAATGAATACTGACTAAAAAATAAAAAAATAAAAAAACCACAATTAGAATGGCCTACCTTCCATGCTCTCCAGGTTGAATACAGAGCATTACATCTTTGTCTGCCAGCACCGCACTTACTGGTATTACTCCACCACCCAATGCTTTTCCTAGTATCTGAGCAGAACAAACATAGATGAAGTTATTTTATGCATGGAGGCACATAACTCAAATTCATAATATGGTTGAGTTACTGTAACCATTTAGCATTCATAAACATTAGTCACTCAAAATCTAAAGACTGGCCATAATAAATGCAAAATATCATAACACAGGTTATTGTGATTTGTGAAACCAAATTATAGCCAGTATTACAATAATCAATTCTAATTCAACTTTCTACACTTTCGGTGCTGATAGTACCATATTTCCTAAATGCATGTCCAGAAATGAATGTGACTGGCTGACTGCTTTAAAATCAACCCACAAAATTTAGAAAAATCAACAGAAACCAGCCAGTGAACCTATTCTTATGGAATTACAAGTCATCTATTAATGCAAACGAAAATTTTTCCACACAATAAAGACATGTTCTTCTGAACTAATTTGGAATTTCACGTACTATTGCAGACAATCATGTGTTTAATACAGAATAAGGAACCAAAAAATGCACTTTCATCATATCCAACACTTGGGAAACCCATAAAGGGAAGAAAAAGAAGCCTTACTACTATATCAGGGCGAACTTCTTCCCAATCACAGGCCAGTATTTTTCCTGTCCGTGCTAAGCCAGTTTGAATTTCATCGGCAATCATTAGAACATTATATTTTGAACAAAGATCTCTTACAGCCTTTAGGTAACCATCTGGGGGAATTATAACCTACATGAAAACAGAGAGAGCAGGAGAATTAGCTCCTCAAAAAGGGGGAAAGAAAAGGAAGGAAAACAAAGCGACCAACTCTGTTGTTCTCCATGCAATTCAAGCGTAGATACAGATGAGTATGTTATAGACAATTTTATGCCAAAAAGAACCAAGTAAATTAGGCAAAACAAGTGCTAAATTGCTAGAAAAACAGATAGGATAGTTTGGCTCCTTCAAGAATCCAGAAGATTTATCAGACAGTTCATGAACACTCAATTGCCATTTTCAGAGGTAACTTGAATGTGTGAATATCCACATCTGATACTACGCAACAGGATATGGGTTTTAGGGCAGATATAGACCTCAGATGTGCAAGTTACGTTATGAACATATCCATCAGGTATGCTCAATAAGAAGCAAATAATTACATTTCTAATTTACTGTAACTTCCCTACCAAGCTTTATGAATATATGTATAAGCTAGTTTATAAATATAATTTTCTATAGATACCTAATTAATTTATATGGATACAAATAGAAAAATATAGAAGTACCCTTGTTGCTATTTTACATGAACATTCCACAGCATAACTAAGCATGAAGCTAAATAAATTGAACAAATAAACAATCAAGCAATTATTCACTCTACCTTGGAACTAAATAACACACATCTTGGATAAATATCTAGACAGAGAAGCAAAAATCTTTGAAGCATGTCACATAACAATTATTTAATTCAGTACCAAGAAAAACATACCCCTGCCTCTCCTTGGATAGGTTCAAAAAGAAATCCAGCTATTTTGTCTCCTCTTTCTGAAAGCCATAATAGAGGGAAGTTATGAGTATGCTTTGAACATATTTGCATATCCCTCTTACACTAGAGTTAAGGCAATATGGATAAATCATGAAGAGGTGTGAACACTATAATGATCCGTAAAAACCATGCAAAATGAATGAGGACCATCAAACTAATAAAATATTTTGATTTCTTCAAACCTTTAAATATTTTCTCAAGGGAAACTTCATCACCAAAATCAACCTTGAGATGTCCAGGCAACAATGGTCCAAAACCCCGAGTTGCCTCATTGTCACAGCTCATAGAGATGACAGCCAATGTACGACCATGGAAACAGCCGCAACAAGAGACAATAATGGCCTGCAAGGCATAGTTTGATCAAAGAACATTTTTGAAATGATAAACTAAACAACAATAATATGTTATTTGAGGTAGAACAATGGCTAATAATAATCAAAATTGTTGTGGTTAGGGTGAGAACGTATGCTGCAATCTTTAACCAGGAAATCCACAAATTCATATGCAATATTCACAATTTACTTTATCTTAAAGGGAGTTGGAAAAATCATTAAACTCCCTGCAGCTAGACCTAACAAGTTCAGATGAAAAACATAATTTAAAAAAAAAAAAATCCAGAATCCAAAGGTGAGGAGCTACTAAAATCATTTGAACAAGTGAATTTAGAATAAAGACATTTACAGCAACAGCTAATAAGTTGTTGGCATATCAAATCTCTCTCTACACAGTTTTCATTAATATTTCCACGTGTTCTGAGGTCCCTTAGATCATTTTAAGATTATATATAAAGAAATGACTATCAGTTTTTACAACATTTTCCTTTTCTCTTCAAATTACAACATGAGGTCCAGGTCATTAGAGGCAGGAAAAACAAAAAAACGCATATCTTGATTATGAAGCTTAAACCCCAAAATCAAATATATTTCATCTGTAAGCAAGCATCATTGGTCAGACAATTTTTACAACTATTCAATCTGTAACAACCATTCATTTGTTCAACTAATGCAATTAGTCAACAAATTGTTCTCCTTAGCAATGAATTTATACACTTGTTTTTAGTTGCTCATGAGAAGCATAACGCAATTTGCAAAGCATGGTTCTGCAATAGAAAAACTAGAATTGGTTTTAACCTTCCTTATTTATCATGGATGGAGGCAGTTAATCCCAACATTCAAACCTACCTCCTTGTAGTTGCAAAACAAGACTTCTACCATCATGGTAGACAATAGCCTTTAAAACCACTACTTTTTAATTGCCTGTACAAACTTGATTTAGTTGTATGAAATGATGAGAAACCTAGGCACTTCATCATCTATTACCAAAAGCTATTGGGTTGAACAGATATCATTTTACGAACTGACTCAAAAGGAAAATCTATTAGGTCAACCAAAAGCCTATTTGCTGAATTAACTTAACAAAGCAAAAGTTTATTTTTTTAAAAAAATAAAAGGCACAATGATAACAATTTTGACATAGAAAATGAATCGAAGCAAAGTAAACTATATACATTTATATTTCTCACGATCCTTGGTAGATTGATCTGCAAATAACAAGTCCCGATTCCGTTTCAATTGGTTGTGAAAATCCAAATAGGCAGTTAGAATTTTTCAAAATAAAGTTTCATTTATTTTTTTCCTTATGTCACGCTCCATTTTGTTGAATAACATTCTTGAATCTTGATAAACTGACCCAAAGGCACACCTAGAACAATCTTCGAACATAGATTGATTAGAAGAGAATAAATGCAAACAGTTTTACACAATTTTCCCAGTACCCATAGCACTCAAAAGGTGTTTGGGACCATTACCTCATCTTTAGGAATTTGTTTCTTCTGGTATCCCCATTTCCTAGCCAACTTGAGAGCTGTTTCCACACCCTCAGCACCAGTATTCATTGGTAGCACCATATCATAGCCAAACATGCTTGTTAGGCGCTCTGCAAATATTGGAAATCTATCATTGTAAAAGGCTCTAGAGCTCAGAGTAAGCTTTTCTGCCTGCTCTTTTAATGCTTTTATTATCTTCGGATGACAGTGTCCCTGCAAAGACCAAAAGGCAGCCACAAAGGTTAATTCTAATGTCCATCTCAAATTCATTAATGAAAAACTACAAAGCATTTCCTATTGCAAGAATCAGTATTCTATCAGTAAAGAAATTGCAGAAACATTCCATCTGTTAGCCATAATTGGGACAGACATAGTAATTACCTGATTAACTGCTGAGTAAGCCGAAAGAAAATCCAGATATTTGTTGCCTTCAGGATCCCATATAGAGGAACCCTTTGCTTGAGAGAAGACAATAGGAACTGGATGGTAACTACATTATATAGAACCAGAAAAGTGAGTTTTAATCGGCACTAAATGAAAAACTCAATAAATTACACCAAAAAAATATATCTAAACAAGTAATCAATTGAAAAGTGAAAACCCAGAAACCAAAACAAGAAGAGGAATTGAGATAATAAGATTATTAGATTACACAAATGAAATGAACAAATTATGAGAGAGAGAGAGAGAGAGAGAGAGAGAGAGAGAGAGAGAGATTACTTGTGGGCGCTGAATTCATACTCCAAGTTGATGAGTCGTTGAGAGAAGGAAGGAGTGGTTCCTTCAGGAAGAGCACCATAACTTCTCCTAGTATCCCTGCAAACTCTGCTCAACAAACACTGCACAGATCTCTTGGCAGATGCCATTAATAGAAAATAGAAATAACGTAATTAACAGTTTAAAAACCAGGAAGAAAGATCTTAGTATAGTCGAATATACTATTTCTTGAGAGAGTTTGTTCTGTGAATAATTTACATTATCTCTTCCATGGCTTCTTATGGATTGAAAAGTACTTTCCTTACTGGCTCTTTCGAAAATGGATACGAAAAATTTGTTACTTTTTTTTTTTTTTTTTCCTGTTTAGTGTTTGTGTTTTCCTATGAATATGATTATCGTCATTTTGGGCGGTGATAGACACCTCCCAAAGCAACGTCCTAATCGTTCTGATCTGCCATCACTCTAATTTGTTTTAATCAAATTCCTAATATGCACTTAGCAATTAATTTTATATTTTTTTAATATATTAAACATTTTTAAATAAAAATAGCTATTAATTTGTTTTAATCAAATTCCTAATATATACTTAGCAATTAATTTTATATTTTTTTAATATATTGAACATTTTTAAATAAAAATAGCTAAGTAGTACAATCTTACGATATGAATTGTTTATTGATGTGAAAATCATATATTTTATATAGTGTAATTTATATTAGTGCTTATAAATTAATATATAGTGTTAATGACGGACCACTAAATATATATATTTTAATTAATACACAAATAAGTTTTTGATATCAATTCTACAGACTTTGACCATGGATAAACGGTTAAATTTAGAGAAAATATTAATCAAAATACAAATTAATCATTTACATTTACGTTTTTCTTTTTATATCTTCTTGTCACTTGATAATTAATTTTTAGTTTTAATACAATTATATATAGGTATAGATATCTTTTACATTAAGTTTATTAGGTCTGCTCCCTTTCAAATAAAATCACCAAGTTTCCAATTACTCCATTAAATCCATCGAGCATATATCTTTAAGAGTCATCACGTACTAATAGTCTCCACCCATCAATTTGTTTTTCTCCTGAAAAGTTCTTTCTTGCTCTATTGGGCCTACTAGAGTCTCTCCTACATCTGTGTTTTAACATCACAGGAATTAATACCACCATTTTTATACTCGTCATCTGAACATTGACTTTGATATGAACATGGGATCTCCTGCCTTCTGTTTCTTCTTTTTGCTAGGCATCCAACTAAGGCCCATGCAAATAGACCAATCTTTCCTCTACTAATAATCTCTTCTTTTGTGTTGCAAGCCCTGCTTCCTTTTGCTGGTTTCTGAATGAGATCTCGTTCAAAATTCTCAGTTCCTCCTTTGGTTCTCTCAGCTTCTGCTGATTTCTCTCTGAATCTTGAGATGAATCCTTCGGAGTTTTAAAGGGTTCGTTTTTTTTTGCCGTTTGATGAATCGGGTCTCTCTCATTTCATCTCCAAAATGAAGGTCACTGTAGTCTCACGCCGTGTAGAGAGTTTGTCAGAGGAGGCCTTGAGCTTAATGATTCAGTACTCTCTTTCTCGATATTTTATAATTACTCTTGCATGTTTGGTTACTATATAAGCCTGGTGGAAAGAGAAAGAAGATGTTATAATTTTTTTCTTTGACTCAATTGGAGAGTAAAGTAGAAGATTTAAGTTTCCCTGATTGTTGTGGATTTCAGTTCTAAATTTTGTCTTTAGGTTCTTTCCCGTCTTTTACTTCTTCCCTGTGTACCCGTACTTTGGCTACAAGGGGGAACATATGCTTTATACTACTGGTGCTTCCACTGCTTCAAACTTACCATGGAAATAATATTTGTGCACCGATCTAGTCATGCAACTTCACCTCTGTCCGATGTTTTCCGTAGTTGTGCTTATTATTGGACCTTTCCTACATCGCCTACCATGTGAACCACCCATTTTGTACTCCTGTTAGTGATCTTCACATGAAGATTGGTTTTGGCTTTGGTTTGGCTTGTCAAGTTGCAAACCAATTTGTTGAATGTAGCTTCTTGACGATCAAAAAAGGAAAAAAAAAAAAAATCTTTTCTTCTGCTAAATGCTGCAAATACTATCAAGCATCAAACAGCGTTCTTGTCCACTCGTTGTCAAGAAAAGAACATTCCACTAATTGCAGATTGGATTGGTAATGCCAGAAGGCAAAAAAATTTCTACCCAGCAAGCTACCTAGAATTACTAATCAGTGGATGTAAATACATTATAATTAGTTCAACGGAAATAAAAGCAATGTGCAGAATTTTTTTTTTTTTTCAGGAAAACAATTTTCTATTTGTAAATCAAAACAATTGAACCAATGGAAACAAAATTACTGATCTAATAATGATGACTCATATTTTTAACACATCATATGATGTTGCAAAAATGAGCAACAAGTCTAACTAATCTTTATTTTTTTGGTAGAAACCATCTAGTATCCAAATTTTATTAGCCCAATTAATTTAGATTTATGCCAAACAGGCTTATAAAGAAACACAAAACACTCCCTTCTAAATTTCACATTCAAAATCACTAATTAAGGGAGAAAATGCTTGTCACCCCATCTCACCCCTTAAGGGTTATATCTAGTCTTTGTTAATATCATCTACAACAAGAATAATCAATCTATGCACGCAAGTATCTAGTCAGCTTCTTACAAGGTCAGAGTGAATCAGTTCAACAGACTTCACCCGTAGCTTTTAGCCACTATGGTTTTTTAAACTAGGCAAACACTTGTGGGCTGCATAATATATTTATAATTTTATTTTTTATATATATAATTTTTATTTTAAGATATATTATTTTTAAATTTTTATAATTAAATGAAATATTTAAAATAAAAAAAAAATATTCACAAATTTAATAATTAAAATAAACACTAATTCTAGATAAAACCATTTTTATAGTAATAAAATCTATTATAATTATAAAAGTTGATCACACATTAATAATTTTACTAGTCTTGCCGTAATTTTTGTTGTCGTTCCCAGCTAGTGGTTGTTCGGGGCAGTGCTGCAGGTGGTTGAGACCAGCTTCTTACAGTCCGGGTCAGATCCACTAGCTCTAGGGTTTCTCTTATTTTGGGCTCTAGGCCTAGCTTTTGTTTTGGGGCTTGGCGTGGATTGGATTAAATGCAAATTATCTTTGAAAAAAAAAAAGAAAGAAAAAAGAAGCGCTCGGTCGATCCGCCCACAGCACATCCATATCGGAGAAGCTTTCCTGCTCATTCAATCGCTAAACAGGTACCCTTTTTCCCTCTGTACCTCCTTCATTTGTCTACAGTCGATGGGTGAACCTTAATTAAGGGTTTAGGTAGGAAGCTTAATTCCTCCTTTCTGTTTGGATGCTGAGAAAACAGAGGAAAAAGCGCTCGATAGATCCGCCCATCCACATCGGAGAAGCTTTCCTGCTCATTCAATCGCTAAACAGGTACATTTTCTCTCTGTACCTTCTCCAATTGTCTACAATCAATGAGTGAACTTTAATTCAGGGTTTAGATAGGAAGCTTAATTCCTCCTTTCTGTTTGGATGCTGAGAAAATAGAGGAAAACGATATAGAAAAAGGTCAATTTTATCTTCTGTTTCTCTGTTGTCAAGCCTCCTCTTTTTCTTTCTTTCTTTCTTTCCCCCTTTTGCAGTGATCAATTTAAAGCGCATGGACAATGATGCAGAGCAAGCAATGGGGATATCCTCAACTGTGCCCGGGAGCTCAGATGGGTCTAACCCAAAAAGCTCAAGCCTTGTATCCCGAGTGAAGAAGCTTCTGTTTCGCAAAATGCTTGTGGGAATTAAAGATGGTCGCTTTTTCTTGGGTACCTTCCATTGCATTGACAAGCAAGGGAATATCATTCTCCAAGATGCAGTAGAATATCGAAGCACTCGACGTTCTTCTCCTTCTCCAATGGAACAGCGGTGCCTTGGCCTAATTCTTATCCCTTCTTCTTGCAGAACCTCTTGTCATGTGGATTGCTCCATTGAAGAACAATTGTCACTGTTAAAGTTTCAGGAGTAGGTAGCCGTTTTGGGTTTCCATAGTATTCTGCTTCAATTGGTGCATCTCCTAGTTAGCTATTTATCAATTAAGCAGAATTTGCATGCCTTCTAGAATTTAGAAATCGATTTTTTTTTTTTTAATCTTTGCTTTGTCACTTTTCTTGTTTACCATCCTTGTGTATGCTTGAATGAATTGATGATGGAAGACCTTCAGTTATTAATTGAATCAGTTCTTATCTTTTATTTTTCTCTGAATTTGTTGAATGTCTTGATGATGTAACACCCTTCAGTTATTAATTGAATCAGTTCTGATCTTTTGTTTTTCTATTAATTTGCATCTTGAGTTTCATAATCTTCCTCCTGGATACAATGTAAATACCATAATTGACTTACACGAGTAGGCCTGTTTGTGGGGTTAAAATTTCTTCAGATGGGAACAAATTCAATACTCGCATATTTTTCATGATTTGCCCTCTAAAATATAAACATATTTAGCAATTTTTGTTACCAATACCATGGGTTTTGCGCCAGTTTGGTGTCTGTTCCCGTGAGTTCTAGCAGTCAATTCAATGTGGCCACATTTTCTTGTTGAATTGTTGGAATCTATCTATTTTTGGTATATTTACCTGGCAAAAGACAATTTTGTGGATTTGATCAGCATCTTTTTTTATGCTTGATGACTTGATTGGATTCAAATTGCTGTCAATACCATCCACCCCTAAGACAAAAGGTTTATATGCAGGAAATGGGTATTTACCATGTTGTGCACAATATTCACACCAGACGCTTTCAGAATTTTAAGCGAAATTTAGCAGAAGTATTTCATGTTAGTTTACGTAACTTTGGAGATAAGTAAGATCATTTTTAAGGTGCCATTTTCTGAAGTGAAGTCAATGAAATTTTGCCACTCAATATCTTCTTTCTAATCTGCCATTTATAAAAGTATGCCTCTGACAATTTTCAATTTCTCCATTGAAAATACGAATCATGATGTTAACAATTGCTTTGACAGGTGATACTCATGGGCATTTTATAGGAAATTCACCGAGGAGGGCAAAAAGCAAATGTATAGATCAAGCAAATCTGATTTGTATATCGATCTATAAAGTGCTTGACTAATAGGTCATGGTTGCTGTTTGTGATCTTGATGACATTACCCTAACATAATCTCTGTCAATTGTAGCCTACACTCTGTTAAAGAGAAGATTACAAGTTCAAATCCCTCAGGTTAAACCCATGAGAAAATATACAAGGGAAATGAGCATTACTGTGGTAAACAGAAACATGAAATAAATCTACGCAGGCAGGGGTAGTATATCAAGGATTAGAACACGCAGTTGGTTTCACTTGAGCGAAATAATAGAACATTTTCCTGTAATGATGTCTCAATGGAGCTTCATCAATCTTGTTTAAATATGCTTTCTTATTTGCTCAATAAATCTGCTATGACTTATTTTCAGTACTTTCTAAAAGTTTAAAACAAAAGCAGACTTACTGCCAACTACTCCACCAGAGGTTGTGAATCACAAATCAAAGACAAAATGTTAAAGACTGTTAACTTATATTTCACACATGAAACCAGAATTATTGTTGAAAGGAAAGATAAAAGCTTGGGTATTGACTTTTCTTGACTACAAGATATAAAACCACCTTATCAAATGTTAAAACACTGAAAATTGCAGTGTGAAGAGGTAAGCCTGAATTCTGACCTGTGATATATCTTCTCAGCAAGTTGCTCTTATGTCTACTGTTCATGGATGAAACTACCATCTATCCTTACGCAAGGGACATTGGCTATCTTGAACCACTCACGCCCTTTATTCTTCTTGCAGTTTTTCTTGAGCAGAGGACAGCTATAGATATATAGTCGCAAAAGTGAGGATGGCAGGCCTTTTTTGGGAAAAGATTTGAGCTTATGGCAATATGAGATACTCAAATATTCAAGAGATGTCAGGTTCTGAAAGCCTCTAGTAGATAGGTATCTCAGATTTGGAAATTTTATAATTGACAAGCTTGTTAAGGAGGCTGGCAGCATCATTCTTAACTCATCCTGTGGGAAGGACACCACGTCAATACATCCACCTTCAATGTAGAGGTCTTTCAAAGAGTTTAGTCTCTGGAGCCCCCACTCTAACAATGGTTTACAGATGTTGAGATTTGTGATGGTAAGCGATGTTAATTTTGTGGGGAAGCCCTCTTCTGGAAAGGATACAATGTTTGGACAATCATATATCCACAATTCTTGGAGAGAGGTGAGATTGTGAAGACGATCAGGCAGGGCCTCGAGTTCTTCACACCAAGAAATGCAGAGCTCCCGCAGATTGGAGGTGGGTAATTCTCCTGGAAACAAAACGAGACCTGGGCAATACCATATAGAAATTTCATGGAGATGGGTTAGGTTGTGTATGCCCTCTGGAAAGGAATTAAGACTTCCACAACTGAAGATATAAATAGTTTCAAGAGACATCTCATCTTCAAACCTCTCTCCCACTGACTCCAGCTTTGGGCAGTCCTCAATGGAAAGGTGTTTAAGCTTTGCTGGCAATTTGCCTCCTGCAGCTAAAGAAGTGAGCTCTGAACAGTTCTTGATCTGCAGATGAATTAGCGCAGCAGGTAATTCACCTCTTGGTGATAAGGACAAGAGTGATGGGCAATCATAAATATGCAGATGTGCAAGAATGGCTGTATTGATGCCCTGTTCACTCATCATTGACAAAGAGGAAGAAGATGAACTCTCTCCATCACTCAACAAGTACTGCAAATTCTTGCAACTTCTTATCTCTAAACTTTTTAGGGTGGATGGGAGTTGGCTCCTAGCAAAGGACATCAAAGAATCACATCCTTCAATGTACAAGTTTTCAAGGCATGTACTATTGCAAATCACTGCAGAAGGCAAGGGACCTAGAGCACTGCAATTTTTAATCCGAATCACTCTTAGCATGGGAGGTAGACCAGCCTCTAGAAAGGAAATGAGCCTTGGGCATGATTCGATCACTAGCTCTCTAAGAGAAATAAGGCTATGCAAGCATTGAGGCAACATCACCAGGCTTTCACAATGCCTTACTTCAAGACACTGAAGTTCACAGCCACACCACTGCAGCTGCTCTTGATCTTCCTCTGCCACCAAAGAAACTAGCTTGGGACAGCCCTCGATAACCAAATTACGAAGGAAAGTGAGCCACTGGCATAATCCTATGTCACTCTGCCACAACGATATTAGCTCTTTACAACCAAAGACCTTCAAATCCTCCACATTTTTTAACCCTTGCATGAATTCTTCTGTGAGGCATGTGAGCTCTGAAATGGTTGAAACCACCAGGGAGTTTGGGGAGCTGAAATTGACCAAACCTCCATGCACCACCTTTTTGCATCCTTCAATTTGTAGTTTGGAAAGCATTGGAAGGCTTGGAATTGAAACCACTAACTCCTCACATTCAAGAATGACAAGTTTCTCCAATGACGAAAGATAATTTGGTAATTTTCCTGTTAGTTTGGGACAGCTTTGAATCCAAAGGTCACGCAAGCAGGGGAACTCTTCATCTTCAGCTCCATAAGGAATCCAAACTTCCCATTCTCTCATGGCCTGAAACAAAAGCATCTGCAGTGATGGAAACGGGTTTGAGCAATTCTCCCCATAAAACTCAGCACCAATACTTTTTATACCAGACATTCCTATGATACTCAGCTCTTTAAGAGAGGCAAGGAGCCCAAGTGGCGGCAAGGATGTGCAGTTCTCACAATTCTCCAGCCTTATGAACGCCAGGTAACAGAATGAAGGATCTCCTAACCAAATTGGAAATTTGGTTCCACCATAACATTGAATGGTCAGCTCTTTCACCTTTGTATATGGTTGTAGCATGTCGAGTACATCTTTTTCAACTCTTTCATTTCGTGAATTATCAAATTCAGAACCCCATTTCAGAAACAACACATCTAGATCTTGTTTGTTCTTTAAGTTGGCCTCCCTTGCATCCCTAGCATCAACCACATTTTCCAATCTTGAAATGCAAAGTGTTCCACAGAGAAACGTCAACTCCATCAACTCTTTTAAACTAGATCCTTTATCTTTGCCCACAACAAAGTCAGATAAGGTCTGCAAATTGGTTAGTTTATTCATTCCTAATGGCATTTCTTTTATTGACTCCCCATTTGTAATATCAAGATGCCGTAAGTTGATTAGGTTTCCCATTTTTGCAGGCAAATTCTTGAGCAGAAGGCAATCTCTTAAAAGTAATGTCTGCAAGTTATGTAGAGAACTTACTGACTCAGGTAAATTTCTAATGTTTGTGTGACAAAGGTTGAAGTGCCTTAGATGCTTTAACTCACCTATTGAACTGGGCAGCTCAGTGATGTTATATCCACTTAAAGAGAGTATCCTCAAGCATCTTAACTTTGGCAACAAATCAGAAGGAACATAGTTGGTGAGATAGCATTTTCCAGGATAAGGCGACAAAAATGGCAAGAAGGTTCTCAAACCTTTGGCATCAGAAAAGGCCTCAAATTTTTTTAAGTCATCATATTGGCCACAAATGTAAGATGAATAGCGAGCCTTTGGGGAAATTTTCATCTTGCTACCATCCACTTTATCCTCCAGCATAAAGCATATGTCTCCTGCAACCCATTGAGCTAGATCACTGATGAGGTCATGCATCACAAATTTTGATTGATCCCTACTTGATCGTTGAAATAATGATCTTGACAATAGCTCACAGAAGTATTCGCCACCTATGTCTTCTTTTTGCTTATTTTCTTCAGGTTGTTGAACCAAACCTTCTGCCATCCATAACAAGACCAGCTCCTTCTGTTCAAATTCATAGTCCTTTGGGAGAACTGAACAGAAGGAAAAGCACCTCTTCAAGTGAGAAGGGAGATGGTAGTAGCTCAACCTCAGAACAGGTAGAATTTCACTTTCCTCATCAGATAGACTCCATAATTTGCTATTCAATATATCTTCCCACTCATAATCTCTTTCTTTGCATCGTAATAGGCCTCCAAGAGTTCTTGCTGCCAAAGGCAATCCTTTACACTTCTTAACAATTTTTCTGCCAATTATTTCCAGATTTGGTTGTGCAGCAAGATCTTTATTCTCAAATGCATGCTGCGCAAATACTGACCAACAGTCATCATTTGACATTTGCTCCAAGTAGTGAAATTTAGCGGCTCCCATTAGTAAAGCAACATTGCTGTCCCGTGTTGTTACAATTATTTTACTTCCGGGTGCTCCAGCTCGAAATGGTGGCTGCAGCCTATTCCACTCACCATAGTTCTTGTTCCAAACATCATCTAAAACGATCAAAAATTTTCTCCCAGCTAAAGCATCTTTCAGTCTAACTTGAATTTGATTGAAGTCCTTTAGATCGCAAGGCAACGAAGTGACTGACTCAAGAATTGTCCTGGTTATCCTCAAAACATCAAACTCCTCCGATACACAAACCCAAGCTTTTGGATTAAAGTGTCCTACTGCATCATCATTGTATAGAAGCTGAACAAGTGTTGTTTTTCCCACCCCACCCATACCAACAATAGAAATAACTTGAAAATTGACATCACTGGATTCATCCCTTAACAACAAATCAAGCATCTTCTCTTTGTCTTCGTCCCTGCCATAAACTTGAGTTTCTGTTGGCACAGATGTACTAGGTAGTCTCTGCCATATATTAGAAGATTGCCCTACTGGGATTTTTGCTAAACCAAGTCGGATCTTTTGTTTTGAAATATCAGCTAGTCTTCTAGTTATACTCTCCATCTTGGATCTCATTCTAAGACTAAACTTGACAGCCTTTGCACTGTAAGTGGTACAACAAGCAGGGACAAGTTTCTGTACCTGATTTGTACTCGTCTCACCTGATACCTTCAATTTGCATCTCATAGCTTCAACTGCAAACTCATCTAGCATATCCTCCACATCATAGGCCAAGTCCCTGAGATTATCTAACCACAGTTTGACAGCTTTATCAGTTAGTTGCTTCTCCTCTGCATCCTCAAGCACTGCTTGAATTGCTAACAGCATTTGGAGCCACTTCTGCAGTTTCTTCTTAATTCCACCTATGCGTGCAAATTTCAACAGTTCGACAGACGCCAATCTGTCAAATAACACCTCAAGGAAAGTTGCAAGAAATATCTCTCCCAGAGCCATACTTTCTTTCTTTCCTTTGCACAAGTAATTGGATTTTAAGAAGCTTTAGCAATCTATGAACAGTTTTATGCAAAGCCTCAAATTGTTGGGTTTTTTATGGAGCTCAAATCTGCAACTACAAGTATCCAAACAACACATGGGCATCCATTATATCACTAAATTGTAGCAGGTGATCAAGTTTGACTTGTCCTGTAATTTGGACTTATTGGTGGAAAATATCAAAATGAAAGTGGGAGAGTAAAATGGGAGGAAAATATATGGGTATCCATTATACCAGTAAATTATAGCAGGTGATCAAGTTTGACTTGTCCTGTAATTTGGACTTATTGGTGGAAAATATCAAAATAAAAGTGTGAGAGTATAATGGGAGGAAAATATCTTTAAATTTTCTAAGGTGATATTTTATTTACACTTCTTTTCAGAGAATATTTTATTTACACTTATATATGGATCAAGGGGTCATATCTATATTTTGAAAAATTAAAAATTTAATAATTAAATTTATTAAAATTGAAATCAAACAAGAATTAAATAAATTTAAATTTCTCTAAACCTTGAATTAGGACTATTATTTTTGTTGGAAATTGCCTCAATGGTTAGTTCTAAACATAATTATTAAATATAAATCGAATCGATCAATTGAATCAGTAAATTGATCTTTAAATAAGTTTAATTTGTAATTAAATCAGGTAAAAAAGTGATTCGATGATTAAATCAATGAATCGGTGTGATTTGATTGATTAGCTAATTTAATTATTTAATATTTTTTTAATATTAATATAAAAAATTAAACTCAAAATCCTATTAAAAAATCTTTAAAATTAAAATCAATTAATCTAACTTGATATTTATATATTTTTTATTTCAATATATTTATTTTTTAATATATAATTAATATTTTATAAATATTAAAAAAAATTATACATTTATAAAAAAATTTTATGTGCACAAATATTTTTATATAAAATTTAACAACACTATTAAAATTTATATAAATATAACTTAATAAATATTAAAATTTAGTTAATTAATTTTATTTATTTATACTAATAAGTGTTATATTTAAAAATCAGAGTTTTTTAATTCATTAAATTGATAAATTAAAAAATTTTGAAAATCTCCCTATTTTTCATTATCCATATTAAAACAAAGAATCAAAAACTTCAGTTTCAATTATAATTTTCGATTCCGGAAATTTTCCAATCTCCTAATTGAACCGAACCATGCACAGCCCTTTTACCGCTTACTGCAATAGTTGAACCAATCACAAAGAAAATTTTAATCCTTTTGAGAGATCTTTATATTTCTTTCCTAATTAATATATAGAAAATATTCATACTTATGGATCACTAACAATTGGTAAAACAATCTGTTGTCAAATAACAGTTAGAAATGAGGATATCTGGCTTTCACTCGTATCATTGCAATGAAATTTTTGTACACATCAAACCTGCAAAAGTCAAAGCCTTAAACAATACCTCACCACATAAGATTATGAATCCACACAGAATATACAAATGTTGATCTCCATGCACTTGACATTGTTAAGTAAAGACCTTGTTTATGCGAGAGTCTGAAATGATCAAAACCTGTCACTGTAAGCGGTTCCATAAACAATAAGGTGTGGTACAGTCCGCACAACAGTGTCGATCGGTATTGCAAAATTCACCCCAGAGGATACTCCTGTCCCTGCAAGGAGTGTAAGTAAAAGAAAAAAATGTATTTTCAGAGCTTTGAACTGAATTATTACTGTTAATTCTGAAAGTTTAGAACCTCTTGATTTCACACAAACATGAATTGGCTTACATCTAATCAGTATATCTAAATCAATGCAGACCCATTTTGCAGGTTAAAATGTAAGGAAAAACTCTTGGGAATGATTCTATTTTATAAATTGTTTGGTAAAAAGGTACAATTAAGGGAAATAAATAAACTGAAATAGCATCTCTGTTCACCTTTTCGAGTGAAAGTTGCTGTGTTGACGCCAATAACATGTCCATATGAATTAATCAATGGCCCTCCTGAATTCCCTGCATATTCTATATACATTAAAGGCTGAAGAACTGATCATATCAACAAATTTCACGATATGAAAAGATAAGTTAAAAATATTACCATTCTTTAATAAAGCCTAATTACTGAAGGAAAGTTTAAATTGGCATGAAAGAAAGCATAGACTCGTATAGAAAAGAGGTGCTCCATGGAAATAATTAAGTGTTCTATCTTTATTTTGAACCTACTATCGTTTTGGCAAGGCATTAAAAAAATATATATAATAGAACGAAAATATACATATAAAAATGGAGGAAGTTCTTAAAACTTCTTAATTTATATTGGCTTAAAAACTAATACTTTACCTGCATTAATAGCCGCATCTGTTTGAATAGCTCCTCGAATGGCTCTTCCATTTGGTGAAGGTATTTCCCTGCCTAAGCCGCTGACCACCTGCATCATCATAGACCATTACAAAATCATCATTCTTTAGACTAATGATCCCATGCTTCACTTCCCATGGACAAATTATATTCAAAGCATCTAACTATGATTCCAGAAAGGGCATCAAGCTACACAAATAGGCCTTAAAAAACTTAGAGCAAAATGGGAACTGAAAAACATAAAATAAAAAAAATAATAATGTTAAAAAAATTTGTCAGTTCAATATACTCAACTATGTCATTTCATTTAAAAATGTAGACCAAAATAATACAAGAAACTTGGCACTGTTGTTTGATGCTGCACTTGAAGCAATAAATAGAGACTGGGAATTGTCCCAAAAATGAACTTTAAACTCATTATTGAAGGATTACCCCTGTTGTAAGTGTGTTCTCATATCCATAAGGATTCCCAATGGCAAAGCAGTTCTGACCAACACGTAAATCTCTAGAAGTACCAAGAACAGCAGGCTTCAGTTCATGTCCCTCGACATCAACCTGCAAATGAAATAAGAGTAAGTGTCTCCAGTACTTGTTGTACTGCAAATCACAATATGATTACAAGAATTCACATAGAAACCAAAATAATCAAATACAATCACCTGTATAAAATAGTTAGTCATGAGTCTCATGACCAACAGAGATATTGTTGTGAGTACTTCAATATAGTGCATCAGTACGTTCAGGGTACAAACTGTGGTTTACCAGAAAGGAGAGAAACAATAACGGAGTGGGCATAATCATAGACAGGACATTAAAAGATGCAATAATAGCTGTGAAAAGAGTAGGAGATAGAATTATACTAATAAAGCTAGTACTAGAAGGAGAAACAATAAATATAGTTAGTGCTTATGCCCCACAAATAGGACTAGACAGTGAGAGTAAATAAAGGTTTTGGGAAGATATGGATGATTTAATGCAAAGCATACCGAATGAAGAGAATGTTTTCATTAGTGGAGATTTGAATGGGCATGTAGGAAGTGATAGACAAGATTATGAGAATGTTCATAGAGGTTTTGATTTTGGCAGTCGAAATGAGGAGAGAAAAAACATCCTGGATTTTGCTATGGCATACGACCTAATACTAGCAAATACCTACTTTACAAAAAGAGAGTCACATTTAGTGACTTTCAAAAGTGAGTAACACAAAAGCCAAATTGACTTCCTCTTAACTAAGAAGACAAATAGAGCTTTATGCAAGGATTGCAAGGTCATTCCAGGAGAGGCTTTAACAAGTCAACATCGGTTGGTGGTCTTGGATGTCAAGTTTAGGAACAATTCAAGTAAGGTCAGAAGAAATAGTGTAGCTCGAACAAAGTGGTGGGAGTTCAAAGGAGTAAAGCAAGTGGAGTTCAAAAATGAGCTTCTCGAGTCCGAAGTATGGAACCTGGATATGGAGGCCAATGATATGTGGATACAGATGGCATCAAAGATTAGAGAAGTAGCTAGAAAAGTACTTGGAGAGTCTAAAGGACATGGACCACCCTCAAAAGAGAGATGGTGGTGGAATGAGGAAGTACAAAAGGCAGTGAAGAGAAAAAGGGAATGGTATAAGAAATCACTTAAATGTGATAATAATGAGGTATATGAACAGTACAAGATAGCAAAGAAAGAGGCAAAAAAGGCAGTTAGTCAAGCAAGAGCACAGGCCTTTGAAAAGTTATATGAGAAACTTGGAACTAAAGAAGGGGAGAAAGATATTTATAGATTAGCAAGGAGGAGAGAAAGGAAATGTCAAGATCTCAATCAAGTTAGGTGCATTAAGGATAAAGAAGGAAAAGTGTTGGTGAAAGATGAGGACATTAAAGAAAAATGGAGAAATTATTTTAATGATCTCTTTAATAATAGTCAAAATGGTAATAGCGTGAATATAGATTATAGAACAATAGAAAAGAATGTGAATTATACTAGAAGGATTAGATCTTTAGAAGTAAAGAAAGCACTTAAGAGAATGAAAGTGGGTAAAGCCTGTGGACCCGATGAAATACCAATTGAAGTGTGGAAGTACTTGGGAGATATGGGAGGGGCATGGTTAACTAAATTATTTAATAAGATTATAAACTCAAAGAAAATGCCTGATGAATGGAGGAAGAGTATTTTAGTACCTATTTTTAAAAATAAGGGAGACATACAGAGTTGCTCAAATTATAGGGGAATTAAACTCATGAGCCATACTATGAAGTTGTGGGAGAGAGTTGTGGAGTATCGACTACGTCATGATACTTCTATCTCTCTCAATCAATTTGGTTTCATGCCCGGTCGTTCAACTATGGAAGTGATCTTTCTCATTAGAAGCTTGATGGAGAAATATAGAGATGTGAAGAAAAATCTACACATGGTTTTTATTGATTTGGAGAAGGCTTATGATAGTGTTCCAAGAGAGGTCTTATGGAATGTGTTAGAACAAAAGAGGGTATCTATTAGGTACATACAAGTATTGAAAGATATGTATGAAGGAGCAACTACTATTGTGC
Organism: Hevea brasiliensis; assembly: GCF_030052815.1. Taxonomy (NCBI): domain Eukaryota; kingdom Viridiplantae; phylum Streptophyta; class Magnoliopsida; order Malpighiales; family Euphorbiaceae; genus Hevea; species Hevea brasiliensis. The sequence goes on from NC_079510.1 coordinate 44,899,747, forward strand.
GCACAGTGGGAGGGGATACAAGAGATTTTTCAATCTCAATTGGATTACATCAAGGATCAGCCATAAGCCCTTACCTTTTTACATTAGTTTTAGATGAACTGACGAAACATATACAAGAGAGTATTCCTTGGTGCATGATGTTTGCGGATGATATTGTTCTGATAGATGAGACACGAGAAGGAGTCAATAGAAAGCTAGAACTTTGGAGAAGTACTCTACAGTCAAAAGATTTTAAGTTAAGTAGAACGAAAACAGAATACATGCATTGAAAGTTCAGTGAAGGCCAAACTGGTGATAGGGAAGGAGTTAGTTTGAATGGAGTGATACTGCCCCAAAGTAATCACTTTAAATATCTAAGCTTAGTCCTTCAAGTAGATGGGGGATGTGAGGAGGATGTTAGTCATAGGATTAAAGCCGGATGGTTGAAGTGGAGACGTGCCACGGGAGTTTTATGTGATCGTAAGATTCCCAATAAATTGAAAGGAAAAATTTACCGTACAATCATACGACCGGCTATGTTATATGGTAGTGAGTGTTGGGCACTGAAAGAGTCGTATGCATCTAAGATAAGAGTTGCAGAGATGAGAATGTTAAGGTGGATGAGTGGCCATACTAGACTAGATAAAGTCCGTAATGAGAGTATTAGAGAAAAGGTAAGAGTGGTGCCAATTGAAGATAAGTTGAGAGAAGGGAGATTGAGGTGGTTTGGTCATGTGAAGCGTAGACATACGGAGGCTCCAGTCAGACAAATAGAGCACATTAGGTTAGAGGATAGAAAGAAAAAAATGAGTAGACCTAAATTAACTTGGAGGAGAGTAGTACAACATGACCTAGAAGCATTACACATTTCTGAGGATTTAACCCAAAATCGTTCAGAGTGGAGAAAGCGAATCCATATAGCCGACCCCAAATTTTTAGGATAAAGGCTTAGTTGAGTTGAGTTGAGTTGAGTTGTATTCACATAACCTTTTGCTAACAACGTCTATCAAAAATCCTTTGTGCATTATCTAATTTAAGGGAGAAGGAACGAGTTGCAGCATTCGCAAAGGCTCAGAAAGATCTACATATCATGCTTTAATGGAATTCTACCTTGTCCTCATCCACATTGATCCTAGTTTCTACTTTGTCCTAATCTGCCATTCCCAAAAGACCTAGAGATTGAAAGTGTACTCTGCATTTATCAGTAACAAGTTTAAAACAACTGCACTACTTAGCTCCAACTTGATACCTTAAGGACAGCCAGATCATAAGCTACATCAAAACCAATGATCTTTCCTTCCCTGTACAAGCTATTGCCTCCAGCATCAATTAGAAACACCTATAAAAGAAGAGACCAAGAATATAATGCTATTCTTCCTCAAAAAAAAAAAAAAAAAAAAAAAAATATATATATATATATATATATATATATACAATGCTATTCAGGCAAAAGACCAACACACATGACATGCAATTTGACAGTCAAAATTTAACCACTTAGAATAAGAATCAAATAAATAATCATAACATAAATGATAACTAAAAATACAAGACCTTACAACGCTGTAACCCGCTCCTATCTGTGGCCAATTTATCAACAACATGGTAGTTTGTGACCTGTCATACAATGGAATTTCACTGATATAGTTGAGCTGAAAGAAATAACTAAAGTGAAGCAAACAAAATCTTCATCGCAGAAATAAAATTTAAACCAACAATGAGCTTGGATACAGTATGTATGTCAATACTAGTAACTAAGAAATGACAATCACATGTCGATACTGCAATATAAATTTAGATTTAATAAACAGAAAAGGGAATGCCTACTATGTGACCAAACTTGTCCCAGATGAAGCCTGAACCTGTCCCTTCAACTTTTGCATTTTCATCCTCAATAAGGGTAGCATCATTGGAAGAGCTCTTTGGGATTTTAGCTAATTCAAGGTCTTGAATGAAAACAACCGATGGTGAAGTTATCTGCAATCATTTTGGGGGAAAAGGTATAAAATTAGAGTTACTTGCTTACATATAAAGAAGGAAGAACCCATCAGAACTGTAAATTAGAAGAGGGGGAGAAAAGATCTACCAGAACAAACCCACCCCCGAGCGCCAAAAGGCAAAAAAAAAAAAAAAAAAAAAAAAAAAAACAAAAGACAAAAAGTACGATAATTCAATTCAGAAACACAGTCCAAATATGGCCATACGACTTTTTTCCAAACCGATCAATATGATAATTTAAGCAAGAAAATGCTTTCTAAGCACAATCAAACAATGCAATATAGAAATGTAACGCTCATCTCTCCTTAGAACACATCAAACACATTACACCATGGTGACAACATTGACATATTGGTTCAGCAATAATTTGATATTCAAATTACTACATAAATACTTTGAAAAAAAATGAAAAGTATAACAAGAAAGGGGTACTTACCTATTGCCATCCAAATTGACAGTTATGAACTCATTTCACAAAGCAGCTTCTATCTGCTTACCTTCAGTTTTCAGGTTGAAAGGGTAAAAATAAATATCTCTTTGATGAAGTTAAAGTTGGTCATTCTTTTAGTTGCTACTTAAAACACTAATCTAACAGCAAAGTAATATTAAGGATAGTATTGAATCACCCAAAACAAAATTAGAAACTAAATGTAGCCATTAATTTGCACATAAAATACAACCCTATAGGCAAAACATTGACTCTCGCTCAATTCATCACGCATGAAGCTAAGTGGGTTATCAAATTAGCATGGAGCTGCTGAAGAAAAACCAGAAGAGAGAGAAATCACTAAACGTGTGAGAGAGGAGAGAGACCTGGAAGACGTGAACAATTCTATCCTCTTCTTTCTCAATTTCATCTTCTTCAGCAGCAGCAGAATGGAATAAAGGTGGTTTTGAATTGAAATTGTGCAAGTTGACCAGAGATGCAATCCCTAAACTGGTGGAACCAAAGACTACTGCTCTTCTCCTTGCAAGAATGAGACTCCTGTTTGTAGAATCTTGAGAATTTGAAGAAGAAGAAGAGGTGGTTCCCTGAACTAACGGAGGAGAGGGAATGCCATGTAAAGAACCCAAGACCACCATGTCCCTCTGTTGTCCAACTGAAAACCGTTCTGTGATCTTTCCGAGGACCGAGGAGCAAAGAGATAAAGCAGATTGGCTAAGCGCTACGAATACCCCTTTGTGGGCTGAGCCACATGTATGATCATGATCTGATCTTTTGATCCTTCAATCTCCCATCGGAGGCCCAATTTTGTTTAAGAGTTGGTGGGCTTATTCGGCTTAAATCCTCCAGAATCTAGCTGCTAGAGGTGGGCATCCCCCGAACTCAATAAAAATCAAGGCTAAGGTCTCAGGATGGTGAGGCGAGGCCCAAAGGTGGATTACAGAGTTTGCTACAGTTCAAACCAGATCAGACCGCCAAACCAATGGTCAATTCCTATTCGATTTAAGCTCCAAGGAGGAGAGACTGATACTGGCCGTCTGGCCCCATCTCAAGCAAAAGCAGTTCCAATTCGGGTCGGATCTATGAATTGTTGACCTGTTTCAATCCCAAATTTGGCCATACTGATTTTAGTTTTTTTTTTTTATAACAAAAAAAAAGAAAAAAGAAAATGAGGGCTTTCTGAGTATGACTGTCATAGTCCACTAAGACCCGAGACCCGGGTCACTGGTTGATATTCTCAATTTAACCCAACTCAATAGAAAGAGATCTACTATTGAATTCTAGATAACACAGAATGAAATAACCTATTGGATAATCTGTTGCCTTCTCTCAACTCCTTAGCAAAGATAACATCTAGTCATCATATTGGTGCCATGAGTTGAATCAAGGTGAGACAAAGCTATCTTACCAAGTTAATCACTAGGTTACCACGCTCAATGGTATACTGATTTTAGTTTGATTCTAAGCTCAGTTTGAACAGTGATTAAAAATTTGTTTAATATTAATATTAATATTAAAATTGCTATTGAGAAAAATATTTTTTAAAATATATTAGTTAGAGAGTATTAAAAATTAATTTAAAATTAAATTTGATATGTTTTACTCAAAAGAACTTTAAAATAATTAAATAATTTTTTTTAAATTATTTTTTTAATAGTATTTAAAATGTTATTTTTAAAAAACCTTTTTTTTTAATCTAAAACCTTCATGCCAAATAAAGCTTAAATCTATCTAAATTATGTGCATTATAAATAAATTAAATTAATTGGATGCAATTTAATTTAAAAATTCAATTTTAAAGAGTAAAAAAAAAAAAAGAAAAGAAAAGCATAAGCATAGATGATACATAGGAAAATCAGTGTTTCCTTTTCTCTCAATCTCAAATCACAATCGCAACACTTAAAATAAAATAATAAAAATAATAAATTAATTCAGAGATGAATATCAAACAAATCTCATCAAGAATCAAATAACCCGCAGCAACTAATAAATCTAATCAATTATTGAAGTGTTACTGTTTCCGCCATGTAAAACATTCAACAACCCTAAATCATGTTGACATTATTAATTATTATTACGATAATAATAAAGAAACAAAAGAACCAGCGTGACAAAGAGAGAAAAGGCATCTCCGTTTTTATTTATTGTTTTTATCTGCAAGTAGTGTTTATCTGGTCTTTGTGTTAGGGATTAGATCAAGTATCTTTTGAAAGATTTCAGTTACAACTTTCAATTTGTTAGGAAAAAATTGTATACTATCCAAAAATTACTTTAAGGAGAGGAGGGTGGCCCTTTCTCTAGAAATAGCAATGGGTTAAGCCTTTGCAGATACTTATTAGACTGAATCTTAATAGAATGAATTTAAATAATATATAATTAGGTTTGGATTTGAAATTTAATACTCGTGATGAGTTTGAGTCGGGTTCAGATTTTACATATTGGGTATCTGTTTCTCCAATTCGTTTATATAAATATTTAATTAAATATAAAATATAAATTTTTATAATAATATTTATAATATTTTATATTTTTTATTTTATATAAAATAAAATTGAAATATTCTATGAAATTATTAAATTTTAAAATAAAAATTACTAATAAAAATAATTTTTTATATAGATTATTAATTAAAATATAATTAAACGGGTTCTAGTATTTTTCGGATAATAACAATCGGGTTTGAGATAGGTTTGAATAGTTGAAAATAAATTTTAATCGGGTTTAGAACGAGTTTGAATTTTGAGAGTATTAATCGGGTTTGGGTTCGAGTTCGAGTAAGGTAATTTTTGTGGGGTATCATACCCATTGTCATCCTTATTTCTTTTACCCAAATATTAATATTTAGAATATGAAATTTAAAAGTAAACATATATATGGGTAGCCAAACATTGAAATAGAATAAATTCTGATATCATGCAGAGAAAATAAATCGAACCTAATTTCATCCTGAAATTAGTTCAAAGAGAAGAAGTTTACTGGTGTCTTATATATAATTCAAATACTTTACTTTAAACCAGTGTGAGATAACATAATTTTTAAATTATATATAAATATATGATTAGAGTAATTATGTATGTATGAGATCACCATGATAAAACTTGAAGGAGACATTAATTGCACCAAAATATGATAATCAACTTTAAAAAAGTATATATCAAAATTTAATTTTGATTTCTGAATCTAAATCTTAGCCAAGTCGACACATAAGAGTTGGAACTAGAAATAATTTTTTTTTATACATTTATTTTCGACAGATTAATATCAATCAGTTTTACTTGAAATAGCGTCTTGCAAACGAGATAGAAAATTTTATAATATATATATCAATCATGGTTCATGGGGTGGCGATAGCATGAATGCAACCACTTAATATTGATGTAATATGCAGCAATACCCTTCAAAATTCACAAGCCTCAATCTGTGTCCCAATCAAGTTGACGAGTGATGCTGCATCTTCTCCACTTATACTGTCCAACATTTCTAGAATAGGGTAGCAACCCAACCTGGTTATCATTATTGTTCAATCATAAAGGTTTTTTTTTTTTGTTTAAAAAAAAAATCTCTTTGCAATTTCATGCTAATTAACTAGAGAGTTGATAGATATTTTTACATTTTTTTTAAATTTAATGAGTGTAAATTTAAATTTTTTATTTAGTGAAATTGACGCAAGAAAGATTCAATAGAAAGTTAGAGATTTGAAAAAAAATACTCTAGAGTTAAAGAGCTTTAAGTTAAGTAAAACAAAGACAGAATACAAGCATTACAAGTTCAGTGAAAGTCAAACTGGTGATAGGAAAGAAGTTAGTTTGGATGGAGTGGTACTGCCCCAAAGTAATCACTTTAAATATCTCGGCTTAATCCTTTAAGTAGATGGAGGATGTGAGGAGGATGTTAGTCATAGGATTAAAGCCGGATGGTTGAAGTGGAGACGCACCACGGGAGTTTTATTTGATCGCAAGATTCTCAATAAGTTAAAAGGAAAAATTTTACCGTAAAGCCATACGACCGGCCATATTATATGGTAGCGAGTGTTGGGCATTGAATAAGTCGTATGTGTCTAAGATAAGAGTTGCGGAGATGAGAATGTTAAGGTGGATGAGTGGCTATACTTGTTACACCTTACTCCTCCATAAGACATAACATGATCCCATAGTATACTTAACGAATTACCGAACTTCGCCTACTGATAACCCATTAAATATACTACAAGGAATTTTAAACAAATTCATTTCATTTTTAAATTGTAAAGTGATGTTAAAGCATTATTTAAAAGCCTTTAATTGGAGTTTAAAATTATAAGTGAAAATTTTGGTTAATTCAACTTTTCGTAAATTTTATAAAATTTCGACAGAATGCCGGCTGTAATTTGAAAAAGCAGTTCTTCAAAACCTAAAGAAAGCACTTCCAATAAAATTTTTCTCAATCTCAACTTCAATATTTCCCAATTCAACACAATTTCAACACAATCTCAACACAATCTCAATACATTTTCAATATCTATCAATTCTCAATTCAACACAATTTAAAATAAACATTAATTTTATTTAATGTATCCAATATAAACACAAAAATTTAAATTTTACAGAAAAGAAAACAAAAATAATATAATTACATATTATACTATACAACTGCTCAACTGGTATAAAAAATACATATGAATAAAAATATTTATATCAAACTAAATGATAAGGGTACAACTAATATACCCGTACAAAAGTCCTTAAACTATGCTCCTGTCATTGTAGTAGCTCACTCTGCTACTTTGTTCTTTCCCTTATCTGCGACAGCATGTAAAAGTTATCGCTGAGTAACTTTTACTCAGTGGTTCATAATAAAAATTTAAAGTATTTAACTTTTACCCATGCCCATTCAAATGAACATAAAAGCATACATTGATAACACATATTTAAATCCTTTCACAATCACATTCCATGAAATTGATGTCAACTTTTATAATACCATTTATCAAAATAATTTATAAATCACAGTTGTAACGATTGGGCTCCAACCACTAGAGGAATTGTCCGCTTTGGCAATAAGCCTCACGGTTTTGTCCCATAGGTAGAATGGAGAACTTCCCAGGAGGTCACCCATCCTAGGATTTCTCTCAAGCAAGCATGCTTAACCCTGGAGTTCTTCCAACTCTCCAGGCCATTCCACCAAAAGGCGCCTCTGGTGATTAGTTCCCCCGTTTTATATATCATTACTTTTTAAACCCAAGACCATCTCCATGCTTTGCCGATATGGGATTTGCCTAAGGGACCTTTCTCCCCCCCTTTCGGGACTCAGCGTCCTCGTTGAGGTTTGCCTCACCATCGCCCAAGAGGACACGCTAGTGACTCTAATACCAATTGTAACGATCGAGCTCCAACCACTAGAGGAATTGTCCGCTTTGGTCATAAGCCTCACGGTTTTGTCCCATAGGTGGAATGGAGAACTTCCCAGGAGGTCACCCATCCTAGGATTTCTCTCAAGCAAGCACGTTTAACCCTGGAGTTCTTCCAATTCTCCAGGCCATTCCACCAAAAGGCGCCTCTGGTGATTAGTTCTCCCATTTTATATATCATTACTTTTTGAATCTAAGACCATCTCCATGCTTTGCCGATGTGGGATTTGCCTAAGGGACCTTTAAAATTTAGACTATTTCTCGATTTGTGCGTGTCATCCTTGCGCAGGGGCCATGCTAATCTTCTCTGTATCGTTCCAATTTTTTCAGATCCCACATCGGCAAAGCACGGAGATGGTCTTGGATTCAAAAAGTAATGATATATAAAACGGGGAAACTAATCACCAGAGGCGCCCTTTGGTGGAATGGCCTGGAGAGTTGGAAGAACTCCAGGGTTAAGTGTGCTTGTTTGAGAGAAATCCTAGGATGGATGACCTCCTGGGAAGTTCTCCATTCCACCTATGGGACAAAACCGTGAGGCTTATGGCCAAAGCGGACAATTCCTCTAGTGGTTGGAGCCTGATCGTTACAATTGGTATCAGAGCCGCTGGCGTGTCCTCTTAGGCGATGGTGGGGCAAACCTCAGCGAGGACGTTGAGTCCCGAAAGGGTGGGGGGGGGGGGGAGGGGAGAAAGGTCCCTTAGGCAAATCCCACATCAGCAAAGCACGGAGATAGTCTTGGGTTCAAAAAGTAATGATATATAAAATGGGAGAACTAATCACCAGAAGCGCCTTTTGGTGGAATGGTCTGGAGAGTTGGAAGAACTCCAGGGTTAAGCGCGCTCGCTTAAGAGAAATCCTAGGATGGGTGACCTCCTGGGAAGTTTTCCATTTCACCTATGGGACAAAACTGTGAGGCTTATGGCCAAAGCGGACAATTCCTCTAGTGGTTGGAGCCCGATCGTTACAACAGTGTTGTCAATCAATACACAACTTAGGTCATGACACAAAATTTCTAATCGATGCTGTGTTGTATACCACGACAAGGCAATCTCAACCCCACTAATCAAAATCAATGAGGGAGGTGGCTAGCTAGTTATATGAGTACTCATCCAATTTCAACCTCAAACTGGGAAGCCAGAGAGGGAGGAATATAATCAATCTCAACCCCATAAATGGAGGAGGAATACAACGATACTGTCATGTTAAGTATGAATCCAAAACCAAATTCAAAATCATATTATTCAAACATTTCATGGAAAACACTAATCAATTTTCATTTCAAATTTACATTTACAAAGTAGGCAACACAATATTTCTCAATGCATTATTTAGCACAAATTGTTCCAAAATGTGTTCAAATAATTTTCTAATAGTAAATCAAAAGTGAAAAGTTATTGTGCATAAATCTCTAATGAGTCGCCTCTTTGCTTTGACTCACTTGTTTCCTATCCTTTTTAGTATCTTTTTCTACTGAAATACACAATTTAAAGCATTTTAATATTCATTCAACTCATTTCCCATAATTGATTCAACAATTAAATTTATGCATACTAAATTTTCCTTATAAGTTTCGTCTAAGAGTTGAATTCTTTGTATGTGGTATGTTTATGATTACTATTCATTTGACCAAGTGATCAAAATATTGACTTTCTCATACTAAATAGGTATACTAATTCTAATCATCCCCACATACCACATTTTAGGTCACATTTTTTTTAGCATTGATTGCCAAATCATTTTTCACACTACTTTAAGCTTTCAAATCACTTTGAATTTCTTCTGTATGGACCTTTTTGTCTTTAAACCTTATTAAACTTAACAAAAACATTAAAATCCAAAAATTAAATATAATGAAACTAAAATTAACAAATTTCAGTTTTGGGTCACTTGAATTTACTTTTCCATTGGACCTTCAACAGTAGAAATTTGGCCAACTTTTCTTCATCAAAGTTGTTCCTTAATGTCTTAGCTTTAATTCCCTTTTTGAATCACTCCATTTTGAGTTTTGTAGCTCAAGTAATGCTATTTCTAATGTGGCTGGCCAGATTGATAAAATTCAGAATTCTGGGCACAATTCTGGTTCTAGGAGATTTGAGAGACCAACTTTGGTTAGCAATTTGACTAGGTTGTGGTCAAAATTTGAGTTTGTGTTCCTCATAAAAATTGTTCTACTATGTCTAAGCTTTCCATTGATATAAAAATTAGGTCATTTGGACCTTTCTACACCATGTTATGACTATTTGAATAAGTACTATTTATATGGTCAATTCTGTACAGTGGCAGGGTGTGTGATCCGAATTCAACCTAATTTGTCATCAACTTAAGGTCAGTTTTAGGGCTAGGTTTCTACATAAAAATTGTAGCTTTGGGTCTTAATTTTTATCTTCAATTGGCCTCACACTAATTGGAGCAACAGAATTTCAGTTATACTCATTTGAATGGGCATGGGTCAAGCTGCCAGAATTAACCCTTACACATACACCATTCAATTTTAGTTTCAATTATTCAATCACATTCCAATTCATACCAATTGACCAATTTAAGCTTCAATTAGGTCAATTTGCATCAATTCACCAAATCCCCAAAATTTTCCCTAAATTTCCAATTTTCAAGAGCCCTAATTTCCCAATTGATTAATTCATATCCAATTCACTACCCTAATCACTTCCACATACTTAGTTAAGCCTAATTACACACTTAATTCCATTTAATTCACTTCAATCACATTTTCCTCTTGGCTGGCTGAAATTCATGGGATTCCATACTTACATGATTTTTTTCAATTTTGCTAAGTTAATTCTACTTATTCAATTCCCTCTCCATACATATTACTTAATTTAAATGGAAAGAAAGACTTACCTCACTTGATGAATTTCAATCTTCTTAAATTCTTCACTTTTCTTTAATTTTCTTTCTTCCAATCTCCTTACCAAGACCCAAAAGCAAGGTTTAGTTAAGGGAACTAGAAAAATTGTGGCTAAAATAGGTTATTATTCAAGCTCAAAATGAGCTTTAATGGTGGATTTGTGAAAGAGGAAGAGAGAGAGGGGGTGACGGCAACACAAGGAAAGAGAAGACTTTTCTCTTTTTTTTTTTCCTTCTATTTATTTCCTTTTATAATTATCCCATAAAAAATGATTTAGTTAATTATTAAATATATTTGGTTTATGACATCATGCTTACATGAACATAATGATGTCATAAAGCTTTATTTAAATTTTCTTTTTCTTTCCTTCTACACATATCTCTTCATTTCTAATATATTTTTCATGAATTTAATTTCCTACATTTTAATAGACATTTAGGCCATGAGTCACCTCTAAGGGTGAATTGACCGAATTGCCCATTACCGGTTTGATCTGTTTTTCCAATAGCATTAAATTGCTTTCGGAACCCTGATTCAATTATTTGACCTTGTTTCTAACTCTTTTCTGGAATTCTCTCATTTCCACTAACTTCGCAATTGTTACAAAGCTTGGGGTGTCTCAATGTCCCATACGAAATTAGGGTAGCAACTGATCTCGCAGTCACTTCTCGGTTCAATCACCCATCGCTGTGACTCTGACTCATTTAACCCTTTATGTCTTATTTTCTTCATTTGCATTTAACCTTCATGTAATTGCTATTAATTTTTGTTTGTGACTTTTCTAGATGACTTAAATATGATTTTTCACATCCCGACTGTCCGGCCAAACACTAGTCACCAGAACAGTGGAATGTATGGAACTACTGAACATAGGGGTGTTACGATACTAGACTAGATAAAGTCCGTAATGAGAGTATTAGAGAAAAGGTAGGAGTGGTGCCAATTGAGGCTAAGTTGAGAGAAAGGAGATTGAGGTGGTTTGGTCATGTAAAGCGTAGACATATAGAGGCTCCAGTTAGACAAGTATAGCACATTAGGTTAGAGGATAGAAAGAAAAGAAGGGATAGACTTAAACTGACTTGGAGGAGAGTCATATAACATGACCTAGAAACATTACACATTTCCGAGGATTTAACCCAAAATTGTTTAGAGTGGAGGAAGAGAATCCATATAGCCGACTCCAAATTTTTGGAATAAAGGCTTAGTTGAGTTGAGTTGAGTTGAGTTGAATATTTAGTGAAATCGACATATATAAATGTTGATCATAATGAGATTTATGTGAGACTCATCACAATTAACACTTACAATAAAACCATTGTAGATATATCCGTTTTCAATAGTATGATTGTCATGTAAATATGCACCTATTAAAATTTATTTAGTGCACCCTTCTACCTATTAAGTTTTATTTAATGCATCTCATTTGTATGAGGAATAATAACTTTAATCACAAATGTGTATTTTCTCTTTTATATAAAAGATTATAAAAGTGAGAATTTGAAATTAATACCTAAGTAAGTGATATGTCTTTAACCATTGAATTAAATCATACGAGATAATGATAAATATCTTTTTCCATACTAGTAAAGTATATGTTTGCATTTCAATTTGTTATTTATTAATTTTACTATTCTAATTAGAATTACCTAAAGCATGTGACAACTGATTTTAACTTAAAAAAAAATTGATTGGTGTACTATAAGAATTTTTTTTTTCTATCGAAGAAGACAAACGCACACACATGGGAGTATAGGAGTTACTGTACCAACACTTACATCCAGGCAATTGCTGACTGGGAGAAGCCTTAGTACATACCTATAAACTCACACGCACGCATTCACAACCGATGTGGGAACCCGAAGGCTCAGTCCTAGGCACGCTCCACATGAGACCTCAACCAGACCACACCGGCCAACTCAAACCGGCTCAAGGCCTTTAATGTTTTTTTGTCGAAGAAGACAAACGCACACACACGGGAGTATTGGAGTTACTGTACCAATACTCACACTCAGGCAATTGCTGACTGGGAGGAGTCTTAGTATATGCTTACAAACCCACACACACACGCATCTACAACCGATGTGGAGTGTACTATAAGAAAAATAAATCGCAGAACTTGTAATTTCTCATTAATTTTTTCCTAATAGAACTAACTCCCTTTGGAAACCAATCCTTGCCATTCTCTTCGGTGAATTTTCCCCTTTATGGTTTAATGTATGCCAAGCTTCATTCTTTATGTTATATTGGTTTGAAGAGCAACGTTCATAATACATTAATTCATAGTTAAAAAAGTATCTCTCTAATTTTGACTAATAATGGGCGTCTAACTTTATGGCTTATATTTTGAGTTTTTTCTTCTTTTTTTTTTATTTCAAAGAAAATTTAAATTCAATAATATTTCATAAATCTTAAAAAAAAACTCTAAAATCATTAAATTAAATAAATTATTAACATATCTGTTAAGTATTTAAAAAAAGAATTCATATATGACTTGGATAATTTTTTTTTTACAAGATATTTTTGAAATAGAGTTAGGTCCAACAAAGCTTGCTAAGTTTGTCGTACAAGTTGTCACGTGGCACTTGCTAAAGAGAGTTTGGCTTACGAATCAATATTATTATATTAATATTTTAATTTCTTTTTTTAATCAATTATGTTAAATTTATAATTTTAAAAAATAAAATAATAAATTGGATTAAATAATCATTAATTTGTAATTTATGATTATTATTTTATAAAAGTGATAAAATTCAATTTTATTAAAAAATAAAGTTAGATATGTAAATATTAAATGAAAATATTATAGTTATATGTTATAAATTTTACAAAAAATATTAAAAATAATTTAATAGAAAGAAAAAATTTAAATTAAATATAAAAAGTTCTTTTTTATTAAATTTATACATAACTCAAACACTTAAATTAATTTAATATATTTCATTAATATGATATCAAAGTTAAATCTAATCTAGATATTAAATCACTCGCATATATTCGGTCTTGTAAATTTTATATTTTAAATGTCTCTTTAATAAATGTAAGGGGATGTGTACATGACGTGGGCAATTTTCGTTTAACAAAGTAATTTTTAAAATGATGTTAAAGCCCATCAATTCTGCATAAAAAAAAAAAACAAGTAAATTTCTAGAAAAAATCTCAATCAAGTCTTAAAATATACAATAATATATACAAAAACAGTTTGAAAACGTGAAATAATTTTCTTAAAAATACCCACCGGAGAAAAAATCAGACAAATATCCACCGACCATCTGTGTTGTCTTAATTATTAATGGCAACGCACGTATTATCTTCTCAATAGTTTCCAATCAGATATTTCTCAATCAATCACTCCCAGAAACTCTACGTATATAACATAACCAGAACAATGTTTTCATTCATGAATTATTGACGCTTTAGTAAAACCAAATATTAATGATTTGTGAAACATATATGTATAGAAAATGGCATCTCTAAAATTAATGAAGCAGAAAAATATAATAATTTAAAAAAAAAATTATTTCATGATTCATTTTGACAAACTCTTTGAAAATATATATTAGCATTGCAAAAACTAAATTCTCTATTAATATATTAGCATTTATATTATTCGTTGGTATAATATTTATATTAATATTTAGATATTAAGGAGGTGATTTATAAAAATTTATCATTTATCTTTTAGAGATTGAATAAATATTTTGATTAGAGTTGATAAGATATACTGTTATTAAATCACTATAATATCTAATTATTAATAATTAATATCTAATAATTAATAATTAACAGCTATTTTAATAACGGTTAATATTATTTAACATAGCCTTAATCTTTATAAAATATATATTTTTCAGATTTTTGCAATAAAATTAAATTTATAGCCATCATGATTTCGTGGAAATAAATAATAGCAATTGCCACGCAATTATAATATGTACAATAACAAAAGTTTAAACATCAATCATATATATATATAGAGAGAGAGTAGAGAAAAAAAGATTTAAAGATTTTATATTTTTTATTTTAATTTCAATAAATAATTGCAAATATAATAAAGAAAATGTATACCTAATTAATATGTAATAAGATAAGAAAAAAGAAAATTACAATACATGATTAGTAATTTTTTTATTTAAAATATATTTTTACTTTTTGAATATTTATTTTTAGGGCCTATTTAGTTTAACTATTTAATACAGCTGATAACTGTTATCTGATAGTTGTTACTGTTAACTGATAGTTGATAGCTGGTAGCTGATGATAACTGATTTATGTTAAGTGTTTGGTAAGACTATATTTAGCTGTTGCTATTAATATGTGAAATGATTAATATGAGTATATATTATATGATTTATTTTATTATTGAAATAAATATAAAATTATAAATTTATTATATTATGTTATTTATTTATTATTAAATTAAATATATAATTATTAAATTAATATATTATATTATTTATAAATATTATATAATGACCTATAAACATTACATATTTATGAGGATTTAACATAAAATCGTTTAGAATGGAAAATGAGAATCCATATAGTCGACCCAAATTTTTAGGATAAAGGCTTAGTTGAGTTGAGTTGAGTATTAATCATTTATTATATTATTAAAATAAATATATAATTATTAATCTATTATATTATATCATTTATTTTATTATTGAAATAAGAAAATAATTAAATTTTTTAAAAAAATAATTAAATAATTTTAAAAATATAGATAAAATAATAAAATAATTATTATTATTGATAAAGAAAAAACTTATAATTAATTTTAAGTTTTTACATATAAATAAATATTTTATATTTTATGTTATTAATAAAAAATATTTTAACTAAGTTGAAATGTGTTAATTAAAATGTTAAAATTATAAATAAAAAATATGAAAGTATTAATAATATTAATTTTTTATTTAAATAAAAAAGGATAATATAGTCAAAATAAAAAATAAAATCAAATTAACTATTAACTGATGAGAAACAACTCTAAAAATAGAGCTGATACAAACTACAACTGATGGGTACCATATCAGTTACCTATCACATTTATTTTTTAAAACTTACTAAACAATCTAATTCACCTATTTGGGTATCTATCAGCTATCAGCTGCACCCAACAGGTAAATCAAACACCCCATTATGATCTAAACTGAACAATTTTTTTTTTCAAATTAATAAAAAAAAAGAATATAAATACAAAATGGCAAGAAAAAAAAATGGAGCAAATTAAAAAAATAAAAAAGATCAATCATGCCCTTCAGATTTGGCTTTGGTGTCAATATCAATTTGTAATGGAAATACATATATTAAAGAATAAGGTTATCTGTCCAGAACTAATCCTATTATTAAGCAATATATACTTGACTGTTTATTGATGTTAAAACAAGCAAATGCTTCCAAGCAACTATTACTGAAGAGATAATTAATTAATTCTTAATTGCTATTAAATAAACAATGAAAAAATAGACAATAATAATATAATTAATACATGAAAGGTAAAAGTAATTTAATATCAGTGCGGCTTGACGTATATAATTTGAATATTATTGTATTACATACTAACGTAAAGTGCTTCTGGTTATTTGGGCGATGAATTAAAGTATGGCTGATTAGGGTTTTGGATAATCGATGGTTGATTGTGATTGTTTACACTTGCTATTATTGCTGGTAATGGATGATTCTAGTTTTTTTTATTTCTTCCTTCTTTTTTTTTTTTTAAAAAAAAAATTGATGAGCAATTAAATTGCTCTTTTCTGATTGCGATTGTCCATTCTATGCAATTTAAAATTTGTAATTGAGATTTTTTTTTTTTAATTTTTTTTATAATGAGATATAAGGAATGAAGGCTAAGGGAACCTACATCAAAGAGAATAAGACTAAGAGAGAAATCGAGAGAAGAGGGGAGGCACCAAGTAAGAGGCTTTAGGGAAGGTATCTAAGTCATTTATTCATTTTGTTTTAAATGATAATTGGTCAATAAAATGATAGGAAAATTGGCAACGGTGCATATTTATTATTAAAATGACTAAAAGGGATAAGTAAGATTTATGTGAAATTTTAAAAATTAAATAAAGGTAACATAGTAAAACACTTTGTTAAACTAATTTATAAGTACTAAAATAAAAATTTGGAGGAGATTAGCTTTTTTTTTCTTAAAATAATATTATAAATAAATAGATAAATTTATTTTTATAAATTAAAAGTTAAAAGGATTTTGTATTATAAATTAAAATTCAAATATTAGGGTATTATATATATAAACTCTAAATTAAGGTGCTACATAATAAGTGAAATGTATCTAAATTTTGAAAGATTTTATGAGAAAAGCTAGGTGGGATTTGGATTTGGCAACAAACTCAATTATGCTGATATTGAAGTGTGAAATTACGATTTTAATTTTGCGGACATCCTTTGATTTTGCGGGTTTCTCTTTAAAATTGCAATTTGTCTGGCTTTCCTTTGTTTGTGTATTCCTCATTCCTTTATATTTTGGATTGAATTTTTTGAGTTTGTGTAGATATTAAGACGAATTCAAGATGAGGGAGAGATAGATGAAGATAGAACCCAACAAAAAGAGAGGAAAAGGGATACAGGAGAATGGGAGAGAAAATAAAACAGAGAGGTGGTGTGAGAGAGAGAAGCAAAAGACAAGGAAGAGAGATCAAGGGGAATGAGAGAGAGAGAGAAAGAGAGGCATTAAAGGGTAAAAATGATATTATAAAAATCTCTCATTTTAGAATTGGTTTTTCTCCATTAATTAATGGGAAAATGTGCAAAATATGAATGTGAGATTTTGTAAATGTGAAGCATTAGATATTCTCAGTCTCATAATTATATAGAGTCTATTCTCTACATTTTAAGAAGAATTTACGAATTTTATTAGATAGAGTATTATTTTTATGTATTATAAGGTGTGTTAATCTGAAAACTGTTGCTAATAAATTTATATTTTTTATTTATATAATTAATAATTTTTAATTAATTAATTAGGAATGGGTTTTACCTAAAACATATATAAATTAAATAAAATATCAAATATTGCAGAAGAAAATGGATCATAAACCAAGTTATAAGAGGTTTAGTAACAAAAGGAAAAATGTTATCGACAAAGACAAGTCCGAATACAAAACTCTAATTAAGGCATTTATACTGTAATAACAAAGAAAAAAATTAATAGCTAGTGGAAGACATGAAAAACAAAACAGAAGCTAAGAGACACAGCAAATTGTCTTGGAATATATGTATATATATAATCTAATAAACATCTCTCTGAAGTCGAATCTGCCTATTGAATCTTTGAATAAACTCTTCAACTCTTCTGTTTAACTCTTCATTGGACATATTTGCATAATCATTTTTATTATTTTCTTCTTCATCTAGAGGGTCTGGTGGTGAGTCGTACCTCTCAGTTTCTACCCTTCTAATAATGTTCTTACTCTCATCAATCACTACCCTTTTAGTGGCATCTGACTTACTACGCTGAAGTAATGTTTTTGCCTGGATCAACTTCTTCTTCTCAAGACCTCCATTAACATTTTCTTGTTTTAAGCAACTTTCAAGCTTTTTCTTGTTAGTGCCTTGGAAGCTTGTGCTAGACCTTTCACGAACAATTGACAATCTTGTTTCTGCAGGGACTCTGGTTCTTTGATGCGTTACTTTTCTCTTCTCCTGCAAGTCCTCTACCTCTTCTTCAGGAATGTGTGTCTTGATAATTTGAGAATAGTATTGTCTGTAGGAAGATGGAGCACTTCTTTGCCTTCTCATTATGTAGTCCTGGTAAAGATCAAGTTGTTTATTGTTGTCTTTGGAGGAAGAGAATGCACCATAATCTACTAGAATTATGATAATGATAGTGTTGCAAATGAAGAACCAAAACTTGAAGTTTTTGAAGAGCTTTGAAGGGGAGAGGTTGAAGATATAGAAGATAGAGATATAGATAAAAATAGACAAAACAAAGGCAAAGAAGGACATGCCCTTGGCCTTTTTTGGGTAGCGATCTTTGGATTTGTAAGGATTGATGAGTGAACTTTGCACAAAATTTGGTGTAGGTTTTTCCATTTTTAGAGAGAGATAGAGGTTAAGAGAGATTGAAGGGTATTTGCTTATCAATTAGGAAGTGGTTGGAGAATTTCCTTCTGTTCTCTAAATATTCGTGAGCTTTTATAGGGCAAATCCTATATATATATATATATATATATATATATATAGAAAGAGAGAGAGAGAGAGGGAGAGAGATTGAGAGGATGGAAAGCAAATAATTGACCCTTCATAATTATAAATACATCCACTTTTATATTCTAACTGAATTTGGATAATAATTATTATCTAAATTATTTTAAAATATTTTTAAATTTTATTAAATTATTTTTTATTTCAATAAAAGGAATGAACAGTAATAATAAGATAAATTTTAAAAAATTATAAAAATAATTATTATATTTGTTGTCCCAAAAATAGTCCAAGAGGGGGGTGAATTGGACTTTAACAATTTTTCGGCCCTTGCTTGTAGCCTAATGAAAAATTGTGGCTATGTTCAACTAAGTGTTTCTTTATATGCAATGAAATCAATATGAGCTTCAACAATGTGTTCCTAAGATGCAATTTAACCCTCAATCAATGTATATGGCAATATCTAACAAGGCATGCACCATACAATATACAATTGATTTCTCAAGTCACTTAATATGTCCACAAATTTATCAACTCAATCTATTTAACCAACATTCAATATCATGTATATGAAGAAAAATTTAAAATTGCACATAAGTAAAAGGGTAAAGGATAGAGAGATCAAACACAAGGATTTTTATAGTGGTTCGGCTTAACTAGCCTACATCCACTCTCTCAAAGAACCCTCTTTGAGTCTTCTCTTCACTATTTGCTCTTTTGAAGGCAAGAGACCAAAAGCCCTTTACAATTTTTCAACACCAAGCTTTTACACCAAGGTAGCTTGAAACCTTCTCAAGTGCAATCACAAGCACTAACTCTCCCAAGCTTCAATAGGTGCTTGTACAACCTCTCTTGAATGCAATTTAATATTTCAACACTCACTCTTACTCAATACAAATCAAACTATAAAGAAGAGATGAGTTGATTTGCCAATGGAAGCTCAAAATCTTTAAAGCTCTTGAATGAAAGCAATAAATGAAAAATCAATGTTGGAGTTCAAATGTTAGCTTTCATCAAGTGTAAATGAAGTAGAGAATGTGTATTTATAGTCTCAAATCATTTTAGACCGTTTGAAACCCTTTTAGAACATTATACACACTACCCAAGACAAAATAGCGGTTATTTTGTCCTTTTGTGTGAAGTTGAGCAGCTCTGATAAATTAGCAAACTAATGAAATTTTAGGAGCAGTCAGTAAACTGGTTAGTAAACTAACTTTTTTAGCAAACTAATTAGCAAACTGAAAAATTTAGCAAACCAGTTAGCAAACTAAGTCAACAGCTGCATATCTCAACTTGCAATGTCAAATGATTTAGACCTTAAAAAATATTTCAATGGTAGTATCCAAGGTCATGATGAGAAAAAGTAATCAGAAGATAAAATTTTATTTTTGAGCTCCATATGACTAAATTCTCATTCATTCTTTTCACAAAAGACCTAAGACTCACTCCTTAATACTATGCCTTTCATACCTTTTCTTTGAGTCTTGGCTTCCATAGTCTTGTCCTTTTCTCATTTTGTATTTGTCTTAAAATGCCTTTGAGTACCCTTTCTCATTAGATGCAACTTCAAGAATTCTTTAGTAATAAGACAAAGAATCTACACATCACTTTAAGGTTAGGTTAGATAGATTCTCTTTGAGTTTTGTTATCATCAAAATCAATGCTCATTTTGAGCTACACGGGGTCAACAATCTCCCCCTTTTTGATGATGACAAAACTCAACTGAATCAATCAGTCAAAAATAAAAGTGTGTGAGAATTTATGTGAGTATGTAAATCCAAGTATAGTATACCGAAAATGCTCCCCCTAAATATATGCACATAATTTCTAAGAAATCTATTATAAGCTCCCCCTGAATTTATGCTATAAAGCATATTCACAATTCACAAGTATAAACACCAGTATAAACACATTTCCATCCACACATATTCACATATCATCACACTTCACAAGTATATCAACACATTTCCATATTTCCATGTTCATCAACACAAGTATCAACACATATTCAACACATTTCCTTATTTCCATGTTCATCAACACAAGTATCAACACATATTCACATGAACACATATTCACATATCCATATCCATTCTCCCCCTTTTTGTCATCAATCAAAAAGGAAACAGGAGAAAATAATCCAAAAAGAATCATGTTAGCCCAAGGTAAACGCAGTAAGGTAGACAGTAGCAAACTAAAAACCAATAGTAGCAAACAGACTAGGAAACTAAATATGCAGATAGTAAACTAAAAATCCAGATGAGATGCTATTTAAGTCTGTTACTCCTGCGAGTGGATTTTGAAGGCACCATTTTCTTCCTAGGGAGTTTAATAATAGGGGCCGGAGGTGCTTGGTCAGCCACTTGATCATCTTTCTCGGCCTCATCATCTTCAGAAGGTGGTTGAAGAGCAACAGCGAGGGTCTGGTATGGATTTGACATGGTTGACTTGTACCTTTTCTTACCTTTCTTTGCTGCAGGGGTAGCAACTGCAGATAGCTGAGTTTGAGCACTAGCTTGGTGATCTTTTAAAGAAGGTTCCTGGTGTTGCGTAGGAGCAGCAGCTGGCTCAACTGGTGGAGCAGGTGGAGGTTCAACAACTTGTTCAAATTCTAGAACCTTTTCACCTTCCTTTGGTAACTCACTTTCAGCTTCTACAACCTTGTTACCATCAAGTTCAGTAGGTACATCAGCTGTAGGACCAATTTCAGGTTCAAGAACTTGGTCACTAGCATGCTCATCATGGGCATCCACTACAGGTTCAAGTTCAGCTTCAGCAACTTGACCACTTTCACATGCCATATCAGCAGGAGACTCTTCAACTTTGTTGCTTTCTTTCTTATCAGCAGAAACCTGAGTAGCAGCCTCAACTTTAGTTGGAACTCCAATTTCCTTAGCCTGCTGAAGAGCCATAATCAGCTTCTTTAACTCCTCATTTTGAGTGAGCAAGTGACTCACTTTATAGTCAACCACATCAACAAATTTTCTGAGAATGTCAAGGGACTGATTTGTTGAACTAAAATGTTCATTAACAGTAGCTTTTATCCCTTGAATTTCATTCAAAACTTCACTAGCAGAACCAAAATCAACTTTAGCAGAGGAGGAACCACCCTTTTCAAATCTTGTTTTTCTCCCATCAGTGTCTGAATGTATTTCTCTAAGCACTATCAAGTCAGCCCTAGAGCTTTCCTTAGTGATATTCACCTTTAGCTCTTTAAACACAGCAGTTAACAAATGTGCATAAGGCAGTTTTCCAATCCCATAGGCTTTGCACATGTTTTTGAAAATTAAGTAAGCTAAATTCAACCTAACTTTATTCACAATGTGCCACATAATACACATGTCCAAGTGACTCAAATAGCCATAACTGCCAGATTTCGGACAGAACACATAGTTCACCATACTGTGAATAATTTGGATCTGCTGGAGGGCTTTGGTCGTGGATTTCTCATTTTTGGCAGTGTTAGCAGGGAACACCTCATTTTCAAACTCAACCAGATTGAATCCTGCTACTCTAGCAACATCCTTATGTGTGGAAATTCTATTTCCATCATTGGGCAATTTTAAAGCCGTGGCTATCAGTTCAACAGAAACACTATATGTATTTGTATTTAAAATTACTTCAAATCGATCCTCATCATCAACAGTTCTCATGGTTCTATAAAACTCTTGAACAAGCCTAGGGTAGTACTCATTCGCACATTCACATACATCTAACCATCCTTGAAACTCAAAGAGCTCTTTAAATTGAAAGTTTACCTGATTAAAGTTCTCCCATTTGATGAATTTGCAATCCAACAGTGCTTTATCCACTGAACCCGAAAGTTTTTCGATACCCATTTTTCTTTTGGCATCCATCCCTTGCTTCTGTACTGTCTTTTTCTTTTCTGGCGTCGATTTAGGGGATTCGACACCCTTGGACGAGTGAGAAGACTCACTAGCTGATTTTGATTTCGGCACGTTTTGCTTTCCTTTCATTTTCTTCCGCAATGCCGCGACAGGAACATCGTCGGAGGCTGACGAGGAAGATGAAGCAGCTGCAACAACAGGGGATTTTCTTTTGGTGTGAGCCATTAAAACAAAAATGAAATCGGGTAATGGTGGTTCGGTGAGTGAAGAGAGGAAGAGGAAAGGAAAGTCGAGATATTTGGTGTGTTTGGGTATGGTTTGCCGGAGAGAGAGAATGGGTGAGTTTTGGGAGGCGTCGGAAATCGAAACAGAGGAGAGAGAGAAAGTGTGGAGGTTTCGTGTGGCAGAGGGTTTAAGTCCTCTTGAGTCCCGCGCTTTTCATTTTCACTGTACTTTCAACTGAACCTGTTTTTCCCCCTTTTTTTTTTTTTTTTTTACTTTATTTTGCATTTCAAACAAGTCTACCTATACCTATATGCACAAATAAACATTTCTACATGTCTGACACATTACTGAGAGTATGATATCAAATGTGGAAAGATAAATGCATTGGTGAACACGTAGAAAACTTCAAGAACAATAACCTTTTGATTTGAAATTTGAACAGTACATGATATAGCAAACTAATTTTAGTCAAGCAATATTAGCATACAACACAGTAAACTAATTTTACGAGTACACAAACAAGTTAGCTAATATCTTCAGAAATTTCTTAGCAAACTTTATATCACAGCAGATCACACATGCATTAAACAAGATGCAAAACATAAAATTTTTATGACTTAAATTTTAAGCAAGTGGTTCACACATACCAATTTCCCTTCTAATTTTACAAAAAGTTTCTTCATTAAGAGGTTTTGTAAAAATGTCAGCAAGTTGATTTTCAGAGGCAACAAACTCTATTTTGATATTTCCATTTTGAACATGATCTCTAATAAAATGATGTCTAATCTCAATATGTTTAGTTCTTGAATGTTGGACTGGATTTTTGACCAAGTTTATGGCACTAGTGTTGTCACACCTAATTGGGACAAGATTATATTTTAAACCAAAATATTCCAATTGTTGTTTCATCCATAAAATTTGAGCAACACAACTACCAGCAACTATATATTCTGCCTCAGCTGTAGATAAAGCTACTGAAGTTTGTTTCTTACTGTGCCAAGAAACTAGTGCAAGACCAAGAAATTGACAAGTACCTGAAGTACTTTTTCTATCCAGTCTACTTCCAGCAAAATCAGAGTCACTATAGCCAACAAGATTAAATGATTCACACTTTGGATACCATAAACCAATTGATTGTGAGCCAATGGGATATCTAAAAATCCTTTAACTGCACTTAGATGAGATTCTTTTGGACATGATTGAAATCTTGCACACAAGCAAACACTGAAGTGTATGTCTGGCCTAGATGCAGTAAGATACAAAAGAGAGCCAATCATACCTCTATAAAGCTTGGTATCTACTTCTTTACCTTTTTCATCACTGTCCATTTTAATTGTTGAACTCATAGGAGTGTCCATGCTCTTCAAATCTTCCATTTTAAATTTCTTTAGCATATCCTTGATGTACTTTGATTGATTTATGAAGATGCCATCTTTCATTTGCTTAATTTGAAGTCCAAGGAAGAATGTGAGCTCACCCATCATGCTCATTTCAAATTCATTCTGCATAATCTTAGAAAATTTCTTGCAAAGAGATTCGTTAGTAGCACCAAAAATTATATCATCAACATAAATTTGCACAATGAGCATATCATTATGATGCTTCTTAACAAAAAGTGTTGTATCCACTTTGCCTCTTTGAAAATCATTTTGTAAAAAGAATTTACTAAGCCTTTCATACCATGCTCTAGGAGCTTGCTTTAAACCATATAAAGCTTTAGTGAGTTTATAAACATGATTTGGATGCTCATGATTTTCAAAGCCTGGTGGTTGTGCAACATACACTTCCTCATCAATATAACCATTTAAAAATGCACTCTTGACATCCATTTGATAAAGCATAAAATCCTTGAAACATGCAAAGGCACACAACATCCTAATAGCCTCAATTCTAGCAACCGGAGCAAAGGTTTCATCAAAATCAATCCCTTCCTCTTGGTTGTAGCCTTGAGCCACTAGTCTAGCTTTGTTCCTAACAACATTGCCTTTTTCATCCATTTTGTTTCTAAAAACCCATTTAGTACCAATAATTGAATGATCTTTTGGTCTAGGCACTAAATTCCAAACTTTATTTCTCTCAAATTGATTTAGTTCTTCTTGCATGGCAAGAATCCAACTTTCATCATTTTGAGCATATTCAAAACATTTAGGTTCAATTTGTGAAACAAAAGCAACATTACCAAAATATCTTCTCAATTGTGCTCTAGTCATCATCCTTTGAGATGGATCATCAATAATGTCTTCTTGGGGATGATTTCTATGGAATCTCCATTCTTTAGGCAAATCTTCATGTTGAGGCTCATTTACTTGTAATTCTTCCAAATTTGGCATTTCTTCATTAATTTGATCTTCATTGGCATCATGGACATCTATTGTAGTTTCTCCTTGAGTTTCCTCATCTTTGTCATCAACTTGTTCCATTTCTTGACTTGATATTGAATTTTCTTTTCCAAAAATCTGCTCATTATTATCATCACAAGCATTTTTCCTTCTAATAGAAGGATTAGTCTCATCAAATAAAATATGAATAGTTTCCTCAATAACCAAAGTTCTTCTATTGAACACTCTATAGGCTTTACTCTTTGTTGAATACCCAAGAAAGATTCCTTCATTGGATTTAGCATCAAATTTCTTTAAGTTATCCTTCTTGTTATTTAAAATATAGCACTTACAACCAAATGCTTTGAAATATGAGATATTTGGTTTCCTTCCTTTCCATAGCTCATAGGGGGTCTTTTTCAAAATTGGTCTAATCAAAACTCTATTCAACACATAGCAAGATGTATTAACAGCTTCAGCCCAAAAGTATTTTGGCAAATTATTTTCACTCAACATAGTTCTAGTCATTTCTTGCAAAGTCCTATTTTTCCTTTCTACTACCCCATTTTGTTGTGGTGTTCTAGGAGCTGAAAAATTATGATTAATTCCATGTTTATCACAATATTTCTCAAACAAATGATTTTCAAATTCAGTTCCATGATCACTTCTTATAGATGAGATGCAAAAGCCTTTTTCATTTTGAACCATTTTACTAAAAGAGGTGAATTTTTCAAAAGTTTCATCTTTATGAGCAAGGAAAAATGTCCATGTATATCTTGAATAGTCATCAACAATAACTAAAGCATATGACTTTCCACCAAGACTAGTAGGAGTTACGGGTCCAAATAAATCAAGATGAAGCAATTCTAATGGCCTAGTGGTAGACACAATATTTTTAGATTTAAAAGATGCTCTAGTATGCTTTCCTAGTGCATATGCTCTACATTGAAATTCATTTTCATAATTAATCTTAGGAAGACCATTAACAAGTTCTTTCTTAGACAATTTTGAGAGTGTATGCATGCTTGCATGACCTAGTCTTCTATGCCACAAGTAACTAGAGTTATCAAGAGATACTAGACATGTACCATGATTAGTTTCAAAATTATTCATGTCAAGCAAGTAAACATTATTGGATCTATTTGCAATGAACAATGTATCATTATCTAAGTTATTAATTGTACATAGAGAAGAAGTAAACTTTACCTCAAAACCTTTATCACAGAGTTGGCTTACACTTAGCAGGTTGTATTTCAAACATTCAACAAGTGAAACATCTGCAATACAAGGTTTGGCTCCTATTGTGCCATATCCAATTATTTTTCCTTTCCCTTTATCTCCAAATTTTACGTATCCTCCATCTTTCATTGTGATTTTTGAAAACTTGCCCTTTTCGCCAGTCATGTGCTTTGAACAACCACTATCTATGTACCATTTTTCACTTTCCTTCATCCCTTTGAAACAAACCTGAAATTTAATCATTGAACTTTAGGTACCCAAGCAACTTTGGGTCCTTGGGGGTTAGTGACCTTAGGTAAGTGTCGACACCATATTTTGGCCGATCCCCGGAATCAATAAACCTTGAAACCGATCCCCAGAATTAATAAACTTTGAAACTGATCCCCAGCACTAAATTTTCCTTTGCCAGCCAACTACATTTCCAACCTCTCTTTGCCATATTACCGATCTCTCTTCACAGAGAATTGAGTCAACGCTAAGCCTTACCGGTCTCTCAATCATTCACCGATCTCTCAAGCCCATTGTCAAATATCCTGACCAGTTAACTACATTCCCGATCTCTCTTGTCAGACGAAATTGAACTAACACTAGAACCTTGCTGCCAATATTTATGATTGACCTCTCTTTTAAAAGTTTAGGAATAATCAAGCTAAGGTTCTAATCCGGTTTAATGAAGATCCCGATCTTAGATGTTCAAGCCAAAATTTTCAATTAAGTTCCGTTTAGCAATCTCATGCATGTTGTATTTTTCGATCTCTCACACTTAGGATAATAATAGTTTTCAATTGTTTCAATATGCTCAGACAATAAAGTGTTTAGAAATTTTCCGATCACAACCATTCATCAAACAAAAAGGAATTCTATTTCATTTCATTGCAAAATTTGTACAAGTTATTCGGCTGGGGGATCACCCCTAGCCTGATCTACATTTTGCTCATCCTCTCCCTCCTCTTCACTATCCTCACCCTCGCCCCCGGGAGCCAAGTCGGCCATCCAAGAGAAGTCCTCTTCTGGGTAACGCTTCTGGAGTTCGGCCAAGAGGTCCTTGTGAGCATTCACATAGGCACCAGCTATCCCTGTCACCATTTCTTCGTCTTTCGCCTTAAGCTTCTCGATAAGTTGGGCGACACGAGAAGCTCGTTGGCGGGCGCTGGACTTCCCAGAGCACGATCCCTTTCGGCGAACATGATTACGTTCGGCCACTGTCTTCATAGAACTTCGCGCCCCTCAACTTGAGATATGTAATCACGAGCGGATGCGAGTTGGGATCGGAGGGAAGCCATTTCCTGATTCTTCTTCTCGACCTCCTTGCCCAGGCGATGAGCCTTTTCCCGAACTATGGTCTGGTTCACCAGGCACTCCACGTTCAGGCTCATGGAGCGAGTCAAGATATAGTCAAGGCTGTCCGGGGATAGCCTGTCCCGATCCTCCCGAAGGCAGATGGAAGACCCCAAGACTTTGGCAAAACCGGGGTTCTCCCGAACTGTCCGGTTATTCTTCAGGGACTCGATCAACGTTTGAGCGCCACGAGAAGAGGATCTCACGAAGATTGAGAAGGACCCCTTTACGTGCTTGGAGCAAGCTGGAGGGTGGAGCCGCTCTTCTGTTGAGGAGGAGATCGGACGGCTTCGATGATCGGCCCAGAAGGTCGGGACGGGCCTCCTTGCGTCTCCCGGTTCATGGTGGGAGTTGAAGCATTCGAACGCTTCATCTCCTTTACTTTCCGAGATCTCTCTTTCTTTCTTCCGCTTGAGAACCCTCATCACCCGCCATACCGCACAAAGAAGAGGTCGGTGAGATCGCTAAGGTCTGAGATCCGAGATGTAGAAAATACCGATCTTGCGAGGTCAGAGAGCAGAAGATCGCGATCTTGGCCGGTGAGCAGCTGTATGGTCCAATGGTGCAGCTCGGCAGTCACCGCATCTAAACAGGAATACTTTTGAGTGGCAGCCTGATTCTTCAGATCCATCACTATTAAGCTTTCCTCCTAGTTCAGGTTAATGCGCTTCGGAAGCAGGGGCCCCTAGTGCCACCAGCTACAGGGGAAGTCCTCAAAGCAGGTCAGATTTTTGCTCCTCAGAATGAAGAAGCGGTTCTTCCAATTTTTAAGGGAGGAGGGCAGATCGGTGAAGAGCCCGCAATGAGGCTTCGCCTGAAAGAACCAGTGCTCGTCGTCCTTTCGGCGAGTTAGCCTGTGCAGTTCGGCGAACACCTTAGCCGTAGGTCTGATTCCCTTAGCTCGGCATAGGCCTCGGAAGGCTACTAAGATCCGCCACGAGTTAGGGTGAACTTGAGCAATGCACACTCGGTGAAGTTTTAGGACCTCCTTGAAGAAGTCATCCAGAGGGAACCAAGACCGCCTTTAATCGTTCCTCGTATACCATAACCAGGTCATTCTCTTCAAAGAAGTGATCGGCTCGGTGATCGCCGTGACACCGGATAAGTTCGTACGAATCAGGACGAATATTGTACTCCTGGCTGAACGATTGTAGATCGGACTCTTGTAAGATCGATGGCAGCTCGTCCATAAGGAGATTCTCCCTCCCTGAAGAAGGTACTTGCCTTGATGGTCCGATCCGCCCCCGAGCTGGAACGGATACCCTAGGAGGTTCTGTTTGCGCGTTTGGCCCAACCACCTCTTCTTCGTCAGACGACCACGAGAACTGAATGGAAGGAGGACTCGCCGCTCTTTGACCCTCGGCACCACTCATTTTCAAAGAAAACAAAGAACTTAAACTAAAAAGAAGATCAAAGCCCTTACCGGAGTTTGATCGGCGTCGGAAGAACTTGAGTAAACGAGAGAACTTTGAGGTTGCGAGCGAGAGAGTGAAAATGACATACAGGAGCAAATGGCTAACCCCTCGCCCCTATTTATACTCGTCCGAGCATTTAATGCTCACGAGGTTCCAGGCAACGCATCGGTTAGAGGGACTCGCCAGCAGTTATGACACGTCTCACGAATATTCCAAGATTCCATAAAGAGATCGGTTAATTATAGAGCGGTAGATCCAGGTGTTTCGAATTACAGATCGGATAATCATATTAGAGCTCGGAAAATAATTAATAAGATAATAATTGACAAAATAAAATCTTTATTTCCAAAAGATCGGATTACATCATTTGGGCGATCTCAAGAGATCGAAGTACATTTCCAAAAATCATATTACATCATTTGGGCGATCTCAAGATCGGATTACATCTGATTACATCAAAAGGCCGACCTCTAAAGATCAGCGGAACATCCTATCTAAAGAAGCCTATGTCAATAGCCAACATTGTGACTGATCCACAGGGTGTCGCCGATCGGAGCTTAACCCGCTGTCGGAACACCCAATGTGGAGGGAAACCGCTGTCGGAACACCCAATGTGATGAGAAGCCGAATAAACTCAGTTGAGCGACTCGAGATCGGCAGAGTCGAGGTCTGCAATCCAGATCGGTCAATTGATCCAGTTCCCTCACCATCATCAGACAAGGTTATGCGATCACCAGGGTCGTAAATTTTCAGTCAAGGAGTAAGGAAGTCCATCGGAAAAGGATCAAAGCCACAATTGTAGCCGGAACTTCCGCCGGAGCAGCTAGAACTGGGAAGTAAGAAGGAAGAGAGGAAATGGGATGAAGGGAAGTCTCTTTCGTCTGGGGTATATATAGGGGAAAACGGGCATTTATTACTGAGCAGAAAACGAAGCGGACGCTTCGGGAATCGAGGGGAAATTAATGCTTTGACCAGACCAAGGCTGATTAAGGGATCGGAATAATAGAGATCGGAGGATGGGAGATCAGCATGAGAGATCGGAATAGGAGCGTGTCAAGAAGATCGAGAAGGGGGAGGGATCGGAAGACAAAGAGAATAAGACAAATCCCAAATAACCGTCGTCAGAATCAGAGCCGAGGTAGTTAAAGCGTTGCAGACGAGATCTCCACCGCACGCCTAAGAATCGCCCGCAATGCTGACAGGTGCCAGGGTATGTCATGACAGTCCTGTACATCCCAATCCCCACCGTTGATCTCACTGATAAGGATAAACCTGGAACCCTTGGATCAAGAGAGAAGACGACAATACCAGTGTCTTTCGCTCTTAGCCCTCAGATCGTTCCGGACGAGAAGATTTGGGACCGTAAGATTGAAAGAAGAAAAGGACAAATATTCAGAAGAGTGATCTCAGCCATTCATTTTGATTCTCTTTAATTCCTGAACACCCGATCATGTCCTTCGAAATCTTGACCCTCCATCTCCCTCAAAATAAATCCTGACCCTTCATGGGGAGCACCTGATTCCTATAAATACCTGCATGAAAAACTGTTCAAGGGACGGGCAAAAAAGAGAGGTAGTTATTATAGCGGAAGAACTCTGAAACTTGATTCAGTTTGTTACTCTGCTACTTTGAAGTTTTAATTAGAAAGACTTTTGAAACTAGTTTTCTGAAGTGTTTTCTTGAAAAGGATTCTGAATACTGGAACTCTACATTTTCAGTTTGTTCATTATCTGGTCACACTCTCACTTTCAGCCCTTTATCATCTCTGTCTTCATTCCCATTATCCAAGCTCAACTTCATTTCACTCGGTTTTTATCTTAATCTGATTGCATTTTAGCTAAGTACCCTTCATTTCACAACGAACATCAGCCCTCAAGCTAATCAGTCCGCTGTCTTATTACTATTTGTCACCCCATAGTTATTTCAATAGATTTGGCTCCTTACAGGTAAGAGCTCATATCACCGTTTTATTAAGTATTTACGTTTACTTTCCGCATTTTCTTTATTCTTTTTATGTATGTGATTTTCTCCAAGTTTATTTAGTGCCAAAGAACCTTAAAGAATGTTACTCTCGAGTTTATTTCTTTAGCGATCAGTCCATCATTTCATTAACCTTCGTCATTTCTGAATGCAAGATTTCTATCTCCTAGTAGCGTGTAAGTGGTTGGGTAAAACGTAGGTAACTGCAACTTAAGGGTCTCTTTCAAGAGAGAGAGCCTGAATAACACGTCAGGAAAATAGCCAAACTATTAGGCTGACGTAAACGGCAATTCGGCAAGATGTCATAAAGTGGAATAAAACCAAAGTAAACAAAACAGAATAGATCGGACATTAATAGGTACTGGTAAAGTGACCTTAGGGGAAGTCAGCAAAATTCAGTCCAGCTTCTCTTATTTAGTCACAAAATATCAATTAGAAGCCTTACCCCCTGCACCTTAGAACGTCAGAATCCTTAGCTTTAGGACCTTATGACATGTAGCTGAAATTAAAATTCGGGAGATCGGAAAGATCCCATTCAGGTTCCTGTTAATTTAAAAGAGATCGGAAGAGAGTTCTTATCCGATTCTCAACTCAAAACTTTAATTAAATAGAGATCGGAGGAGAGTTCTTATCCGGTCTCAAATCAAAATTTTAAATAAATACTTAATAGAGATCAGAGGAGAGTTCTTATCTGGTCTCAACTCAAAATTTTAAATAAATACTTAATAGAGATCGGAGGAGAGTTCTTATCTGGTCTCAAATCAAAATTTTAATAAATATTTAATAGAGATCGAAAGAGAGTCCTTATCCGGTCTCAACTCAAAATTTTAATAAGCATTAAATAGAGATCGGAGGAGAGTTCTTATCCGGTCTCAACTCAAAATTTTTAATGATTTAATAGAGATCGGAGGAGAGTTCTTATCCGATTACAACTCAAAATTTTAATAAATATTAAAGAGTTCGGAGAAGAGTTCTTATACAATTCTTAAATTAAATTTTAATAAAATAGTTCTTTTAGATAAGATTAACATGCAACAGTAACTCACTAAGGTTGTCTCATTTACTTATGTATCTGGGTGATCCAAATTTAGTGAAAAATCAAATGCTCCTTTAGTCAAAAGGATCAACATATCCATTCAAGCCCTCCTAACTAATGCAAAATTAAATCTACTTACCCTTATTAAGGGACGAGGTGGGATGCCTAACACCTTCCCCACCCATTTATGGACCCTGAACCTAGAATCTCTGCCTTGAAGTGGTTTCATTTCAATTTATTTTCACAAATGGTTTTCTTTAGTTTCCCTTAAAACTAAGGTGGCGACTCCTCACTCTTTCCCACTTCGGTGAGGGTTCGTTCAGGCGACCGCAAAATCCATTGCGACAGTAAGGTTCCCTTTGGTACTCATACCTTCTTTACCTTAAGACGACCTTTCCTAAATGCACAAGAACTAATCATATGACCTCTTTTATTACAATAATAACATGTAACATTAGGCAAGGAGGATGTAGATGCTTTAATGAAATGATTCTTGTACTTGTCATAGTTCATGAAACCATCAAAACCAATTCCATATTTCTCATTTGAAATTCTTTGGTTTCCAAGAAGTACATCTAGAGTTTCTTTTCCTTTTGTAAATTTTGCCAAGTTATTTGTCAAAGACTCTACTTTAGCTTTAAGAACTTTATTTTTCTCAATGAGCATTTCACAAGTTTCTTTTGAGGATTCCAACTCTAAGTCTAGTTCTTTAAACAAAGCAATTTGTCTTTTGTAAAATTCATTTTCTTTATACACATTGGACATGGCAATATTTTGTGATTTGAATGATTCAATCTCTAAATTCATTTTACTACATTTTCTCTTGTAATTTCTATACTCATCATATACTCTAGCAAATGCAAGTTCAAGTTCTTCTACATTAGGAGATTCATAAGAATTTACCTCATTGTCACTTTCTTCTTCCTTTTGTGAACTCTCAACTTTTTCTTCAAGTGCCATCATGCAAAGAAGAGCAGTCTCTTTGTCACTTGATTCATCATTTGAAGATTCTTCACTGTTGCTCCAAACTACTTTCATAGCTTTCTTGCTCCTATCTTCTTTTCCTTTCTTCTTTTTGAGCAATGGACATTTGGGCTTGATATGTCCAGGTTTGTGACACTCATAACATACAATTTCTTCTTTTGAATCTCTGAAGTGTTTATCCTTGGGAGTATACTTTTTCAAGAATTTCTTGTATTTGCTTCCTCCCTTCTTGAAAGCTCTTTTGAATTTTCTTGCAAGCATAGCCATTTCATCATCATCATCACTTGAAGCATTTGAGTTGTCACTTGAGTCAACTTTGAATGCAACTCCTTTCTTCTGTTCTTCATCCTTATTTGACTTGAGAGCAATGCTTTTCTTCTTCTTTTGCTCATTTTCAACTTCATCTTTCTTGTATACCATCTCATGTGCAATGAGAGAGCCAATGAGTTCATCATAGGTGAAAGTTTTAAAATCCTTGGTATCTTGGATAACTATAGTCTTTGCTTCCCAAGATTTTGGAAGTGATCTAAGAATTTTCTTCACAAGTTCAGCTTCCTCAAATCTTTTACCAAGTGCTTTGAGAAGATTTACAAGATCAGTAAACCTTGTACTCATATCCGCAATTGATTCTCCTGGTCTCATTTCAAATAGCTCATAATCTCGAATCAGAAGGTTTGTTTTGGATTCTTTAACAACATCAGTTCCTTCATAAGTCACTTCAAGCTTATCCCAAATTTCCTTAGTAGATTGACATCCTGAAACACGATTGTATTCATTAAGGTCAAGTGAGCAATGCAAAATATTAATAGCTTTAGCATTTATAGAGATTTTCTTCCAATCATTGTCATCATATTCATCTTCATGTTTTGGAACTTTTGTAGTTCCTATACCATTATTTTGAGGAACATGTGGACCATTTTTAATAATTCTCCATGCATCTATATCTACAGATTGTATGAAATTTCTCATTCCTACTTTCCAAAATGAATAATTAGTGCCATTGAAAAGTGGTGGTCTAGTGATTGAGTAGCTTTCAACTAAAGGTGCAGGTATATCGGCAGTATTACTAGATGAACTAGCCATTATGGATCACTCTAAGGTTGTAATACCCTAAGCAAGAGAGTCAGGCTCTGATACCAATTTGTTGTCCCAAAAATAGTCCAAGAGGGGGGTGAATTGGACTTTAACAATTTTTCGGCCCTTGCTTGTAGCCTAATGAAAAATTGTGGCTATGTTCAACTAAGTGTTTCCCTATATGCAATGAAATCAATATGAGCTTCAACAATGTGTTCCTAAGATGCAATTTAACCCTCAATCAATGTATATGGCAATATCTAACAAGGCATGCACCATACAATATACAATTGATTTCTCAAGTCACTTAATATGTCCACAAATTTATCAACTCAATCTATTTAACCAACATTCAATATCATATATATGAAGAAAAATTTAAAATTGCACATAAGTAAAAGGGTAAAGGATAGAGATCAAACACAAGGATTTTTATAGTGGTTCGGCTTAACTAGCCTACATCCACTCTCTCAAAGAACCCTCTTTGAGTCTTCTCTTCAATATTTGCTCTTTTGAAGGCAAGAGACCAAAAGCCCTTTACAATTTTTCAACACCAAGCTTTTACACCAAGGTAGCTTGAAACCTTCTCAAGTGCAATCACAAGCACTAACTCTCCCAAGCTTCAATAGGTGCTTGTACAACCTCTCTTGAATGCAATTTAATATTTCAACACTCACTCTTACTCAATACAAATCAAACTATAAAGAAGAGATGAGTTGATTTGCCAATGGAAGCTCAAAATCTTTAAAGCTCTTGAATGAAAGCAATAAATGAAAAATCAATGTTGGAGTTCAAATGTTAGCTTTCATCAAGTGTAAATGAAGTAGAGAATGTGTATTTATAGTCTCAAATCATTTTAGACCGTTTGAAACCCTTTTGGAACGTTATACACACTGTCCAAGACAAAATAGCCGTTATTTTGTCCTTTTGTGCGAAGTTGAGCAGCTCTGATAAATTAGCAAACTAATGAAATTTTAGAAGCAGTCAGTAAACTGGTTAGTAAACTAACGTTTTTAGCAAACTGAAAAATTTAGCAAACCAGTTAGCAAACTAAGTCAACAGCTGCATATCTCAACTTGCAATGTCAAATGATTTAGACCTTAAAAAATATTTCAATGGTAGTATCCAAGGTCATGATGAGAAAAAGTAATCAGAAGATAAAATTTTATTTTTGAGCTCCATATGACTAAATTCTCATTCATTCTTTTCACAAAAGACCTAAAACTCACTCCTTAATACTATGCCTTTCATATCTTTTCTTTGAGTCTTGGCTTCCATAGTCTTGTCCTTTTCTCATTTTGTATTTGTCTTGAAATGTCTTTGAGTACTCTTTCTCATTAGATGCAACTTCAAGAATTCTTTAGTAATAAGACAAAGAATCTACACATCACTTTAAGGTTAGGTTAAATAGATTCTCTTTGAGTTTTGTTATCATCAAAATCAATGTTCATTTTGAGCTACACGGGGTCAACAATATTTAATAGAGATAAAAATAAAATTAAAAAAATAATTAATACTTCTTAACTTTTTGAAATAAAATAATTTTTTAAAAATAATAAATAAAAGTAGATAAAGGAATATCATTTTAACCATAATATTGCAAATGACTATTGATATAAATATTTTGACTATTTCCCATATATATATATATCACATTCCAAAAGTAGTTGTGCCAGCTATACAAAGGATTTCAAACAGCAATGCCAAATCATCATAGGACTACAACTCATCAGGTACACATGGCTTCATGCATGGATTTAATTATTATATATATTTCAATAATTTTAGACCACCTATTATATATTTATAAATTAATTCCTAATTAAGCTTTATTATTTAATCAGTCACAGTTGCCGAAAGCATTAGTTTAAGTTATCAATCATGGTTTGATCGGTTAGCTAGCTAGGATTTTCTTTTATGCAACACTCTGTAAGTGGTGGAATATAGCATATATAGATTGGGAATTTTTTATTTAAAATTAGTTTATTATAAAATCAAAATATGATGGTATGATAATTAAAATTAAATTTAATTTATTATAAATTTAAAATATAAATATATAGTATTTATATAAATATAATTGAATTCATAATAAATTAGATATAAATAAAAAAATTATATATATATATATATATATATATATATATATATATTCCAATGTGTGATTGGTGAATGATTAACGTATTTTCATGGAAACTGGATCTCTAGGTGTGTATTGATCTTTATATTTTTCATTGGGAGTCTCTGTTCATGAAATGCATGTATCAAAATCACAAAATATTAAGAGGAAAGTCTACAAGACCTTTGCACGTCTGAGCACATGATAAATTAATCATGGTGCGTGAGGAGACCCTTTTGCAACACAACACCACATCTATGTCAATCCTTTGCTGTTACACGTGTACCCTAAATTTATACTTTGGACCCATCAATTGTCAGCCTTTCTTCGATGCAGTAGCCAACTGGTGGGTCCCAACTCCAAACTCAACTGGGTATTTGCCACTTGCGTGGCCAATCCAACAAGGCGACACTTAACAACATGTGCGAGATGTAGAAGGATTCTAACTCATAATGATTATGACAATGAGGCCATTCGGTATATCATAGACCGTGAGTGTGATTTTCTTAAAATAATACATCTGGATAAAATTATTATAATTTTATTAAAAATTATATTTTATTATTAAATTATATACACATTTATTTATATTTTAAAAAAATTAAAATTCTCAAGATGATGAGTCGATATACATGTGAAATACTCCTCACACATGAGTTATATATACATAAGTCCTCACATGGAGGGTTAGTCATTAGAGATTTCACATCGATTATGAATAGCTTATGTTTGACTTATATAGATTAACGTATCTTAACAAAATTATTATAATTTTATCAAAAAAAATATCATATCACTATATTGTATGTGTGCGTCTATCTATCTTTAAAAAAAAAATTATGATAATGAGAAATTCGTGCTTGTATCGTAATAATTCATAATCACTGATGAGTCTCAATTCACTCACACCTTTTGATCTTGCCACATGAAATATATGCAAGGTATTGGTTTCCTTTCGGAAGATGCTTGGACATGGAAGTTCCTTGAAACTTGAAAGCATGATGATATTGGAATTCCTGTAAGATAAAAGGTTATTAACAGAGGTCTCTAATATGCCTCTAATAATTAAGTCCGAAAGTTATATTTGTCAAAGAATTATGCTTTATCAATCTGAGAATTCTCATCAATAACTCACTGCTTTAAATTATTTGAAAATTTTAACTGTCTTTTTAGTCATTCTCTCTTTATTTGAAATGACAATGATTATACTTAGTAATCGAAAAAACTTCATTATTGAAAGTTTCTTGCAGTGAAACTCTTTAATCTTATTGTGACATTAAGAATAGGTGAATATGCTAAATCCCATCTTACGTGAATTGTATCTTGAATAAAAGAAGAAGCATCCAATAAGACTACCTCAAATTGAACATTTTAATATGTTCTTTCAAATTGGAGAAAACATAACACGTAAACTATATCATCATAATTTATTTATTAATTTTGTAATTATATTTGCTTACTTTTGCTTGAATTTCACTTCTCTTTCTCTCGAATAACTTTAATGAGTTGTTAATTATTTATATAATTATAAGCTAAGGGAACAAAGACTTTTGAGGTGGAGGATTCAAGATTGAATGGCATATCGTTAATTGGTCACTTCTCATTTCTCCTTTTTTCCTCTTGTGTGATGGGATTGTAAAAGAAAAAAAAAAGATTATAAATCCAATAATCAAGTATTAATGAAATTGATTTTTGTAGTAACGACAGGAACACTCCAAAGACAGCAAGACAAAGATGTGTTTTGATCACTTCAATAATTTTGGTCACGGAAGACAAGGCTAAATTCATGGTGGTCCATTCAAGATTTTATGAGAAGTGAAAGATACTTAAACTTAATTATAAGCAAAAAAATAATTATTTTATATCGTGATTAAGATGGGATTTATGTCTATAAAACTGAATTATAAGCAAAAAAATAATTATTTTATATCGTGATTAAGATGGGATTTATGTATATAATTAAATTAATTTCTTGGCTGCATGCTATGCACTTAGCACTTAATTACTTTATATGATATGGAAAGAATTCCCCTTGATTAATACGTGTATGCATTTTGTATGGGAGATGAATCAATGTGCATCTTTACAATCTCTTATCAAATCGTGTTTATCTGTCCTCGCTACAAGCCGAAGTTACAATTTGCCAAACTATTCTCACTATTTTGTCATTACTCACATCTGGGAAACGAATATGTAAGATACAATTTGATAAAAATATTATTTTCCTATTTGAAATATTCCTTTAAAAAATATAATTACATACTAATTAAAAAAAATAAATTACTAAAAACTATAAGTTATTTGATCAATATATCAACTTTAATATCTTTTTTTTAAAATAAATATATTTAAAAAATTGTATTACCATCGAGAGATGGCAATCAAATTTCACTTTTGCATATAGTTGTGTTAGTCGGGTAATGGACCTTGGGTGATTGTTGAGATTGGGCCCTTTGTGATGAGCCCATGTGCTTGCATATATCTGCATTCTTTTGTTTTGGGTTGAGCAAGCTTTTTTTATTAATGAAATCTAATATTTTCTTTGATTAAAAAAAAAAATATAGCTAATTATAGAAATTTTTATTTGGTGTAACTGAGACTAATGTACAACCCATCATAATAAATGATTACAATGAAATCATTATATATATATATATATATCAATTCCATTATATAATTTTTTCAATTATAAATTCTATTTGATAATGATTTTTAAGATAATATTTAATATTTTCATTTAATTAAAATATTATTTCTCTTATTTTTATTATTTAATGACATAATATTTATTATAGCATTTAGAGATTGATAGAGTATTTCATAAAAAAATTATTTTTCTAATTTTTAAAAATTAAAAAAATATTTTAATTATAATCAATCAATGAGATAATATAATTAATTTTATATTTAATAATTAATTTAAAATTATTTTTATTAAATATTTTTATTTTAAATTATTATATAAATATTTTATCACTAATCGTTAATATCTAAGGGTTAGTGCATAATTATTAAAATAATTAATATTTTTATATTTTAATATTTCAAGAAAACTCATAAACAAACTCCAAGAAAAGCTATTCCCAATTCCACCAATCATGTCTCACCAAATTTCATGTGAGTGAGCAATCAATTTTAAATTAACATGTGAGAAACTAATAGATGTTGGGAAAAAAAAAAATAATAAATGACAAATATAATACATAATAAGAGCGGTATATGCTTGAAACCTAGCCTGCATCAAAGATTCCAATAGGACAGCGGCCAAATCCTATAGCCCCAGAGCACAGTAACTCTGCAAACCAATTGCCATTGCTATGTTACGTCGGTCTCATGGAGATGCTCAGGTAGAGCTCCGTCCCATCATCTTTACCACTTTTTCCTTCTCCTCCCATTTTGACCGTTCCGCTCAAAAATTTTTTTCCATGTTTAGTTGCTCTTCTGTCCTCTCATTTCACTTCCTTTTCCATGCAAGTGCAACCCTAAAACTATCATATTCTTCTTCACACTTTTAATCTATTACCAAAGCAAAGGCCACGACAACTTCCAAGGGTTTCCATGCAGCTTTAATTTTACTCTCTCCCCGTCTCGCACAATGGCACATGGATTAAGATAGCCACTGCTATATATTCCTTTCTTTCTTTCCTTTTGCTCATCGAGATATTCACCAAACAAAGCTTGTAAAAGAGCTTGCATTGTTTGGTATCTTGTCTCCACTGTCCACTACTCTCTGCATCTAATTTTTCATGCTTATATATCTTTTTGGGCTTTTAGTTTCTTAGTTCTTAGTCGGTTCTTGGCTTCTTGCTTCTTTCATGGCTCCTTCTGTTTCTCTTCGCCTTTTGGGTGTGCTACTTGTTTTGGCAGGCAATGAGGTGATGATTGCACTATCAAGAAACTCGGATGGGAGAGATACGGTGATGGAGGAAGAGGAGCTTTTGGGACTTTTTAAGGTTTTTGGTGCTCTTTTGGATGATCCTGAATGGGCTCGAGTGCACCCACAACCATGCACTGACACTCCATGGCCTGGTGTTCAATGTGAGCTCACTGAAGACCCTCCAATCTTTCATGTCACAAAGATTCATATTGGCCCTGATATTATTAACCCTCCTTGCAAAACTACTGCTCATCTTTCAAGTTCCTTGCAGAAGCTACCTTACCTTAAAGTTCTTTCTATTTTTAACTGTTTTGTAACATCTGATCCTGTCATTCTTTCTCCTACTCTTTTTGAAACTTTATCTTCCTTGGAGCATCTAGCTCTTGGTTCCAATCCAGCTCTCTGTGGACAGATACCCTCAAGTTTAGGACACATTGCCAGCCTAAGGGTTCTGAGCATGTCCCAGAATAATCTACGAGGAAATATCCCTCATGAGCTCGGTGGCTTGTTAAATCTAGAGCAACTTGACCTAAGTTACAATAATCTAAGTGGAGAAATTCCTGAGGAGATTGGAGGGCTAAAAAGTTTGAACATTTTGGACGTAAGTTGGAATAGTCTTGAAGGGCAGGTTCCTCATTCTTTGGGTCAGCTTAATCTTCTCCAGAAAATGGATCTGGGCTCTAACAAGCTTCTGGGAAGGATACCTCAAAATTTGGGCAAGCTAAAGAGCTTATTGTTGCTTGATTTGAGCCATAATTTTATGAATGGACCAATGCCTGTAACCCTCTCAGGATTGGAACAGTTACAGTACTTCATACTTGACCACAATCCTATAAATTCAGAGATACCCTTGTTTGTGGGGTCCCTTAAAAGGCTCGCATCAATAAGTTTGTCAGGATGTGGGTTAACAGGCCCAATACCGTATTCTCTGTCTTCGTTGAAAAATCTTACTGCTCTCTCTCTAGACAACAATAGCCTCATTGGGACAATTCCTCCAAGCTTGGGGTCACTTCCAAATCTTGATCAGCTAAATGTAAGCAACAATCAGCTAAGTGGAGAACTACTACTCCCAGAAGAGTTCATTGGAAGGCTTGGCGAAAGACTAGATGTTAGAGGAAACAATGGATTGTGTACAAGCAACAAGAAAAATGTTTCTATCTATCTAGAGACCCCAGTTTGCTTGGATAAAATTAGCAATTGTCACCATAAAATTTGTCCTGAACAGAACCAAGATGAGTCCAGGGGAATGCAATCTTCATGGTACCACGGCAAGACAACAAGTTCAAATTATGGTGTAGCATTTCCTGATCAAAAGCTTCTTCCATGTACTTTTCTTCTTTCTTTTCTGGCTTTCTTTTTGTAAAAACATTTACATACATATTTCTTTTTCTACTTGTTAGAAACCAGAAAATCAAAAGCATGCTCTATGTTTTTTCGTTTTCACTATCATTAAAAAACTGATTTTTAACATAAATGGCCTTCAGTGGAATAATGGTTGATTTATCTCGGGAAGGAAAATGGCTAGCTTATGGCTATGGATTATATAAATTGGTGATTTTTTTTTCTAGAGACATCATTATTATAGCTGAAGGAAAAAGTTTTGCATTGAAAGGTTAAAAATGCTTTACAGTTCTCCCTGTTTCTGATATTGATGTCTCATATAGAAAAGAAATTAGTGTCTTAATCTGTCAGGGAGTGTTGTTGTCTCTACCATCCTCAAGGGGGATAAGTACCTACATGCCATATCGGTATATTAAATAATCGAAAAAGCTTTTTTGTTTTAAAACTTGTTTTTAAAAATAATATAACCAATAAGTTTTCAACTTTTAACTTTTTGTATTATAAAATAATATTGAGGTCTTCATATTATTATGGAATAACTGTTGAGTAACGTCTGGAGGAGGAGCTGCATCCAACAGAACCTAGAGGGAGGAATTATGCAAAGTTGGCAAGCCGATGTGCACACGTTTTGGCCTCAGTGTTGGATTATTTATTTATATTTGAATATAAATTAATAATAATTAATTATTAAATTTATTAATAAATTAAATAATAATATTAAATAATAAATTTAGAAATCGATAATATTTAAATGGATTGAATCATATGAT
Source organism: Hevea brasiliensis (assembly GCF_030052815.1). Taxonomy (NCBI): domain Eukaryota; kingdom Viridiplantae; phylum Streptophyta; class Magnoliopsida; order Malpighiales; family Euphorbiaceae; genus Hevea; species Hevea brasiliensis. The sequence continues at coordinate 44,942,160 of NC_079510.1, forward strand.
TGGGTAAGTCTGTAATGAGTCAGGTTGTCCATAAACTCACTAAGAAAGAGGTCCCAACTCTCAATTCTATATATATATATATATATATATATATATATATATATATATATATATATATATATATATATTTCGATAACTCCATTTAATATCAGATATAATTTATATAGAATTTGAAAGCTGTGGATATTGAGAATTGTGAGCCTACTCTTTCACTTCTGTTCTTCATTGTTCACAGAAAATTATGGATACAAACGTATTTCTAGGTACACATATTATCTAATCATGTAATTTATAACGATCTAATTTATGTTTCTAACAATTGGTATCAGAGCCATGGTTAGGGATTACAATTTTTTTGTTGTTGTTAATTTCATTATTGTATGTTTGAATATTAATCTCTACAAACAAATATTGAATTTAATTACATGGTTTGATTTCCAGTTTTCCTTTTATGTTAAATACTTTTATATATATATTGAATTTCAAAATCCACATAATATGGTGACCATGGAAATTTTAATTATGATAAACAACTTTGTGATTATAAGCTCACCTATCGTGGGACTAGTCATAAAATTATTCTTTTAGTTTGGTTAAAATTTATTCCATTGATTTCAAGAGTTATTTAGATTATATTAATAATGGATATATCCATTGATATAACACTATTAATATAATAAGTTACTGTTGGTTGTAATATTATTTGTTAATTGTCTTTAATATTTTTAATACCCTATCAGTATAAAAGTGTTAAAGATGTTGGTTTATATATATATATTGATGAGTTCAATGAGTTTTCTTGATTTATTGTAATCCGGGACCCTTAGGTGGGATTATAATAAAATAACAGTTTTGTTCATAATTGCTTACTTAATTGGATCTGAAAGGAAACTTTAGTTTTGTGATTATGTTCTATACATAATTCAGGTTTCCTCTATTGTTTTATTTCAGCTGCTATTTCTATGCAATTATCTGCTGTGAAAACTCTGAGTGGCTCCAATTTTGATGACTGGAAAGAGTCTCTAAGCATGTACCTAGCAATAGCCCAACTGAATTTAGCCTTAAGGGTTGATGCACCTGCTGAAGTTACTAATGAATCCACTATTGCTAAAAAGACTTATCATGAGAAGTAGCAAAATTCGAATAGGGTTTGCTTAATGGTGATGAAGTATACTATAGATAAGTCGATAAGACAGGGTATTTCTGATAAGGAGACCGCTAAGGAATTTCTGCAGGCTGTTGCTGAAAAGTTTAAAAATTTTGATAAGGCTCAAAAAAGTCATTATCTTTCTTTGCTGGAGCACACCCAATATGATGGTGCCAATGGTGTACGAGAACACATCATGACACTTATAAGTTATTTCAACAAGCTCAAGTCTTTTGATCTTGATTTGGAAGACAGTTTTATAGTCTGGGGCATTCTTGAATCTCTTCCACCCCAATTCAAAATTCTCATGACTTCTTACAACTCCCAAGAAGGGGAGTGAACAATTGATCAGTTGATAGCCATTGTGTGCCAAGAAGAGGAATCTATGAGGAAAGGGAATACTCTTTCTGTTAATTATGTTTTTAAAGGGTCTAGTAGCAAGACTAATGAGAAATTTCAGAATGACAAGAAACCTAAAGCTAAATTTGAGAACAAGAATGGTGGTAAGCATGATCATAATTTAACAGTTAAGAAGAAACCCTTCAAAGGCAAATGCAACTATTACAAGAAACTTGGCCATAAGTTAGGGGATTGTTTTAAGCTTAAGAAGAAGCATGAGAAGGAAGGTAATAGTCTAGAACTTGCCCCTCTAGCTCTAGTATGTTTTGAATCAAATGTTGTTGATATTCCTTTAAATTCTTGGTGGTTGGTTTCTGGTGCTACCATTCATATTTCAAATTCCTTGTAGGGGTTCAAAAATGTGAGGAAGTCAAGTGAAAAGGAGAAGACTATTGTAGGAGTAAATGGAGTTGCAGTAGTAGAACTCATAGGGACTGTTTCTTTGAATTTATCTTCTGGACATGTGTTTGAATTAAAGGATACTGTTTATGTTCCTTCTTGAAGGAGAAATTTAATTTCCAGTTCTATTTTAGATAAGTGTGGTTATGTGTTTCTTTAAGGTAATGGAAAAATTGTTATTTATTTTAAATCTGATATTGTTAATTTCGCTTTTTTATGCAATGATTTATACATGTTGGTTTTAAATTCGGTTCCTTTTTCAATCTATTGATGTTCCTATCAATGTTGTTATTGGGCACAAACATCAAAGAGTTAAAGAGAACTCTTTAATGTTATGGCATAGACGTTTAGGTCACATTTCTAGGGAGAGAAATAGAAAGGTATAAGGCCAGACTAGTAGTGAAAGGTTATAATGTAACACCCTCACTGTAGCCATTCCGTACATTATATTGTTCCAGTGACCGGTGTCGGTCTGGACAACCAGAATGTCTGGAACTATATCTAGACTAGAGTGAGGAGTCATAAATAACTCAAATAATAGTAAGAAAAATCTAGAAAAAAGTTTAGAAATAAATTATAATGAAATTAAATGAGCCGGTGCCCTAGTAATGGGTAACCTAGTGGGAAGTTGCGGTCCTCGCAGTTAGGAGCCCTAAACCCGGGAGAAAATTTATGAAATAATTTTTGGGACTCCAGAGAAGAGTCATTGAGGTTTTGATGGCATTAGAATGCCATGAAAATGCTTAGAAAAATTTTTAGATCGGTACAGACGATTTTGGCTCAATAAGCCAAACGGAGAGCATTTTGGTTATTTCGTCCTCAGAGATAATTTTTGGTCAACTTGTCCAGTTAAATAAATAATTTACATAACATAAAATATGAATAAATATTGCTAAAACTTGAATTGAAAATGGGTAGTAAAGAAAAGAAAAGAAAATGAAAGAAAATTGGAAATATGACATCACATGATGTCATTAGTGAGCACTCCACCGATCACCATTTAATAACACAATTAAAAGTCATTAAAAAGGGGAAAAATGGGTTAAAAATAAAACAAATTTCTGGTCTCTTCTCTTCCAAAATCGGCAGCCCTCTCCTTCTCTCTCTCAACCTCCATTTAAGCTCCCTTGTCAGCTTGATTTCCCCCACCATTTCACCATAAAGCCCTATCATCCTTTCACAAAAATTGATCTTTACCATTAGCATAATATTTGGGTAGCAATTTGAAGAGAAAAAAAGTGAAGTTATACCTTGGAAAAATTCTGCACTCAAGAGGTTAGTGCCACAACTCTCTCTCCCTCTTATTGTTTCATGCTAAGACATCAAATTCAACTAAGAATTTTAGAAAAAGAAAGCAAAATATGCATGTTATAGCCACACTAAATTTTTGCAGCCCTAAGGTACTATAGAGTTTCCATGATTCAAGTGAATTATAATTGTGTATTGATGTCAATGAACATGGTTTGATGATTAGAACACTTGAATGTTTGTTGTTTGAGCAAATTGACATTGTGGAGTTAAGGTTTGGGGAAAACCTAGGGTTTGCTCATGTGTTGGTGAATGGAAGTTCTAATGGTCAAATTAGTGACCATTTGGCTATGTATGATGAGAAAATAAAGTGAATTATGGCTTTGGAATTGAGGTTGGGTGTGCTGCTTTGAGTGACCCGCAGGGCTGGATGTGAGTCCAGCTAGTTTGGGCAGTTATAACTTGAGTTATATAGGTTTAATTGGTGTAAGGCTAATTGGACATGAAATTAGACATATAATGACATAACTTTGATGAAGGAACCCTGTTTAGAAAACAAACTTACACTGACCTAAAAATTTACCAAATCCGGGTAATACACAATCTGTCTGGGCAAAATGATCAAATGAACAGTGTTCATTCATTTAATCATAACTCACTGTAGAAATGTTCAATTGACTTGAAATTTATATCAATGGAAAGCTTAGACAATTTAGAACAACTTTTATGAAGAACACAAACTTAAATTTTGAACCTAACTAATTAAAATTTCTAGCCTAAATTAGGACACTAAATCTGGCAGAACCAAATTCTGTCCAGAATTTCTGGACAAGACCAATCTAGCCAATTATGGTATTTAGGCCATAACTTAAGTTACAAAACTCCAAATGGAGTAATTCAAAAAGGGAATTAAAGAAAACACATAAAGGAACAAATTTCATGAAGAAACTTTTATCAAAATTCTACTGTAACAATGACCAATGAAACAGTAAACTTAAGGCATGAAATCTGAAAATTTTGAATAACATAAAATAAGCTTTGAAATGGTATTGGCAATCAATACCAACAAATCTAGAACTCAAAATGTGGTATAATTGTAACACCTCTATTTGCATAGCCTGGTACTTTTTGCTGTTCCGATGACCGGTGTCAATCCGGACAATTAAGAGAATTAGAACCACGTCTAAGACATCTAGTTAAGCCCTGAACGCAAATAATTAGTAATTGCCAAATAGTTAAGTATAAAGAAGAAAAACAGAACAAAAAAAGTTAAATGAGCTGGGAGTCACAGCAATGGGTGACCTTCTCGGGAAATGACTGCGAGATCAGTCTAAACTCAAATTTCGAACCGTAAAATGTGACGTCGCGGTCCTTAGGACTATTGCGAACACAGTGGAAAAGAGAAAATCACGAAAAAGAATTGTTAAGCAGGTCAAATAATTAGGTCAGAGATCTGAAAAAAATATTGAATTACTTGCAAACCAGATCGAACCGGCGAGGGGCAATTTGATCAATTCACCTCTAGAGCTTACTCCTGACCTAATTGTCCAATAAAATCGGAGAAACGAAAAGTTTGGGATCGAGAATTAAATTAAAGAATTAAGGAAAAATAAATTAAAAAAAAAAGAAATTGAAAAAGTTTTATTATATCATGTGATGACATCAATTATGATGTCAAAATTAATTTAATTTCCTACAAATTTGGACTAAGTCAAATAGCTAATTAAATACATAAATGACATAAAATTAAAAAGAAAATCATTTCTCTTCTTCCCTTACCCAAGTGGTCGGCTACTCTCCCCCACTTCACCATTGAAGAAACTCCATTAAAGCTTGAAACCTAGCTTTCTTCCAACCACCTAACCCCACTTTGTCCCCAAATTTCCCCATTAAAACTTGTTAGACCAACTTGAGAAGGTGATTGATCAAGAAAAGGAAGGAGGAAAAATAGAGATTGAAGATTTGAAATTCAAAGAGAGAGGTTAGTCATCAATCACTTAGTTTTTCTTTAAAATTCATGCACATATGCTTTAATAAACTTAGAAATTGTGTAAAATCAAACAAAAACTATCCTTGGGGGACCAAATAGGAATTTTGGTAAGCTAGGGTTAGGGTTTGAAATGAATGAGTTTGAGATGTTTGAATGGTTATTTGAAGTGAATTAGGTGTATAGATCATGAATATACACTTTAAATTGCATTAGAGTTGAAATTTATGTAATTAGGGTTTCGAGCATGTGAAAAATTAGAGAAAAAGTTGAGAATTAGTCAATTGATGTAGTTGACCTTATTTGAGTTGAGAAATAGTCAATTGTGACTATTTGTGGTGTGTATGAATTGTTGGAAACAAGTTTCAATTCGGATTGGTTAGGATCAGTCTGCAGGCAGCTTGACCTAGGTCCCTTTCAGGGACCAAAACTGAAAATTTACCAACCCAATTGGTGTGAGGCTAATTGGAAATGAAACTAGACACAAAATGGACCATTTTTCATTTAGGAATCATGCCCAGAAAATGACCATAACTTAGTGAACAATTAGGCCAAATCCGGAATTGGGCACACTGCCCTGTACAAAAATGACTAAATGAATAGTAGTTATGTAAATGACCATAACTTGGTCTAGGAAGGTCTAAATGACCTAAATTTTATACCAATAGAAAGTTGAGACATAGCCCTACAACTTTCATGAAAAAAATAAACCCAAATTTTGACTATAACCTGTCCACAAACTCACTTGCAGTCAATATACAAAAATTGCCAAAATCCAGAAAATTCCCAGAATTCTGGGTAATATCAAATCCGGCCAGCCATGTTCAAATAGCCATAACTAGGGGTACAAAACTCCAAATAGAGTGATTCAAAAAGGAAAATAAAGTTAAGACAATAAGAAACAACTTCTATGAAGAAAACTTAGCCAAATTATCACAGCAACTTGACCAATGGAACAATGCAACACAGGGCACCAAATCTGAAATTTGGAAATTTTACCTAAGAGGCTTAAAATTTGAGGAAACAACCAAAACCAACAAATTAGGTAACCAAATGTGTTATGTGGGTGAAATTAAAATTCTCATACCTACTAAGCATTAAAAAGTCAATAAATTGACTTGAATAGTATCGTAAATAGTAATCCCGAAGTGCAAATTTTAAAGAATGTCAAGTTAAGCATATTAAATTTAGATATAAATAGATTTGAATTTATTTTTGGACTTATGATAAATTATGATACTGAAATACTGTAAAACTGTGTGTTTCAGTTGAAAAGAATACCGGAAAAGAACCCGAGGCATCGAGTCAAGGCCAAGAAGTGACTCGCATAAGGTTTGTGCACAACATAAAAATTGTCTTTAAATTTTCTTTTACAATTTGTGTGAAATGAATTATGACTTAATTGTATTGAAAATTGTGATTGAAAGGAACAATATGCTTTTTACTTAAATTATTGAAAGTTTACTTGTATGTGTTTGAAATAGCAATAAATGTTTAGCAAATTGCTAAGACAGTTTTGAAACCACAGTGTCATGACCATATATTTGAATATCTGACTAGCATAACTAGTGGGAGGAAATAGTTTTGAATTTTGATTCCCTCTCTGGCTAAAGTATTGAGGTGTGTGCCAGTAGAGGAAGAAATTTGAACGGGTACCCATAGTTTAAGCTAGCTGGCCTTGTGATTTCTCATAAGCCTCTGGCTATTGAGATAAATATTGTTCTAAATGGCATGATATAACTGTGTATTTTTATGACATTCGTTTTGAGACTTCTTAAATAAAATTGTTTGGACTAAAAGTTTATAAATCATATTTTGTATCTGTCTTTCATTTTCAGCACTGTATTTGAATAAATGTGATTTGAATTATGCATAAATGTTATTTTAGTATGTTGTACACCACTGAGTCATAATACTCAGTAATGGCTATTATTGCTGTCGCAGATATGGAGACTAGAAGAGCAGCAGAGTGAGTTGCTGAGGATCTTGGAGCTACATCCCTGAAATTTTATCGTGTATATTTTATACCCTAATTGTAATATTTATTTTGGTGTATATAAATGTATATACATGTATAAACTGATCATGAGCAGTTGTATAGAGTTTGTAATAATGTTAGTTTAGATTTTCTAATGTAAATTTTGGTTGATGAATGTAAATTGATTCTACTTTAATGAAATATGAATGAAATTATTTAGTATTGTTTTGAAGACAATTGAATTGAGAATGTTTTGAATTTTGGAGTTTGGGAAAAAATTGTGTTGATTCTGTTGTAGTAGTGTTGGATTTGATGAAAAGAATTATAGGAAGTATTTTTACAGGTTTTTGAAGAACTATTTTCTTAAAATACAGACGGCACTCTATCGAAATTTTTCTAAAATTTGCGGACAAATAAAAATGGACAAAAATTTTAACTAGCTTTTAAACTTCTATTAAATGTAAGAAAATGCTCACCACTTCCAAAAAGTAAGAAAATTGTTTTAAAACCCCTTGTAGGGAACTTAATGAGTTATCGGTAGGTAAAGTTCGGTAATTCATTAGGTATTCTAAGGGATCATGTTATGCCTTACAGAGGGGTAAGGTGTAACATGTTTTAGTGGTATCAGAGCGAATTTTTGAAGTATGTTTTAACTTGTGAATTTGTGTCTTTTCTTTGATAAGTACAACTGCTCAATGTCCTTATTTGTTACATACAGTGCATTACATCACAAATATGAACTAACGGAGGGAAATAAACTTGTGTTATTTGTTCAGGAGATATCCTAACTCCAGACTGAAATGGAAGAAGGGGATCGCTCTGTTGAGTAGTCGGTAGAGGCTGAGGCCCAAGGGGAAGCCCCAGCTCTCCAAAATGTTAGTGGATCAGTGGCACCAGCCCCACAAATGTCACAATTTCTGGCATAATTGGCCCAGCAGATGTTTGCTATGTTTCAATAGATGGTTGGGGGTATGCCTGCTCAAGCTCCACCCTAGACTTCTGTGGTGCAACCTCAGGCTCCAGTCAAACAGTATGACAAGTTGTTGAAATATGGGGCGACAGAATTCAAGGGTACAGTAGACCCTTTAGAGGTAGAGCAGTGGCTGGAGGGGATGAACCAAGTGTTTAAGAAACTGCACTGTCTGGATGAACTAAAGTTTGAATATTCAGTGTCTTTGTTGCAAGGGGATGCGTATGACTGGTGGAAGACCATCCCCACGGCTTAAGCGTAACCACCAAGATTAACACAGGATGACTTCATCAGAGAGTTCAGACAGAAATATGTCCCAGATGCATATGTGGATCAAAACTTACAAGAATTTTTGAGTCTGAAGTAAGGCAACAGATCTGTGGCAGAGTATGAAAGGGAGTTCTCCCGCTTAAGCCACTATGCTGGGAGTCTCCTGTCTACTAGCAAAGAAAGGTGCAAGAGATTTGAGACCAGTTTGAAGCCCAGTTTGAGGATGCAAGTAGTGGGATTTAGACACAGTAACTTCTCTGAGCTCATCTCTCAAGCACTTGAGTTAGAAAGGGTTGAATTAGAAGCGACACCAGTGAAAGAGAAATCAGAGAAGACTAAGAAATCAGAGAAAGATAAAGGAGAAAAATCAGTAGAGTAAAGTCCCAGTGGTACATTTGGAAAGAAAAAAAAAATTTGGGGGACCAAGCAGAGGTAGAGGTGGAAGGTTCGGAAGGGGCAGATTCTCTGGATAGAGACCCCCTAGGTCTGGTCAGCAGTCGACTAGGGGTTCATATCCTCCCCGCCCCTGTGAGACATGTGGCAAGAATCATGGGGGAGAATACTATTGGGCAATAAGAGCTTGCTTTAACTGTGGAGGTATGGGCCATCTCGCTAAAGACTGCACCAGTACCCGTAGATTTGGGCCAGCTCTTACTACTACAGAAGGGTCTATTCAAAGTTCTACTATCAGAGGTTCACAACCGGTTAGCAGAGGAAGAGGCAAAGGTAGAGGCAATGCTTTTGGCAGTTAGGGTATCGTTAGCCAATCAGCATAAAGGAGTGCTCCAGCCAGGGTTTATACGATGAGACAGCTGGAAGAGGCTGAGACTTCCGATGTTGTAGCCGGTACATTCTCTATCTCTGATCAAGATGTATTTGTACTGTTTGATCCGGGTTCAACCCATTCATATGTTAGTGCTAGCATAGTTAGTTCTCTTGCTGTTCCCTGTGTCAAGATGAGTTTTGAGGTGCTAGTAACTAGTCCGTTAGGACAAGAGGTCTGGGTCAACCGAATGTATAGAGATTGTCCTTTGGTGATCCAAGGACATATTTTTCTATCAGATTTGATTGAAATGCCCTTCAGAGATTATGATATCATCTTGGGTATGGATTGGTTAGCCAGGCATCACGCCATGATTGACTGTAGACTGAAGACAGTCACTTTTGGTCTCCCTCTGTACGGTGATGTAGTAATACATGGAGAGAGGCAGTTACTGCCATCAAATATCATTTCGGCTGCACTAGCCAGAAGGATGATCAGAAAGGGGTGTGAAGCATACTTGGCACATGTGATAGACACCCAAGTGGGGAGTCCAGCACTAAGGGACATCCCTACAGTATGTGACTTTCGGATGTGTTTCCTGATGAATTGCCAGGATTACCTCCAGAAAGAGAAGTGTAGTTTGAGATTGATGTTATGCCTGGTGTGGACCTAATCTCCATAACACTATATGGAATGGCACCAGCAGAATTGAAAAAGTTGAAAGTGCAGTTGCAAGAGCTGCTTGATAAGGGTTTTATCCGCCCTAGTGTGTCACCTTGGGGAGCGCCAGTATTGTTTGTTAAGAAGAAGGATGGCACTCTCCGCTTATGTATTGACTACCAGTAGTTGAATAAGGTGACAATAAAGAATAGATACCCATTGCCCCGTATTGATGACTTGTTTGATCAGTTGAGGGGTGCAGCTGTGTTCTCCAAAATTGACCTGAGATCAGGTTATTATCAGCTGAAAGTACAAGAGCAGAGTATTCCTAAAACTACCTTTAGAACCCGCTATGGCCATTATGAGTTTTTGGTCATGCCATTCGGGTTAACTAATGCTCCGACTGCTTTTATGGATCTGATGAACACTATCTTCAAACCATACCTCAACTAGTTTGTTGTGGTATTCATAGATGATATATTGGTCTATTCGAGGAGTGCAGAAGAGCATGATAGACATTTGCAGATTGTACTGCAGACTTTGAGAGAGAAACAGCTATACGCCAAATTGTCGAAGTGTGAATTTTGGCTGAAGGAAACATCCTTCTTGGGGCATATAGTATCGGCAGAGGGCATTAAGGTAGATCCAAGTAAGATAGAAGTTGTACTTAATTGGAGATTTGCAGTTTTTTGGGTTTAGTTGGATACTACTACCGATTTGTGAAAGGATTCTCCATGTTGGCATCTCCATTGACTAAGCTACTTCGAAAAGATGTAAAATTTCAGTGGACGGATAAATGCCAGCAGAGTTTTAATGTGTTAAAGAGATATTTAACTGAGGCTCCAGTCCTTACTTTACCTATCCCGGGTAAAGAGCATACTATTTACAGTGACGCTTCTCATAATGAGTTAGGCTGTGTATTAATGCAAGAGCGGAATGTCATTGCCTATGCATTACGCCAGCTGAAACCGTATGAGAGGAATTATCCGACACATAACTTGGAGCTAGCAGCTATTGTGTTCTCTCTTAAGATCTGGAGACACTATTTGTATAGGGAGAAGTGCTACATCTACACAAATCATAAGAGTTTGAAGTATCTGGGCACTTAGAAGGAGTTGAATTTGAGACAGAAGAGATGGTTAGAATTGATAAAAGACTATGATTATCTGATAGACTATCAGCCAGAGAAAGCTAATGTGGTGGCTGACGCCTTAAGTCGTAAGACTATGGCAAGTCTACGAGTTTCTCCTTTGTCTATGGTACATGAGTTGAGAGTATTACATGCCAGCTTAGAGATTAATGATGAGGGGCAAACAGCAGTTGCATGGCATGTACAGCCAGTGTTGATTGATCAGATCAGAATGGCTGCACAGAATGATCAGAAGTATCAAAAGGTATTAGAAGAAGTCAGACAGGGTAAGAAACCAGAATTCTCAGTGAGAGATGACAGCCTATTGCTACGCCAGGGCAGAATGTGCATTCCTAATGACGTTGACTTGAAATAGATCATTTTGAAGGAAACACATGAGTTTCCTTTTGCTATGCACCCTGGTGGCACAAAAATATATAGAGGGCTGAAAGAACACTACTGGTGGATGGGTATGAAAAGAAATATAGCAGAACTTATTTCCAAATACCTAACTTGTCAGCAAGTAAAGGCAGAGCATCAAGTACCAGCTAGTTTATTATATCCACTACCAGTACCAGAATGGAAATGGGAGAGAATAACTATGGATTTTGTGATGGGACTTCCGAGGACACAGAAAAGTCATGATGCAGTATGGCTTATGGTTGACAGACTGACCAAGTCTGCTCATTTTCTGCCTGTCCAAATGAGCTACAGTTTAGAAAAATTGGCCAAGTTGTACATTGATGAGATAGTAAGACTGCATGGAGTGCCAGTATCCATCGTATCAGACAGAGATCCTAGGTTCACTTCTAGATTCTAGGGTAGTCTTCAGAGAGCCGTAGGAACTAGATTGAACTTCAGTACGGCATTCCACCCACAGATAGATGGCCAATTTGAGAGGGTAATTCAGATCTTGGAGGACATGCTACGGACTTGTGTGATTGAGTTTGAGGGCGGTTGGGACACACACTTGCCTTTGATTGAGTTTGCTTACAACAATAACTACCAATCAAGCATTGGGATGCCTCCATATGAAGTTTTGTATGGCAGAAAATGTAGAATCCCGTTGTGTTGGGATGAAGTGGGTGAAAGAAAGATGAGTAGACCCAAAATTGTTCAGCAGACTGAGGAGAAAATCAGATTGGTTAGAGATTGACTCAAAGCTGTATCAGACCGTCAGAAGTCCTATATTGATCTAAAGAGGCGAGATATTGAGTATGCAGTGGGTGAGAAAGTATTCCTCAAGGTTTTCCCTTGGAAGAAAATTATGAGATTCGGCAGAAAGGGGAAACTGAGTCCTCGTTTCATCGGGCCATATGAGGTTCTGGAGAGAGTGGGTCCCTTGGCATACCATTTGGCATTACCTCTAGAGTTAGAGAAGATACATAACGTCTTCCATGTATCGATGTTGAGGAAGAATAGATCTAAACCATCTCATGTACTACCAGTAGAAGAGATTGAGGTGAATCCAGACCTCACATATGAGGAAGAACCCATAGAGATTCTGGCTTATGAGGTGAAACAGCTACGGAATAAGCAAATACCGTTGATAAAGGTGCTGTGGAACCATCATTCAGGCCAGGAGACTACTTGGGAACGAGATGACGACATAAGGAGACAGCACCCACAACAGTTCAGAAACTGATTACCAGGTAAAAATTTTGAGACGAAATTTATTTTTAGGGGGGGGGGGAAGGGGGGGAGAATTATAACACCACTATTTGCATAGCCTGGTACATTTTGCTGTTCCGGTGACCCGTGTCGGTCCGAACAATTAAGAGAATTAGAACCACGTCTAAGACATTTAGTTAAGCCCTGAACGCAAATAATTAATAATTGCCAAATAGTTAAGTATAAAGAAGAAAAACAGAGCACAAAAAGTTAAATGAGTCAGGAGTCACAGCGATGGGTGACCTTCTTAGGAAATGACTGCGAGGTCAGTCTAAACTCAAATTTCGAACTGTAAAATGTGACACCGTGGTCCTTAGGACTATTGTGAACATAGTGGAAAAGAGAAGATCACGAAAAAGAATTGTTAAGCAGGTCAAATAATTAGGTCAGGGATCAGAAAAAAATATTAAATTACTTGCAAACCGGATCGAACCGGTGAGGGGCAATTTGGTCAATTCATCCCTAGAGCTGACTCCTGACCTAATTGTCCAATAAAATCGGAGAAACTAAAAGTTTGGGATCGAGAATTAAATTAAAGAACTAAGGAAAAATAAATTTAAAAAAAAAGAAATTAAAAAAGTTTTATTACATCATATGATGACATCAATTATGATGTCAAAATTAATTTAATTTCCTACAAATTACAAATTTGGACTAAGTCAAATAGCTAATTAAAGACATAAATGACATAAAATTAAAAAGAAAATCATTTCTCTTCTTCCCTTACCCAAGTGGTCGGCTCCTCTCCCTCACTTCACCATTGAAGAAACTCCATTAAATTTTGAAACCAAGCTTTCTTCCAACCACCTAAACTCCATTAAATTGCATTAGAGTTAAAATTTATGTAATTAGAGTTTTGAGCATGTGAAAAATTAGAGAAAAAGTTGAGAATTAGTCAATTGATGTAGTTGACCTTATTTCAGTTGAGAAATAGTCAATTGTGACTATTTGTGGTGTGTATGAATTGTTGGAAACAAGTTTCAATTCGGATTGGTTAGGGTCAGTCTATAAGTAGCTTGACCTAGGTCCCTTTCAGGGACCAAAATTGAAAATTTACCTGCCCAATTGGTGTGAGGCCAATTGGGAATGAAACTAGACACAAAATGGATCATTTTTCATTTAGGAATCATGCCCAGAAAATGACCATAACTTAGTGAACAATTAGGCCAAATCTGAAATTGGATACACTGCCTTGTACAAAAATGACCAAATGAATAGTAGTTACGTAAATAACCATAACTTGGTCTAGGAAGGTCCAAATGACCTGAATTTTATACCGATAGAAAGCTGAGATATAGCCCTACAACTTTCATGAAGAAAACAAACCCAAAATTTGACCATAACCTGTCCAAAAACTCACCTACAGTCAATGTACAAAAATTGTCAAAATTCAGAAAATGCCAAGAATTCTGGGTAACACCAAATTCGGCTAGCCATGTTCAAATGGCCATAACTAGGGCTACAAAACTCCAAATGGAGTGATTCAAAAAGGGAAATGAAGTTAAGACAATAAGAAAAAACTTCTATGAAGAAACTTAGCCAAATTACCACAGTAACTTGACCAATGGAACAGTACAAAACAGGACACTAAATCTGAAATTTGGAAATTTTACCTAAGAGGCTTAAAATTTGAGGAAATAATGAAAACCAACAAATTAGGTAACCAAAATGTGGTATGTGGGTGTAATTAAAATTCTCATACCTACTAAGCATTAGAAAGTCAACAAATTGACTTGAATAGTGTCGTGAATAGTAACCCCAAAGTGCAAATTTTAAAGAATGTCAAGTTAAGCATATTAAAGTTAGATATAAATAGATTTGAATTTATTTTTAGACTTATGATAAATTATGGTACTGAAATACTGTAAAACTGTGTGTTTCAGTTGAAAAGAATACCAGAAAAGAACCCGAGGCATCGAGTCAAAGTCAAGAGGCGACTCGCATAAGGTTTGTGCACAACATAAAAATTATCTTTAAATTTTCTTTTGCAATTTGTGTGAAATAAATTGTGACTTAATTGTATTGAAAATTGTGATTGAAAGGAACAATATGCTTTTGACTTAAATTGTTGAAAGTTTACTTGTATGTGTTTGAAATAGCAATAAATGTTTAGTAAATTGCTAAGACAGTTTTGAAACCAGAGTGTCATGACCATATATTTGAATACCTCACTAGCATGACTAGTGGGAGGAAATAGTTTTGAATTTTGATTCCCTCTCTGGCTGAAGTGTTAAGGTGTGTGCCAGTAGAGGAAGAAATTTGAATGGGTACCCATAGTTTAAGCTAGCTAGCCTTGTGATTTCTCATAAGCCTTCGGCTATTGAGATGAATATTGTTCTGAATGACATGATATAACTGTGTGTTTTTATGAAATTCGTTTTGAGACTTCTTAAATGAAATTGTTTGGACTAAAAGTTTATAAATCATGTTTTGTATCTGTCTTTCATTTTCAGTACTGTATTTGAATAAATGTGATTTGAATTATACATAAATGTTATTTTAGTATGTTGTGCACCACTGAGTCATAGTACTCAGCGATGACTGTTATTATTATCACAGATATAGAGACTAGAGGAGTAGCAGAGTGAGCTGTTGAGGATCTTGGAGCCCTATCCCTGAAATTTTATCAGGTATATTTTATACCCTGATTGTAATATTTATTTTGGTGTATGTAAATGTATGTATATGTATAAACTGGTCATGAGTAGTTGTATAGAGTTTGTAATAATATTAGTTTGGATTTTCTAATGTAAATTTTGGTTGATAAATGTAAATTGATTCTACTTTAATGAAATATGAATGAAATTATTTAGTATTATTTTGAAGACAATTGAATTGAGAATTGTTTTGAATTTTGGAGTTTGGGAAAAAATTGTGTTGATTGTGTTGTAGTAGTGATGGATTTGATGAAAAGAATTATAGAAAATGTTTTTGCAGGTTTTTTAAGAACTATTTTCTTAAAATACAGACGGCACTCTGCCTAAATTTTTCTAATATTTACAGACAAATAAAAATGGATATAAATTTTAACTAGCTTTTAAACTTCTATTAAATGTAAGAAAATGCTCACCACTTCTAAAAAGTAAGAAAATGGTTTTAAAATCCCTTGTAGGGTACTTAATGAGTTATCGGTAGGTGCAGTTCGGTAGTTCATTAGGTATTCTACGGGATCATGTTATGCCTTACAGAGGGGAAAGGTGTGACAATAATTATATATCTATAATTTGTATACATATTATGTATAAAAAAGTTAACAAATTGAGTAAATAATAATGTGTGAATAGTAACCCCAAAAATATAAGGAATAATAAAAGAAATTAAAGAAGCCATTATGATTGATAATATATAATATGATTAGTGAATTGTGATTTTTGAATTTGAGGGATCCTAAAACATAGAACAATGTTTTAAGTACAATGGTGCATGAGAACCATTGATGAGAATTGTGATCATATGAATTATCAAATGAATATATAAATTATGAAATTTGTCATGAAATAATAAAGTCATAAAACACAATATATTAACATTTAATGGTACTATGTGCTCATGTATTGCCTAGACACGTGTGTCAGATTGGATAGATTGGCTTGCCAATAGGATATTGTTTTAGCAGTATTGCGAAAGGCTTTATGCCTGTATTCATGGCTTTATGCCCGCACTCATAGCTTTTGTGCCCGATTATGTATTATCATGACTTTTTAGCTATATTGGCTACATATGTTGTTGACGTTCTGTGTCCCATAGTATGATTGCTCGAGGCACCGCGGTGTCTAGTGCCAACGACTCGTTATCTAGTTTAGTCAGCCTGTCATAGGTTACCTAGGCAGTGTAAATTATTAAAATTATTTAAGCATATTAGCAATTAAAAACATTAGAAACTATTAAATAAAATGTGAAAAAGAGATTAGCAATAGAAATATAACAAAAATACAATTTGCAGAATCGTAGAGGGACCTCAAATACAATACTCCTAGAATAAAATGTATATTGAATATTATTACTGTAAGGCTATAAACTCAGTGCTTCTAAAGAGGAACGAATTAGCATATAAGATAGTTAATACTAGAAATGTCATTTTAAATCAAATTGATACTTGAATATTTAGAATGCTTGATTCTTTCTTTATTTATATACATTATTTCTTGTTATATTATTGCACCACTAAGCAGAAATGCTTAGCGCGATGGATTTGTTTCCTTTGTGCAGGTACTGAAGGCAAAACCCAGTGGATATTAGACTGAGATTTTGAAGTCCAGATCTGCAAAAGTGTCAGAAGGGTTCAAGGTTATCACCTCCTCAGCAAAGCATGTAGATAGGGCCCATATAAGTCATTTTACGTATTTTGTATATTATAAATATTTTGTATGTTGTAATGTAAACTAAGAATTTGTAAGTAATATTTATGTGATATAAATTAATAAATTGATTAGTTCATATATAATTAATTTGTATATCATGTAAATTGTAAATTTATTCAATTAGTTTGCAAATTATATAAATTAATGGAAATATGAGAATTTTGATATGTGAATGGAGTATAAAAGAAAGTAGATGGAAATGAATATGAGAATTGAAATACATGGATGATATTGAAATATGAGATGATTGTGAAATTTTATTTTGAAAATATTGTTGAATTTCAAACAGGTGAATAGTGAAATATACCAAATGGTAATAGAAACAGGGGAAACTCCGCTGGTTTCTCCATAGAAAGATAATTGATATTAAAATATAACGAGAACAAAAATTTTTAAAGGAATAAAGTAAGATAAAATAAGGTGCTCCGGCACTGAGTGTGACATGTCTTGCTCGGCTAAACTGTAGACAGGTGAGGGGTGTCACATATAATCAGAGGGAAGGTATAGATTATACATAAACTTTTTCCCCAGTGTTCGCTAAAGATGCCTTTCTTGTGGTTATAGCTTTAGTTGCTCATTATGACTTAGAACTCCACCAGATGGATGTTAAAACAGCTTTCTTAAATGGAGACTTATATGAAAATGTGTATATGGTTCAACTAAATGGTTTCATAGAAGCTGGTAAAGAAGACTTAGTGTGCAAGTTGAAAAGATTGATTTACGGGTTGAAACAGGCTTCTAGACAATGGTATCTGATGTTTGATCAAGTTTTGACTTCTGTTGGTTTTGAGGAGAATGCTTCAGATCAATGCATCTTTCAGAAGGTGAGTGGGAGCCATTTCATTATTCTAGCGTTGTATGTTGATGACATTCTTCTTGCCAGTAATAGCATCAATCTCTTCAACAAGACAAAATACATACTTTCTAGTCTTTTTGACATGAAAGATCTTGGTAAGGCTACATATGTTATGGGTATTCAGATTCACCATGATAGGTCTTGAGGCATATTGGGTTTGTCTCAAGGAACTTATATTGATAGAGTTCTTAAGAGATTTAATATGCACACTTGCTCATCTTCTATTGCACCTGTTCTTTCGGGTGAGAAACTCTCTAAAGCTCAGTGTCTTCAGGATAACAAGGAAAGGACTGAAATGAAAAAGATTCCATATAGTTCTGCAGTTGGGAGCTTAATGTATGCTCAAGTATGCACTCGTCCTGATATAGCATTTGCTATTAGTGTCCTTGATAGATACTTGAGTAATCCTGGATGGAGCCACTGGAAAGCTGTAAAGAAAGTTATGAAATATTTGCAGGGTATTAAGAATTATATGTTGACTTACAAAAGATCTGGCAATTTTGAAGTCATTGGGAACTCTGATTCTGACTTTGCAGGCTGTGTAGATGATAGAAAATCTACTTCTGATTATATCTTCATGATGTCTGGAGGAGCTGTTTCTTGGAAGAGTGCCAAATAAACACTTACTGCTATCTCAACTATGGAAGCAGAGTATGTTGCTTGTTATGAGGCCACTTATCAAGCTATTTGGTTAAAGAAATTGATTTCTAGTATGCTTGTTGTTAAGAGCATCTCAAGGCCCTTAACCATTTATTGCGACAATGCTCCTGCTATTTGCTTCTCTCAAAATCACAGGAATTCTAGTCGAACTAAACATTTTGATGTCAAATTCCTGTTTGTTCGAGAGAAGATTCGTGAATCACAGATTCGAATTGAACATATTACTACAGACCGAATGATTGCGAATCCGTTAACCAAAGCTTTGCCCATTAGTGTTTTTCAGAAGTATGTTGCGCATATGGTTATAGTGAAAACTTTTGATGATGCTTTGGTTTAGTAGGAGTCTGTTTTATATTACATTTAGGTTAGCATTTGTATGGAATGCTTAGACCATTGTTTTTGAACATATCTTGTCACATATTCCATTTAAATTCAGTTTTTATTTTTTGAAATTCTGTTGGCACATATATATAATATTGTTTTCCCTATCTGATTCAATGTTATTTTGTTTGCCATTTCATTAACTAGATTTTATAGGTTAAATTGCTTACTTGTTATTAGATATTATTTGTATTTTATTAATCTGTTGCTTTAGTTTAATAAATTGATTACTGTTATACAAATGGGAGATTGTTAGATTATTTATTTGTATCTGAATGTGAATTTGCAATAATCAATTGTTAGGCTCATTTACAGATTAAATAATGATATCAAATAATAAATTTAGTAATTGACAATATCTAAATAGATTGGGTCATATGATTGGGCAAGCCTGTAATGGATCAGGCTATCCATAAGCCCACTAAAGAAAATGCCCCAACTCATTCTCTAATCATATAATTTATAACTATCTAATTTATGTTTCTAACACTCAGCACATACACATAACCTGCATCGCCCAATCTTATTCGAGCAATCTCTTTTTATTGGGTCTCAAGTTGTCTATACAAACCCAGAATCACTACATCTGAATTGACCATGGATATGACACTTTGATTATCTAGGTTTTTTTTTTATATAAATAAAACACAAGTTCATATAGATTAATGATAAGAATGGACCACTTTAAATCAATTTTAGCTAACTCTTTATTCCTATATAATTTATATTGATACACACTCCATATCCTTTAATTGTCCTTTAATTGTCTAATTCAACAGGAAGCTCCATGACCCCTGCATTCCAAGTCATTTGTAAACCTTACAAGATACCTCAAAACTCAACATATTTGTGATTGAACGACAGCTAATATTGGCCGCAAAACCTCCACTCCACTAACCAAGGTGATCTTGGAACAATTCACCAGCAAAAGCTCTACCGTATTCAACTTATACCATGCAAACCTGTTAAAGTGGTCTCTCGACAAGGATGGGACTCTTGAATCTGCATATATTCTTGAACTCTCTCACAAATTCCTTAGCTCGAGCACAAATATCAGAAATGAGAGAAGCATGCAGGTCTGTTAATGTGTTATTAAAGAGGAAAGCATTACGAACAGGCCACAGCCACCAGCACGCTACTCTGAAAATAAGAGGCCAATTTACTTGCAAAGCAAACCCATAAAGGTTCAACAAGTTAGAAGATCAAACCAATTCCTCTAAGAACTGGTGATAAAAGGGCCCCCACAATGAGGACATTGCCATCAGTCAAAATTGTTATAGCATGTAGGCATATTAAGGCACATATAATTGCATAATTATGCAATATAGAAAAAGAAAATAGAATAAGAAAAACACAATATTTTTTAACGGTAAAGTTTACAATCACCTATAATTCTCAAAATATAATTTCAATCATAATTCTCAAACCCTAATTCCAATCACAACTCTACCACAACAGAATATTAATATTTCATCTCCTCCACTATTACCACAGGCCTCATTTTTTATTCAATCAAGTTACAATGCGAAACTTTCAAATCAGATTATAATTAAAATTTATAGACACATATCCAAAATTAAAATCACATCAAAATAAAAATAATACTGTCTTGTCTTCCTCTCCCAATTAGTTAGAACTTGGCTACTGTGCACCAGCAGTCGCGAATCTACGAGTGAGCATGGATCAGCATAGTTAGGTTCCACTATTTAAAAGAATTAAAAAAATTGAATAAATTAAAATTTTCAAGAATTAAAATATTTAATTTAATCCGATTTTAATTTAAATTTTATTTTAAATATTTTTTTACTAAACTTCAATTTTATTTATATTTCTTGTTTTTATAAATCTAATTTAAAATCTATAAATAAAAAATTTTTAAAAATTATTTAGTATTATTCAGTTCAAATTAAAAAAAAAAAGAATCTTATATATCAAATTTCTTAAAAGTAAAAATTTAAACATATCAAATTATTGAAAAATTAAATTAACCTTATAAATGAAATCTATTCGATTGATTTTTTTATTTCAACTAAATTCTTCTTACCTATTATGTCGTTTTAGCCTAAAATAAAACATTAATAAAAAAGACATTTATTATGAATTTTTTTATGAAAAATAATAAATACACACGCCGCTAAGGAAAAGAACATATTTCTTAATGAAACTATAATATTATTGATTTTTTATTTAACACTGTAATAGATTTATTATTTTCTATCAAATCATAATAATATTGAAATCATTAAATTATTTATTTCTCTTAAAATCTCTCATTTTTTTTTTCACTTAATATAATATATAAAAGATGTAAAAATATAATATAAATATATAATGGAACCTTCACTTTCAAACTAGGGATGAAACTTCGCAAATAGGTGTTAATATAAGTGAAAATTTTTTTCTATATTTAGTTTATTATAAATTTAAGATACAATATAAATAACAAAATTCACATGAAAAAATAGATTTACATATTTATTTTCTTTCTAATTTTTAAGTCTATCAATTGGGTTTGGTTAACAATTTGATGCAAATATACTAAAATTTATCATTTTATTCCTTTTATTTAAAAAAATTAAGGTGAAAAGTATGTAAATTATCATACAGCTGAAAATATTGCTTCCATTATATATATTTACATGTATTTAGAGTAATAAACTACACTAATGTTAGAAATCAAAATATAGATAACTAAAAATACCCATTATGTCACCAATTAATAATAAAAATTAATTTTATATCAAAATAATATGAAAATTTTGAATCAGGTGAGATTTAATTTTTGGGCATGCTCTTGTGAATAATAATAATATTGTTATTAAAAAAAGCTTATGCTTTACAGGTCTTCAAATTGAAATTAAACATTTCATTTATGACTAAGAAAATTATTACCTAAACTTAGTCTATCATGAATTTAAAATATAAATATGTGATATTCATATATTTAATAGGTCATTTCCATCATAAATCTTATGTTTTGAATTCATAATAGATCGAATATAAATAAAAAAAAATCCTTATAACTATATGGTAATTAAGAAGTTAAAGACAGTACTACTAAGAAAATTTCATTGACAACGTTTATGTGAATATCAAAAAATATCACTATGATTATAACTTCAACTTTTAATCCATGAACTTTCACCGTGGATAACAATTAATTGAGCAGTCACTTACAAATTTGCCAATAACTTCAACTGAGTTTCAACGTACGTACCAATTTTGATATTTTTAATAATCATTAAAATAGGAAAAATTTATTATTTGGTCCTTGATTTTTTACCAATATTACAATTTGAACTTTGTGTTTTGAAAAATTAACAATTTAGTTTTTCACTTATATTTCTATCAAAATTAAAGGTTCTTTCATTCAATATTGTTATTAGTTTAAGTAGAAAGACAAATATATCATTTATTCAATTAAAGAAAATTTACTATTTGACCCCTTAATTTTGACTGATATCACAATTTGATCTATATATTTTGAAAATTGAACAATTTAGTACTTCACTTATGTTTCTCTTCAATTAAAATTAATTATTACCAAATAAATTAATTTTTTCTATTCTATAAAAAATTCAAGAAAACATTTTAATAAGAACAAAGTTAATAAGAAAAAAAATCTAATAATTTTAATAATTATCAAATACAAGGATTAAATCGTTCAATTTTCAAAATATAGAGATTAAGTTGTAATATTAGTTAAAACTCATAGGTCAAATAGTAAATTTTTCTTGATTGAATAAAATATATATTTGTCTTTTCAGTTAAACCAACAACAATATTGAATAGAAGGACATCTAATTTTAAAGGAAGTATAAGTAGGGATTAAATCGTTTAATTTTTAAAATAAATAAATCAAATGGTAAATTACCCTTAAAATAGAGAATCAGCATAGGAAATTATATTTTATTGATAAGAAATTAATATTGAATTAATTTATATATTTTGCAGGGGAATCACGTTAGAAGAGCCTATCTTAATGGAAAATAGAAGTGACCAGAGGCCGACTTGTGACAACACTCCAATTCTTTGAGCTCATGTCATGTTCTGGCAGCCAACTTCAGGAATAGAGGTTGCTCAACCTTGGCTGAATTTTGTGAGGTAGCAAAGATATGCCCAATCTCCATCAGCCAAAACACTTGTCCCCTCATGTCCATACCCATAAGCGAAGCTAGAATGTGGAGGTTCAACATCTATCATTCAACGTAGAGTTTTGCCTATCTCAATTTTCAGCCTGAAACTCTTTTATGCGTCAGAGACCTTTGGATGGCAAATTTGGGGTTCTATTTGCTTCTAAGCTGCCAGAGACATGAAAAATTGGCTGTTTGCATTTTCATCCAAAAGATAAGAATTTACTGCACTTTTTTTTATCCATTATAAATTAGAACATAATATACATCGACACCATATTTTGGCCGAAGTCAATGAACTTTGAAAATCGACCCCCAACTGACCTTCTTCGGTTACAACTGACTTGATTAGGAAATAAGCCGATCCCGCATCTAGTCCAATCTCATTTTCGATCTCTCAACAAAGGAGATCACACCAATATCAGGTCCCCATGCCATTCAATCTCATTTTCGATCCCCCGTCAAAGGAGGTCGAACCAACACCAAGTCTCCATGTCATTCAATTCATTACCGATCTCTCTTCAAAGAGATCAAACCAATGCCAAGTCTCCATGTCGTTCAACCTCAGTTCCGATCTCTCAAACCAATATCAAGTCTCCACGCCATTCAATCACATTTCCGATCTCTCTTCAAAGGAAATCAAACCAACATCAGATCTCCGTGCCATCCAGTCTTATTTCCGATCTCTCCTTTATAAATATTGTGGATAATTGCTTAATAAAGTTAAGGTTTCAGTCAGACTTAATGGTGTTTCCAATCTTAAGTGTTCAAATCAAGTTTCCAATCTTAATGATCTAAAGTTCTATCCGGTGTTTGGTCTCGGCTCAAGCCAATCTCATGGTTACAATGTTCTTCTGACCTCTTATACTTAGATTAATAATCGCTGTTAAGTTAGATGTCCCAATACGTTCAAGCAATCAAGCATTCATGCAATTTGGATACTTTCCGAGCTCATCAAGAAATTGAACAAAAGGGATTTCATTTCATATCAAAATCAAATACAAGTCATTCGGCTGGAGGATCACCCCCAGCCTGTTCTACATTTCGCTCAGTTTCTCTATCTCCCTCTAGCTCCTCGTCGCTCTCGTCCTCGGCCTCTAGGGTGAGCTCGTTCATCCAGGAAAAATCCTCTTCAGGATACCGTTTCTTCAGCTCAGCCATAAGGTCATTATGAGCATTCACATAAGCTCCGGCCTCCTTCGTTGTGCTCTCTTCTTCCTTAGCTTGAAGCTCTTCATCTTTAGCTCGGAGCTCTTCCTCCTTCGCTCGAAGTTCTTTCGCATAGCGAGTGAGGTTGCCAGACCAACTAGCCCGAGAGTCTTCGAGTTCCTGTTCCATTTCAATGATCCTCTCTTCATAACGCTTCATCTGATCCTCCATTCTGGTGATATACTCGTTAGCAGAGGAGAGCTGAGCTTGTGCAGCAGAGGCATCTTGGATCGCCTTGAGGATCTCCTTCTTCAAGCCATGCGCTTTCTCTCTGAGCATATGTTGATTTGCAATGGCCTCTAAGCCTAAGCTCATTGTCTGAGCCAAGAGATCATCAAAGCTCTCCTCTACCAATCGGTTCCGATCTTCTTGGAGTAAATGGAAGCTCCCAGGACTTTGGCTAGGTTAGGGTTTCCCCTAGTAGAGCGGTTCCTTTCTAATGACTAGATCAGAAGTTGTGTGCCCCGGGAAAGTGTCCAGACCATGGGACCGGAAGACTCCCCTTCTACATGGGAAGAGGTTGAAGGAGGAGGGGGAGGTGGAAGCTAGACCTGTTGAGGAGCCGGGGGAAGGACTTCCACCTCAGGGATCGGTTGCTCCTAAGGACGGGGAGGAGAGCTCGGCACCTCCATTGATTCACGATGAGGGGTCTGAGCATCGACAGTGGCGGCCCCCTTCATCGCCCTTACTTTTCTAGAAACCTCCCTCTTTCGTTTGCGGCTCTCCCTGGAAGCATCATCGCCAGCCATACCTGCACGAAAAAAAAGTCAGTGAGTTTTCTAAGGTTCAGAGACCAGAGATTTGGATAATACCAGGGCCGAGGTCAGAGAGCTGAAGCTCGTATTCTTCGCCAGTAACCAGCCGCATCATCCAATGATGCAATTCAACCATCACTGCGTCTAAGCAAGAGAACTTTTGAGTGGACGCCTGAGACTTTAACTCTTTCACCACGGCGTCCTCGTCCTTATTTAATGTGATTCTCTTTGGGATCGGAGCGACCAGGTGTTGCCAACTCCGAGGGATCCCCTCAAAGCCGTTCCGAATCTTGCTCCTCAAAATAAAGAACCGGTTCTTCCAATTCTTCAATGAAGAAGAAAGATCGGTAAAGAGAGAGAAATGGGGCTTAGCTTGGAAGAACCAGAACTCGTCATCCTTCCTTCGGGCGAGCCTATGCAGCTCGGCAAAAACTTTGGCTATGGGTTCCAGTCCCTTAGCTCGGCAGAGGCCCCAGAAGGCTATTAGAGTCCGCCAAGAATTCGGATACACTTGGGCTACCGAGACGTGGTGGAATTTTAGGATGGTTTTATAGAATTCGTCCAAGGGAAAGCGAAGCCCGGCCTTTAATTGCTCTTCATATACCATGATGAGATCGCCCTCATCAAAGAAATGGTCGGCCCGGTGATCGCCATGGCATTTGATCAGTTCAAAGGAGTCGATCTGCATATTGTACTCCTGGCTTATAGATTGGAGATCGGCGTCCCTCAAGACTGAAGACAGCTCATCAATTGGCAAGTTGTCTCTTCTCAAAGATGCCCTTCGCCTCGGTCTGGCACCCGAACTAATTACCGGGACGAGGGCTCTACTGGCTTGACCTCCTGATCTAATCACGTCACCCTCTTCTGAGGTTCACGAAACATGGACGGAAGACGGACTCGTAGCTCTCTGACCTTCGGCGCCGCTCATTTTCAAGGAAACCAAAGCAGTTTAACTGAGGAAAGATCAAAACCCTTACCGGAATGTGATCAGTGTCGGAAAAACTTGAAGAAATGAAAGAATTTTGGAATCACTCACAAGGTGCTGAAAATGACATAAGAGAACAATTGACTCACCCTTCCCCTATTTATACCTGTCTGAGCATTCAATGCTCACAGTGTCCCAAGCGACGCATCGATAAGCGGAATCCACCCGCTTTTTTGACACGTCGCAGGAACATTCCAGAAACTCCATAAATAAATAAGAGGAGATCGACTGGCTAAAGATCGTTGGATTAAGGCAGATGTCTGGGGTTACAGATCGGCTAAGGGTGATTTAGTTAGGAATCAGATCGGATATGCACATCAGAGATCGGAAAACAACCAATGTAATAATAAAATGATAACTGTCAAAATAAAATTTCATTTCATTTCCAAAAGGTCAGATTACATCATTTGGGCAATCTCAAGAGATCGGATTACATCATTAAGAACCTTTAAAGGTCAGATTACATTATTTGGGCGATCTCTAAAGATCGGCACTACATTCTACCTAGTAAGGACCTATGTCAAAGCTCTCGTGGCTTAGTCAAAAGATGTGCCTGATCAGAAAGCCAGCCATAGGCGTTGGATAGATGTGCAGCTCAGATGGGGTGACTATGACTCTCATGATGATGGGAGGGGTCATCGTCGATGTCATCGACCAGAATCGAGCTGCAGTCGGGACGCTCGATGTGGTGATGAGCCAAATGAACTTCAAAGGGCGGTCACCAATTTTGAGAGGGAAATTAGTAATCTTCTCGCTCAAAATCGGTTCGCCGATTATATCGGTGGATCGACTCGAGATCGACACGATCGATATTCTCGATCTGGATCGATAAATTAGTCTGGTTCTCTCACTATCATCAGAGGTGGTTATCATGATTCTCCGATCACCGGGATCATAAATTTTCAGTCGAGGAACAAAGTGAACAATTGGAAAAATATCAAAAGCGATCACCATGGCCGGAATTGTTGCCGGAGAAACTAGAACAGGAGAAGTGAGAAATGGAAAAAAGAGAAATGGAATGTGGAAGAGATGCCCCGCTGAGGCATATATATAAGGGGTCTCAGCATTTATTACTAGCGGAAATCGAAGCGGATGCATCTGTAACCGAAGGATTAAATGCTTTGACTGAAGCAGCTCGGATAGAGGGGAAGGTTCTGGAATGGGAGAGATCGGGAGAGGGGCCCGATATGAGAAGATCAGAAAAGGGTCATAATAAAGAGATCGGAAAGAATGGGAGATCGAAAAGCAAGGAGAGGATCAGACAATTTCCAATAACCCTCTACATAATCAGAGTCGAGGTAGTTAAAGCGTTGCAGGCGTGATCAAATCTTCACCGCACGCCTCATTTGCAGAATCGCCCACATTGCTGACAGGTGCCAAAAAATAGTTATGACACTCCTGTACATCGCAATCCTCACTGTCGATCACACTTGCAAGGACAAGCTCGGAGCCCTTGGATAAAAAAACAGACGATAGGTCCAGCGCCTTTTATTCCCAGCCCTCGGATCCATCTTGATAGGAAGATCCTAAACCATTGGATCAGGAAGAAAAAGGATAGATATTCTGGATGAGATCCTGGCCGTCCATTTTGATTCTCTTTAAATCTCAGACATCGGATTATGTTCTTTTAAATCCAAACCTTCCGTCTCCCCAAAGGGAGATCCTGACCCTTCATCAGTAGCACCCGTTCCCTATAAATACTTGCATGCAATACTGTAGAAGGGATGGAAAAAAGACGAAAAAGGTGGTAATTATAGTGGAAAGGCTTTGAAACTTGATTCAGTCTTGCTACTTTGCTATTTTAAGCTTTCAAAAATAGAGAAACTTCAGAAACTAGTTTTCTTGAGTATCTCCATTGATAGAGTTTTTGGACCCTGAAACTCTTCGTTTTCAGTTTGTTCACTACTCTGCGATACCATTTCTCAGTTCAGTTTCGTCTTCATCACCTTAATACCAACATTTTATTCTTCAAGCTTAATCTCATTCCAACCCGATTACTGTTACTTCGGCTCAACTACATTCTGGCTTGGTGCTTGTTATTTCAAAGTAAGCATTAGTCTCCAGACTATTAGCTCGCAGCTCTACAATATTTGTGACTCCACAGTTAGTTCAATAGACTCAATCTCCCACAGGTAAGTGTCTAGACCGTTGTTTTATCAAGTGCTCGCTTTTTATTTTCTTTGTTTCCATGCTCGTAATTTTCATCAAGTTCATGTTAGGCTAAAGAGCCCCATGTAGATAGTTATTCTCTTGATTTTATCTTTTATTCATCAGTTCATGTTATTTGTTTATTCTTAGACTTTATTACCTTCAAATATAGGTTTTTTGGTTATGGGCAACGTGTAGGTATTTTAATAAAATGTTGGCAGCTGTATCCTAACACGAGAGTTTCTTTAAACAAATAAAAAATAATAAAAGTTTGAATAATAGATCGGGGAAAAAGTTATGAAGCTGAACTACTAAACGAGCTCAGGAGATAACATAGTATAGTAGGGATCGAGATAAGATCGGATCCCAGGCTAGCAACCAAAAAGATCAGATATTGCCTGCCAAAGAGCTCTGGTAAGGCGATCACTAAGGGATCGGCAAAAAGCTCGGTCTAGTATCCCCTCCCTAGTTATAAGGCATCAGTGGGTTAAGAGAAGCCTCACGCAGGTTCCCGGCGCCTTCAGGCTCCAGAACCCTTAGTCCAAGGCCTTTACGATATGCAATCGTAACGAACATTTTAAGAGATCGAGGGAGAGTTCTTACCTAATTCTCATCTAAAATTGAAATAAACGAGGAGATCAGAGGAGAGTTTTTATCTGAGATCCTTCGCTAAAAAAAAAAAATCTTCAAACCATGCATAAAGAGATCGAAGGAGAGTTCTTATCCAATTCTCAACCAAAATTTCAATAAAATGAGGAGATCGGAGGAGAGTTCTTATCCGAGTTTCCTCAAGCTAAACTTTAAATGCTTAAAGAGATCGGAGGAGAGTTCTTATCCGATTCTCAACTAAAAATTTTAATAAATGTGTGGAGATCGGAGGAGAGTTCTTATCCGAGATTCCTCACGCTAAACTTTAAATGCTTAAAGAGATCGGAGGAGAGTTCTTATCCGACTCTCAACCAGAACTTTATTAAATATGTGAAGATCGGAGGAGAGTTCTTATCTGAGATTCCTCACTTGAACTTTGAACAGATTACTCTAAGAGATCGGGAGAGGTTTTTATCCGAACTCTCTTAAATCCAAAATATTACAATGCACAAAGTAACCCCCTCCCCTAAACAAAAACCCGATACACAACACCGACTCACTAAGGGTTATCTCATGTACTTATGTACTTGGGTAACCTGAATCAGTGAAATATCAAGTATTCCTTTATTTTGCACAAAGGATTAACATCATCATCCCAATCCCCTAATTATCCCTATTAATTTATAAAAGAGCATAACATTAAATCTGTTCACCCTCATTGAGGGACGAGGCGGGATGCCTAACACCTTCCCGCCCGTATATGGACTCCAAACCTAGAATCTCTGTTTTCGTAGTGGTTTCTTTTAATTTATTTTTACAAATGGTTTTCTTTAATTTCCCTCAAAATTAAAGTAGTGACTCCTCACTTTTTCCACTTCAGTGAAGAGCTTTCGTCCAGGCGACTGCAAATTACCTTGCGACAATATATATATGATATAATTCACTTATTTTATTTCTTTGATTTATGATTGATGAGTTTAGATTTTCAAAAAAGATTTTTTATTATTTATTCAATTATCCTATTAAAAATAACACATATTCAGTCACTAAATAAATGATTCACTGTTATGTCAAAGAGAGAAACCACAGTACGTAGAATTTATTTATGCAGGTTGCACAATTTTTGCATTTTTAATGCAAAAATGCCATTGTAATTATTTCTTGGAATAGTAATTTTATATAGAATATTTTACATGAAATGATAAATTAATAAAAATTAAATATTTATATATAAGTGAAGCTTATAAAATTATAATGATTAAATAATTAATTAACATTTTTTTTAAAAAAATTAATAACTACTTTTATTTATATGTAACTCGTTGATTGATTTGTCATGTATACATGATATTACTGTGTCTTGAGCTGCTTTCTGCTTTTTGCATATGATGGAAATCACATTTTTACCTACCCCAATTAAAATATTATTATGCATGTAAAATTATACAATTTCTCAAGAAAAATCTTGATCAATTAAATGTTAGTAGTATGCCCTAGAGCATATCATTTAGTATGTATCTTGTACATGTTTTATTAATAAAAGGTATTTTCACTTTTTCGTTTACATAATATATTTATGTGTAATAAAAAACGTCTATTGATATTTTATTAGAAATTTTATTCTTAAGTTGTTAAGAATATAAATGACAGTATTTCTAGCACAAAGTATCATAAATTAGTTCACAATCGATGATACTTCACACAGAACATGACTTATCCAGAAAGATTATATTCATATTTGTTCCCAATGTATTTATATGAGATATAAATAAGATAAAATGGTAAGTCTCATGCCATATAACAAACATGATAGGCACTTATGCATGATAAGTAGGTCGAACCAGTGACATTTATGATAAGCATAGGGAGTTTACTCTTGTCAATGCATTGTCATAAATCATATCAATGCATATAATATTTAGACCTGATATAGCACAGTTATCTTGTATATAGGTGGTTTGAGTTTGATACTGCATTCATACTTGTACTGTGTATAGGTATATAGGCATGTGTTGGCTCCTACTAGTTATATATGGAGGTAGGTGTTGATCAAGATGGAATCTGTTACCCTAAGTAAATAGGGATGAAATCCTATGTTCATTTAATTGTTTTTTATGTTTCAAGTTCCTAGCCAGGACAGATAGATTTAATCAGAAAAGAGTTTCTGATGAGAAAAATCTTTTTAATCAAGAACTGGAATTAAAAGAGAACATAATATTCAAAGCAAATGGGGTTTTGACATAAACCATGACTCCAGCTTGAATTGGGATTTTGTAACAGAGAGATTCCAATGCATGGTAACATATGATTATAGGTTCATTCAAGATAAACCTTATTACTGATTGGGTGGCCATGGCATGCTATGCTAGGTGTTAACCATGGCCTATGAGGTGCATAAAATGATTTAGAAAAATCATTTATGGTAAGAAAGAGTTCTGATGATATTAAGAGTTGATATCATATCTCATTGCCAATTAGTGATGAGCCTAGTGAGTCACACACATACACAAGTAATCACGAAGTTAAATATAATTTAATTAATTAGTTAAAGAGTTTAATTGATTTAATAAATAAGTTTGGTTTGCAATTAGATTGCAAAGTCCCTAGCATGGCTTGAAACTAAATCTAGGTTATTGGATGTATAGTATAAGTTAAATTTATATTTAAAGTATTTAAATATAAATTTAATTATGAGAAATTATTTAATAGAGATTAATTAATTTATTTATATTTGATATAAATTGATTAGAAGAAAAGAAATAATTATTTTGGGTTGAGAACTCAAAATTAAGACATAAGGGTATTTTGGTCATTTCACAGGGTGACATGTGGCACCATGAGATGGTGACACATGGCACTACACATAAGCTTGCCATTTGTCTTTTAATCATGTAAGATGATCAAAGTCAAGATTAAATCTAAGTTTGACACTTGGCACAATGTAATTAGGTCAATTAAACTAAGAGTCAATCAGGAGATGACATGTGGCTAGGGTTTTAAGTGGTGACCTAATTATATAATGTGAGGTTATGAAAGAAACTTATAACATTCTGATTTTTATCAAAGGTGCCGCCACCCTTGGAGACCTCTTCCTCTCTTCTTCTTCATCTCTCATCAATTCAAAGAGAATTGCCAACATTATCTTGAATTAAAATTGCTAGAAATCGTTTCTAATGTTCTATATACATCTATAACATTTCTAAAGGCAAAACCTTAATTTCTAATTGATTGGAAAGGCTTGAGAAGTTGTTCAAGGGGCTGTCATTAGTGATCTTGGTATGGACAAGCTAGAGGGATAATATCTGGTGTCCTAGGTGTATCCCAAAGGTACTAAATACAACTACAGTGCATCAAAAGGTTAGTGCACATGTTCTTGATTTAATATAGGGTTCTAATGAATTAATCTGTTAATTTCAAAATCTTAAATAACAAATGTAGATTCAAAAATATATTAAAAGTGTTTTAATATGTTGTTTAACATTGAAATCAATTAGGTAAATAATGAATCTTGCATGATGCATAAGACCCTAGAAGAAAATTTTTGAATTCAATGTTCTAAACTAATATTTTTCATGCTTCCACTCCTTCATTAAATTTAAATGGAAAACCTTTTTTTAATTAAATTATAAAAAGAGCTAAAAAAGAGAAAGTTAAAAATTATTCATTTAAAATATAAACTCTTATATGCTGAATAGTGAATAGTAATGAAAGTTTGAAACTTTAATTTCCATAAATTACTAGTTCATATGTTAAAACCATTCTTATTTCTTTCATAATTAATAAAAAAATAAAATTACTATTTAATCCCTATTGTATTTTAGTGAAATTAACCACTTGATTCATATATTTTAAAGAATGCACGATTTAATTTTCATATTTTATTTTTGTTAAATTTTTTATCAAATTTTTTGTTAATCAATGTCAGTAAACTATTATTTAATCTTTTTTTAAGGAACTAATTAGTTAGCCCCTATATTTTAAAAAACATTATTATTTTAGAGAAACTAATTAAATAGTCCATATATTTTAAAAAATATAATATTTTGAAAAATATATTATTTAATAAAAATAAAAATTGCCATATGGAGACTAAATATAAATTTATATTTTTTTAAAATTATTCAAATATTTTCATTCAATTCTTTAGATGTTATTTTTGTGTTTTTTTTTACTGCAAAATAATTTTCATTGATTACTTAAAAATCTAAGAGAATTGATTAACCCTTTTATACTGACAACTTATACCACTTTTGATCAAAAGATGAAAAATATAGAGAGAGTGAGGGAGAGAAGGGTGTGAACTGAGAAAAAGAAACATAAGTAAAGAGAAATAAGAGAGAAGATTATAATAATTTAGGTATAAAAAATAATTATAGAGCTAAATAGTTAATGAAACTTAATTATAAAGACTAATTAATGTAATTTTTATAATATATAGGCTAATTAATAATTTTACTAACATAGAGGGATTAAATAATAATTTAATATATATTAAAATTGATAACAAAATTAAATAATTTAATAAAAATAAAATATATAAATTAAATAATATATTTTAAAAAATAAATATTAATTAATATATTTTTAAAATATAAAAATTGTAACATCCCTAATTTTCAAATATATATATATATATATATATATATATATATATATATATATATTTTTTTTTTTTTAATTCTAATCCTGGTATTGTAGACTTCGTGTATGTACTTTCATTTAGTGAAAATTCGATTGTCGCCCGATCTGTAATTTCGGGCCGAGCAGATAAGCTGTTGAAACCATTTTAGAACCGGGTTAAGATTATAATCTACCCCACCATTTTCAGACGTTCTGGACGCGTTTCAATTGTCAAATTTGGCATATGTAAACTCAAACTCTACATTACTCAAATTTTGCCTTGTACTGAGTTAAAATAAAATTTATAAAATATTCATTGATGATAAGAAAATTACGATTCCTATTGTAATAGCCTTATAATATAGTTAAGGATCGCGGGGTAAGTTTATAGAATTTTTAAAGTTAGTTTGGATAATTTTTGAAAAATATTAGTTTTGAAGTCTTATAATTAAGTTGTCTGATGTTGTGATTATTACCTGGTTTGGAGGGCCCAGGAGGGGCCATATAATAATGATAAGATATGGGTTGAGTTTAGAAGTGTTATTTGAACCGTTTTATAGGTTGGGTAAATCCTAGGTATAGGGGAGACTCTGCCGGATTTTCGGTACTACTTAGGACATCTTTGGTCTTTTCTTAGTTTGTATTGAGTCAAATGTATTAAATAATTATAATAAAATTATCAGGTGAGCTGAGACAGCCTTCCTCCTCCGCTCAGCCGCCACGGTGACTTCGGTTAAGTCTGTAAGTAAAATATTAATTTTAATTCTAATTTTGATATTATTATATGTTCAAGCATGCCCATGCATTACTTATAAATATGTATCTATGTAGTTAAACACTAGGTACATTTATATTTCATTCATAATTGTTGAAGTGCCGTGGATGTTGTCTGTGGTAAGCTGGAGCAGTGTGTGTGCGTGGCGTGCGTGTGGTATGGTATTGGATATGGACAGGACGGGTAGACACGGCTTGAGAGACACTCGCTGGGACCCGGTCCTTCGGGGTAGACACGGCTTAAGAGACACTCGTTGGGACCCCGCATTTGGTTTATTAAGCAAAAGTCCGGCTTGAGAGATACTCGCTGGCAGAGATTGGATTAAGAGGGCTGTATAGAGGATCAGCTCCCATATATGTATTGTTTGACAGTGTTGGGTGTGTGAGTGTTCCAAATTGCCTTAGTTATGATATGAAAATTATGACGATGTTGCATTTCACTCCACATGGTGCATTAGCTTTAGATAACTATAGAGATTATGGTTAAAATTGATATTTTACTCTCTGAGTAAAACGCTCACTCTTGTTCATCTATTTTTTCAGGCTACAGGAGGATTATTTGTTGTGCCTAACCTGCTCTTCTTCTTCGCAAGTCCATTAATAGTATTCAATGTATTTTGTACAATTGAGTTAAATTTTAGAGTCTGCATGTGTTAGAAGCACTTATTTTTATTTTGGGCCTGTATTATAAAAGTTATATTGGACCTATAAAATTATTAACTGTATGCATGATGGAATTGGATGAGGGAACTGAGCTCATTTTGATTATATGGAAGGTAAGCTAAGCTCCCCAATTTATTATATATATATTGTATTTACAAGTCAGGCGAGTCAAAAAATCCCCGTTAAATGGTCAATTTTATGACCGGACTTTGTCAGGTTGAATTCTTGAAATTAAGGCACAAATGGGCCTTAGAGTTGGGTTGAGGAATAATTAGGCTTACAACGAGCTGACCCAGGTCCTAGTGCCGATCCGGCTCATAGGTTGGGTCGTGACAAAAATTAAGTAATTAATTTTATTAAAATATTAGCACAAAATAGTAATATCCTCTAATAAAAAAATCCTTAAAATAAAAATTTTTCATAAAAAGGGCAAATTTTGGCATATAAAAATAGATAAAATATGGGGATGAGCTAAGAAGTGATAATCCAACAAAAATACTCTCCATACAAGTCTCAAATTTCCACAAAACAGATTTGGCTGCAAATGCCCACATTAGAAAACTAATCCTTTTAGTGCTCTCTGTGACTCATCCTTGTTGTTTGATCCCACCATTTTGTCTTTCTGCCTTATTTTTTTAATATTTCTCCATATACCATGTTTGTTTGTTTGCATTGCATCACTTGGGAGCTACAGAGTTTCCTGTCTCGCTCTCCGGCATTATATGCACTCTTTCTCATTTGCTCTTTCCATTTGCTCCCTCTCCTATTGGACAGAGTTTAGTCAAGGTCTGTTCTCTCCTCTCTCGCTTCGCTCTGGAGTCGCTTCTCTTATTCTTTTTACATATATTCTCACTTCACTGTCACCTCCTGGGATTTTCACCTTATGCTGTGTAGTTTCATTCGTGGGCTTTTACTAACATCTGGGTATCTGATAGTTTGGGTTTTGTAATCTTCATTCCTCTTGTGATTGTTTCAGTCGCATGTTATTGCTTGTTATCTATTGATGGTTTCTTGAAAGGGAAATCCCTAGAGACTCTATGATTTTTGGTTTCTGGTTTTGTTTTATTTTGCTGCTGTTTCGATTGTAGGATTTAATTGCATATAATTGTGACTTTTGTCTGTGTATGATAAAGTTTAACATAATTAATAAGCTTTTATGTTCATGAGGTATAATCCGTGAAGCCACGAGCTCAACCAGGCTGCTCTTATTTTTTGAATAGAATTCTTGTAGTAGATTTTTAATTGAAAACAATCTATGAAGCCTCCTTTCAATCAAGAAAGAGGACAAGTAGGAGAATTTTTCTCCTTGATGGAGGATTCTTGAATATTTCATTTGCTACCTTTCCCTCCTCCAAAAGTAGTGCGCAATTACAGGGGACTCTGAGTTCTGGGTGTTCGCAGTCCTTTGTGTTGCTGCAATGACACAAACAAATTTTGCTTTAGAGATGTTCTATCTTCTTGTAGGAAGCCAACTGTATTCCTACTATTCTTTTTCTTAACTTTCTTCATGGATGATTCCTTTAGTCTTCTGCTCTCAAAGGTTACTATTATGTTTTTCTTTTCATTTTGCAATACACTTGAGAGTTCATTATTCACAAATACTCTTTGAGGTGCCTTTATTATATGTTATGTGTTGATTATTTTGAGAAATCTATAAAGTGTGAAATTAAAACTATTCTAATGAGTGATAACCTCGTGTGGAACCTTTTCAGAATATTGTGGTAAGGCACAAATAATCAATTTGAAAAGATGGAGGAGATAACCAATGTTATGGAATATGAGGAAATTGCAAGGCGGAAATTGCCAAAGATGGTCTTTGACTACTATGCATCAGGTGCAGAAGACCAATGGACTCTCAAGGAGAATCGCTATGCATTCTCTCGAATTTTGTGAGCTCATTTATTCCCATTTGAAATATCGTGGAAGTTCTTTTTATTTTTTATTATATACAATAATTCATGGCCATAATTAACATTCCTGTCATGCTCTTTCTTGGAAATATTGCTTTTCTTGTCATGTATTTGCTTGGAGCACTATTTCTGCTGTCAACTGCTTTGTTATTCATTTCTTATTTCAGATTTAATATTAATTTTCTTTTTTTTACATTAAAATAGGTTTCGACCCCGCATTCTTATTGATGTGAGCAAGATAGACACGACTACAAGTGTCTTGGGCTTCAAGATTTCAATGCCTATCATGATTGCTCCAACAGCCATGCAGAAAATGGCTCACCCAGAAGGTAAATACCCCTGTCTTGTTCACATGAACATGACTGAATTTTCTCTTCAGGGTGAGAACTAAGAAGATAAAGATATGTGTATATAAATGCATACTTATGACCTTATTTCATGTGTACTTGAACTTGGGTGTCTACACACATATTTGCACTTACAGGACGTGAGCATGATTGAATATGCTTATATATATAATTCAATAGTTGTGCATAGAGAGATTTTGTACTCTTTTGCAGGTGAGGTCACAATTCACAAAGCTCCATGTCACATGCTGCGGAAGATCTCCTTTCTGAAGCTTACATTTGCATTTTCTCAATTTCTTTAATAAGAGATTCTTGAAAGGACAGTTCTTGTCATCTATATTCACCATTTCTCTTTTATTTTTACTTTTTTTTCCTAATCAAAATTTCAATTACCAATCACCACAATCCTTGAACAAGATTCCATTCTTCATGGAAGTTAATATTTGTGAAGTTAAATGGCATGCCGTGGGTCACAATTATTAAAACATCAAAGGAAAGTGGAGCTAATGTAAGTATCATATGCTCCATATTAGCTGCCCTAGGTAATTCTACTGCTCAGCGGAAGTCAATTATCCTTGCTAGTAGGTTCCCATTCCTTCTGATGGCTTTTGGAATAATTATTAAGCAACTAGAAATAAAAGGAAAATCCTTTAGTAATTTTACATGAATGCTACCTTTTGATGTATTGACAACCCATATGTATTACAGCTCTTATACTGGCATTTTCAAGGATACATTAAAATACTCTTACAACAACTGATCATTTAAATGTCATGTTGTTGCTCTGTTGAAAGCCAATTTCTTTGAGTAATGCTCCCTTCCTTCTTTCTGCTGTTATAATGGAGAGGGATAAAGAGTTACTTCTAACCAGATATTATATTCCAATGCAGGAGAGTATGCAACAGCGAGGGCAGCTTCAGCAGCTGGAACAATTATGGTTCGATTTTTTACTTGATCTTATGTAAATTTGAAACTGTATCTTAAAAGAATAGGAGTTTGTTTATAATATTGCCTTTCATTAGCAAACTAGAGGAGCCTGCTTGGTTTAGGTTTATAAATGTAATTGCACTAAACATTTTACTCTGCCTTGTCTTAGACACTATCTTCATGGGCTACTTCCAGTGTAGAGGAGGTTGCATCAACAGGGCCTGGCATTCGATTTTTCCAGCTTTATGTGAGTTCAAATCATTTTCCTGTTTCTTGTCTGTTGCTGTTGTTATTTTTCATCTTGAGCATTAATTATTTGTTTCACTAAGATTATATGCAGAGTTATGTTATTCAATTATATTTTATTTAGCATATCATAATTATTTGCAGTCCATAACATAGCCAGGGACCTTCACGAAAATGTTCCCTATATTTTGTTATAAATTAATTGTTTTGCTTATGAATTTTCTGGAGATACAGTAATAGAGAAAAGCACTATTCTTTCCCCCTCAGTGCATTGTATGCATTTTGGGGTCTTGCTGACTTTTAGGAAGTCCTAAATTTGCGATTTTTTAAGGGTCCAAATAGTTTGTAATTGATTTTTATCCGTAAGAGTTCTCCTCAATCATTTCCCTTTTTCCCTCATCATTTAGATGTGCAAAGACAGGAATGTGGTTGCTCAGCTTGTGAGAAGAGCTGAGAGGGCTGGATTCAAGGCCATTGCCCTTACTGTGGATACTCCAAGACTTGGCCGGAGAGAAGCTGATATCAAGAATAGGTGAACATGAATTTAAATATATTTAAAAACATGAAAGAAAATAAATGAATTTTACAGAAGTTTCATGCTAGGTAATAGAATGGATCAAGATCAACTTTGGTCTTGTATATTAATTTGTTTCCAACAAAATTTTGTTGACCATAAGAAGGGGGAAAGCAACTAAATTTAGTTTGCTATTTTATAGAAAGTGTGTGATTCTTGAATGTGTTTCATTGCAGATTCACTTTGCCACCATTTTTGACTTTGAAGAACTTTGAGGGGTTGGATCTTGGCAAAATGGATAAGGTATGGCTGACTAATTTCAGGATGCTACAATTACACGTGTATTGTTTAGATGTTCTTGATTGTGGCTAGATTGGCTTTGCAGGCTGATGACTCTGGACTTGCTTCGTATGTTGCTGGCCAAATTGACCGAACACTTAGCTGGAAGGTAAGATAATTTTAATTGATTTTTACTGTGCTTGAACTGTGACACAGACTTTATCTTTTGGTAAACTTCTCTCGGCCATTTGGACAGGATGTGAAGTGGCTTCAGACAATCACATCATTGCCGATCCTGGTGAAGGGTGTGCTGACTGCAGAGGATGGTAAGACTACTAACTACGTTAGTCTTCCCCCACCCACTGGAAGATAAAAAACAATAAATAAAAAATGAGTAACAGATTTGTCTTCCATCTGATTCTGTTTATGGCCTCCTACCATTCCTCTGATGCACCTCCTAATTTTTCCTCTCTTTTTGCTATTGATGCAGCAAGGCTAGCCATACAGAATGGAGCTGCAGGAATTATTGTATCCAATCATGGAGCTCGCCAGCTTGATTATGTTCCTGCAACTATTATGGCATTGGAAGAGGTACAAGTGCTGTTGCTAGTAAAATTAATGTATCCCAATTGCACTTTTAACAAGTTTAAGCACATTCGCCAATTTTGAAGATTCTTCATCTTTACAGGTTTTTTTTTTCATGAAATAATTACTCATTATTTTACCTTTTTCTCCTTCAAATGTATTAATGATGTGCTAAGCCTTTGTACCTCTTCAAACCATATTGAAATAACCACCTCTTTCCAATTTGCAATTATGTCTGTGTTGACATGAGCTCATGCTTCTCATCCTCCAACTTCTCTTCTTTTTCCTTTTTGGTGGCAGTGGGATGTGTGTATAGTCCAGT
This sequence comes from Hevea brasiliensis, assembly GCF_030052815.1. NCBI lineage: Eukaryota > Viridiplantae > Streptophyta > Magnoliopsida > Malpighiales > Euphorbiaceae > Hevea > Hevea brasiliensis. The sequence goes on from NC_079510.1 coordinate 44,982,044, forward strand.
GGTTGACCTTCAAAACTGGGATATCGTCCTGTCTACCCTCACCTCTTATGATTTCCTTTCTCTTTGTTACCACTTACCAAATATTATGGGATTCAAATAATTCTTTCTGTGTTGAGTACCCCTTTATCTCTGCTTCTAGTGAAACTGCAATTTTTCATATTTATAAGTTGTAATAATCTGATTTAATGAATTTAATGATGCGTGCAACTTTCAGGTCGTCAAAGCTGCACAAGGCCGTGTTCCTGTTTTTCTTGATGGTGGAGTTCGCCGTGGGACAGATGTTTTCAAGGCATTGGCACTAGGAGCATCTGGAATATTTGTAAGTTTATAGTTACTGTGATGACCAATATGGCACATTTCAGAAGCAATGACTGAAGAATCCTGTATACAGAAAATAAAAAGAAACAATTAATATTCCTATCTTTTTTTTTTATTTAATCCCTGGGAATAATTGCATAAAAGTAATATGCAAGTTCACCAGTAGGAACACTTTTGGTGAAATAGGTTAAATTAGTGCTCTTTTAACTTCCTCCAGGTAGATGATGATCTTGTTCCTGGAATCCTCTTCAGCAGTTTTCTCATAGTTGTTCCATAAACCAACTTGGAAGTAGGAACGAAAGTTAAACTTTTGAACCTAATATCAGGATGTTTATTGCTTTGAATATAACTAGCCTTTTCGATGCATTCTCTCAATTTCAGATTGGAAGGCCTGTGGTATTCTCATTGGCTGCTGAAGGTGAAGCTGGTATTAGGAAAGTACTTCAGATGCTTCGTGATGAGTTCGAGCTAACAATGGCATTAAATGGCTGCCGCTCATTAAGGGAGATTACCCGTAACCACATTGTGACTGACTGGGACCTTCCTCGCCCAGTTGCCAGGTTATAAGGTGGCATCACTTCCAACCGCACGTTGAAATTGAGAAATGAAAAGCTCGGAGAGCCTGTCTCACATATATAATACTTAGAAGAATTTGAACCTTTGCAATGACAATCAATAGTATATCTATGAATGGCCACTGCATTTCTTGTATATTCTTTTTTCCAAATCAAGGCATACTCTTGCCAATCATGGATAATCCTTGGGAATCACTGGTCAGTATTGAACTTTTAGTAATTGAGTTTAATTTTCACTTGACTTTTTGCTTGATGTGTTGTGAATGCTAAAAAAAATTAAAAAAAAGTAAAAAAAAGAACATACTGAAACAGTCTTTCCTTTCTGTCAAGATTTCATTGTGCATAAACCAGCCAAGAATCACCCATCCTTGGCTCAAATGCGGTGTGAATTTTGTATGACTGCTCTCACTTCCTTCACTATGGAGTTGCAGATGTAGCTAAATGCATATTTGGAGATCGTGTGATTGAGATGGACCAAGGAGACAATATTGAGACAGGTAGAGGTTTCATCATCTGTGATGGTAGGCGAAGAATGCAGCTGGTTGTGTTGGTTGGCCTTTTATTTAACAAAAAAAATATATCAAAAAAATTATTAGAGAAAAACAAAAGCTTTCCGCATCGTTCATGAAATACAGGCGCACCTTTATATATATATATAAGTAACAAAAAGCCCAACCCGAATCACATTTAGCCATTCGGACCGACCCGGAAAAGCCCACATGATATTGCTGCGTAACAATCATTTCATTTTTGTCTTTTAATTCTAATACGCATGCTTCACGCCTAAATTTTATTTTAAAAAAATTTTGAAATCTGATCCAGATCGTCTGTAAATGTTGTATGGACAGAGAAGAGGAATGAGAGATTCTCCAACCTGAGCATCTTCAGGTAAAGTGGATATTTCTACAAGATTATCAATTCTGGAGAATAGTGTTCTTCGAAGTGGTGAAGAGAAAGAAAGAGAAGAGGTGAGGTTAACAATCTCAGAGGGAGAAGGGGTTTGGAGATGAATTTCATAAACAGGGTTAGGTGTTTGGCAAGCCATATTGGGTAGTGAAAACTATCAAATCTTTAACCAGATCTATCAAATCTCTCATTTCATCTAGAAGATCCTTGTCAAAAGAATATGTTCAGGCCTTCAGAATGGATCAATGCTCTCTCTAGAGTTCATCTGCTGAACAATATGTGACTTTAGAAATCCCTCCTCAACTCATTCCTAGATGGAGACAAGAAGGGTTTTCTCATCTTCACTTTGGAGCTGTTCGACTTATCCTCAGTCTACATGGGAGACGAGGGCTTCTAGTTACAGCCAGAGTGTCTCTCCTTGATACACGGTTCTTACAGTATGAACATGCGGTTATAGGAACCTGCCTCACCACCTTGCATGCTGGGAGTGTGGTGTTGACATTCTTCCCAAACTATAATCTCTCGCTAAGAGATCCACATCTTAGCACTGCCCTTAAAGTTCAGGTTCAACTCACTGGCGCCGCTCAGGTGACCTCTTCGGTGATGGCCACCTTACACCATCAAATTATCTACAGATTGCAGGATCATGCTGTAGATCTCTCACAGCCATCTATCTCCAATGATGCTCTGCTTGTATTGGCTGATACTGAGACCACCCCAATAATTGTTCAGATACCTAGGCAACTGCCTAGAAATGAGCTTGAACAGCTCATCCCAAAGGATTGATTAACCAATTACGAAAGGCTTCATTCAACCTCTCAGCCAATCCAGATCACAGAATCTTCCTTCAGACGGAATCCTGATGGAACACTACAAACTTCCTTCCAGCCACCACGGCATTCTACAGGATCCTTGCCTGTATTCCAGACCATGATGGTCCAGCCATTAGAAAAGGAACAAGACAACTACCCCGTTGGAGCAGTAACACCAGACAATCATTATATCTATCCTCAGAAAATAGATGGTCACTGCCCTTGGGATCTCCCAGGTTCTGGAGCATGCGACGAAGATTGTGACTGTCGTGACAATTACTGGGAAAATGAGTATGACCATCCTCTGTCTGACAAAAATTGGAGGAAGCTCACCAAACAAACAAGAAGAGCCTCTTGCAAGCCACAACAAGTTCTCAGAAGAGACTATTCAAATAGTAGCCCATGGATTGGTATCCATGAAGAAACCAAGCAGAAGAAGCCTCTTCCCATCTATGAGCTTACCCTTGAGATCATCAGAAAGGAAGGAAAGAAACTACCCCCTCTTAAACCAGTTTCTTCCCCTCCTCCTGCACTTCCTCTGGTACAACCCTGTATGATGTTCTCACCTACCTCTTATGAAGCAGATTTTTCTCCATTAGCACAACAGACCAACCAGCAGACTAAAATCTCCACCAGACCTTTCATTCACTCAACTAAGGTTGATAGTGAAGGTCAGACAACCCCGATCACTCAAGCTGAAGAAGTTTTAAACTGGCAAACCAAGAATGCTGTTGTCCAGAATAAGGCACTATAGCGTATTGATTCCAAGATTGACCAGGTCCTCACCAGGACTCAGCATGTTGATCAAAAGATTGACTCCTTCACTGCTTTTGCCCAAAATATGTATAAGGACTTACAAAGCAGAATTATCCAGCTTGATAGAGATCTGAAGGCTTTGATCCAACAACGGAGATTTGGTGTGGAATTCAACCAAAAGGAACAGGAGATAAGAAGGCTGAAAAAACAGTTGGCCCAAGTTGAGGCAGACTTGCATAAGCCCACAGAAGCTCCGGTCTCTTACAGCCCATTCGGCCCTTTCTCTGCTCAAACAACTCCTAATCCTTTTCTGCCTACTCCTGAACCTACTTACTCCCCTTTTGGACCTTTTAACTATTCATATGAACCACCTCCAACATATCACCCGTCTCCTTTGTTCAAACCTACTCCAACACCTGCCAGATATGGGCAAAAGAGTCCATCTTCCTCAGAAGAATCCCATCCTCCAAAAAGGAAGATTGATAAAGGGAAGGACAAAATGTATCCTGATCCTCCTCCTCAGCATATGGTGTCCATACCCTCTGAGCCAGAACCAGAAGAAGATTCTTCTAATGACTCGTCTGATGATAGTGAGGACGGACGAATGGATATCACGACACTGCTCATGGCTGATCCTCAGCCAACAGCCTCCCAAACAGGTCCTTCACCAACCACAGATTCTACCAGTGGCACTACAGGCCCTACAGGGCCTCCTCAAGACCCCCATGTTGAAATCTCTGATGATGAACCAATTCTAGATTTTGGACTACCAGGCGCTCCACAACAGCCCAGGCCCAGTTCATGCCCATGGTTCACCTTAGATGATGTTCCCCCATCAAGGTGGAGAGATCGCCTTGCAGAATTCAAAGCTTGGCTTGATGTTCAAATGCTTCGGGAAGGTGCTGACTCCCACACTATACTCAGAGAATTCATCTCTCAAACTGTTGGCACATTGCAAGATTGGTTTTCCTCCATTGGAGAATATCAGAAGGCCCAATTTTGCCACCTGACTCCCTTACAAGCAATCAACGCTCTCTTTGCTGAGTTTCTCGGAGATACATCTTTATACAGCAAGCAGTTAAGACAAGAGTTTTTTGATATGCGCTGCTATTCTTTAAAAAGATCAGACATTGAGAAACACTACCAGCGCATGACTCAACGCTATTATCTGCTTAATGGTTATAATGATGTCAACCTCAGGCATACCTACATTGCCTCATTACCGGAAGCATTACAACCAGAACTCCACAGAAGTATTGCTGCTACTAGAAGAGCAATGAATGCTATCACTATAGGGGAAATTCATCAAATGACTCTGGCCTGTCTTGACAAAATGTGTGAACAACAGAAGTTGTTCAAAGATATCATTGACAACAGCAAAGCTTTGAAGAATGTATGCCAGAAGTCTCACCTTGCCATTAAATGCAAGGAAAAGAACTGTGAATGCAAACCAAAGAAGAAAGCACATCACAAAAAGCATCCCTCTGGATTCAAACCCCCTTTCAAGCAAAAGAAAGGAAGAAAGTCAGTAAGATACTTTCAAAAGAAAAGAACGGGTACGAAGAAATCTGACAGATGCTATATCTGTGGCAACCGAGGTCACTATGCCAAGAACTGCCCTAAGAACCCCAATAAGGCAGTTAAGCTATTACAACACATACAACAGGCTTCTCACATCTCCCTGGAGCATGATGATGTCGAATCCTTGTTCTCTAAACAGGATGAGCCCGATGGAGATACAGTCTTTGCCCTTGGAGTAGACACTGGAACAGAAGAAGATTACTCAATCACTTCAGAAGAATCCAGTTCAGATACTGAAGCCCATTACCCGTCTTACCTGGCCCAACATATCCAATCTTCCCAATCCACTTATGGCCTAGACACTATTCCAATTCCTTTAGTCCCGATTCATATTCTTCCCAGTAAGTATGAACGGCCCATTAGTGTCATTGGCTTCCTGGATACCGGGGCTCACAAAAGCATGATGAACCCAGCCATCTTACCTCGAATCTGGGTCCTCATGAAGAATACTTTAAGGCTGCAGATAGAAATATTTTCAAAACTAGCCTTATCACTAAGCACCCAATTGGAATCCAGTTCTTCCCCACTTGTATCCTTTGGACTAAGGTCATCGGGTCGGATCTTCCTGACAAGGATTTGCTGATAGGCTTTGACTTGTATCAACAGGCGAAGCATTTAAAGATCCTCCCCACAGGATTGAAATATAAGAGGAATTTTCAGCCATTTACTTATGTCCCAAGGTTATATTCTCTGGCTGATGCCTCAGCTGAATTCCAAGAGCACAAGGAGCTCCTCTTAAGGTCCTGTGCTGAATCCCATGCACATTTTTACCATCACCACCCCCTATGGAAAAACCCAGAATTCTTTGTCAGTCTTCCATTCAAACTCAATGAAGATATCAATCCGACAAAGGCATCACACCCGGGAATGAATCCTACAGACTTGGCTCTAGCCCAAGAAAAGTGCAGACAGCTTCTCCAACAAGGCCTCATAGAACCCACTTCCTCCCAATGGGCCTGCCAGGCCATTTATGTTGAAAAAAGATCGGAACTACTAAGAGGGAAGAAAAGGCTTGTCATAGATTATAAGCCTCTGAATCATTTCCTCCAAGATGACAAGTTCCCATTACCAAAGCCTGAAGCCTTGTTCACTCAACTACACGAAGCCTATATTTTCTCCAAGTTTGACCTTAAAGCCGGTTTTTGGCAATTGGGTATTAACCCCTCTGATAGGCCCAAGACTGCTTTCTGCATTCCTACGGCCCAATACCAATGGACAGTCCTTCCATTCGGCCTTAAGACGGCCCCATCAGTTTTCTAAAAGGCCATGACAAGGATATTCGAGCCCATACTACATAGTGCTCTTATTTATATAGACGATATCCTTCTCTTCTCCAAAGATGTTACGACCCATAGGACACTCCTCTCCACATTCCAACAATTGGTGGAATCTTATGGAATTATGCTATCAGAAAAGAAGAGCTCACTGGCCCAAACTGACATCGACTTCCTTGGAATGAGATTCAAGAATGGAAAATACCAACCGGGACCTCACATTGCAGAAGAATTACTGAAGTTTCCTGATAAGGACTTGACAGTAAAACAAATACAACAGTTCCTTGGTATTATCAATTACATCAGGAAGTTTATCCCTCATGTGGCCGCCCACACTTGCCAGTTGTCAAAGATGCTTAAAAAGGATTCCCCACCATGGAGGGAAGAATAGACATGTGCAATCAAAAAATTAAAAGAAGTGGCTTTAAACCCGCCACCACTAAAGATTCCCAGCATTGGACACCGCATCCTTTAAACTGATGCCATGTGAATTGTACATCACTTGGTCCCATCCGGTCTCTCACTGATGAGCCCATTGACTGGACCCATCCCATGTGGCAAGATTCCCAGGATCCAATGGACATAGAGTCACGGGATGCCATTCAGAGTGCTGACCCACCATCTCCTGTACACCGACAGTGGCCAAAGGACTTTTTTGGAATCGACTCTGATGACTCTGACTTTGACACCCTTAATCTGTCTACCACTCCATGATAAAAGTTAAAGTTTGACAGTCAATAATGTAATAATGTATCTGTCTTTATTTTGCTTTTCTTTATGTTGCTTTAAGAGTGTCGGTAGCCAGTTTCTAACCGGTTGCCTGTAATGTTAAGAGCCTCCTCGCCTATATAAGGAGTTGCTCTCTTCAGTTGTAATCAGACTCAGTTTTCTTTTCAATAATATTATCTGAAGTTCTCTTCTATGGCTTTCTAAACTTTTCTCCTTCTCTCCGAAAACCTTTGAATATGTATCATACTCTTATAATCAGAGATACGTATGCTCTACACTTGCCTCTTCAAGAGGATCCTGTATATCATAAATATCTTTGTTTTGACATTAAGGTGCGACGGTCCCATTATCACTCGTATAATGAACAAAAGGGCACAGCCAGAGAGTACCTATGGAGAGGGAAGAGAAAACATTATTAGATATTATATAATAATAGCAGTTTCATTTCACTTATGTACTAAATAGATTTATATTTAATAAGTATAGAAGTAAAAGTAAAAAATAATAAAAAAATATCATATGATTTCATGTTTTTAAACTTATAAGCTTGTGATTTAATTTTTAATAAAAATATTATTTTTAACTTTATTTTATCATCATTTTAAAAATAAATACTTTAGTTATGCTACGCAGCTTTTCAATTATAATGAAATAATAAGAAATATTAAAAATAAATTAACAAAATTAATAATGTTAATAAAAATATAGTTTTTATTTATGATACACTTCAAGTCAGCAGAAATTAACAATATTAAAACTTATATTTTAAAGTATTAATAAAAAATTCTTTTTAGTCAAAAGTATGGAAAGAATTTATATATTCGACCTAAATTGAATAATTCTTCAGCTTCATCAATGCTTTGCTTCATGCGTCAAATATTTTTCTACACATTCATACTTGGTATGAGGAAATAAAAATAAATAATTAATTAATATTTTTCAAATCAAATATAAGGTGAACGAAAAATAATATATAAAATAATTTTAATTTATCTGCTTCAATTGAAATCTAAATTTAAAATTTTATAATTTTATCTGCTTCAATTGTAAAGCCTCGAGCCACACTAGCTAGCTGTTTTGTACTTTGAAATCTCAAAAGATTCATTCAATTTAATTCCATTTGATTAATATTTTTTAGTAAATTTGATTTTTAATTTGATTATTTTCATTAAAAATTTGGAAAAAAATAAATTGATCAATTTTTTTCAATTTATAAGCATTTTTTATTATTTTATGGACTTCTATGAAATACAATATATAATTTATGAAATTTATAATAAGATAAAAAAATAAATATATAAAAATTAAAAAGTTTCAATAAAATAATCCAAATTAATAAATTAAATTGAATTAAATTAAAAATTTTCAATTCAATTCTTATTTTAATTCAATTAATGACTAATATTATTATTTATTTAATTTTTAATTAATAATTTCAGTTTGAAACGAAGTAACCAAGTACATTCATCACATCTTTTAAAACTTAAAATGGATTGTTCATAAATTATATTCAATGGTGGATGTGGTTGAGAAAAAAGGGTCAATAATTGATCCTTTATATATATATATATATATATATATATATATATATATATATATATATATATATATATATTATACATATTTATGTATATCGATCATTATAAATTTAATTATTAAATCTTTATTTTTTTTATAAATTTTAAAATTAATTAAGACAAAAAATATGATATAATTAAAATTTTATATATTTTTAAAATTTTACTATAACTTTTCAAGAATTAATATTAAAAGATAAATTAGCATGCAACGATTTGATAAATTAATAAATGATTTTTTTATTATTTATATTGAGATATACGTTTTGGATAATATTAATAATAATATAATATTTTTACGGATGATTAGATTAGTTGAGTTTAATTATAAAATATATTTTTATTTTTTATTTTTTTTAAATTATTTTTATTTATAATTATTTATTATTTTAAGAAAATTAAGAAAAATTAATTTTTTTAATTTTATTAAATAAAAAATATTTTATTATAATTTAAGTAATTTAATTATTTTTTAATTATTATAGCAATAATTTTAAACAATATTAGCATGTTTCACATTGGGAAATTCCCCAGTCTGCATTAACGGTAGTGTGGATATCTTAAGATAAGAATTATTATTAATATGTTTCGGTGGAGCTGCATTAAATCATATTTAAGGGGTGTTTGGTTTATTTGTTGGGTGCAGTTGATAGCTGATAGATACCCAAACAGGTAAATTGTAGTGTTTGGTAAGCTAAAAAAAATAGAGCTGATAGCTGATGGGCAACTGATATGATACCCATCATCTGCAGTTTGTATCAGCTCTATTTTTAGAGCTGTTTCAGATCAGCTGATAGCTGATCTGATTTTATTTTTTATTTTGACCATATTATCCTTTTTTATTTAACTTAAAAATTAATATTATTAATATTTTTATTTTTTTATTTGTAATTTTAATATTTTAATTAACGTATTTCAACTTTATTAAAATATTTTTTATTAATAACATAAAATATAAAATATTTATTTATATCCAAAAACTTAAAATTAATTATAAATTTTTCTATTTTATTATTTTATCTATATTTTTAAAATTATTTAATTATCTTAAAAAAATAATTATTTTCTTATTTCAATAATAAAATAAATGATATAATATAAAAGATTAATAATTATATATTTATTTAAATAATATAATATATTAATTTAATAATTATATATTTAATTTAATAATAAAATAAATAATATAATGTAATAAATTTATAATTTTATATTTATTTAAATAATAAAATAAATTATATGATATATACCCTTATTAGTCATTTCACATATTAACAAAGAATACTAAATATAATTTTACCAAACACTTAATATAAAAAAATCACTATCATCGCTATCGATTATCACTATCAATGATATAACTATCACTATTATCAGTTGTATTCAACAGTTAATCCAAACAGCCCCTTAGTGTTTGTTTGATATTATATTTAAAGAATAAAAATTATTTTTTTAAATAAAAATATTATTTAAATATTATAAAAAATAATTTATAAAAATTATTTTATTATTTTTATAATTTAAATTTATTAAATTTAATTTTAAATTACTTTTTAACATTCTCTGATTCATATAAAAAAATAATTTTTTTAATACTCCGTCCTGCACGACACTGATTTTATTTTACTTGTTTTCATCATTTCTCCAAAGCCACAGCAAACATTTTCTTCCTTTGCTTAAATTTCATGTGGCAGTTCGCATCATTTCTGCTCATTTATTTTTGTTAATTAATTTAATTTAAATTTAAAATTCAAATAATATCAAATTCATTTTATTTTACGTGAAAACTAATAGAATTTAAATTAACGTAATGACCTAATTTCATCCATTTATATATTCAATTAATTTAAATTTTGATTTTAAAAATAAAGAAATAAAATTATTCTTTAAAAAATTAATATTTAATTTAAAATAATTTATGATTTATGAATTGATATAAAATATTTTATGCACAATGATATAATAAACAACTCAAATATTTTATGTATAATTCTAAGGAACACTAATTAAGCCACACTGCTCATTATTTACAAGCCTCATAGCATACAACCATTCATCAGAAGGGTTTCCTTAATTAACATGAATTGATCGATCCCTATGCTAAGAAATTTTTCTTTCTCGGTAATATATATGATTATGAAAAGCCCATGCATGTTAATTAAGGTTAATAAATATAATTAATTAATGATTGTAAGGAGAAGTTGTTTGGACCCTATGCTTCCTCTTCTGGAGGAAGCGTTGGATTGATCTCTTCATGGAAAGACCAGCTGCTGTAGGGCTACACACCTGAGATGGCAGAGTTGGAGAAGCTATTTCTGACCCCGTTGGGGTTCCCATTGGGCTTCTCATTTTTTCTTCCATTTCTCCTCTTGCTAGCAATAGAATTGCTCTAGCCTGTAATACAAACAACAATAATTAATTTTGTTACTTTAATTAAATGATTCTTTTTGGCCTCGAATTCATATCTTGCTTGTTATGAGATTTATTATCCTTATTATATAATCCAGTTATATAGTTCAATAATTATCATTAAAATCATTTAAGTTTCTAATTAGGTATTATGCAACTTTAATTTTTGTGTCGTATAAAAATTAAAACTATATTAAACTTATTTTAATTCAGTTTAATTCTATTCGAGCTTTGATTTTTAAAATAATTTAATATAATTGCTATTACAAAAATTGTACAGGAATTCAAGTTAATTGCTAATCCCTCTTCCTATTTAAAGTGATATTTTATTTTTTTATCTTATTTTATTTACCTTCCAAAAAATTCAAAAAATATTAATTTTTTTAATTTTATCCTTATTTATTATTATCCGAATGTATTTACTTCTTTCTTATTATATTTCTCTATTTTAATTAATTACAAGAATACTTGAGTTAATTATTAATTTTTTTTATATCTGAAAATATAAATAATTAAAGTATAATATTAAGTTTTATTAATTAATAATTATATATATATATTAAAATTTTAATTATATATAAATATTTATATAATTAAGTTAATATATTTATATAATCAAATTGATTTCAGTGATTTCAATTTAATTATTAGTGGAGAAATAAAATTAAAGAAAAAACAAAATGCACACTAATTTTTAATGTGCAATTAATTAATTAATTATTATTATTATTAAATTAATTTAAATCTTATATATATATATATAAAAAGAACATTAATATATGATGGACTACAGAGACGAGGTGAAACACGCGCATTGCATTCAATTTCTGAAAAGTTCCATCCACTTACAGTGTCCTTCACCGATAAACAGGCAAACAATCTTGCTGGCGTGGGTCCCACCATTCTTATTTTAACAAGTTTAAGCACATTCACCAATTTTGAAGATTCTTATTTTAATAATAAAATAGTATTTTTAAATATTAAAATTATTTATTATTTGAAATTAAAATATTTTAATAAAAATTAAAAAACATGATGAGAAAAATTATTTAATAATAAATAATTATTTTCATATTTTATTATTAAGAAAAAGAAAATGATATTTTAATTTTTTTCTAAAATATAATTTATTTTACTTTAATTAAAAAGTTTTTTTTTTCCTAAACTTAATTTTGAATTCATTTAGAGCTTTATTTTATTATTTTGTTTCTATATAATTATAGAACATATAAGTCATTAATTCTATACTATACATTATAAGTAGGAAATGAGCATATGTATTTAAGAGTCGTCTATGGATGAATATCAAACAAATTTTTTGTTGGGTAAAATAAAATTATTAATAAGTTTGTTGATGAGCAAAGCGTTTTCTAATCTATAAATCTATAATTTCAGATCCTTACATTGAATTTGAAACCAGCGAAGGCATCAAATCTAAACATTGAGGAATTTGCCTACTTTCATATATGCAGGTATAAGTAGGGATAGTAAAGGATTGAGTTTTTGTGAGTATTTAATTCAACTAAACTCTAACAAGACATGTTTGGATAATATATAATTGAGTTTGGGACGGGTTCGAGTTTAAAATTTAATACTTGTGACAAGTTTGAATTGAATTCAGATTTTACATATTGGATATTCATTACTCGAATTAGTTTATATAAATATTTAATTAAATATAAAATATATGTTTTCTATAATAATATTTATAAATTTTTATATATTTTATTTTATATAAAATAAAATTAAAATATTTTATGAAATTATTAAAAATTTAAAATATAAATTATTAGTAAAAATATTTTTTTTATAGATTATTAATTAAAATTTATAAAATTAAAAGGGTTCTACTATTTACCGAATAATAATAATCAAATTTAGAACAGGTTGGAATAATTGAGAATAAATTTTAATCGAGTTTGGGACGAATTTGAGTTTTGAGAATATTAATCGAGTTTATATTCAAGTATGATGATTTTCGAGTGTATCCTACTCGTTGCTATACTATGTATGAGATCCAATTCCAAACCCATAAAAGAGAAAGAATAAGAGAGTAGCAGACACTTACTTGAAGCTCTGTAACATTACATACGCAGACGTTACCATTGTAGAAAATAGTCAGCTGTTGCCTTTGATCATCACTGCTACTCTCCTTTTCCTCCCTTCAAAACATCATCATCATCATCAAAATCCATCAGAATTAAAGATAGTTAGTTCGCTATTAGTTAAACCATAATAATTTATCGACTCAAAACATCACATATACATTCACTTTTTAAACACGTTAAAGCTACACCTATCAAGAGAGAAATTAAGAGAACTTATTACAATATTGGTTGGTGGTGGAGGTGGTCGGGATTGAAGTTGGGAACGAGGCGGAGTTCAAGGTTGCAGTTTCGTCTCATGTTTTTGTTTGATATAATATCAAGAAAATAATGAAATCAAGAATTGCTACAAGAAAACCCAGAGAGAAGAAGAAGAAGAAGAAGAAGAAGAAGAAGAAGAAGAAGAGATATGAGGGAGGAATATGGATACGGATAATTAAGCATATAGAAAGAAGGGTTTATAAATAAAAGAGGGTATGAATATAAAATGGGACCATGAGAGCAACGTAATAAGATAGTGTAGAGTAATAATGATGCGGTGGGCTCAAAGAATAGTTTCTTTTTTGACAAGTATAAAAGAAGATTAAATTAAACACGTAACGTACATAAACAGAGCAAAAACTATTGGCCGATAAGAAGGAAAATGTTAATTTTATTTTACACGTGAAACATACCGTTCTTTTCTTCTTCTTCTTCTTCCAGCTTAACTTAGGCTTGTTTGCTCCAGAATACTTTACTTTACTTTCTGGTATGTCTATTTTTAAAAAATTACACTTATAAAAATTTACTTTTTGAGAAGTATAATATAAATATATTTAATGTATAAATTATTTTCTCAAGAAGTAATTTATTTTTAAATTATAAAAAATAATAATACTTATAAAGTAATTTAAAGGGTAATAAATTAAAAGAAAAATTAGTGAATTTATTATACTTAATTAAGAAAGTGAAGTCATTAAACTTTATCCAAATAAATTACTTATCTTGCAAAAAAAAAATGTAGAGTACTCTACTTTTATACTTTTTAGGAAGTTTTACTTCTTTAATTTACTTACTCCAATCAAACAAGGCCTTAATTACTCAAAAATCCCTAGCGTAATTTGCTTTGCATTCCTCTTTAGTCGCAGTTACCATACGTTCCATTCCGTATGAGGTGAACAGGACTAAAAATTAATATTTGAAGGCTAAAAATAAATATTAGAAAGAAATTAAATGAAATTTTAATAAAATACAAACACTAAAATTTAAATATCATTATAAAGGCCAAAATAAAAGTATAAATATTGAAGGGGCAAATAATATTTTTTTATACACTAAATTTTATAGGTATAATTTTTAATTTTATAACAGTAAACTTTTTAAAAAATATTATTTATGTGTAAAAATTATAATTTCTAAAACTTTTTCCCTCCCTTAAAAAATGAGATTAATAATCAGTAGATCAATTATTTGTATTTAAATTCATAAATTTATTATACATATTTAATTAATTTTATATAAATTTTAATATAAATATTTAATTTAACAGTTATAAAATATATTTTTATATGAAGTGAAATTTATATTAAATATATTATTTTTTTAATTAATACATATTTTTCTATAAATTAAATTACTTTTAGGGGTCTATAAAAAATTAAAAATTAAAAAACAACGGGAGCCACTGGATTTGGGTTTGTTCTGGAACGTGAGGCGATGACTAATGGCCAAATGGAACTTAGCCGTTACAAATCCCCATTTGAATTTTGTAACCGTTATATTTGAATTTTACTGCCTCCATTTGAAATAGTGCAAATATAGGTCATGTTTGAGATTATTTTTGAAACACCTGTGAAAAAAATATATTTTTTTTAAATATATTAGTTAGAGAATATTAAAATATAATTTAAAATTAAATTTAATAAATTTTAATTTAATAAAATTAAAAAATCAAAGTTTTTTTTTTTGTAAATTTTTTCCTTGATTATTTGTTTAATTAACTGGTATATTGGCTTTCAACTTTTTTATATGATTTATTTTTCAGTTATTTAACGATTTTATTACTATATATGTGGCTTCGTTGCTACTAAAATATTATAAAAATATATTTTAACTATTTTATAATTTACATGGTACATACGTAATTATAAAATTATTAATCAAAATAAGTAAAGCTAAAACTTTTATGAATTTCATTCTCGTGTCTCCATTTCTGCAACAAACAATTAAACATTAAATTAATGGTAATAAAAAAGTGATTTGTGCAAGTTTTAAAAGCATTGCCTTGCAATTGAAAAAAAAAAACAAAAAGGGTTTCATATGCGTGCAAATATTACAATTTAAAATGGGATTATAATAAAAATGAATTCATTACTTAATATTGTTAAATATAGCACTCAGCTGTTAGAAGTTGACTTGTTCATGCATGCCAATTCCATGGGTTTTGCGTTTTCTTTCTTTCGTTCCTTCGTTGTAAGGGAAGAAAAACTAAAGACTTAATTAAGCAAGGAGTTCTTGCTTAATCTTCATCATGAATTTTAAGATATAAAATATTTGAGATTTATTTATGTATTTAATAAAAGAGAACGTCCAAAATCACGTGGTTATATTGAGTCTTCTCTTTCGTGGAATGCCTTCTCTCTTGTTTTTCCCATTCTCTAGTCTAAGGAATTCCAGTCTCTTTCTTTTCTGCCCACTTTAGCGTCCCCTGCCCCTCTTGAGTAAGGGGGCTACTCCCTGGCCGGCATGTAAATTTATACCCTTCCTTCATCTAGAAATGGAAATAATGGCTTTTGGATCCACAGATCTGGACTATTGAGAGAGGGGCTTTGCATCAGAATCTATGGAATTGTTTGTTATGCTTCATGCATCTAGGCTTATGTACTGTGTTTTCTCAACCTTTAATGAATCTTTTAACTTTTGACAAATAATAATAAAAGAAATTATATATTTAACATATCACTATATATCTTATATTTTAAATTATAATAAATTAAATTTAAATAAAAGAAATTCTAGTTAAGATACGTAAAGAAAACATATGAACTATTTATATATTTAACCTGCAAATAAATATTTATTCACATTAGTTATTTATTCAAGTAAAAATAAAATAGTTTTTCATTCTTATTTTTATCTAAATATTAACAATAATATATATTAGATAACAGCAAATAATTTCTTCCTGAAACTGAAAAGACCAATTTTCCCCCTTGTCTTTGGCACACACCTTCCTTTTAATTTCCGGTTTAATCTAATCAATCCACCGCTTGTCCACTTCTTCCAAAGCTGCGTATTTTGCACTTCGTGCATTTTGCTGCTTTAACACGAAAATTTATTTTAAAAAAAAAATAGATGTAAATTAATTAAAATAATAATTTAATGCATATAATTTAATTTTATAAAGAAATGATATAAGAAAATATAGTTTCTTAAAATACATGTATACATATATTAAATTATTCATAGAAAATATATCAAAAATATTTTAATTTTAATTCTGTAATTAAAGTAATTAAACTATTTCTTCTATTATAAAATTCTGCTCTAATTAAGCTTACTTATTTTAATATATAAGTCAATTTTAATAAAATTATAAAATGCATGTATATATATATATATATATATATATATATATATATATATATATATATATATATATATATATATATATATATATAATTTTTTTGAATAATTATTAGATTTAATTATTGTTTACCTTAATTTTTTACAATATAAGAAATAAATTAGTTTCTCTATTTTTATTATGCTATAAATTTCTTTTTAAAAAAATTATATATTGAAATTTAATAAATTTATTTTAATAATTTATTTATAAAATATGTCTAGTTATTAATTTTAATATAATTTAATACATTATTATTTTATAAAAATTATTAATTACATAATATATATATTTAATATTTATTGAATAATATATTAAATAAATAAAATATCAACCAAATTTCGATTTAATTCTAGTTGAATTTTAAATTTTTAATATTCTACTTTTATTAATTGAAAGACCGGCTGAATTTAAAAACCTTAGTTTACATAGTTAATACTTAATAGTCAAAATATAAATGATATAATATCCTAAATTTTTAAATAATTATTTTATGTATAAATTTTGATATTTTAATGTATTAAATATTATGAAAATTTTAATTTGAATTTTTTGGGTTTTTAAAATTGAGTTTTTTTATTTTTCAAGGTAATTAATTTCAATGATTTTTTAAAATTATTTTAAAGATCATGTAGCAAGTTCAAAAATATTTTTGGACTCCATAAATTTTTCTGAGTTTTCTGTAATTATTTCAAAAATTTTTGAATCTCATTTTAGATCTCAAGGCAAAACAAAAATTAAATTTCGAGTGTTTTGAATCGAACAGGCCAAATCGGATCGGTCCTCTTTTTCTTTTTTCCCTTCTTCTTCCGCGTGCCCCAACAACTTCCCCTCTCTCTTTCTTTTCTCTCTCCTCCCTCCCCACCACCGTTGGCCACCACCTCCCCTGCCTTCCTCCCTTGCCTGCACACCCCCAGCACCCTTTCCCCATCACCAGCAATCTCCTTTCTGGTGAGAAAATGCTCTTCAAAAGTACCCATGTGCACGCATGACTCTTCAACTTCTCTCACCATTTTTGGAGATTTTGACTACCAATTGGACCGAGTCTTATGCCCTTTTTGTTCTATTCCTCACAAGTTTTCCATAAACACCAATTTCATGAATTCTCATTAAGCGGTTTGTGTGAATCGAGCCCTGAAAGTTTTAGCTCTTTTTGCCTTCCAAGCTAGATTTCTCTCAAACCGTAAATTATTTAAAAAATCTAAGACCACCAGCATGTAACACCCCTAATTTTTAAATTTATTATTTTATGGGTAATTATTTATATTTTATTTTATTTAAATTTTGAGAAATTATTTGAAATTTTTCAAATTTTAGAAATCGAGGTTCGATTTTTCAAAAATATAAAATTTGATGATTTTTAAAAATTAATTTAAAGACCACGTGGCAAAACTATAAATATATTTGGACTCTACGAATTTTTCTGAGTTTACTAGAATTTTTTCAAAATTTTTGAGCCTCGTTTTAAGTCCAAAGGCAGAGTAAAAATTTAAATTTTTGTGTCCTGAATCGGACCGATCAAATCGAACCTGACCGGCTCAGACCTATCGAATTGGACCGGCCCTCTTCCTCTTTTTCTTTCCTCTTTGCGAGTCCTTGACGTCTTCTCTCTCTCTCTCTCTCTCTCTCTCTCTCTCTCTCTCTCCTCCCTCCGCCCCCGCTAGCCAGCCGCCACTCAGCCCTCCCCCACACTCCGGCGCATCTCCCCAGCCCCACCCCTCCCCTGCCTCCGGCAAGCCTCCAAGCTGCCGGAAACGTCACGCAAAACCCACCCACCGCGCGCACGCCGTTTTGCCTACCCGGCCAAAATCTGGCCAATCCAGCCATCGATTGGACCGAGTCTTGTGTCAAAATCCATCTACACCTCGAGAGCTTTCTATAGACACCAAGAACACCAAAATCCATTGAGCGGTTTGTCCAATTTTTATTTGAAAAATTTTAGTCTATTTTGACTTTCGGGCCAGATTCCTCGAAAACCGTGAACTCTACGAGAAAACCGAGAGCACCGAAGTGCTCCACTCGTCAAGAGCTTCGTAGCAATACCAATTTTAAAATTTTCCAACACCATTTTTCAGTGGGTCCCGCAAAACTTCGTAGTGTATTTTCAAGCACTAAATGAGCTTAGAAAATTTCGTAAAAATTATGTATTAACTTCCATGTTGTGGGCTTCATGTAGGTACCTTTAATTCGCGAAAATTCAATGGTTGCCCGAGTCTGTAAATTTCAGGCCTGGCAGACAAGCTACTGAAAAAGCCTCAGAATTGGGTTGAGATTTTGGCTACCCCACATACGTTCCGAACGCGTTCCTGGGGTCGAAATTGGCATAGGTAAAACCGAACTTTACTTTTTCTTAATTATCTAGTGCTTGAATTTGATTAAAAATCTATAAAATATTCATGGTAGCTTAGAAAATTATAATTCTTTTTACATTAGCTTAGTAATATTGCTAAGGACCGCGGGGTAAAGTTTTAGAATTTTTAGAGCTCATATGGATAGTTTTTGCGAAAGGGGCTAATTATAAGGACTAAACTGTAATTTTTCACATTGTAATTGTTGATTATTTGGATGGGCCCAGGAGGGGCCATGTGATGTGATTGAGTTGTGGATGTGTGATTTGTAGATATAGAAGTGTATTTTGAACTCTTTTACAGGTTGGGTAGGTCCTAGGTATAGGGGAGACTTTGTCAGATTTTCGGCACGACCTAGGGTGTCTTTGGTCTTTTCCAAGCTTATATTGAGTCAAATATATTAAATAATTGCTATGAAATTGTCAGGTGAGCTGGGACAGCCCTTCTCCTCTGCCCAGCCATCGCAGTGACTTCGATTAAGCTTGTGAGTAAAATATTAATTTCAATTGTAATTCGATATTATTATATGTTTAAGCATGCCCATGCATCACTTATAAATATATATCTATATAGTTAAATATTAGGCATGATTTATGTTGCAGTTTAAATGGATGAAGTATTATGGATGTTGTTTGTGATAATTTGGGGCAGTGTGTGTGCGTTGGCGTGCGTGTGATATGGTATTAGATATGGACAGGACGGGTAGACACGGCTTGAGAGACACTCGCTGGGACCCAGTCCTTTATGGATAAGTCAGGGTAGACACGGCTTGAGAGACACTCGTTGGGACCCCGCACTTGGTTTATTAAGCGAAAGTCCGGCTTTAGAGACACTCGCTGGCAGAGTTTGGATTAAGAGGGCTGTATAGGGGATCAACTCCCATATATGTATTCATAGGCAGTGTTGAGTATGTGAGTGCTCCAAATTGCCTTTTTGCTGTTATGATGTGAATTGTATAAAAATTATAAGGATGTTGCATATCACTCCACAGGGTGCATCAGCTTTAGATAGCTACAGAGATTATGATTAAAATTGGTATTTTACTCTCTAAGTCGAATGCTCATTCCTGTTCATTTATTTTTCCATGCGACAGGAGGATCATTTATTGTGGCTAATCTGCTCTTCTTCTTCGCAGGTCCATTAATAGTATTTGATGTATTTTGTATAATTGAGTTAAATTTTAGACTCCGTATGTGTTAGAAGTACTTATTTTTATTTTGGGCCTATATTATAAAAGTTATGTTGGACCTGTAGAATCATTAACTGTATGCATGATGGGATTGGATGAGAGAGCTGAGAACCCATTTAAGTTATGATATTTTGATTTTGTGGAGGGTGAGCTGAGCTCCCCAATTTATTATATATTGTGTTTACAAGTCGGGCGAGTCAAAAACTCCCCGTTGAATGGTCCATTTTATAGTCGGACTCTGTCCGGTTGAATTCTTGAAATTGAGCCCAAATGGGCCTTAGAGTTGGGTTGAGGAATAGTTAGGCTTACTACGGGCCTCGGAGGCTTTAGGCTGGTTCAAGTCCTACTGCCGGTCTGGCCCATAGGTTGGGTCGTGACAAATGTGGTATCAGAGCTTAGGCTCCAGATTCATAGGGAATATACATCTAAAGTTTTGGGAAGAGTCTAATAGGAGTCACATGCGAAGAATAGGGTCCACATTCGTCCTTGCATTATTATTTTTGTTTCTAGTTTCTGCTTTGTATAATTGTGTGTAAATATGAGTCTATAGAGCTGTGTAACATGCTGTTTTGAATTTTTGTGGGCTAATGCTGTTGAATTTCAAGAAAATGTGTAGAAGCAGAAGAGCTGCCACTGCACCAGAACCGGATGTGCCTGATGAGGTGTCAGCACAGGATGAGGCGCCTGCCTCAAGGAGGCAGAGTAGAAGACCTAGAGCTGCTCAAGTAGAAGAGCAGTTGCCACCAGTTCAGGAACAGTCTTTTATAGCCTAGGGTCCCATGGACCCAATGGCAGCTACCTTAGCCAAATCACAAAGAACCATCAATAAAATGGCACAATAGATGGTCCACCCTCCCCAACAGCAGCAGCCTACCGCACCAAGAGGGGAACCTTACAAACAAATAATTAATTTCAAGAAGTTGGTGCCTAGTAGTTATGATGTGTCAGATGATGCCTATCGGTTTTTGGATTCCTACAAACAGGCAGGGATGGAGTTGCAATTGACTGATAGGAGGCTTATAGAGTGTGTACAACATGTATTGGGGCCAGTGCCAAGACAGTGGATGACAGACTACATACTACCTCGTATTGAGGGATTATCTTGGACCCAGTTTGTGGAACTGTTCATCAACAGGTTTGTGCCAGAAAGCTTCAGAGATCAAAAGCAGTGAGCCTTTGAGGCCTTAAGACAGAATGGCAGATCCGTAGATAAATATGCTACAGAATTTCTAGAACTGAGCAGGTATGCCCCTACAGCAGTGGCTACAGAAAGTATGAAGATAAAGAGGTTCATAAAGGGGCTGGACAGGAGGTTTGCAAACCTGGTCATGATGTCTGATTAGTCTTTTGATATGGTAGTTGATCGAGCCCAACAAATTGAGATTAGCTATACAGGAGATGACAGTGGAAGGGCAAAGAAGAATAAAGCAGAGGGTTCTTCATGTGTTCCCTACACGGGTACCACGGATAGTGGCGGCCAAAGTCATTACAGAGGAAGAGGTAGAAGCAACAAGAAGGGTGGTTTTAAACACAAATCTCGAGGATTCGGACAGTGGCATGATCCAAAGAAGGGTCACAGTTACAGCAGCCTGGTCCGGTTCAGATCCTCCTTGGCACCTTGCACATAATGTGGAAGAGGACATTCAGGACCTTGTATGATGGGTTCAGGAGTATGTTTCCAGTGTGGCTAGTAGGGTCACTTTGCTAGAGAATGTCCAGTGTTCAACGAGCCACAGATGGGGTCACAGGGTTCTGCTACAAATGTTTCTCGTCAATTATATCCTGGTACTTCCAGCATGGCAGGCAGTCAGTTCAGTGGCCAATAGGGCCGAGGACAAGGAGGACGTGGATTTGGAGGCAGGTTAGGAGGTAGAAGTCAATTTCAAGGTTCTGCAATGCAGGGTAGGGGTCAAGCTCCGGTTTTTACCTTAACCCACTAAGATGCTCAGGCTTCTAATGCAGTTGTGGTAGATATTCTTCTAGTCTGTTCCTATGAGGCTCGTGTTTTGATAGATCCGGGTGCTACGCACTCATTTGTCTCCCCAGTTTTTACCATGAGATTGGGTAGAAACCCTACAACTTTAGAATGCTCTTTGTCTATAGCTACCCCGCTTAGTGACAACATAGATGTGGATATGGTTTTTCTGGGTAGCCCAGTAGTAGTGAATGGAAGGATCCTCCCAGCAGACTTAGTTCCTCTACCAGTAATGGATTTCAATGTAATTTTGGGAATGGATTGGTTGGCAACTCATTATGCCACTTTAGACTGCAGGAACAAAAAGGTGTATTTCCACATACCTGATGTGGAAGAGTTTAGCTTTGATGGTGACAGGAGCATGGCTCCATATAATTTGGTGTTAGCAATTAGTGCTGGAAAAATATTAAGGCGTGGATGTCAAGGGTATTTGGCATTGGTGAGAGATACATCTGTAGAAGGTGTTAACATAGAAAATGTTCCTGTTGTTAGAGAATTCATGGATGTCTTCCCTGAGGAGCTTTCAGGGTTGCCACCAAGAAGGGAAATAGAGTTCTACATTGATGTTGTGCCGGGTACAAACCCCATATCTATGCCACCTTACAGGATGGCACCAGCAGAATTGAAAGAGCCAAAGGAGCAACTATAGGAGCTTTTGGACAAGGGTTTCATACGTCCGAGCACTTCACCCTGGGGTGCTCCTGTTCTATTTGTGAGAAAGAAAGATGGGTCCTTGAGGTTGTGTATTGATTATAGACAGCTGAACAAGATGACTGTAAAGAACAAGTATCCATTTCCTCGGATCGATGATCTGTTTGATCAGCTCCAAGGGGCTAGATTCTTTTCCAAAATAGACCTACGATCAGGCTACCATCAGTTGAGAATCAGGAATAAAGATGTGTCCAAAACAGCATTCAGGATAAGATATGGTCACTATGAGTTCTTGGTGATATCTTTTGGACTCACTAATGCACCAACGACCTTCATGGACTTGATGAACAGGGTGTCCAGGCCATTCCTAGACCGTTTTGTCATCGTATTCATAGATGACATTTTGGTGTACTCTCAGATCGAGGAAGAACATGTGTGGCATTTGAGGATGGTGTTGCAGACTTTGAGGGAGCACCAGTTATATGCCAAATTTTCAAAATATGAATTTTGGCTAGAAAGTATCTCATTCTTGGGACACGTGGTTTCTAGTGAAAGCATTCAAGTAGATCCTAAGAAAATTGAGGTGGTAACTGATTGGCTTAGGCTTACAACAGTCACTGAGGTACAAAGTTTTCTGGGCCTAGCTGGCTACTATAGACGCTTTGTACAGGATTTCTCCAGGATAGTAGCTCCCCTAACTAAGTTAACTCGGAAGAATGTTTCATTCATTTGGACAGATAATTATGAGGAGAGCTTCCAGAAGCTTAAGGAATGTCTAACTACCGCCCCTGTGTTGACATTACCGATGAGTGGTGAAGGATATACCGTGTACTGTGATGCCTCCAGTGTTGGCTTAAGGTGTGTTTTGATGCACAATGGAAAAGTTATGGCTTATGCTTCAAGGCAGCTAAAGTGGCATGAGCAGAACTACCCCACCCATGATTTGGAAATGGCGGTTGTAGTCTTTGCACTAAAGATCTGGAGACATTACCTGTATGGTGAAGTGTATGAGATATACATCGACCACAAGAGTTTGAAGTACATCTTCCAACAGAGGGATTTAAATTTGAGACAAAGGAGATGGATGGAGCTTCTGAAGGACTATGATTGTACCATCCAGTACCACCCTGGGAAGGCCAATGTAGTAGAAGATGCTTTGAGCAGAAAATTTTCTGGCAGCTTGGAGCACATATCAGCGGAGAAGAGACCGTTGATTCAGGAAGTACATGAGTTGATGAATCAAGGTCTGATCTTAGATCTTTCAGATGATGGGGTATTATTGGCCCATTTTTCAGTGAGACCAGACCTGCGAGACAAAGTCAAAGTTTCCCAGCACAGAGACCAGCAATTGATGAAGATCATAGAAAGAGTACAGCAGGGTGAAGGTGGTGAGTTTGGATTTGCCAATGATGGCGCCCTTATGTAAGGTGGTAAAATATGTGTGCCCGATGTGGATAATCTCAGAAATGAAATCATGCGAGAGGCACACTATACACTGTACAATGTCCACCCAGGCTCCACCAAGATGTACCATGATGTGAAAGATAGCTACTGGTAGAATGGCATGAAGAGAGACATAGCAGACTTTGTGTCCAAGTGCTTGACTTGTCCGAAGGTGAAGTTTGAACACCAGAGGCCGTCAGGGAAGCTACAAGAGCTCCCTATCCCACAATGGAAGTGGGAAATGATCACTATAGATTTTGTAACTGGGTTTCCTCGTACCACGTGGGGATATGATTCAATATGGGTAATTGTAGATCGTCTGACCAAATTAGCTCATTTCTTGCCTGTGAAAATCATATATTCTATTGCACAGTATGCCCGGCTCTATGTTTGAGAAATAGTCAGATTGCATGGAGTTTCTACTTTTATAATATCTGACAGAGGGCCCCAATTCACTTCTAGGTTTTGGAGAAAGCTGCAAGAGGCACTTGGCACGCAATTAAACTTTAGTACTGTCTTCCACCCTCAGACAGATGGGCAGTCCAAAAGGACAATCCAAGCACTGGAAGACATGCTTCACATGTGTGTTTTGGATTTTGGAGGTCAATGGGATGATTAGCTACCCTTGGTGGAGTTTGCTTACAATAACAGCTATCATTCCAGCATAGGGATGGCACTCGATGAGGCACTATATGGCAGAAAGTGTAGGTCTCCTTTGTGTTAGACGGAAATGGGAGAAGTGAAGGTGCATGATGTAAACCTAGTGCAGTACACTTCGGAAATGGTTTATTTAATCAGGGAACGATTGAAAACAGCTTTCAGTAGACATAATAGTTATGCAGATCCCAAATGGAGGGATGTGAAGTTTGCAGTAGGCGATTACGTATTCCTGAAGGTTTCTCCGATGGAGGGAGTCATGAAATTTGGGAAGAAGGGCAAGTTGGCACCTCGATATATTAGACCTTTTGAGGTTACTGATAGAGTTGGAGCAGTTGCCTATTGGTTAGAGTTACCATCCAACCTTTCTCATGTTCATCCTGTATTTCACATCTCCATGCTCAAGAAATATATACCTCATTTTTCTCATGTGCTATAGCCGGATATAGTAGAGCTGAAGGAAGACTTGACATTTGAGGAGCAACCTGTAGCCACAGTGGACTACCAAGTGAGGCAGCTAAGATCAAAACAGATCCCTATGGCTAAGGTTTTGTGGAGGAGCCAGTCAGTGAAAGAGTGCACCTAGGAGTCAGAGCGGGACATGCGTAGCAAGTATCCTTATTTATTTAATGTGTAATTCTGATCTTTTATTCTGCCTTGTGTAAAATTCGAGAACGAATTTTCTATAAGGGGGAAAGAATGTAACACCCCTAATTTTTAAATTTATTATTATATGGGTAATTATTTATATTTTGTTTTATTTAAATTTTGGAAAATTATTTGAAAATTTTCAAATTTTAGAAATTGGATTCGATTTTTTAAAAATATAAAACTTTGATAATTTTTAAAAATTAATTTAAAGACCACGTGGGAAAACTAAAAATATATTTAGACTCTATGAATTTTTCTGAGTTTTCTAGAATTTTTTCGAAATTTTTGGGCCTCATTTTCGGTCCCAAGGCAAAGTAAAAATTCAAATTTTTGTGTCATAAATCGGACCTATAAAATCGAACAGGACCAGATCGGACCGGTCGAATCGGACCAGCCCTCTTCCTCTTTTTCTTTCCTCTTCGCGCGTCCCTGACGTCTTCTCTCTCTCTCTCTCCCGTTTTCTCTCTCTTCCCTCCGCCCCTCACTGGCCAACCGCCACCTAGCCCTCTCCCACACTCCGGCACACCTCCCCCGCCCCTCCCCTACCGCCGGCAAGCCTCCAGGCCGCCGAAAACGTAACATGAAATCCACTCAGCGCGTGCCGTTTCACCTTCCTGGCCAAAATCTGGCCGATCCGGCCACCGATTGGACCGGGTCTTGTGTCAAAACCCATCTATACTTCGAGAGCTTTCCATAGACACCAAGAACACCAAAATCCATCCAGCGGTTTGTCCAATTTTTGTCCGGAAAATTTTAGCTCATTTTGACTTTCGGGTTAGATTTCTCGAAAATCGTGAACCCCACGAGAAAATCGAGAGTACCGGAGTGCTGCACTTGTTAAGAGCTTCGCAAAAATACCAATTTCAAAATTTTTTGACACTACTTTTCGGTGGGTCCCGCGAAACTTTGTAGTGTTTTTTGGGGTACTAAATAAGCTTAGAATGTACTAACCCCCGTGTTGTGGGCTTCATGTAGGTACCTTCAATTCGCCGAAATTCAATGGTTGCCTGGGTCTGTAAATTTCGGGCCGGGAAGACAGGCTACTGAAAAAGCCTCGAAATTGGGTCGAGATTTTGGCTACCCTACTGCTGTCAGACGTCCCGAATGCATTCCCGGGGTCGAAATTGGTGTAGGTAAACCCAAACTTTACTTTTTCTTAATTATCTAGTGCTTGAATTCGATTAGAAATCTATAAAATATTCGTGGTAGCTTAGAAAATTATAATTTCTCTTGCATTAGCTTATTAATATTGCTAAGGACCGCGGAGCAAAGTTATAGAATTTTTAGAGCTCATATGGGTAGTTTTTGCAAAAGGAGTTAATTATAAGGACTAAACTGTAATTTTTCATATTATGATTGTTGATTGTTTAGATGGGCCCAGGAGGGGCCATGTGATGTGATTGAGTTGTGGATGTGTGATTTGTAGATATAGAAGTGTATTTTGAACCTTTTTGCAGGTTGGGCAGGTCCTAGGTATAGGAGAGACTCTGCCGGATTTTTGACACGACCTAAGGTGTTTTTGGTCTTTTCTAAGCTTGTATCGAGTTAAATATATTAAATAATTACTATGAAATTGTTAGGTGAGCCGGGACAGCCTTCATCCTCCGTCCAGCTGCCACAGTGACTTCGATTAAGTATGTGAGTAAAATATTAATTTTAATTATAATTTCGATATTATTATATGTTTAATCATGCCCATGCATCACTTATAAATATATATCTATGTAGTTAAATATTAGGCATGATTTATGTTACATTTTAAATGGATGAAGTGTTATGGATGTTATTTGTGGTAATTTGGAGCAGTGTGTGCGCGTTGGCGTGCGTGTGGTGTGATATTGGATATGGATAGGACGGGTAGACACGGTTTGAGAGACACTCGCTGGGACCGAGTCCTTCATGGATAAGTCGGGATAGACACGACTTGAGAGACACTCGCTGGGACCCCGCACTTGGTTTATTAAGTGAAAGTCCGGTTTGAGAGACACTCGCTGGCAAATGTTAGATTAAGAGGGTTGTATACAGGATCAGCTCTCATATATGTATTGCTTGACAGTGTTGGGTGTGTGAGTGCTCCAAATTGCCTTTTTACTATTATGATATGAATTGTATGAAAATTATGAGGATGTTGCATATCACTCTACAGGGTGCATTAGCTTTAGATAGCTATAGAGATTATGATTAAAATTAGTATTTTACTCTCTGAGTTGAATGCTCACTCCTGTTCATCTATTTTTCCAGGCTACAGGAGGATTATTTGTTGTGGCTAACCTGCTCTTCTTCTTCGCAGGTCCATTAATAGTATTTAATGTATTTTGTATAATTGAGTTAAATTTTAGACTTCGCATGTGTTAGAAGCACTTATTTTTATTTTGGGCCTGTATTATAAAAGTTATGTTGGACCTATAGAATCATTAACTATATGCATGATAGGATTGGATGAGGGAGCTGAGCTCCCATTTGAGTTATGACATTTTGATTATGTGGAGGGTGAGCTGAGCTCCCCAATTTATTATATATTGTGTTTACAGGTCGGGCGAGACAAAAACTTCCTGTTGAATGGTCCAGTTTATGGTCGAACTCTATCCGGTTGAATTCTTGAAATTGGGCCCAAATGGGCCTTAGAGTTGGGTTGAGGAATAGTTAGGCTTACTACGGGCCTCGGAGGCTTTAAGCTGGCCCAGGTCCTAGTGCCGGTCCAGCCCATAGGTTGGGTCATGACAGCACGTCCTACATGTCGAGATCTTTGTAATGACACCAATTTATAATTTTTCTGATACCGAAAAATTGGTAGGTCTCACGAGCTTGCTAGTATTTTTTCGAGTATTTAATGAGCCTTTTTAATTAAATAAAATTTATACTCTAACTCTTGTTGTCATGGGCTTCGTGTAAATGTTTTCGTTTTGAATAAATTCCATCGATGATTGGGATTTTAATTTTGGGCCAAACGCACAGGCTGCTAAACCCACTTCAGAAGTGAGTCAATATTATAGTGCTTCCCATCATTTTTAGATGCTCTGGATGCATTTCAGGTGTCAGAATTGGTATAGGTAAACCCAAACTCCGAATTTTCCTTTTTACCTAATGTTCAGTTTAGAATAAAAATTCATAAAATATTTATGGGTAGCTAGAAAATTATAATTTCAATTGCAATAGTAGAATAGCATTGTTAAAGACTGCAGGGAATAATTATAGAATTTTTGGGATTAATTTGGATAGTTTTTGCAAAATACTAGTTTTAAGCTAAATAACAGAATTGTCTATTTATGTGAGAATTGATTAGTTTGGTAGGCGCAGGAGTAGCATTGTGTTATTATTATGTTGTGAGCCTAAGGCCTTTTAGATTAAGAAGTGTTAGTTAAGTTATTTTGCACGTTGGAGAGATTCTAGGTACATGAAAAACTCTGCTGAATTTCTGATATAAATTTACAGTGTCTTTGACTATTTAGTCTTTGTTTTAATTTATTATTGATAAACTTCTTGAATATAATTGTTTAGGTGATCCGAGTTAACCTTTCTCTTCTTCTCAGCCGCTCCAGTTGCACTTGGATAATTTGTGACTTTGATATTGATTTTATTTGTAATTTCAATATTATTAAATTATATTCAATGGATGATCATGCATTCACTTATCTGTATGATAGTTAAATGTTAGGCATGCTCCTTTACTACATATATTATTGCATTTATTTGTGGATATCGCCTTAAGGTAACTTAGAGCTCTGTGTGTGTGTGTGTGTGTTGGCGTGAGTATGGTATGGAGATGGATATGGGTAGGATGGGTAGTTATGGCTGGAGCTTGACTCGCTAGGACTCGGTCCTTATATATGGATAAGTCGAGGTGAGCACGACTTTGAGTTGATTTCGCCGGCCCCCGCACTTTGATTAATAAGCAAAAGTCTGGCTTGAGTTTACTCCGCTAGCAGGTATTAGATTAAGAGAGCTATATAGGGAATCAGCTTCCATATATGTATTAATGTGACACATGGGTGCGTGCGTGCTCTAAATTATCTTTTGTGCGAATATTGATTGAAATGTTTGAATTATGTGAATGTGTTGCATTTCATACGTAGGAATGCATTAGGTTTAGATAATTATAGAAATTATATTTAAAATCAATATCTTACTCTCTAAGTCAAATGCTCACCCCTGTTTAACTATTTTCTCTCAAGTGCAGATGGGATTATTTGTGATTAACCTACTTTCTTTTCCTGCATGTTTAAACAGAAAATATTTTAACTTGTTTTTATTATCTTTCATTTTAATCTAGAACTTTACATGGATCAATAATTATATTTTTATTTGGATTATAATAATTTAATTCTGGAGTTATAAAATTAATTATGTAAGATTGCATAGATGTATGAAATGTTTATTATTAATGATAAAGGAAGCTGAGATCCCAATGTTGATATATGTGATTTGAGGATTATGAGGATGAGCTGAGCTCCCCATATTATTGATTTTATTTATTTACAAGTAGGAAGAGTTAATGCTCTTATTGGATAGTCTAATTAATAGTCAGATTTTATCTATTTGTTTTCTTAAAATTAGGCTATTTTATTGGGTTTTATGAATAAATTAGAAATAGTTAAACTTACAATAGGCTTTGGGGCCCTATACTAATCCAAATACTAATGCTGGTCTGGCCTATAAATCGAGTCGTTACAAATGAATTACCAATAAGATACGTGAGGAAGAAACTCGAAAAAATTGCTAAATAAGTTAGCCAATAAATCGAAAGCATTTGATTTGAAAGTTATTGTCGACATTTTTTTTTTCTTTTTTCAAATTCTATTTTGAATCATAGAGGATGTAATTTAAATAAACTTCTAAATAAAAATTTTAGAATATAATTATTGTATATATAATCATAATGACTATTAATCATAATGTAAATTTCATCATAATCAACTATTAAAATATATTTATTATGCAAATTGTGTCAAACAAATTTTCATAATATCTCAGGAAAAAAAAATCTTATAATAGACATGAGAAAATAATTTGCTACAGTAAATAGTAATGTATTTAGACTCAAGAACAAGTGGGCTTCCATCCAAAAAAAAATAAAAACAAAAGAACAAGTGGGCTAACTCACTTGTATAATTGGGCTGAGTAATTATTGGCCTTCATTGGGCTTGCCCGAGTTTTGGGATGAGCAGTAGTGGTGGTTTTTTTTATAATTAATATCTTATCAAATGATATTAACTTTGCTCGAAATTTACGAGCAACAACTATTCACATTATAATGTCAGTGCAATTAAAGAAATATTACAAAGATATAGGATTTTTTTTTTATTTTTTATTAATAAACAAGAAATTAAATTTATAATCCCATTCCATCAATACAACATTTAGGAGCCTCTATACCCTTTCTATGCGAATTAACTAATAACTGATAAATTGTTTAGTTTAAAAGAAAGAAAGAAAGAAAGAAAGAAAGAAAGAATAAAAATGAAATCCCTTATCAATGGTGATCGACCCTGTATGCATGCGGCCGCCGGTTAATGTTGTAAGGGTAAGATGCTTGGATCCTATGATTTCTCTTCTGAAAGAACCTTTGAAGTGATCTCTTCATCGACAAACCATTATTATTAGGGCCATAAGCAGGCGGAGGAGGACGTTCCAAAGTTGGCGATACAGGTTGTTCCGATGACAACGAAGACGAAGAAGAAGAAGAAGGCCCAGTTGAAGTTATTCTCATTTTATCTTCCATGTCTTGGGTAGCCAACATCAGAATGGCTCTCGCCTGCAGCTCTGTCGCATCCCAAACAGAAACGCTTCCATTGTAGAATATCGTTAGCTTTTGCTGCTGTTGTCGTCGTTCTTGATGGCGGTGGTCTTGATAGAAGGTGGGAAAGAGGCTGAGTTCAAGATTGCAGTTCCTCGACATCTCGATTTGATCTGAGAAATTGAAAATTAAAAGGAGAAATAGATCGAAGTTTGGATTTCGGAAGAGTGAAATGGGATTGGGTATTTATATAAGATGAAGAAGAAGAAGACGAATAGTGAACGAGCGAATAGCTGTGAAGTGGTGGGGCCACGGAGATTAGCTCATTGACAACCAACAGTAAAACGATAGACACGTCCACATTTGGGTTTTTTTTTTTTTAAATCACGTGGAAAATGCTTTTTTTTTTTTAATATTTTTCTGACGGCCATAAAAGAAGAAAGGCCGCCTAAGAACCGCCACCGCTGCTTTTCTTTCTACTAATAGTAATTTTCCAACTCCTTTTTTGGTTTTATATTTTTAAAATTTAAAATTTAAATTTATTGACGCACGTGATATTTATGTTAAATATAGTCGACATGGATAGTCGGCTTGGATACATGTCGTTTTCAATTTTGTTTACTTAATGAATTGGAATAGCCATTTTGGGGTGCTGCTTTATAAAGTTGAAAAATCATTAAATATTTATATTTATATTTATATTTATATTTATATTTATATTTATTTATTATATATTTTAATTAATTTTATTTATATTTTAATTTTATATAAATTAGAATTATTTTAGCAGTAATTTTTTTTTCTTTAAAGTCGAGTTAGTTGAAAATAATGTGACGGTTGAGTATTTTTTTTTTTTTATTATTATTATTTTTTATCGTATATTAGTTTGGTTCTTTTACATACCAGAAATTCGCTTATATTCAATGATAACATAATTTATTCACTCCAATTAAATAATATATAATATGAACTCCATAGGCAAGGTCTCATTATATTATACCTTAACAGAAAACATATATAATTAAGAAATTTTAACTTTTTTTAAAATTAACTGTATAAAAAAATTAAAATTAATTTATTTAAATAAATTGTACAAGATATTATATTAAATGAGTATAAATTATATTTAAGAAATCGTAAATTATAGTTCTTCACATTCATTAAGTGAACTTAATCGGTTCATATTTATAATATTAAAAAAACAGCGAACAAAATTAATAGAAGTTTTGCGGTGTATTAGTGATCCACCTGTCTTTATTTTGTCCATAGAATATTTGGCCAATAGCAAACAAGGAGAGGGAGGCTTCAAAGAATTGGGCATCGTTGGGTGTGGGAAGTCATAAATTCAAGGTACTCGTGATCAACTAATGAAATCTTTAAGGAAATTTCATTTTTCTTTTCAAATTAATAAATTATTATATATTTTCTAATTTTGATTTATTTAATTTAATAGTAAGAAGTGACCATTTTAAAAATATATGCCCAAATTTAAAATTTATAAATATAATTTTCTTTTTTTATACTTAAAAAATTTATTTTTTTTTTCAATAAAATTCCAATTTTAATATTTTATTATAATTTTATCTAATTAATTTAAATTAGATCTGTAATTTTAACAAATTTAGTCAACTTTTATTTACAAAATTATACTCTCTTTGAATATAAATAATAGTCATATTTTACTTTTTATTTTATTTATAATTATCTATCACATTTAAAGAATTAAGAAAAATTAACTATTTTTTATTAATTTTACCTTTTATCTCTATAAAATATAATAAAAATATAAAATATAATTTTTTAAAATTAATATTATAATCTCCTTTTAAATTATATCACCTATTTATCACATTAATATTTATTTTATTTTTTAAAATTTTTTAAAAAATAATAATTAAATAAATTATTAATATTTTTTTTTTATGAAAATGAGATTTTTTAATTATTTCCTTAATCACTATAAAAATTTTAAATGTAAGTATTATTAGTGAATCGAGGGCGTAATAAAAAAAAAAAAAGAGTTTGAGTAGTGTAAGCTTAATTTTGGTTAATAAAAGGACAATAATTGTTTTGTTTAATTGATGAGAAATTAATAAAATCAACATTGCAAATGGCATCTGCCTTAATAGTATATTGTTTGTTATTTTCTATATTTGTCACATGGGGTTTTAAAAAAAGAAAATGCAACCAAACAGTCCTAGTAGGCTGTTCTGCTGTAGGGTTTATTTTGGAAAATTGATGAATTGGCCTATTCAGATTTAGGTATCAATTTAAATCAATAGCCTACCATCAATTTAGGTATTTTATATATATATATATATATATATATTGAATATAAAGGATAAAAATAGAATCTCTATATATGTATCTTTATTTATAATTTTAATATTAAATATTTAAATACTTTCATCATTATCAATTATATATCTACATAAAATAAAATTATATAATGCTTACATATAACATTGCTCATACCCCAATTATTAGCAGCCTCAAGTTGGATGACATGAAAGCATATACTTTTTTTTTTTTTTTTTTATGTAGTCTTGCACTATAAATAAAGAAAATCTAAGATCCATACTTTTGAGACAAGAAACGAACCTAAGAAAACCAACCAATTTACATCTGATCAAACTAATCCTATTAAAATTAACCATGAAATTAATCCATCCTCAACCTAAAGATCCTAACTACGAAGATGAAAAACAAACAAATGAAGCACACCGCCGATCACCTCATGGCTGCCACCATTGGATATATTGTGCCGCGATAACTTTAAACATAGGTAAATTACATGAATCGTCCCTTAACTTAGATGGTTATTTAATTTCAATCATTCAACTTTAATTTATTAAAATAAAATTCTTGAGTTTTAATTTTGTTTAAGAAAAGTCTTCCTAATTTATAATAGCAAGTTTTTAGGTTAACAAAAAATAACATTACCTTTTTGTCCTCTTTTCCTTCCTTTTTTTTTTTTAATCTTTTCTCTCTACAATTAAATTAATTAATAATTATTATCGATAAATTTATTTCTATTTTAACTAATTTTATTTAAGAAAAATAATTATATGATAATAATAAATTTTAAAATAATATTTTATTAATATTTTAATTATATATATAAAAAAAACTATAAATAATGATTTCTAGATTTATTTCGATTAGATATCAATTTAAAGTTAATTAAAGAAAAGAAAATAATTTAGAATTTTATTATTACAAGATAAAATATATTTTTAAATAAAATTAAAATTAAAAAATTTTATTTTAATAAATTAAAATTAAATAATTAAAATAAAATAACTATTTAAATTAAAAGACAATATGTAATTTACCTTTTTAATCGTGATAAAAAATTAGAAATGCTTTTATTCGTGAATTTGAAGATAACGACCGTAAACGTAACTATAACGTTTTGAAAGAATGGCTGCAGATAGTCTTCTCGCTTCTCAAGCGTTCAAAGAACAAGTCAATCTAAAACGTGAAATCCATTCAGTGATTTTTCCTCTAGTTGAGCTATATTATTCAATAACAGGAACTGACTCTTTGCGACCAGAATTCAATCTTCAAAGTTATGACTTGGTTGCATCTACCAAGTCTCCCCTGTTTTTAATTTGTGTACACACAAAAAGAAAAATAAATCGAATTATTAAGATAGATAACCCTACGTCCTACGTCCTAATCCAGACCGTCGACTGATTTGATTTAGTTTTAATTCCAATTTGTGAATGTAATGAATCTGAGTAGAACCGTGAGGGGTCAATTTGATTTTTATTTAATTTTTAATAATTTTAGTTTGATTCAAGTTGAAGTAACAGATGATTGATTACTTATTTATTTTAAAAAAATGGGTTTAAATCATATCAAATTTTGTCAAACTAAACAACTACTTTCAGTTCAATCCAATTCATGATCTTAAAAGTAGGAGAAGTGAACCCAATCATTAATATTTTTTATTTTAATTTGCTTCAAACCCTGGTTCAATTCTTAATATTTTTTATTTTGATCTGGTTCAAACCCTTAAATTATTAATCGGTTTCAATCTTAAATTTAACTAGACCAATTTCAATCCAATTCGAAAACTCAACTCAACAGTTTTACTACGTGCAACAGTGCAAGTGTCGTACAACCACCTATAGTCCAATAAGGTCGGTATTAACTTTATCAACTTATCCACTCTGCTGAGTGAATATACACACTCAGCCCGTGCATTTAAAATTATCTCTGAACGTACTGTGCGCGATAAAGTTAAATAAATTAAAGGGGTGTTTGGATTAGGGATTTAGAGTAACTTACAGAAATTTTGTACCTAACAGTTACTCCAAATTCATTTGGTAAAAATA
Source organism: Hevea brasiliensis (assembly GCF_030052815.1). Lineage (NCBI taxonomy): Eukaryota > Viridiplantae > Streptophyta > Magnoliopsida > Malpighiales > Euphorbiaceae > Hevea > Hevea brasiliensis. Next base: position 45,017,681 of record NC_079510.1, read on the forward strand.
TTGAATAACTATTCAATTGATAAACCGCCAGAGTCGTTGCATTTCAAAAAAATTATGAAATTAAAATTATTTTCAATAAACTTTTACTGTTTTAAAATAAGAAGACTACTTTATTATTTTCTTAATCTACCTATCTCTCTATATTTTATGAGAAATATATATATAATACTGTTACTCATATATATTTTTTTATTTTAATAATAAAGTATATTATATAATTTATTATATATTCATTAAGTAAAAATATTGAATAACTATTCAATTGATAAACCGCCAGAATCGTTGCATTTCAAAAAAATTATGAAATTAAAATTATTTTTGATAAATTGTTGCTGTTTTAAAATAAGAAGACTACTTTATTATTTTCTTAATCTACCTATCTCTCCATATTTTATGAGAAATATATATATAAAATACTGTTATTCATATTTTTTTATTTTTATTTATTTATTTTAATAATAAAATATATTATATAATTTATTATATATATATATAATACTGTTATAATATAATAAATTAATAATTATATACTTATTTAATAATAAAATAAATTATATAATATATATACATGCCAACAATAATAATTAAATAAATTTTTATCAAATAATTAATATAAGTAAACTATAACCAACCATCAATCATCAGCCATCTCCTAATAAAATAGCTAATTAACTGCCAAACCGAACATCAATTACCTGAACTGCCCTGGTGGTTAATATCGTCATTTTATATAATGAAAAGTAAACTTACTATTTCTTGCACGAGCATCAATGAAAAAGTAAACATACTATTTCTTGCACGAGTATCTCACCAGCATAACTTTCACGCGATGATAATTGTCAAGCAGTGGCACAACTCTAGCCACACATGCACCGCACCAAGAATGATTGGGACCTAATCCAAAATGCTAATTTTATTGGTTATCTACCCAAGACATTGTATTTGCCATGAATATTCAACCATGCAATACAACCATTCTAATCAATGCAGATAAGCTTAATGTTCTTACCTGGCAAAGAATGATCATTACATACAGAAGTCCCCACATTTTTCCTTCCATGACTCTTGCTATGTGCCCAAGCCGTTCATCTAAAATAGCAGAATGAGAGTGTTCCCGTACACATGCACGAGGCAAGTACAATGAGAAATCTGCTACTATTTCCTGTTAGAATATGCATGATAATAATGATGCATGAGTCACAAATTTGTGATTATGACACGACAACAGTTAATAGGACATGTGATTAGAGATTACACCACAGAGATATGCAGTTTCTCAGATTTACATCAGTGGAAAACTTAAATTCAGATGATGATGATGATTCAAGTTATAAAGGATGAAACACTCATTTAACTAATGTGTGCTCTCTCTCAATGTCAGGATGAAACCAAAGCTAATTAATAAGGACATTCTACTCTACAATGGTTTATAAACATCATTAGTAAAGAAAACTGTACACTCTAGTCTTTACTGGCATTATTCAACTCAACTCAAGTAAGTCTTTACTGGCACTATAATCTATAAATACCATCAGACCAAGACAACCAAGGAAAATCACTTGTACGTAAACTATGGAAGCATGTTTCATTTCAGTACAAAAACATTGGATGAATTGCAAAAAAATATAAATGAGAATTAGAAAATGCATACCTGTCCATTGATTGTAGGGAATCCCAAACAACATGACAAAATAATGGAATGTATTGATGAATGAAAGTAGAGAACAAACAAGCAGAAAGGGAAGTTAAAAATGGGTTATTAACAATCATTAAATAACAAACAAGCAATTAGCAATGTTGGAACTTTTATTTCTTCAATACAAACAACATCGTTTCAATACAACCAACATCGAGTTCCATTAATTAGTGCAAAACTAATATGACTTCAACCATAATTCCTGCTACGTAGGAGAGGGCAAATCTAGTTATAGCTGCATTTCTTATTGATAAAACCATTAGGTAGATAAACATAACATGTTGACACAGAGGACATTAAGAAACATTCAGTTGCATTAAATACAGCTCAATGAAAAGCTTCCCCTCAGAGTTCAACCCCAAGGCCATTTGGCATCTCTCCACTTAAACTGGCGTTCTATATAATTCCCATCAGAGAAATTTCCTGGACAAAATCCATCATGGGGCAAATATTTATCCTTGTCCCTGACAGGTGCTTGACTGCATTGAAGCTTTTGATCACGTGCCATTGCTTCCTCCCTATATTTAGGGCTACTATACCTTGGGTGTTGGATATATGGCACATTTTTCCACCACAGTTTAAGGGCCTGCATGAAAACATGGTGAGAGAGAATGAACAAATATTATTAAAATTCAAGTCATTCAGGAACTGTATTACAAGCATATTTTTACAAGTAGAGAAAAGAATACAAATATTCTAATAGCAAATGTATAAAACGATAACAGTTCAAATTCAAAGGTGTTAATTTTTTTTTTTGTTTTACATGTTCTCAAAATGGAAAAAAAAAATGTTAGGTTTAAATAGAGCTAAATGGATGTGCAATTCCTGAGGCAATTGTAATAATGATTAAATGAGCAAGTTGACAAAAAAAAATATTGCTGCTCAGATCAAGATTCCAATCAAGATTACATTCAACTCCACTTACATGCCAATATATCCAAAATGCAACTTTATGAGGCATCAACCAGAAGAACAAATCATGATCACTACCCAAGAACAGGGAGATTCTTTTAGCTTTCAAAGTAGCCACAAAATAGTCACCGAGCTCAGGGTGTTGAACTGAAATGGACACAGATAAGCCGTCACCAGGAGAATTTGCTCTGATTCTCCAATCCCCCAACATATCCTGCAATTTTTCATAAATGTCCTTTTTAAAAAGTGAAATCTCCTTTTCATGATAAAGAAGAGAACATTTGAAATATGTTAAGATTATGAACTGCTAAAGTACTGACAAACAACATAACATTTTGGTTGGTGTAGGTTGCACAACTCTCACATCCATTAAGCATCACGATCTTAACATGTTGAATTTTTTATTGTGACGTCAATACATTGATATGCATGATTCCTAAAATCCCGTATTTCGATAAGTCGATGAACTCAACGAGCTCTCTGGTACGGCATACTTAAATCTTTAAGCTTAACAACTATTAACATGCTAAAAGAAAAATATAGAAGCTTCACCGCCTCTCTGAAGCCAACAATTGTTAACACTATTTTGAGGAGTATTGTGAGGACCTAAGTTGGTTGCAACATTCTATGTTGCAGATCAGTTCAAACCTTTCCACATGAAAGTCAAGAAGTCCTTCTGCTTGACTATTTATCAATAAGAAACCAGGATTGAACCTATGCTGTATTGGTCTTAAAGTAATAATCATTGCCCTTTCCAAGTGAAAGAGAAAAGGCTCTACACAAAAATGGGCCACAGTAGATCCTTCCTCCCATCATATCCTTCCTATGGCATAAAGCCTAAAAGATGGACATGCTATACGCAATTACTGTAGAACAACATCAACTTATGGGTGAAGTTACAACACGGTGCCTATTGTATTGCAGTATGCATCTCCATGGAGAAGGAATCAATTCCAGTGGAACAATTAGAAACCATAAGAACATGAGAAACCTATTGATTTCTTCGACAAAAGAACACATGATAGAAAACTGTGTATATCCACCTAGACCAGGAAGAGAGAGAGAGAGAGAGAGAGAGAGAGAGAGAGAGAGAGAGAGAGACAGAGAGGATGAAGAAGAAGAAGAAACTATAAACCAGGAAGAGAGAGAGAGAGAAGATGAAGAAGAAGCAGCAGAACATATAATTATATGGCACTTGATGAAAAAAGAAACAGCAGACATACCATAAAAGGGCTGACATGCAATGGTTTTGCCACTAAATCTGAGTTTGGATCGAAAACAAATATGACTCTTTCACCCCATGGTGTATTTGTTACCTACATCATAATCATCATCAGGATCAGCAAAACATCTAGTGTATCCAATCAACATGGCACATGAAATTTAATACACAATCAGGATTATAATTGGCCAGCAATACAATGTTCAGTTCCTATTATCAAATATAAAGTGCAATCATGAGGAGACATACTTTGCCTTCTTGCTTGAGCATTAAAGGAAAAGTGTAAAAATTTCCAAATTGAGGACAAAAATAATGCCTTAAAAGCTCCAATTTCACAATTCATACATTATAAATTGTGGTGAGCATTTCAAATATCCTACCATAGTCTCGGCCATGGCCAGTTTGGAGTTGGGCTCGAATCGAAACCATACCGGTGAAACCCAGACCCACGACCATTGAACAGTCCATGGTTCTGAATCGGCAGGAATTGTGGCCCCTAAGAGCCAAGCTTGGCCCCCTTCACCGAACCTTGAATTGGATCAGACAGGAACCTTCAGTTTTGACACACTTATTTTTTTTAAGGAGAAAACAATTTCAATTGTTGTATTGTTTCAATCAGAACTGAACCAAAACAATCCCGAAATGACCCTATGCCATCCAGTTCAAGGCCTAGAGAGCCACGGCCAGAAACCAGACCCAAGCCAAGGCTATCCTATGGCATGCATGATGAGCCCCACTACCTCAGTTCATCCAAGCATGCAAAGGAGGAGCTAAAAACTCAAAGTTAAATTGACAAAAGAAAGAAAGTAAAAACATTTTGGTTAGAAAACCAGGCAACAGAAAAGATGGTCCAAGTGTACTAAAAGAGATCGAGAGCAAGCAGCAATTACAAGCATTATTTTGTTTTTACTTGTATTAATCTCAGAGCTGCTAGATGATAAATGTTTCCCTTTTCAAATGGTTAAACATACGTCCTTGACTTTCAATAAGCAAATCGGCTAGCATTTTAAACTTGCTCAAAGGACAAAGCTTAAAAGTTTGATTTCAGGGAAAACTTAAAAGTTTGAATTTTATGTTTACTTTTGAAACTGCAGATTTTTTCTAAAATAATTACTACTCTTAATTCTCAACAAGCAAGCACACATGCTCAGGCACTTGCTTGTCCTATGTTAGAACTTAGAACCATAGAAATTGATTTTATTGTTTGTTTCACAACTCAAATTTATTCCTTTTTCTTTTTTTTTTTGAATTTGAAAAAACTGCAGTAACATAAAGCTTAAAAATAATTTTTTCCAGAAAAAAGGCTCATGTTAGCAATTATGTTCAGATAAATTTATGAAATTTCCCTTATGCCAACAAAGCCAAAAGTCAAGCAGTTCCCTCAAGTCTCAATCCTGGCAGAGTCTATTTTGATGAACCTTAAAACAACTTAGTTCTGTCTTGATCAAGGTAAATCTATGTAAAGAACAATCAAGTTAAAGATTCTGCACCCAAATAATTACAAGAAGTCGATCATCCAATAAGTAGTTAACTAACAATTTATTAGGTTGACTAAATTTAAACCTGACCACATCCTAGTCAAGCTCAATATGATGCAATTTCCAGTGGAAAAATAACAAAACTGGCAGCAAAAATCTTGTAGTTGAGGTTCAAACTCATAACTCCGGATAGTATCAATTCACTGGCAGTCAACTATACACTGTGAGCCTTATGGCATATGATTGTGATATTCATGAAACTTTTCCAATGCTTTTGGGTCAAAGGCAAATTGTTAAAACTCATTCAGATGTTGTATCATTATGAATATCTTATGACATCATGTTTGGATATTAAGTCTCATAAACAAAGGCTTCCCGTAAACAAATATAGGATCATCGAACAAGTAAACATAAAAATTGAAATAATCTGAAAAATTACATGCAAAGCTTCAAAATGGTTAAATTTTCTGAAGACAAATATGACTCTTAAATTCATATAAGACAATAACTTTATATGAGAAAAAGCCAAGGAAGAAACAAATTTCAAAACAGCATATGCCATAACCTGCTCCTTGATGTGCAAAATCTAATAAGGTTTTTATGAGGTTATAAGATTTGAGCTTCTGCGTATTTAATGAGTACATTCAACGGTATATAGCTCTAGATTGAACTCAAATAGACTAGAAATTTTGTGTTAGATAATGACTTTTGAGTGATATCTCAATGTAAAAAATGTAAAAGCATTTTCCAATTAACCACGATGTACAGAACTACACACCTCAGCAATGCATTTCTTCAAATGCTGAATAGAGCCTTCAAGGTCATAGCAATAATACACACTCAAAGGATTTTGATCATATCCCACGCTGGGAGGTATTGTCAGGAGAAAACTGCACAAAAAATAAAAATAAAAAAATAAAAAACAAAAAACGAGAACTATGGACCAATGCGAGAAAAAAGAAGTGTATTGCAGCCAGCAAATTGGAAAATAGAGTACCAAATCAGTTGAAATCTAGGAACTGATTGAAATTTTGCACTAAAAATCAACTAACAGGAAACAGTGGAACTAATTCAATTCAACAACAACATATCCTTCAATTCTAATACAGAAACACTTCAGTACCACCGAGCTAATGCTCAATGAAGAACATAAAGTTAATTTAATTTGGACAAATGAAGCATACTACGTAATTGAGGCATTTACAAAAAGTTTGAAGTAACGAGTAACTACACTGGTCCAGTGGTTTCCGTTTTTTGGCGAGCCTCGTCGGCGGAGAGGTGGCCAGGTGGCGATTTGGACGAGTTGTCTAGGTCAAAAAGTGCATAACGAACAGAGTAGCGAAATGAGTGGCGGACGGGATGGCGGCGCTCATGCCAGACAGTGCCTTCATAGATAGAATGAGAGTGAGCGGCAGAACCGGCGGAAGGGGGAGGGGTGGAATAGATGAAGTGGAGGCGCGTGAGGAGAGTGCGAAGAAGGAGCAGGATAGAGAGAGCAGAGGAAATGAAGAATGTTGACACGATAGAGAGGAGGAGGTAAAGAGCTTCCATGGTTTTTTTTTGACCGCTGTTCCATCATCCAGAGAGGTTCGTTTTTATGAGTTACTTACCTAGTCACACCGTGGAAAACGCTGTTTTCAGCTATAACAATTTCTTCGATTGCCCATGTTCAATTCTTTTAATTTTGTATGAAAAACATGTATCTAAAATAAATTCATCAAAATTAAATTCATAAAAGTGAATAATAAATTATAATATAATTTTTGAATTTTATTTAATTTATAAATAATTTATTATTTTACATTTTATATTTAAATATTTGTTATTTTTTATTAAAATATATTATTCAATAAAATATATCATATTTATTTTCAGTTGAAATTTTATAAAAAAAAAATTTATAGTTAATTTTTGTGGGACATTAAAAGATGCTGTAATAGTTGTGAAAAGAGTATGAGATAGAATTATACTAGTAAAGCTAGGGATGAGCATTCGGTTCGAACCGAACCGAACCAAATTAAATTATAAAAATCGAATTTTAAATTTTAGAAATCAAATAGAATCGAATCGCTCTATTTCAGTTCGGTTTAAACCAATCGATTTTGATTTTTAATTGATTTTTTAATTTAGACTTGATTTTCAAGTTATTTGGTCTAATTTTGACTTTGGTTTGAACCTAATAACCATTAATCAATGAAATTAAACAATTAATATATATATAATTAAATATAATTCATAAATTTTTCATAAAAATAAATCAATTCAAAAATCGATTCGGTTCGATTTGAATATATAAATTACTATTCGATTCGATTCGGTTTAACTGATTTTTATCTCTTCAAAATCGAACCGAACCGAAATAATAAAAAATTTTATAATATAAAATCGAACCAAACCGATTGAACCGAATTGACTCGGTTCAGTTCGGTTTTTTGATTTGAACCTAATTCTGCTCACCCCTAAGTAAAGCTAGTACTGAAGGAGAAACAATAAATGTAGTTAGTGCTTATGCCCCACAAATAGGACTAGATAGTGAGAGTAAACAAAAATTTTGGGAAGATATAGATGATCTAATGCAAAGCATACCGAATGAAGAGAATGTTTTCATAGGTGGAGATTTGAATAGACATGTAGAAAGTGACAGGCAAGGTTATGAGAATGTTCATGGAGGTTTTGGTTTCGATAGCCGAAATGAAGAGGAAAAAAGTATTCTGGATTTTACTATGGCATACGACCAATATTAGCAAATACCTACTTTATAAAAAGAGAGTCACATTTAGTGACTTTTAAAAGTGGACAACATAGAAGTCAAATTGACTTTCTCTTAATCAGGAAGACAAATAGAGCTCTATGCAATGATTGCAAGGTCATTATAGGAGAGGCTTTAACAAGTCAACATCGGTTAGTGGTCTTAGATGTCAAGTTTAGGAACAATTCAAGTAAGGTTAGAAGAAATAATATAGCTCGAACAAAGTGGTGGAAGTTTAAAAAAGTAAAGCAAGTAAAGTTCAAAAATGAACTTCTCGAGTCCGAAGCATGGAAGCTAGATGTGGAGACCAATGATATGTGGATAAAGATGGCATTAAAGATTAGAGAAGTAGCTAAAAAAGTACTTGGAGAGTCTAGAAGATATGGACCACCCTCAAAAGAGAGATGGTGATGGAATGAGGAAGTACAAAAGGCAGTGAAAAGAAAGAGGGAATGGTATAAGAAATTATCTAAGTGTAATAATAATGAGGCATATAAACAGTACAAGATAGCAAAGAAAGAGGCAAAAAAGGCAGTTAGTCAAGCAAGAGCGCAGGCCTTTGAAAAGTTATATGAAAAACTTTGAACTAAAGAAGGGGAGAAAGATATTTACAGATTAGCAAGGAGGAGAGAAAAGAAATGTCAAAATCTTAATCAAGTTAGGTGCATAAAGAAGGTAAAGTATTGGTAAAAGATGAGGACATTAAAGAAAGATGGAGAAATTATTTTGATGATCTCTTTAACAATAGTCAAAGTGGTAATAGCTTGAATATAGACTACAGAGCAATAGAAAAAAATATGAATTATACTAGAAATATTAGATCTTTAGAAGTAAAGGAAACACTTAATAGAATGAAAGTGGGTAAAGCCTGTAGACTTGATGAAATACCAGTTAAAGTATGGAAGTGTTTAGGAGATATGAGAGTACCATGGTTAACTAAATTATTTAATAAGATTCTAAACTCAAAGAAAATGCCTGATGAATGGAAGAGGGGTATTTTAGTACCTATGTTTAAAACTAAGAGAGACATACAAAGTTGCTCAAACTATAGGGGAATTAAACTCATAAGCCATACTATGAAGTTGTGGGAGAGATTTGTAGAACATCGACTACGTCATGACACTTCTATCTCTCCCAATCAATTTGGCTTCATGCCCGATCGTTCAACTATGAAAGCGATCTTTCTCATTAGAAGCTTGATGGAGAAATATAGAGATGTGAAGAAAGATTTACACATGGTTTTTATCAATTTGAAGAAGGCTTATGATAGTGTTCCAAGAAATGTCTTATGGAGAGTGTTAGAACATAAGAGGGTATCTATTAGGTACATACAAGCGTTAAAAGATATGTATGAAGGATCAACTACTATTGTGTGCACAGTGGGAGGGGACACAAGAGATTTTCCTATCTTAATTGGATTACACCAAGGTTCAGCTGTAAGCCCTTACCTTTTTATATTAGTTTTAGATGAATTGACAAAACATATACAAGAGAGTATTCCTTTGTGCATGATGTTTGCAGATGATATAGTTCTAATAGATGAGACGCGAGAAGTCAATAGAAAGCTAAAGCTTTGGGGAAGTACTCTAGAGTCAAAAGGTTTTAAGTTAAGTAGAACGAAGACAGAATACATACATTGCAAGTTCAGTGAGGCCAAACTAGTGATAGGGAAGGAGTTAGCTTGGATTGAGTGGTACTACCCCAAAGTAATCACTTTAAATATCTCAGCTCAATCCATTTGTCACGACCCAACCTATGGGCCGGACCGGCACTAGGACCTGGGCCAGCCTAAAGCCCCCGAGGCCCGTAGTAAGTCTAACTGTTCATTTACCCAATGCTGATGCCCATTTGGGCCCAATTTCAAGAAAACAAACGGACAGAGTCCGGCCATAAAATGGACTTACCAACGGGGAGTTTTTGACTCACCCGACCTGTAAACACAATAAACAATCCATTGGGGAGCTCAGCTCACCCTCCACATACTCATCAACATAATAATAAATGGGAGCTCAGCTCCCTCATCCAATCCATCAAAACAGACTTAAAATATTAAGTTTACAGGTCCAACATGATAATAATATTACAGACCAAATTCAAATAATTACTGCTAACACATGCGGAAATTCTAGGAGTAAATAAAATTACACAAATATCAATAAACAACCTGCGAAGTATAAAAGCAGGTTAACCCAGAATAAAATATCCTCCTGCGGCCTATAAAAATTTTTGAACAGGAGTGAGCGTTCGACTCAGAGAGTAAAATATCAATTTTAACCATAATCTCTATAACTATCTGTAACTAATGCACCCTGTAGAGTGAAATGCAACATCAACATCATATTCACATCATAGCATCAAAAGGTAATTTGGAGCACTCACACACTGTAGCATCAATCATAATATATTGGGAGCCGATCCCTATACGACTCTCTTAAATCCAACCCAGTGCCAAGAACTCAAGCCGACTTTCGCTTAATAAACCAAATCGAGGGTCCCAGCGAAGAACTCAAGCCGTGACTACCCCTCGAAGGAACGGGTCCCAGCGAAGAACTCAAGCCGTGACTACCCCGTCCTATCCATAGTCCACACCACATCACACGCACGCCAACGCACACACACTGCTCCAAATTACCACAACAACACTCATGGCACATTAACAGTTATGAATGCAACATAATTCGTGCCTAGAGTTTAACTACATAAATATATGCATATAAGTGATGCATGGGCATGCTGAACATATAATAATATCGAAATTACAATTAAAATTAATATTTTACTCACAAACTTGACGACAAATTACTGTGGCGGCTGGGCGGAGGAAGAAGGCTGTCCCGGCTCACCTGACAATTACATTACATCTATTTAATAAATTTGACTCAATACAAACAAAGAAAAAGATCAAGTACGTCCTAAGTCGTGCCGAAAATCCGGCAGAGTCTCCCCTATACCTAGTACCTACCCAACCTGCAAAAGGGCAAAAAAACGCACTTCTATATTCACAATCCATATATCAACAGTTCAATCATATCACACAGCCCCTCCTGGGCCCATCAAATCAATCATTCATCACAATACGCAAAATTTCAATTTAGTCCTTATTATTGATCATTTTTGCAAAAACTGCCCAAACAAGCTCTAAAAATTATAAAACTTTGCCCCGCGGTCCTTAGCAATATTACTAAGCTATTGCAAAAAGAATCGTAATTTTCTAAGCTATCACGAATATTTTATGGATTTTTAATCCTATTTAAGCACTAGAAAATTACGAAAAAAAAAGGTTCGGGTTTACCTTTGCCGATTCCGACTTCGGGAACGCGCTCGGGACGTCTGACAATGGGGGGCTAGCTAAAACCTCGGTCCAATTCGGAGACTTTTCCGGTAACGGGTATGTCCGCCCAAATTTGCGCATCTTGGCCAATCGTCGAATTTCCGCGAATCGAGGATACCTACACGAAGCCCATAACACGGGGGTTAGTACATAAATTTTTCAGAATTTTCTAAGCTCATTTAATGGTCGAAAATACACTGCGAAGTTCCGTGGGACCCACCGAAAAACGGTGTCGGAAAAATTCAAAATTTATGTCGTTGCGAAGCTCTCGACGAATGGAGCGTGCTGGTGGCCTCGGTTTCCTTGTGGGATTCACGGTTTTCAAGAAATCTAGCCCAAAAGTCGAAATGGGCTAAAAACTTCCCGAGCAAAAATCGGACAATCCGCTCGATGGATTTCGGCGTTCTTGGTGTCTATGGAAAGCTCTCGCCGAGTAGATGATTCTGGACACAAGACCCGGTCCAATCGGTGGCCGGATCGGCAGGATTTGGCCGGGGAAGCTGGAGCGGCGCACGCGCGCGCAGGGAGCATTTCAGGCGCTTTTCGGCCGTCGCGCGGCAGGATCACTGGCTGGCGGCTACTGGGTCATTGGCCGGGTCAGCGCACTGGGGTGGAGAGGAGAGAGAAACGAGAGAGAGAAGAGGGGAGGGAGCGTCGCGTGCGGGAGGAAGAAAAAGAGAAGAGACCGGTCCGATTCGACAGGTCCGATCCGGTCCAGTTCGATTCGGCCGGTTCGATTTAGGACACAAAATTTTGAATTTTTACTCTGCCTCGGGACCGAAAACGAGGTCCAAAAATTCCGAAAAAATTCCATAAAACTCAGAAAAATACGTAGACTCCAAATATATTTTTAGTTTTGCCACGTGGTCTTTAAATTAATTTTTAAAAATCATCAAAGTTTATATTTTCGGAAAATCGAACCCGATTTTTAAAATCCGAAAAATCTCAAAAAAATTCCTAAAATTCAAATAAAATTAAAATACCAAAAATACTCATAAATAATAAAATTTTGGGGTGTTACATTCTCCCCCCCTTACAGAAAATTCGTCCTCGAATTTTTACACAAGGCAGAATAAAGCACATGATTATACATTGAACAAATAAGGGTACTTGCTACGCATGTCCCGCTCGACTCAGTGCACTCTTCCACCGATCGACTCTCCACAAAACCTTAACCATAGGGATCTGCTTTGATCTCACTGCCTCACTTGGTAGTCCACTATGGCTACAGGCTGCTCCTCAAATGTCAAATTTTCTTTTAGCTCTATCACATCCGGCTGCAGTACATGAGAAGGATCGGGAATGTATTTCCTGAGCATGGAGATGTGAAACACGGGATGAACGTGAGAGAGGTTGGGTGGTAGCTCCAACCGGTAGGCAACTGCTCCTACTCTATCCGTAACCTCAAAAGGTCCAATATACCGAGGTGCCAACTTGCCCTTCTTTCCAAATCTCATGACTCCCTTCATTGGAGAAACCTTCAGGAATACATAGTCGCCCACTGCAAACTCCACATCCCTCCGTCTGGGGTCTGCATAACTCTTCTGTCTGCTGAAAGCTGTCTTCAGTCGTTCCCTGATTAAAGGAACTACCTCTGAAGTGTACTGCACTAGGTCTACATCATGCACCTTCGCTTCCCCCATTTCTGTCCAACACAGAGGAGACCTACACTTTCTTCCATATAGTGCCTCATAGGGTGCCATCCCTATGCTGGAGTGATAACTGTTGTTATAGGCAAACTCCACTAAAGCTAGCTGCTCATCCCATTGACCTCCAAAATCCAAGACACTCATGCGAAGCATGTCTTCCAGTGTTTGGATTGTCCTTTCGGACTGTCCGTCTGCTCGAGGGTGGAAGGTCAGATCAAGTTCAATCAGGTGCCAAGAGCCTCCTGCAACTTTCTCCAAAACCGAAGTGAATCGGGGCCCTCTGTCGGATATTATGGAAGCCGAACTCCATGCAACTGACTATTTCTCGAATGTAGAGCCGCATACCGTGCTACGTAATATGTAGTCTTCACGGGTAAGAAGTGAGCCGATTTGGTCAAGCGGTCTACAATTACCCATATCGAATCATATCCTCGCGTGGTACGAGGCAACCCACCACAAAATCCATAGTGATCATTTCCCACTTCCATTCTGGGATAGGGAGCTCTTGCAGCTTCCCTGATGGTCTCTGGTGTTCAAACTTCACCTTCTGACAAGTCAAGCACTTGGACACAAAGTCTGCAATGTCTCTCTTCATGCCATTCCACCAATAACTATCTTTCACATCATGGTACATCTTGGTAGAACCTGGGTGGACACTGTACAGTGTATAGTGTGCCTCTCGCATGATTTCATTCCTGAGATTGTCCACATCGGGCACACATATCCTAGAACCTTGCACTAGGGCGCCATCATTGGCAAACCCAAACTCACCACCTTCACCTTGCTGTACTCTTTCTATGATCTTCATCACTTGTTGGTCTCTGTGCTGGGAAACTCTAACTCTGTCCCTCAAGTCTGGCCTCACTGAAAAGTGAGCCAACAATACCCCCTCATCTGAAAGATCTAGGATTAAACCTTGATCCATCAACTCATGTACCTCCTGAATCAATGGTCTCTTCTCTACTGAAATGTGCGCCAAACTGCCAGAAGATTTTCTGCTCAAGGCATCTGCTACAACATTGGCCTTCCTGTGGTGGTACCGATGGTGCAATCATAGTCTTTCAGAAGCTCCATCCATCTCCTCTGTCTCAAGTTTAAGTCCCTCTGTTGGAAGATGTACTTTAAACTCTTGTGGTCGGTGTATATCTCGCACACTTCGCCATACAGGTAGTGTCTCCAGATTTTCAGTGCAAAGATTACAGCCGCCATTTCCAAATCATGGGTGGGGTAGTTCTGCTCATACCTCTTCAGCTGCCTTGAAGCATAAGCCACTACCTTTCCATTCTACATCAAAACACACCCTAGGCCAACTCTGGAGGCGTCACAATACACGGTGTATCCTTCACCACTCACAGGTAGTGTCAACACAGGGGCAGTGGTTAGACACTCCTTAAGCTTCTGGAAACTCACCTCACAAATATCCATTCCAAATGAATGGAACATTCTTCCCGGTCAACTTAGTTAAGGGAGCCGCTATCCCGGAGAAATCTTGTACAAAACGCCTATAGTAGCTAAACCTAAAAACTTCGCACCTCGGTGATCGTTGTAGGCCTAAGCCAATCGATTCTGACTTCAATTTTCTTGTGATCTACTTGAATAGCGTCTCTAGAAAACACGTGTCGCAAGTATGAGATGCTTTCTAGCCAAAATTCACATTTCGAAAATTTGGCGTATACCGGTGCTCCTCAAAGTCCGCAACACCATCCTCAAGTGCCACACGTGTTCTTCCTCGGTCCGAGAGTATACCAGAATGTCATCTATGAATACGATGACAAACGGGTCCAAAAATGGCTTGAACACCTGCTCATCAAGTCCATGAAGGTCTTTGGTGCATTAGTGAGTCCAAAAGACATCACCAGGAACTCATAATGACCATATCTTGTCCTGAAAGCCGTTTTGGACACGTCCTCATTCCTGATTCTCAATTGATGGTAGCCTGACCGCAGGTCTATCTTGGAAAAGAATCTAGCTCCTTGGAGCTGATCAAACAAATCATCGATCCGAGGAAGTGGATACTTGTTCTTCACAGTCACTTTGTTTAGCTGTCTGTAGTCGATACACAACCTCAATGACCCATCCTTCTTTCTCACAAATAGAACAGGAGCACCCCAGGGTGAAGTGCTCGGACGTATGAAACCCTTGTCCAAAAGCTCCTGTAGTTGCTCCTTCAGCTCTTTCAATTCTGCTGGGAGGATCTTTCCATCCACTACCACTGGGCTACCCGGAAATACCATGTCTACATCTATGTTGTCACTAAGTGGGGTAGCTACTGACAAAGGGCACTCTAAAGTTGTAGGGTTTCTACCCAACCTCATGGCAAATATAGGGGAGACAAATGAGTGCGTAGCACCTGGATCTATCAAAACACGAGCCTCATAAGAACAGACCAGAAGAATACCTACCACAACTGCATTTGAAGCTTGAGCATCCTGGTGGGTCAGGGTGAAAACCCGAGCTTGACCCCTACCCTGAGTGGCGTAACACGACATCGACTTCTACCTCATGATCTCGCCTCCAAATCCACGCCCCTTGTCCTCGGCCTCTGGCCATCGAATCGATCGCCGCCATGTTGGAAGCGCCGGATACAATCGCCGAGGAACATTCGCAATGTAACCTCGTGACCCCATCCGTGGCTCGCCAACATGGGGCATTCTCTAGCAAAGTGACCCGTTGGCCACACTCAAGCATACTCGATCCCATCAAATAAGGTCCTGAATGTCCTCTTCCACACTGCGTGCACAAGGTGCCAAGGAGGATCTGAGCTGCACTTAACCGCCAGACTCGAATCGTGACCACCGCTTGATCCGCACTCAGTCCGAATCCTCATGGTTTGTGTCTAAAACCACTTTTCTTGTTTCTACTCTTTCCTCTGTAATTACTCTGGCCACCACTATCCGGAGTACCTATGGAAGGGACACCTGAGGAACCCTCTGCTCTGCTTTTCTTTGCTCTTCCATTGTCATCTACAAAGATAATCGATCTCAATCTGTCTAGCTCGGTCAACCACCACATCAAAAGACTGATCGGACATCATGGCCGTGTTTGCATATCTCTGTCAAGCCCCTTTAGGAATCTTTTCACCTTCATAGTCTCTCAGATACCGTAGGGGCATATCCGCTCAATTCCGTAAATTCTATAGCATATTCATCTACTGCACTGCCATTCTCGCCTTAAGGCCTCAAAGGCCCATCGCTTCGATCTCTGAAACTTTCTGGCACAAACCGGTTGATAAAAAGTTCCACAAACTGAGCCCATGTCAAACCCTCCATCCGGGGTAACACGTAGTCATTCATCCATTGCCTAGGCATGGGCCCCATGACGTGCTGCATACACTCTATCAATCTTCTATCACCAATCAGACTGCTCCTCGCTGTCAGAATCCAAAAACCGATATGCATCGTCTGACACATCATAGGTACCAGGCACCAACTTCTTGAAATTTATGATCTGTTTGTAAGATTCCTCTCTTGGTGCGGTGGACTGCTGTTGCTGTGGAGGGTGGACCATATACTGCGCTATCATGTCGATGGTTCTCTGCAGACCAGCTAGAGTAGCTGCCATGGGGTCCATAGGACCCTGTGCCATGAAAGATTGTTCCTGAACTGTGGGTAGCTGCTCTTCTACTTGAGCAGCTCTAGGCCTCCTACCCCGCCTCCTGGCAGCGCCTCATCCTGTCCGACACCTCGCCAGCACATCCGCTCTGTGCGATGGCAGCTCTCCTGCTTCTACGCATTTTCCTGAAATTCAGCAGCATTAGCCCACAAAATTCAAAACTGCACATTACACAGCTCTATAGACTCATATTTATACATAACATATGGAGCAGAAACTAGAAGCAAAGATGACAATGCAAGACGAAAGTGGACCCTATATTTCCGCATGTGACTCCTAGTAGACTCTTCCCAACACTTTAGACAACATTCCCTAAGAATCTGGAGCCTAAGCTCTGATACCACATTTGTCACGACCCAACCTATGGGCCGGACCAAGACTAGGACACAGGCCACCCTAAAGCCCCGAGGCCCGTAGTAAGCCTAACTGCTCATTTACCCAATCTTGAGGCCCATTTGGGCCCAATTTCAAGAAAACAAACGGACAGAGTCCGCCATAAAATGGACTTACCAACGGGAGTTTTTACTCACCCGACTGTAAACACAATAAACAATCCATTGGGAGCTCACTCACCCTCCACATACTCATCAACATAATAATAAATGGGAGCTCACTCCTCATCCAATCCATCAAAACAGACTTAAAATATTAAGTTTACAGGTCCAACATGATAATAATATTACAGACCAAATTCAAATAATTACTGCTAACACATGCGGAAATTCTAGGAGTAAATAAAATTACACAAATATCAATAAACAACCTGCGAAGTATAAAAGCGAGTTAACCTGCAATAAAATATCCTCTCGCGCTCAGTAAAATTTTTGAACAGAGTGAGCGTTCGACTCGAGAGTAAAATATCAATTTTAACCATAATCTCTATAACTATCTCAGAACTAATGCACTCGTAGAGTGAAATGCAACATCAACATCATATTCACATCGTAGCATCAAAAAGGTAATTTGGAGCACTCACACACCCTGTAGCATCAATCATAATATATTGGGAGCTGATCCCCTATACAGCTCTCTTAAATCCAACCTGGTGCCAGCGAAGAACTCAAGCCGGACTTTCGCTTAATAAACCAAATCGAGGGTCCCAATAAGAACTCAAGCCGTGACTACCCCTCAAGGAACGGGTCCCAGCCAAGAACTCAAGCCGTGGATCGCCTGGCCCTATCCATAGTCCACACCACATCACACGCACGCCAATGCACGCACACTGCTCCAAATTACCACAACAACACTCATGGCACATTAACAGTTATGAATGCAACATAATTCGTGCCTAGAGTTTAACTATATAAATATATGCATATAAGTGATGCATGGGCATGTGAACATATTATAATATCGAAATTACAATTAAAATTAATACTTTACTCACAAACTTGTAGACTAATTACTGTGGCGGCTGGGCGGAGGAAGAAGTCTGTCCCGGCTCACCTGACAATTACATTACATCTATTTAATAAATTTGACTAAATACAAACAAAGAAAAGATCAAGTACTTCCTAAGTCTTTCAGAAAATAATGAAGAGTCTCCCCTATACCTAGGACCTAAACAACATGCAAAAGGGCAAAAACGCACTTCTATATTCACAATCCATATATCAGCTCAATCATATCACACAGCCCTCCTCGCCCATCAAATCAATCATCCATCACAATACGCAAAATTTCAATTTAGTCCTTATTATTGATCATTTTTGCAAAACCGCCCAAACAAGCTCTAAAAATTATAAAACTTTGCCTCATGTCCTTAGCAATATGACTAAGCGATTGCAAAAAGAATAGTAATTTTATAAGCTTTCACGATTAATTTATTGATTTTTATTACTATTTAAGCTGTAGAAAATTACGAAAAACAAGGTTCGGTTTACCTTTGCCGATTCTCGACTTCGAACGCGCCGGGACGTCGACAATGGGGGCAAGCCAAAACCTCGGTCCAATTCGGAGACTTTTTCAGAACGGTCCATTCGCCCAAATTTGCGCATCTTGGCCAATCACGAATTTCCGTGAATCGAGGATACCTACATGAAGCCCATAACACGGGGGTTAGTACATAAATTTTTCAGAATTTTCTAAGCTCATTTACTGGTCGAAAATACACCGCGGTTCCGTGGGACCCACCAAAAACGGTGTCGAAAAAATTCGAAATTTATGTCATTGCGAAGCTCTCGACGAATGGAGCGTGCTGGTGGCCTCGGTTTCCTTGTGGGATTCACGGTTTTCGAGAAATCTAGCCCAAAAGTCGAAATGGGCTAAAATCTTCCCGAGCAAAAATCGGACAATCCGCTCGATGGATTTCGGCGTTCTTGGTGTCTATGGAAAGCTCTCGCCGAGTAGATGATTTTGGACACAAGACTCGGTCCAATCGGTGGCCGGATCGGTTGAAGGAAGGCGGAGCGCGCGCTGCCGCGTTGGGCGCGCGCAGTGGCATTTGGTTTGCGGGCGCAGTGCCGCCATCGGGGCCGAAGGCGCACGCCGTGGTCGGGGTGGAGAGGAGAGAGAAACGAGAGAGAGAAGAGGGGAGGGAGCGTCGCGCGCGGGAGGAAGAAAAAGAGAAGAGACCGGTCCGATTCGACCGGTCCGATCCGGTCCGGTTCGATTCGGCCGGTTCGATTCAGGACACAAAATTTTGAATTTTTACTCTGCCTCGGGACCGAAAACGAGGTCCAAAAATTCCGAAAAAATTCCATAAAACTCAGAAAAATACGTAGACTCCAAATATATTTTTAGTTTTGCCACGTGGTCTTTAAATTAATTTTTAAAAATCATCAAAGTTTATATTTTCGGAAAATCGAACCCGATTTTTAAAATCCGAAAAATCTCAAAAAAATTCCTAAAATTCAAATAAAATTAAAATACCAAAAATACTCATAAATAATAAAATTTTGGGGTGTTACACTTCAAGTAGATAGGGGATGTGAAGAGGATATTAGTCATAAGATTAAAGCCGGATGGTTAAAGTGGATAAGTGCTACGAGAGTTTTATGATGATAAAATGAAAACTTAGAAAACAAAGCATAAAAGGTTAAATGAGTCGGGGGTCACAGTGATGGGTGACCGTATCGAGAAGTGACTGCGAAGTCAGTTATAACTCTAATTTCGTATGGGACATTGTGACACTACAGTCCTAGAAATTATTGCGAAGCTAGTGAAAATGGGAAAATCACAGAAAAGAGTTGAGAATTAGATCAAATAAATAGATTAGAGTTCGTGAAGAAATACAGTGTTATCGGTAAACCGGATCAAACTGGCGACGGGCAAATTTGTCAATTCACCCTTAGAGGTGACTTATGGCCTAAATGTCCAATAAAATGTAAGAAATTAAAATTTCAAAATATAGATTTAAATTGAAGAAATTATGGAAAAAGAAAGGAAAAGAAAAGAAAAGAAAGTTAAAAGAGATTTATGACATCATCATAGGTGACATGAGCATGACTCCATAAATAATTTTAATTTCTTATTAATTAATTGTGGGGATAATTTTAACAATTATAAGACAAATTAAAAATAAAAAAGGTGGTCTTATTTCCCATTATTGTCATCCCTCTCTTCTCTCCCATTTTCTCTCTAATTTCCTCCATGAAAGCTTAATTCAAGCTTTCTAAACCCTAAAAATTGGCCATAAATTCCCCAATTCTCTTAATTAAACCTTGATTTTGAGTCC
Organism: Hevea brasiliensis; assembly: GCF_030052815.1. Taxonomy (NCBI): domain Eukaryota; kingdom Viridiplantae; phylum Streptophyta; class Magnoliopsida; order Malpighiales; family Euphorbiaceae; genus Hevea; species Hevea brasiliensis. The sequence continues at coordinate 45,038,006 of NC_079510.1, forward strand.
TGAAAAGAAGATTGGAGAAAGGAAAATTGAAGGAAATTGAAGAAAATTGGAGATAGAAAAGCTTCACCAAAGGTTAGTTCAATTTTAGTTTATTTCTTCATTAATCTTTGAAGTTAGGTTGAGAGATGCATGAATTAAGTTAAAAATTAAAGAAATTAGGTGTGAACTTTCAAAAAGGGAATTTCAGCCAACATGAGATTTACTAGGGTTTGATAGATTTTGATGAAATTAAAAGTGTATTTAAGTTTAATTTAGTGTGTAGATGTATTGTATATACTTTAATTTCATCAAATGAATCATTTGAGAAATTAGGGTTCTTAACCATAGGGAAATTAGAGAAAAATTTAAAGGTTTTTGAAATTGAAGTAAATTGACTTAATTGAGACTCAATTTGGTCAATTGGACTGAATTAGAGTGTGTTTGAATGGTGAGAATTGAAAGTGAATGCAGGTTGGTAAGGGTCTAATTCTGGACAGCCTGACCATGGTCCACTTAAAGGACCAAAATTGAAATTCTGCTACTCCAATTAGTGTGAAACCAATTGGAGATGAAAATTAAGGCATAATGTAACAATTTTTATATATAAACCTTGCCCTGAAAATGAACTTAAGTTAGTGAAAAATTTGGTCAAACTCGGATTAGGCACACTGCCACTATACATAAATGACCATATAAACATTACTTGTTCAAATAGTTATAACTTGGTGTAGAAATGTTCAAATGACCTGATTTTTACACAATTGGAAAGCTATGACATGATACTACAACTTTTATGAAGAACAAAAACCCAAATTCTGCCCATAACCAAGTCGAATTGCCAACCAAAGTTGATTGCTCAAAACTGCTAGAACCAAGAATTGCTCAGAATTTCTGGGTTGTAACTAATTCGGCCAGTCTTAGAAAAATAGGCATAATTTGAGCTACAAAACTCCAAATAGAGTGTTTCAAAAACGAAAATAAACTAGACATAATAAGAAACAATTTTGATGAAGGACATTTAGCCAAACTCCCACTGTAGCAAGACTAATGGAATAGTAGAATACAGTAACCCAAAACTGAAAATTTATAATTTCTCTTAGGATGTTTTGAATTTAGAATGACAATCAATGTCAATAAATTTGACACTCAAAATATGGTATGTGAGTGCATTTAGGACCAACATACCTATTAAATATGAAAAAGTCAATATTTTGACTTGAATAGTGCAATAAATAGTAACCCCAAATTACCAAACTCAAAGAATTCCATTTTAAGCAAATTCAAAGGTATAATTAAGTATGCATGAAATTAATTATTGGAATAATTGTAAGACATAATACTAAAACACTGTAAATTGTGTACTTCAGTTAAAAAAGAGACTGGGAAGGAAGATAAAGAAAAGTGAGTCAAGACCTAGAGGCGACTTATACAAGATTTGTGCACTATACCTTTTCAATTTTGATTTTGCTATGAAAAAATTTATTTGAATATATTTTGACATAATTTATGCTTAATAATGACTTGAGAAATGCTGTGTTGCCCACTTTATGAATTGAAATTTGAAATGGGAATTTATTTAATGTTTGAATGAAATGTTTGAATAACTTGATTTTAAATTGGTTTGGATTCACACTTAGCATGACAGTATCACTGTGTTCCTCCTTCGTTTACGGGGTTGAGATCAATTATATTCCTCTCTCTCTGGCTTGCCAGTTGAGGTTGAGATCGGATGAGTACTCATATAGCTAGCTAGCCACCTCCCTCATTGATTTCGATTAGTGGGGTTGAGATTGCTTTATCGTGATGTACAACACGATATTGATCGAAAATTTTGTGTCATGACCTAAGTTGTGTATGGATTGACAACACTGTGATTTATAAATTATTTTGACAAAATGGTATTACAAAAGTTGACTTGAACTTTATGAATTATCTTGTGCAATGGTTTAAATTTATGTTTATGGATGTATGTTTTGATATTCAATATCTTTAAATTTTTATTGTGCACCACTGAGTAAATATTACTCATTAATAGCTTTTATTTACTGTCGCAGATAAGGGAAAAGATAAGGCAGCAGAGTGAGCTGCTAAATTGTCAGGAGAGCTACTTTGAGGATTTTTGTACGGGTATTATTTTATACCCTTATAAATTAGTTTGATGTAAATATTATTTTGTTCATATGTATCTATGTAGTTAATTGAGCAGTTGTATATTAAAGTCTGTAATAATATTATTTTAAATTTTCTTTCTGTAAATTGAAACTTGTTTATGTAAATTAAATCAAAAGTAATAATGAAGAATTTTATTGAACTGTGTTGAGTTGTATATTTTGAAATGAGATTGTATTGACTTGTGTTGATTTGAGACTATAATGGAGTTTGAGTTTGAAAAATAAATTTATTGAGAGTGTTTTTACAGGTGTTAGAAGAACTATTTTTCCTAATTATAGACGCTATTTTGCTAAAATTTTTATAAAATTTGTAGAAAATAAAATTTACCAAATTTCTTACTTAGTGTTTAAACTCCAATTAAAGGTTTTTAAATAATGCTTTAACATTATTTTAGTAATTAAAATGAATTGAAATGGGTTAAAATTCCTTATAGTGTATTTAATGAATTATCGGTAGACGAAATTTGGTGATTAATTGAGTATACTACGGGATCATGTTATGCCTTATAAAGGGATAATGTGTGACATAATTGATTAGCTCTCTATCGAGAAATATGGGTTATTTATTTTAATTAAAACACACTTTGATGATTACCTTTGCAAAGATAATTAAAGTGATTATTAAACAAAATTAAATAAGATTAATTAGTAGGTTTAGTGAAATCAATCCCTAATACATTTGTTATTGGTTTTAACCTTCAATTTTTATTGCTTTTGTTAGTTAATTTTTAATTGTAATTAATTTATTTTTAATTTAATTTTAATTTTTTAAATTTAATCAAATTGATGGTCTGTATATTAGTAAAATTGATATAAATTTTAAAAAATTTTAATAATTAAAAATAATTCGTGTAGGAATAATGCTTTACTCATTTTATATTGTTTGTGTGATTCCGCACACTTACGGATACATGTCAATTATTACTTTCAATATTTAGATTATCTCAAGTCTGATTAAAATTTATCTTAAATCACCAGAATTTATTTTAACTCCAATTATTATTATCTGAATAATACTTAAATTTGTTTAATTTTATGTATTTTAATTAATAATTTACATGAAATATATTTTTTATTAATAATTTATATTTTAAAAATTTAAGAATTATATAAAATATTTAAACTCTAATTATTCAAAATATAATGTAAAAAAATTTATAAATATTATTATCAAAAATATATATTTTATATTTAAATAATTATTTTTATAAATAGGTTCTACAATAAATATTCAATATATAAAATCTAAATCTGATCCAAATTCAATACGAGTATTATTTTTCAAATATGAACTCGCCCAAAATTTGATTATAAATAATCAAAACCTATCATATTAGAGTTCATTTCAGTTAGATTGAATACCTAAAAAGATATGACTTTTTGATATTTCTAATTAAATGCACAAAATCAGTGGTGAAGCAAGAAAAATAATATAATAGATAAAAAAAAGTTTTATTTTACTGAATTTAAATAAAAAATTATTATATATCATATAAATTATCTATTGATAGAAGAGAATACAATGATGCATGTACGTGAAATAATAATTAAATAAAAATAAACTAATTTTATAAAATAATTTTTTTTATTATAATCTTAAATTTATAATTTTTTTTTTTTGAAAGTTTTGCATGATCATTTCATTATAAATATTATCAAAAATATTTTTTTTCAATAATGTAATTAAAAAAATTTAACAACTAATCTTTCATTTACAAGCTTTATTGTAAAAAATGTTATTTCAACACTTATAATTACAATAAATAATATACGTTAACTTGTCACAACCTGATCTCACTGGCCAGACCGGCACTAGGACCTGGGTAGGTATAAAGCCCTTGAGGCCCGTAGTAAGCCTTACTATTCCCAAATCTATAATCAAGGCCTAAAACTGAGGCCCAACATATAAAATAAAATAAAGTAAAATAAAATATTACATTTTTAATTCGGGTCAATCCAACTTGATAACTATCAGAAGCTAAAGCTATAGAAGCCTGACTCAACCCTGACACCATCATTTACAAATGTTTAAATATCACAAAAATTTTCTTTTATTAATACCAAAAAACTTAATTAACATAGTACATGACAAGATTAACACTATTATTAACACATGCAGAGTCCTAGATTATAAATTTAGAAGATAGTAATACAAATACATAACTACTAATAAACCTGGGAGGAATGAAACATGTTATTCTGAAAAAAAAACTCCTCCTGTAACCTGGAAAAATATGGTGAACAATAATGAGCATTTGACTTATAGAGTAAGATATTGATTTTAAATATAATTTCTATGACTACCTAAGACTAATGCATCCCTAAAGATAAAATGTAACAAATACTAACATATTCAACCAAATTCAAACAATATTCGCACAAAGAATAATTTGGAGCACTCACTCACCCGTGTATCACACCAGTATAAATACAATATGGGAGTTGATTTCCTATACAGCTTTCTTAACCAAAGGCCTGCCAGCGAGATCAACTCGAGTTGGACTTTCTCTTACAATCCAAGTGCAGGGGTCAACGAGATCAACTCATAACTGTACTCACCTTGACTTATCACAAAAGGATCGAGCTCAAGTGAGACTAGCTCAAGTCAATTTGCATGTCCCACTCATATTCATCATCAGTACACCACACACACACCGACACACTCACATAGCTCTAAATTACCCTAGGCAACACCCACATCAAATCATCCAGTAAAGATGCAACACAAAGCGTATCTATAATAGCTAATACATGTAACACCCTCACATTGGACACTTCGATACAGTCTACTATTCCGGCACCTGATGTCTATCTGGACAATCAAGACGTTTGGAGCTATATCTGTGACATTTAGAAAAGTCATAGACAAAAATAAATAATAATTATAAGAAGGGAAAATGAAAATGAAGAAATCCAAGCATAATGGTTAAATGAGCATGTAATACCCTATTTGTACAGCCTGGTATATTTCACTATTCCAGTGACCAGTGTCGGTCCGGATAATTAAGGGGATTAGAACCACACTTAAGACAGCTAGATAAGCCCTAAACACAAATAATTAGTAATTGTCAATTAGTTAAGTATAAATAAGAAAAACAGAACATAAGAAGTTAAATGAGCTGAGAGTCACAGCGATGGGTGACCTTCTCGGGAAGGACTGCGAAGTCGATTTAAACTCAAATTTTGAACCGTAAAATGTGACGCTGCGGTCTTTAGGACTATTGGGAACACAGTGAAAAAGAGAAAATCACGAAAAAGAATTGTTAAGCCAGTCAAATAATTAGGTCAGGGATCCGGAAGAAATATTGAATTATTTACAAACCGAGTCGAACCGGCGAGGGACAATTTGGTCAATTGATCCCTGGAGCTGACTCATGACCTAACTGTCAAATAAAATTGGAGAAAAGAAAATTTTGAGATCAAGAATTAAATTAAAGAACTAATGAAAAAATAAATAGAAAAAAAAAGGAAAAAGAAAAAGTGAAAAGTGATGACATCATGCATGACATCATGCATAATGCAATAAACATTATAATTAACAAATTTATTTAATTTAATTTGTGGTCTTCCATAAAGTTAAAAACATAAAAGAAAGAAAAAAAAAGCAAAAGTCTTCTTCTTCCCAAAACAAGCCGTCTCCCATCTCTCTCTTCTTTCCCTCTCCAAAACCACCATGAAAGCTCACTTTTGAGCTTAAAGAACACCAAATTCCACCATAGAAAATTTACCTCCCATAACTAAATTTTGTTTAGGCAACTTGAAAAGAAGTTTGAGCAAGGAAAGAAAAGAGGAAAAGGAAGGAATTGAGGAAGAGGAAACTCCAAGTTGAGGTAAGCATTGGATTGAAATTTAATGTTTAAAAATACATGATTTAAGTTACTTTAGCTTAGAATTTTAATTTAAAATGAAAAGAAAATTATTATTGAGGGACCATATGTGAATTCGGCCAGCAGTAAATCTAGGTTGAAATAAGTGATTTTGATGCAAATTATGAAGTAGTTAAGTGTGATTGAATGTATAAATACTAAATATGCATTTAGAATTCAATAAATGAGCTAAATATGTGAATTAGGGTTTGGACCTAGGGTTTTGGAGGACAAAAATTGGAGAAATAGTCAAATGGTATGTTTGACCTTGTTTGAGCTGAAAAATCGTCATATGTGACCAATTGAGGCATGTTGGAAGTGTTGGAATTGAATGGAAATTCGGATTGCTTAGGGCCATTATGCAGGCAGTAGAACCAAGGTCCCTTTCAGGGACCAAAACTAAAAATTTACTAACCCAATTGATGTGAGACTAATTGGGAATGAAACTAGACACAAAATGACACATTTTTCATTCAGGAATCATGCCCAAAAAGTGACCATAGCATAGTAAAAAAATTGGCCAAATCTGGATGTAAGTGTTCTGTTCTGTACAAAAATGACCAAATAAACAATGTTTAGCCATAACTTGGGCTAGGCAGGTCTAAATGACTTGAAATTTTACCAGTAGAAAGTTGAGATATAGACCTAAAACTTTCATCAAGAACACAAACCCAAATTATGCCATTAACTAAGTTATTTAGTCACCCAAATTGGTGACCTAAAACTGCCAGAACCCAGAATTTACCCATAAAATTTGGATTTGGCCAATCCGACAGCCATGATTCAAATGGCTATAACTTGAGCTACAAAACTCCAATTGGAGTGATTCAAAAAGGAGAATAAATTTAAGACAATAAGGAATAATTTTTAATTAAGGAAACTTAGCCAAATTCTAACAGCAACATGACCAATAGAACAGTGCAACATAGGACACCAAAACTGAAAATTTGAAATTTGTGCCTAAAAGACTTAAGATTTGAGAAAATAACCAAAACCAACAAATTAGGTAACCAAAATGTGATTTGTGGGTGAAATTAGAATTTCCATACCTATTAAGCATTAGAAAGTCAACAAATTGACTTAAATAGTGTTGTGAATAGTAATCCAAAATACAAATTTTAAAGAACGTCAAGTTTAGCATATTTAAGCTTGGTATAAGTATATTTGAATTCGTTTTTGGATTTATGATAAATTCTGATACGGAAACACTGTGAAATTATGTGTTTCAGTTGAAGAATACCGAAAAAGAACCCGAGGCATCGAGTCAAGGCCAAGCGTTACTCGCTTAAGGTTTGTGCACAATATAGAATTTTTGTAAATTTTCTTCTGCAAATTGTTTTGAATGAATTATGAGATTAAATTGTGACTTAATTTTATTGAAATGTTTATTATGCTTTTGACTTAAATTGTTGAAAGTTTACTTGTATGTGTTTGAAATGGCAATAAATATTTGATAAATTGTTAAGATAGTTTTGAAACCACAGTGTCATGACCATATATTTGAATGCCTCACTAGCATGACTAGTGGGGAAAATTAGTTTCGAATTTTGATTCCTTCTTTGGCTGAAGTGTTGAGGTGTGTACCAGTAGAAGAAGAAATTGAATGGATATCCATATATTTGAGCTAGCTAGCCTTGTGATGTGACTTCTCATAAGCCTCTGGCTATTGAGATGATTCTTGTTTCGAATGGTATGATATAACTGTGTGTTTTAATGAAATTTATTTTGAGACTTTCGAAATGAAATTGTTTGGATTAAAAGCTTATAAATTATGTTTTGTATTTATTTCTCATATTCCGTTCAGTATTTAAATAAATGTATTTTGAATTATGCATAAATGTATTTTAGTATGTTGTGCACCACTGATTCATAATACTCAGCGATGGCTATTATTGCCGTCGCAGATATAGAGACTAGAGGAGCTGCTGAGGATCGTGGAGCCACCTTCCCTAAAGTTCTATCGGGTATATTTTATACCCTGATTGTAATAATTATTTTGATGTATGTAAATGTATGTACATATAGAACTGGTCATGAGCAGTTCTATAAAGTTTGTAATAATATTAATTTGGATTTTTCTAATGTAAGTTCTGAATTGATGAATGTAAATTGTTTTAACTTTAATGAAATATGAATGAAATTAATTTGTTTTAATTTGAATAAAATTGAATTATAGTATTTTGATGATATTGAATTTTGGAAATTGAGAAATGATGTTGAAATTGGCTGGGATTGATGTTGAAATGATGAAGTTGTTGAGATAAATCTTTGAAAGTGCTTTTTACAGGTATTTGAAGAATTGTTTTCTCCAAATACAAATGGCACTCTGCCAAAATTTTTATAAAATTTACAGAAAAATAAAATAGAACAAAAATGTTAACTAGTTTTCAAACTCTAATTAAATGTTTTGATACCTATTAGAAAATGCTCACCACTTATAAAAAGTAAGAAAATTATTTTAAAATCCCTTATAGGGTACTTAATGAGTTATCTGTAGGTGAAGTTCAGTAATTCATTAGGTATTCTACGGGATCATGTTATGCCTTACAGAGGGGTAAGTTGTGACATGTTTTAGTGGTATCAGAGCAAATTTTTAAAGTATGTTTTAATTTGTGAATTTGTGTCTTTTTTTGATAAGTACAACTGCTCAATGTCCTTATTCGTTACATACATTGTATTACATCATGAATATGAACTAACAGAGGGAAATCTCTTTGTGTTATTTGTTCAGGAGATATCTCAACTCCAATTTGAAATGGAAGAAGGGAATCGCTCAGTTTAGCAATCTGTTGAAGCTGAGGCACAAGAGGAAGCCCCAGCTCTACAGAATGTTGTGGGTCCATGGCACCAGCCCCACAAATGCTGCAGTTTCTTGCACAGCTCACACAACAGATGGCGGCAATGTTTCAACAAATGGTTGGGGGTATGCCGGCTCAAGCTCCACCCCAGACACCTGTAATACAACCACAGCCTCCAGCCAAACAGTATGATAAACTGTTGAAGTATGGGGCCACTGAATTTTAGGGTACAGTAGACCCACTAGAGGCAGAGCAACGGCTAGAAAGAATGGACAAAGTATTCAAGAAATTGCACTGCTAAGATGAGCTGAAATTTGAATATTCGGTATCTTTGCTACAAGGGGATGCTTATGATTGGTGGAAGACCATCCCCCACAGCTTGGCTGAACCACCAGTACTGACCTGGGATGACTTTATCAGAGAGTTAAGATAGAAATATATCCCAGATGCATATGTGGATCAGAAACTACAAGAATTTCTGAGTCTAAAGTAAGGTAACGGAACAGTAGTAGAATATGAGAGGGAGTTCTCCCGCTTAAGCCACTATGTTGGGAGTCTCCTTTCTACCAGCGAGGAAAGGTGCAAGAGATTTGAGACTGGTTTGTGTTAGTAGTATGCCCTAGAGCATATCATTTAGTATGTATCTTGTACATATTTTTAATAATAAAAAGGCATTTCCACTTTTCCGTTTACATAATATATTTATGTGTAATAGAAAAGGTCCATTGATATTTTGTTAGAAATATTATTCTTAAGTTGTTAAGAATATGAGTGACAATATTTCTAGCACAAAGTATCATAAATAGGTTCACAATCGAGGATACTTCATAATAAGGACATGACTTATCCAGAAAGATTGTATTCATGTTTGTTCCCAAGTTATTTATATGAGATATAAATAAGATGGAATGGTGAGTCTCATGCCATATAACAAACTTGATAGGCACTTATAAATGATAAGTAGGCCGAACCAGTGACACTTATGACAAGCACATGGAGTTTACTCTTGTCAATGTTTTGTCATAAATCATATCAGTGCATATAATCTTTAGACCTGAGATAGCATAGTTATCTTGTATATAGGTAGTTTGAGTTTGATACTGCTTTCATACTTGTACTATGTATGGGTATATGGGCATCTGTTGGCTCCTATTAGTTATATATGGAGGTAGGTGTTGATCAAGATGGAATCTGTTCCTCTAAGTAAATAGAGATAAAATCCTATGTTCATTTAATTGTTCTTGATGTTTCAAGTTCTGGCCAGACAGATAGATTTATTGAGAAAAGAGTTTCGATGAGAAAAATCTTTTAATCAAGAACTGGAATTAAAAGAGAACATAATATTCATAGCAAATGGAGTTTGACATAAACCATGACTCCAGCTTGAGTTGGGATTTTGTAACAGAGAGATTCTAGTGCATGGTAACATATGATTATAGGTTCATTTAAGGTAAATCTTATTACTAATTGGGTGGCCATGGCATGCTATGCTAGGTGTTAACCATGGTCTATGAGGTTCATAAAATGATTTAGAGAAATCATTTATGGTAAAAAAGAGTTCTGATGATATTAAGAGTTGATATCATGTCTCATTGCCAATTAGTGATGAGCCTAGTAAGTCACACACATACACAAGTTATCACCTATTTAAATATGATTTAATTAATTAATTAAAGAGTTTAATTGATTAATTAAATAGATTTGGTTTGCAATTAAATTGCAAAGTCCCTAGCATGACTTGAAACCAAATCTAGATTATTGGATGTGTAGTATAAATTAAATTTATATTTAAAGTGTTTAAATATGAATTTAATTGATGAGAAATTAATTAATAGAGATTAATTAATTAATTTATATTTGATATAAATTAATTAGAAGAAGAAAATAATTATTTTGGGTTAAGAACTCAAAATTAAGACTCCGGGGCATTTTTGTCATTTCACAGTGTGACACGTGGCACCATGAGATGGTGACTCATGGCATAACACATAAGCTTGCCAAATGTTTTTTTAATCATGTAAGATGATTAAAATCAAGATTAAATATAGGTTTGACACTTGGCACAATGTGATTGGGTCACTTAAACCTAGAGCTAATCAAAAGGTGACATGTGGCTAGGGTTTAATGTGTTAACCTAGCTATTTAAGTGTGGTTATGAAAAGAAAACATAACCAGTAGCCTCTCCTCTCAATTGTCACGCCACTTTGAGCCTCTCCAGCTATTTCTCTTCATCTCTCATCAATTCAAAGAGATTAGCCATCAATCTCTTGAATTAAGAACACTAGAAATTGTTTCTAGTGTCCTGTTTATATCTCTAATCTCTTAAAAGGCAGAACTTGAATTTCTAATTAATAAAAAAAGCTTTAGAAGCTGTTCAAGGGCTGCCATAGGTGTTCTTGGTGTGGACAACATCTGGTGTCCTGAAGACGAATCTCAAAAGCGCAGACACGCTGCAGTGCATCAAGAGGTTAGTGTAATCGTTCTTGATTTAATCTAGGGTTCTAAAATTAATCTGATTAATTTTAAAATCTTAAATGGCAAATACTGATCCAAAAACATATTAAAAGAGTTTTAATATGTTGTTTATCATTGAAATCAAATAGATAAAAATAAATCTTGCATGGTGCATGTGACCCTAGGTGAAAAGTTTTGAATTCAATGGTATAATCTTGTGTTTTTCACGCTTCCGTTCCTTCAGTTTGAAGCCCAGTTTGAGGATGCAAGTAGTGGGATTCAGGCACAGTAACTTCTTTGAGCTCATCTCTCAAGCACTTGAGTTGGAAAGAATTGAATCAGAAGCGACCCGAGTAAAAGAAAAATCAGAAAAGACTGAGAAATCAGGGAAAGATAAAGGGGAAAAGTCAGTAGAGCAAAGTCCTAGTGGTACCTCTGGAAAGAAGAACAAATTTAGGGGACCTAACAGAGGTAGAGGTGGAAGGTTTGGAAGGGGTTGATTCTCTGGACAGAGACCTCCTAGATCTGGTCAGCAATCAACCAAAAGTTCATATCCTGCCTACCTCTGTGAGACTTATAGCAAGATTCATGAGGGAGAATGCTATTGGGCAATAGGAGCTTACTTTAACTGTGGAGGCAAAGGCCATCTTGCTAAGGACTGCACTAGTGCCCCTAGATTTGGGCCAGCTCCTACAACTATAGAAGGGTCTATTCAGAGTCCTGCTATCAGAGGTTCACAATCGGTTGGCAGAGGAAGAGGCAGAGGTAGAGGCAATGCTTACGCGGTCGAAGTCTTGTGTCGATCGGCCACAATGGAGTGCTCCAGCCAGAGTCTACACTATGAGACAGCTGAAAAAAGCTGAAACTTCTGACATTGTGGCCGGTACATTCTCTATCTCTGATCAAGAAGTATTTGTGTTGTTTGATTCGGGTTCAACCCACTCATATGTTAGTGCTAGCATAGTCAGTTCACTTGCTGTTCCGTGTGCCAAAATAGATTTTGAAGTGCTAGTAACTAGTCCATTAGGACAAGAGGTCCGGGTCAACAGAATCTATAGAGACTGTCCTTCGGTGATCCAAGAACATGTTTTTCTGTCAGATTTGATTGAAATGCCCTTCAGAGATTATGATATTATCTTGGGCATGGATTGGTTAGCCAGACATCATGCCATGATTGACTGTAGACTGAAGACAGTCACTTTTGGTCTCCCTCTATACGGTGATGTAGTAATACATGGGGAGAAGCAGTTACTACCATTAAACATCATTTCGGATGCACTAGCCAGAAGGATGATCAGAAAGGGGTGTAAAGCATACTTGGCACATGTGATAGACACCCAAGTGGGGAGTCCAACACTAAGAGACATCCTTATTGTATGTGACTTTCCGGATGTGTTTCCTGATGAATTGCCAGGATTACCTCCAGAAAGAGAGGTGCAGTTTGAAATTAATGTTATGCCTGGTGTGGATCCAATTTCCATAACACCACATAGAATGGCACCAGTAGAATTGAAAGAGTTGAAAGTGCAGTTGCAAGAGCTGCTCGACAAGGGCTTTATCTGCCCTAGTGTGTCACCTTGGGGAGCTCCAGTGTTGTTTGTCAAGAAAAAAGATGGCACTCTCCTCTTATGTATCGACTATTGGCAGTTGAATAAGGTGACAATAAAGAACAGATACCCATTGCCCCGCATTGATGACTTGTTTGATCAGTTGAGGGGTGCAGCTGTATTCTCCAAAATTGACCTGAGATCAGGTTATTATCAGTTGAAAGTACAAGAGCAGAGTATTCCTAAAACTGCCTTTAGAACCCGCTATGGCCATTATGAGTTCTTGGTCATGCCATTCGGGTTAATTAATGCTCCAACTGCTTTTATGGATCTGATGAATACTATGTTCAGACCATACCTCGACCAGTTTGTTGTGGTATTCATAGATGATATATTGGTCTATTCGAGGAGTGCAGAAGAGCATGATAGACATCTGCGGATTGTACTGCAGACTTTGAGGGAAAAACAGCTATATGCTAAATTATCAAAGTGTGAATTTTGGCTGAAGGAAATATCCTTCTTGGGGTATGTAGTATCAGTAGAGGGCATCAAGGTAGATCCAAGTAAGATAAAAACTGTCCTTAATTGGAGGCCATCCAGAAATATCACAAAGATTCATAGTTTTCTGGCTTTAGCTGGATACTATTGTCGATTTGTGAAGGTATTTTCTATGTTAGCATCTCCATTGACTAAACTACTTCGAAAAGATGTGAAATTTCAGTGGACAGATAAATGCTAACAGAGTTTTAATGAATTGAAGAGGTGTTTGATTGAGGCTCCAGTCCTGACTTTACCCACACTGGGTAAAGAATATACAAGTTACAGTGATGCTTCTCACAATGGGTTAGACTGTGTATTGATGCAAGATCGAAATGTCATTGCCTATACATCACGCCAGCTGAAACTGCATGAGATGAATTATCCAAAACATGACTTAGAGCTTGCAGCTATTGTGTTTGCTTTTAGGATCTGAAGACATTATTTGTATGGGGAGAAGTGCTACATCTACATAGATCATAAGAGTTTGAAGTATTTGGACACCCAGAAAGAGTTGAATTTGAGATAGAGGAGATGGTTAGAGTTAATAAAGGACTATGATTGTCTGATAGACTATCAGCCAGGGAAAGCTAATGTAGTGGATGACGCCTTAAGTCGCAAGACTATGGCAAGTCTACGGGTTACTCCTTTGTCTATGGTACATGAGTTGAGATCATTACATACTAGCTTAGAGATTAATGATGAGGGGCAGACAGCAGTTGCATGGCATGTACAGCCAGTGTTGATTGATCAGATCAGAATGGTTGCTCAGAATGATAAAAAGTATCAAAAGTTGTTGGAAGAAGTCAGATAGGGCAAGAAACTAGAATTCTCAATAAGAGATGACGGTCTACTGCTACACCAGGGCAGAATGTGTGTTCCTAATGATGTTGATTTGAGAAAGATCATTTTGAAGGAAGCACATGAGTCTCCTTTTGCCATGCACCCTGGTGGCACAAAAATGTATAGAGGGATAAAGGAGCATTACTGGTGGATGAGTATGAAAAGAGATGTGGCAGAGTTTATTTCCAAATGTCTAACTTGTCAGCAAGTGAAGGCAGAGTATCAAGTACCCGCTGGGTTGTTACATCCACTACCAGTACCAGAATGGAAATGGGAGAGAATAACAATGGATTTTATGATGGGACTTCCGAGGACACAGAAGAGTCATGATGCAGTATGGGTCATTATTGACAGACTGACCAAGTCTGCTCATTTTCTGCCAGTCCGAATGGACTACAGTTTAGAAAGATTGGCCAAGTTGTACATTGATGAGATAGTAAGACTATATGGAGTGCCAGTATCCATCGTATCAGACAGAGATCCTAGGTTCACTTCTAGATTCTAGGGTAGTCTTCAGAGAGCCCTAGGAACTAAATTGAACTTCAGTACGGCATTCCACCCATAGACAGATGGCCAGTCTGAGAGGGTAATTCAGATCTTGGAGGATATGCTACAGGTTTGTGTGATTGAATTTGAGGGCAGTTGGGACACACACTTGCCTTTGATTGAGTTTGCTTACAACAACAGCTACCAATCAAGCATTGGGATGCCTCCATATGAAGTTTTGTATGGTAGAAAGTGCAGAACTCCCCTATGTTGGGATAAAGTAGGTGAAAGAAAGATGATTGAGCCCGAAATTGTTCAGCAGACCGAGGAGAAGATTAGATTGATCAGAGATTGACTTAAGACTGCATCAGACCATCAGAAGTCCTATATTGATTTAAAGAGAAGAGATATTGAGTATGCAGTGGGTGAGAAAGTATTCCTCAAGGTTTCCCCTTGGAAGAAAATTATGAGATTCGGCAGAAAGGGGAAACTGAGTCCTCCTTTCATCGGGCCATATGAGGTTCTGAAAAGAGTGGGTCCTTTGGCATATCGGTTGGCACTACCTCCAGAGTTGGAGAAAATACATAATATCTTCCATGTGTCTATGTTAAGGAGGTATCGATCAGACCCATCTCATGTACTACCAGTAGAAGAAATTGAAGTGAATCCAGACCTCACATATGAGGAAGAACCCATAGAGATTTTGGCTTATGAGGTGAAGCAACTACAGAACAAGCAGATACCGCTGGTAAAAGTGTTTTGGAACCATCATTTAGGCCAGGAGGCTACTTGGGAACGAGAAGAGGACATGAGAAGATAGCACTCACAGCTATTCAGAGATTGATACCAGGTAAAATTTCAAGACGAAATTTATTTTAAGGGGGTGGAGAATTGTAACACCCCTATTTGTATAGCCTGGTATATTTCACTATTTCGGTGACCGGTGTCAGTCCGGATAATTAAGGGGATTAGAACCATACTTAAGACAACTAGATAAGCCCTAAACATAAATAATTAGTAATTGTCAATTAGTTAAGTATAAATAAGAAAAACATAACATAAGAAGTTAAATGAGCCGAGAATCACAGCGATGGGTGACCTTCTCAGGAAGGACTGCGAAGTCAATTTAAACTCAAATTTCAAACCATAAAATGTGACACTACGGTCCTTAGGACTATTGTGAACACAGTGGAAAAGAGAAAATCACGAAAAAGAATTGTTAAGCCAGCCAAATAATTAGGTCAGGAATCTGGAAGAAATATTGAATTATTTGCAAACCGAGTCGAACCGGGGAGGGGCAATTTAGTCAATTGACCCCTGGAGCTGACTCCTGACCTAACTGTCAAATAAAATCAGAGAAAATAAAATTTCGAGATCAAGAATTAAATTAAAGAACTAATGAAAAAATAAATAGAAGAAAAAAAGGAAAAAGAAAAAGTGAAAAGTGATGACATCATGCATGACATCATGCATAATGCAATAAACATTATAATTAACAAATTTATTTAATTTAATTTGTGGTCTTCCATAAAGTTAAAAACATAAAAGAAAGAAAAAAAAAGCAAAAGTCTTCTTCTTCCCAAAACAAGCCGTCTCCAATCTCTCTCTTCTTTCCCTCTCCAAAACCACCATGAAAGCTCACTTTTGAGCTTGAAGAACACCAAATTCCACTATAGAAAATTTACCTACCATAACTAAATTTTGTTTAGGCAACTTGAAAAGAAGTTTGAGCAAGGAAAGAAAAGAGGAAAAGGAAGGAATTGAGGAAGAGGAAACTCCAAGTTGAGGTAAGCATTGGATTGAAATTTAATGTTTAAAAATACATGATTTGAGTTACTTTAGCTTAGAATTTTAATTTAAAATGAAAAGAAAATTATTGTTGAGGGACCATATGTGAATTTGGCCAGTAGTAAATCTAGGTTGAAATGAGTGATTTTGATATAAATTATGAAGTAGTTAAGTATGATTGAATGTATAAATACTAAATATGCATTTAGAATTCAATAAATGAGCTAAATATGTGAATTAGGGTTTGGACCTAGGGTTTTGGAGAACAAAAATTGGAGAAATGGTCAAATGGTGTGTTTGACCTTATTTGAGCTGAAAAATGGTCATATGTGACCAATTGAGGCATGTTGGAAGTGTTGGAATTGGATGGAAATTTCGATTGCTTAGGGCCATTATGCAGGCAGCAGAACCAAGGTTCCTTTCAGGGATCAAAACTGAAAATTTACTAACCCAATTGGTGTGAGACTAATTGGGAATGAAACTAAACACAAAATGACACATTTATCATTAAGGAATCATGCCCAAAAAGTGACCATAGCATAATGAACAAATTGGCCAAATCCGGATGTGAGTGTTCTGCCCTGTACAAAAATGACTAAATGAACAGTGTTTGGCCATAACTTGGGCTAGGCAGGTCTAAATGACCTAAAATTTTACCAGTAGAAAGCTGAGACATAGACCTAAAACTTTCATGAAGAATACAAACCCAAATTATGCCCGTAACTAAGTCATTTAGTCACCCAAAATTGGTAACCTAAAACTGCCAGAACCCAGAATTTACCCAGAAAATCTAGGTTAGGCCAATCCGGCAGCCATGATTCAAATGGCTATAACTTAAGCTACAAAACTCCAATTGGAGTGATTCAAAAATGAGAATAAAGTTAAGACAATAAGAAACAATTTCTTTAAAGGAAACTTAGCCAAATTCTAACAGCAACATGACCAATGGAACAGTGTAACATAGGATACCAAAACTGAAAATTTGAAATTTGTGCCTAAAAGATTTAAGATTTGAGAAAACAACTAAAACCAACAAATTAGGTAACCAAAATGTTGTATGTGGATGAAATTAGAATTCCCATACCTATTAAGTATTAGAAAATCAACAAATTAACTTGAATAGTATCGTGAATAGTAACCTCGAAATACAAATTTTAAAGAACGTCAAGTTTAGCATATTTAAGCTTGGTATAAGTATATTTGAATTTATTTTTGGATTTATAATAAATTATGATACTGAAACACTGTGAAATTATGTGTTTCAGTTGAAGAGAATACCAGAAAAGAACCCGAGGCATCGAGTCAAGGCCAAGAGGTGACTCGCTTAAGGTTTGTGCACAACATAGAATTTTTGTAAATTTTCTTCTGCAAATTGTTTTGAATAAATTGTGATATTGAATTGTGACTTAATTTTATTGAAATGTTTATTATGCTTTTGACTTAAATTATTGAAAGTTTACTTTTATGTGTTTGAAATGGCAATAAATGTTTGATAAATTGTTAAGATAGTTTTGAAACCACAATGTCATGACCATATATTTGAATGCCTCACTAGCATGACTAGTGGGGGAAATTAGTTTCGAATTTTGATTCCTTCTCTGGCTGAAGTATTGAGGTGTATACCAGTAGAAGAAGAAATTGAATGGATATCCATATATTTGAGCTAGCTAGCCTTGTGATGTGACTTCTCATAAGCCTCTGGCTATTGAGATGATTATTGTTTCGAATGGCATAATATAACTGTGTGTTTTGATGAAATTTGTTTTGAGACTTTCGAAATGAAATTGTTTGGATTAAAAGCTTATAAATTATGTTTTGTATTTATTTCTCATATTCTGTTCAGTATTTAAATAAATATATTTTGAATTATGCATAAATGTATTTTAGTATGTTGTGCACCACTGAGTCATAATACTCAGCGATGGCTATTATTGCTGTCGCAGATATAGAGACTAGAGGAGCAGCAGAGTGAGCTGCTGAGAATCATGGAGCCACCTTCCCTAAAGTTCTATCAGGTATATTTTATACCTTGATTGTAATAATTATTTTGATGTATGTAAATTTATGTACATGTAGAACTGGTCATGAGCAGTTGTATAAAGTTTGTAATAATATTAATTTGGATTTTTCTAATGTAAGTTCTGGATTGATGAATGTAAATTGTTTTAACTTTAATGAAATATGAATGAAATTAATTTGTTTTAATTTGAATGAAATTGAATTATAGTATTTTGATGATATTGAATTTTAGAAATTGAGAAATGATGTTGAAATTGGTTAGGATGGATGTTGAAATGATGAAGTTGTTGAAATAAATCTTTGGAAGTGCTTTTCACAGGTATTTGAAGAACTATTTTCTCCAAATACAGATGGCACTCTGCCGAAATTTTTATAAAATTTGCAGAAAAATAAAATGGAAAAAAAATCTTAACTAATTTTCAAACTCTAATTAAATATTTTGATACCTATTAGAAAATGCTCACCGCTTATAAAAAATAAGAAAATTATTTTAAAATCCCTTGTAGGGTACTTAATGAGTTATCGGTAGGTGAAGTTCGGTAGTTCATTAGGTATTCTATGAGATCATGTTATGCCTTACAGAGGGGTAAGGTGTGACATAGCAGGAGGTCACGGTGATGGGTGACCACACTGGGAAGTGACTGCGAAGTCAACTGTAATCCTAAATTCGTACGGGACATAATGACACCGCAGTCCTAGGAAAAATTGCGAAGCTAGGGGAAATGTAAAAATCATAGAAAAAGGTTGAGAACCAGATCAAATAATTAGGTCAGGGTTCCAGAAGAAATACTGAATTAATTACAAATCGAATCATACTGGCGAGTGGCAAATTGATCAATTCACTCCTAGATGTGATTTACGACCTAACTGTCCAATAAAATCAAAGAAATAAAATTTTTGAAATGTAGATTTAAATTAAAGAACCATAGAAAAACTAAGGAAAAAGAAAAAGAAAAGAAAATAAAGAAATATGACATCATCAAGCATGACATCATAAAATAAATATAATAATTATTTAATTAAATCATTTTTATAGATAAATATTAAAGTAAATGTAAAAACCATTAAAAAACAAAAAAAATCCTTATTTTCTTCTAAAAGGCTGGCTCACCATCTTCTTCCTTTCTCCCTCATATTTTTTCTTTCCTCCATTAATGAATCTTAGAGCTTACAAACACTAAATTTTCACCATAAAATTTATAGCTCCAAAAACAAAAACTTCATATTTGCTTGTGGTGAGAAGATTAAAAGGGAAAGATTGAAAAAAGATTGAAGTTACAAGAAGAAGGAAAAGTCAAGTCAAGGTTAGTGTTTAAACTTATAATTTTTTTTAGTTAAATTCATGTTTATGTAGTTGGATTAACATAGAAATTGTGAAAAATTTAAAAAAATTACACATGTTAGACCAATTGGGAAATTTCAGTCAACCTTAGGGGAAATAGGATTTTCTTGAGTTTGATGCAATTGGTGGTGGAATTAAGTATAATCAAGCAAGTAGAAGTAAGTTATACACTTTAATTTCATTGATTGAATGAATTACAAAATTAAGGTTCTTGAGTTCTTGAAATTATGAGAAAAATTAGAGAAAATGGTTAATTGATGCAATTTACCCTAATTGAGGTTAGAAATGGTCAATTGGGACCAATTGTGATGTGTTTGAATGAGTGAAAATGAAATGCAATTCGAATTAGTGAAGGATCCCAATTTGGTAGTTTGACCTAGGTCCTTTTTAGGGACCAAAACTATAATTCTACCATCCCAATTGGTATAAGATTAATTGGATATGAAAGTAGACACATAATGCCACAATTTTTTTGTAGAAACCATGCCCAGAAAATGACATTAAGATAGTGAACAATTAGGTTAAACCCGGAATTGGCACACTGCCACTGTACAAAAATAACCAAATGAATAGTATTTGTTCATTTGGCCATAACTTGATCTAGGCAGGTCCAAATGACCTAATTTTTGAACCATTAGAAAGCTATGACATAGTACTACAACTTTTATGAAGACCACCAACCCAAATTATGCCCATAACCAAGTCATTTTGCCACCCAACATTGGTTGCCCGAAACTGCCAGAACCAAAAACCTTCCCAGAAATCTTGATAGATACCAATCCGGCCAGCCTTAGGAAAATGGCCATAACTTGGGCTATAAAATTCTAAATAGAGTGATTCAAAAAGAGAATTAAAGATAAGATATTAAGGAACAACTTTGATGAAGGAAAGTTGGCTAAATTTCTACTGTAGGTAGACCACTGGAACAGTACAAACAAGTAACCCAAAACTAAAATTTTGATATTTAGCCCTAATAGACTTTGAATTGAATTTGGCAATCAATGCCAACAAAAACATGACTCAAAATGTGGTATGTGAGTGCAATTAGAATTAATAAACCTATTTAGTAGGAAAAAGTCAACATTTTGACTTGAATAATGCAACGAATAGTGACCCAAAATGCAAAATTCAAAGGATACCAATTTAAGCAAATTTAAGGCTACAACTAAGTAGGTATTAAATAAATTAATGGATTTATTATGAGATATGGTACTGAAACACTGTAAACTGTGTGTTTCAGTTGAAAAAGAGAATAAAAAAGGATTTTCAAGGAAAAATCAAAATTTGGAGTAAACTAGTTAACAAAGAGGTTTGTGCACAACTAGTGTTTTTATTGGTTATGTTTCTTCATATGTCTTTTGACTAAATGATTTTATTTCTTATTGTATTATGTTTATCAAATATTAAATTTATCTCAATAATTATTGAAATGTATTATGGTATGAATGAGTTTAATTTTGGAAAATGAAATTAGTTATGATTTTATTTTGTCATGAATTGAATAATGTTAGCTTTGGAAAAATTTTGATTGAAACATACTTGACATGGGAAATGGATAAAATTTGTTTTGAATTGTGATGAGCATAAAAATTATAGGATATTGGAATTTACATTGAATTGAATTGTGTTGCGATTTATGCTTACAAAAAAGACAAAGAGATTTATGATATTATTTTATATCTCACTATAGATGTTTGACTAGGTTATTACTCATCTCCCTCATTTGTTGAGAAGACAATGGAGTTAGCTTTGTTTTGTTTTGAATACTATGGTATGTGCATAGGCTTAGATTCTCCTCTTATTAGAGGTTAAATATAAGTTTTTCATTGACCCTTTCGGAAGTTTCATTATTGTGTTATGTATTATGCACGATGATTCGACCTCCCCAACCATAGGGAGTTAGAATCCCGATTCGACCTCCTCAACCATAGGGAGTTAGAATCACCCTGAAGATGGCTCTTACGGATTAGTCTTGCATAGTTAGTGAGATAAATAATGGATTTTGAATATTAAGAATTATAATTTTAAATGGGATTTATACATAATTGATTTTATTGAAATTAAGATTTATTTCCATAAATTACTGGAATTACTTTAAATGTTCAGTTATGATTTGATTGTAACGATCGTGTAACATCCCTATGTTCGGTAGTGCGTTCTACTGTTCCAATGATCAGTGTTGTCCGGACAGCTAGAATGCCTAGAACAACACTTCGATATGAGTGAGGAGACATAAAATAATGAAATATAAAAAAAGAAAATACAAGAAAAATAAAGGAAAAATAATAGCAAAGAAATGTAACCAAGTTAAGCGAGCCGAGAACCCTAGCGATGGGTGACCGCACCAGGAAGTCACGGCGTGGACCGTTGACTAGCCCTGAATTACGGGGAATCCTGAAAAATATTTTCAAGACTTAAAGAGACATCAATTGAAGTATAAATATCATTAGAAATATCAAAGAAAAATTAATTAATTAGTACAAAGAAAAGTGAGAAATCGAAAAATGGACAAAATTCGGTGTTACCGAAAAATCGAGAATGCAACCCGAACAGGGGCATTGTGGTCAATTGACACCCTGAGTTGCCTTTTGACCTAAATGTCCATTAAAAATAAATAATATTAAACTTGGAAAATATAATGAAAAATTAATTTAGTGGTACCTAATGTAAATAGCAAAAATGGGGTTCAAATTGGGTAATTAACATTTAAAACATATAATATAGTTAAATTAGGGTGAGTGGAGCACTATGGATTAAAATATTCACTAAGTGGGCAGATGTATACCCATTATACTTCATCTTTAACCTTTCAAAACCTCCATGCCGAAATGAAATCCATTAAAATCCTCCATAGCCGAAATCTTTAAAGCTTCCAAACCTCCTCCATTTTCACCTCCAAACGCTAAAGTTTCTTCACTAATCTTGATCCCCACCTCACAAGAAAGAAGTAGATACTAAAATCAAGGGAGTTTGGTGAAGATTTAACAAGCCTTAATAATACGTAAGTGTTTAAATTGATTTATTTCTTAAGTAAAGTTTATGGTAAGCTTGAGATCATTGAATTGATGAAGAAATTTTGAGATTTTGGTGAATTGTTATTATGCACTAGTTTAGGCAGCCATGGAAATTTAAGAACTTAAATTATTTTCACATGCAATTGATGGGTATTAGTGTTGATTAAAGTAAATCAAAGTTTAGTAGGTTAATTATTGATGTATGTTAAATTGAACACTTGAATTGGAAATTTTTGTTGAATTTGGAATTGTATGCGTGATTGTCTAAATGGACAGCCACGGGATTGTACACTAAATGAAATATTATTACATGTATTGTGGAGAATTAACTTTGACTAATGTGATTCAAAGTTTTGGTAAGTTAACTTCATGTATATGGAATGGTGACCAAGTGAAAAATTTGAGTTTGAAGGCAATTATGGAGGTATACCATTGCGGCAGTTTGTTAACTCTTGAAGAATGCTGGAATTCATGCTTGGTTTATGGAACAATAATGTTGAATTGTGATAGTGGTTATGGCAGTTTGAGTGTATGTATGATGGTGTGAGGTTGGACATGTAAAAGTGTTATGGTTAGGTGATTTAATTATTGTAAATTGGGTTTGAAAAATTCTGTACTAAATGGTGCACATTGAATGTAATTGTAAGCTGCCAAAATGACCTATAATATGTTGTGAATTATATTTAGGTTATGATACAATCAGAATTGGCTTGAATGTTGAGTTTGGTAAGTGTTAAAAGTGATCCTTGATGTGTATGAAAGAAATGCAATAAGGCAGTTTGTGTTTTGGGCCTAGAACTTTAAGTGTGTGGCTCCAATTGGTATGGGACCAATTGGAGGCGAAACTAGGCACAAAATGTGCCAAATTTCATGAAGGAAGCTTGCCAAAAATTCTGCTTGTAAGGTAACTTGAAAAGTGACCAAATCCGGATTAGTGCAATTGAGGCCTGAAAATTGACTATTTGGGTAGCAGTTAGTATTTAGGCTATAACTCACTCAAAACAGGTCCAATTGATATGAAATTTTGACCATGAATAGTTAAGACCCATATCTACAAGTCTTATGAAGACACCAAAACCCAGAAATGACCATAAGCAAGTCAAATAGCTTGTACAAGTTCGGGTCCAAAAAACTGGCCGAACCAAAATTGACCTAAAATGACCTAAAGTGACCAATTTTGATGCATTTTGACCAGCAATAGTAAAATGACCATAACTTGGTCTACATAACTTAGAATGACCTGAAATTTTTCCCCGCGTGCAATAAGACATAGATCTACAAGTTTGTAGTTTTGACCGAAACCCGAAAATCGAGGAAACTAGGTCGTCCGGCTAGGTCAAACTAGTATCCCGGAATCCAGCAAATTGCAAGAAAATGCAATATACAAGAAAATGAATTTGGTAACATGTACCAACCCTAAAAGACTATGGAATGTGACAAATTAGTAACATTAAAACCTAATTTACCTAGAACGCATTGAGGGTCAACATATTAGGTTGACTAAGTAAATAATAGAATTCAGTGAATTAATTATCGAGCATTATCGTTAGAGACAGTTTAAATGAATACTGAAACACTTCAAATTGTGTTTCTCAGTTAGCAAAGACTCAGGGAAAGGGAAGGAAACACTGAGTCAAGGTCGGAAGACGATTATCGAGGTTTGTGCACTGTGACTAATTCTTTTGAATTTTTCAATTGAAATGAATTATGACTATTTGTACATTATTGTTTTAAATTGTGAAATGTGTTTGAATGAATATTTATTGCTTGAAAAGCATTGTAAATAGTTTGAAACTGTGAAAAATTGTTTGAATGATATTGATGGATACTTATTGATTAAAAAACATTGGAAATGATTTGAAATCACAGCTATCATGTATATTGATTGTATTCCTTGCTAGCTTGTCTAGTGGAACGAATTGAATTCCCTCTCTGGCTGAAGTGTTGAGGTGTGTGCCTGTTGATGATGAATAGAATGAGTACTCATATTTTTGCTAGCTAGCTATGTTATTCCTCATTAGCCATCGGCTTCTGGGACGAATTAAATACCTCATTAGCCATCGGCTTTTGGGACGAATTGAACTTTGGAACATGATTAAGCTGTGTGTGATTTATTGATATGTATTGTAAGATTGTGAAATGGAGTTTAAATTCTTATTGACATTCACTGTCTTTTGAATTTAACTATGTTTTGATTTCTGAGATTTATTGTGATATTGTAAAATAGAGTTTAAATTCCTTATGACATTTATTGTCTTGAATTTAACTATGGTTTTACCTATCCACTATTTATATGATTTATGAATTGTGATTTAAAGTTGTATTTGGTAAATGTTGTGCACCACTGAGACATTGTCTCAGGGATAGCTTTCATTCTTTGTCGCGATAGACAAACGAATAGGCAAGGCGTGACTAGAGCTAGAGCATTCAGCGAGAGAGCATCGGGTATATTGAGTATACTCCATTTTGCATTTTGTACTGTAATGTATATTCATTGTACGTATATTTTGTTCTTGGTTTGAGCAGTTGTAAAATAAAATTGTACCTTGAAGTTGTAAAATAAATTATAAGTTATTTTGACTTTTAAAAATTGTACTGTATCTCTTTAATCTCAGTCTTTAAAAAATTATTATGGAATTGAGTTGAGGAAAATATTGTGTTGTTTAACTGTTGGAGTTGAGATTGAGAAATATATTGAAGTGTTTTTTTTACAGGTTTCCTGAAGAACTGTTTTATCCAAAATACAGATGGCACTCTGCCAAAATTTTTTCACAAATTCCTAATAATTCAAATGTGTTAGTTCTATCACTTCAGTTCAAAAAGTTTTTAACACCTGTAAATAGTGCTCACCACTGTAAAAAGAAGTAAGAAAAGTTTTAAAATCCCTTGTAATGTATTTAATGGGTTATCAGTAGACGAAGTTGGTAATTCATTAGGTATACTACGGGATCATGTTATGCCTTACAGAGGGGTAGGGTGTGACAGATCGGGCTCCAACCACTAGAGAAATTGTCCACTTTGGCCATAAGCCTCATGGTTTTGTCCTATAGGTGGAATGGAGAACTTCCCAGGAGGTCACCCATCATAGGATTTCTCTCAAGCGAGCATGCTTAACCCTAGAGTTCTTCCAACTCTCCAGGCCATTCCACCAAAAGGCGCATCTAGTGATTAGTTTCTCCATTTTATATATCATTACTTTTTGAACCCAAGACCAACTCTGTGCTTTATCGATGTGGAATTTGCCTAAGGGACCTTTCTCCCCCCCTTTCGGGACTCAGCGTCCTCGCTGAGGTTTGCCCCACCATCACCCAAGAGGACACGCGAGCGGCTCTGATACCAATTGTAACGATCGGGCTCCAACCACTAGAGGAATTGTCCTCTTTGGCCATATGCCTCACGGTTTTTTCCCATAGGTGGAATGGAGAACTTCCCAGGAGGTCACCCATCTTAGGATTTCTCTCAAGCGAGCACGCTTAACCCTGGAGTTCTTCCAACTCTCCAGGCCATTCCACCAAAAGGCACTTCTAGTGATTAGTTTCTCTATTTTATATATCATTACTTTTTGAACCCAAGACCAACTCCGTGCTTTGCCGATGTGGGATTTGCCTAAGGGACCTTTGGCCCTTTCAGATTAGTCTTGCACAGTTAGTGA
Source organism: Hevea brasiliensis (assembly GCF_030052815.1). Classification (NCBI taxonomy): domain Eukaryota; kingdom Viridiplantae; phylum Streptophyta; class Magnoliopsida; order Malpighiales; family Euphorbiaceae; genus Hevea; species Hevea brasiliensis. Next base: position 45,064,502 of record NC_079510.1, read on the forward strand.
GATAAAGAATGGTTTTTGAGATAAAGAATGGTTTTTGAGATAAAGAATGGTTTTTGAGATGAAGAATGACTTTTGAGATAAAGAATGGTTTTTGAGATAAAGAATGATTTTTGAATAGTAAAGAATTTCGATTTCAAATGGGATTTATGTATAATTGATTTTATTAGAATTAATCTTTATTTTCATAAATTGTTGGAATTACCTTAAATATTTAGATGTGATTTGATAAATTGAAATTTGTGATCAAAATCATTTTATACAAATGATTTATATTATTGACAATGAATATTTTGAGTTTTAGAATTTGATGAATATTCAGATTTCCAAATTATTTGTTATAAATTTTATCAATGTATATTGTACTATGTTTTAAATTATAGTTGTGCACCACTGAGTTCACCACTCAACGATAGCTTTGTATGCTGCCGCAGGTGAAAAGAGCATAGAGCAATTGAGTAAGCTTCTTTGAAGAGACATTCAGATCAGCTCCAGGTATATCCATGTACACAGGTTTTGATGTATGCATGTAATAATATGTATGTAAATTATTTGAGCAGTTGTTTAAAAACTCTTGTAAAATATTTTGGTATGTAATTAAATGTAAATTATTGTAAATGTAAATTTGAGATTTCATTTACCTGTATAGTTTTGTAATATTAATTTTTGAGATAAAGAATGATTTTTGAGATAAAGAATGACTTTTGAGATAAAGAATGGTTTTTGAGATAAAGAATGATTTTTGAATAGTAAAGAATTTCGATTTCAAATGGGATTTATGTATAATTGATTTTATTGGAATTAATCTTTATTTTCATAAATTGTTGGAATTACCTTAAATATTTAGATGTGATTTGATAAATTGAAATTCGTGATCAAAGTCATTTTATACAAATGATTTATATTATTGGCAATGAATATTTTGAGTTTTAGAATTTGATGAATATTCAGATTTCCAAATTATTTGCTGTAAATTTTATCAATGTATATTGTACTATGTTTTAAATTATAGTTGTGTACCATTGAGTTCACCACTCAGCGATAGCTTTGTATGCTGTCGCAGGTGAAAAGAGCATAGAGCAATTGAGTAAGCTTCTTTGAAGAGACATTCAGATCAGCTCCAGGTATACCCATGTACACAGGTTTTGATGTATGCATGTAATAATATGTATGTAAATTATTTTAGCAGTTGTTTAAAAACTCTTGTAAAATATTTTGGTATGTAATTAAATGTAAATTATTGTAAATGTAAATTTGAGATTTCATTTACCTGTATAGTTTTGTAATATTAATTTTTGAGATTTGTAATTAATGAAATGTTTGTTTTATGATTTGATTATTGAGATTTGAATTGGAGGTGAAATGAAGTTTATTGGAGTTGTATTTGAGAAAACATATTGGGAGTGTTTTCCTTTTTGAGGTTTGAAGAACTGTTTTCTCAAAATATAGCTGGCACTTTGTGAAATTTTTGTAAAATTTGAGGAAAAATAAAATGAGACAAAAATTTTAACTAGTTTTCAAATTTTAATTAAATGTTTTAATACCTATTAGAAAATGCTCACCACTTATAAAAATAAGAAAATTGTTTTAAAATCCCTTGTAGGGTACTTAATGAGTTATCGGTAGGTGAAGTTCGGTAGTTCATTAGGTATTCTACGGGATCATGTTATACCTTATAAAGGGGTAAGGTGTGACATGGGCGGTAGAGAAGCAAAATGTCAACCAATACCTGCAATCCTCGCAGAAACCTTTTTGACTCTGACTTATTATCGACGACAAGGTAAGGGAACCATCAAGTGCTGTTCCAATTGCTACATCTTTGGATCCTCAGCCACATATGTCCTTTGCAAACTAAGGGATTAACCTGGTATCCCAACCAGCCTCTCATTGAAAAAATGGCTAGATTAGCAATAAGTCCAAAGAACGAACTACAATGGCAAGAGCAGATTCTGAGCTTCAATAGTCACAACTATTGCTGCAGGAAGTTATGGACTATGAGCCAGCCTATTTTGTTCAGTATAGGGGATAATCATTTGGTACCTTTGGTCGGATTGACCGGATACACAATTTACATCCTAGCTTTGGTAATGAGGCAATTCGGTTCAACCTAGTTCGCCCCCAATGTTGAAGGACTTCATCAAGCTTATTTCTATCATGAACCAGGCAGAGAGGAAGAACTGAAAGTATTTCGCAAATCCTGGGAAAAAGTCGCCATGATTGAACGGTCGCCTAAAGGGCCAAGCACTACGGAAGATTACCTCAGATAGAGAACAAGCAGAGGCTAAGGGTATCAAGTTTTCGAACTAGCAAGGCCTAAGGGAAGCGCTCCTCATCAGGAAGTTCTTTCCGAAGAAGTTAATGCCAAGATGGTTAGCTCTTTATAGAGCTCGAACGCCGAGAACCAGCAATTGCAAGAATGCATAAGGTAGTTGGAAGACTGACAGTAGATCCTAAAAAAGGAGGTAAAAAGGCTCAGGGAAGAAGCAATAGCAAAAAAAGCTAAATTTGAGGAACAAGAAACACGGTGGGAGAAAGAAAAGACCTCGCTTCAAGGTGCAGTAAGAGAGGCAGGAGCTCAGAATGGCAAATTATAAGAGAAACCGAAATATCAGGAAATACTCATGGAAGAATATAAACAGAAAAGCAAAAAGAAGAAGCTTGAATTGAAGGAGTAGGCACAGCTTATCCATGACGTTTTAAAAGAATGTGCTAAAGAAAGGAAAGAAAAAGAAAGGCAAGCAACCCTTCATCAAGAGCTGAGAGAAAATGTTGACCAGTTAGAAAGAATGATAGCACAAGGGAAACAAGAACTCCTGCCAGAATCTAAGCACGCCTTGAAGACATTCAATCCTGCCAGACAAGAAGAAAGACTCTATGAGTATCTCAAAAGATGACATTGCATTTTAAAGAGTCTTCCTGAACCTAGACGATAGCAAAAATGCTATGTATGAACTGTTTGATTAATGAATTGTTTTAAACCATGTTTAGCAAAATATGAATGAATAGTGTAACTCCCGTGGAAACTATCCTCGTTAGGGTTGTGCGCAAAGACGAATGCATCATATGGACAAGTATCATAGACACGCATACGATCCCGTCATTCACTGTTGGACTATCGAGCGATGCCATGATAAAGTTGACACCATTTGCCTTCTGCAGACTCCATTTTGGCAGTTATCTGCCACTGTATCCTTTGTCTAGTTAGGATCTTTAACTCTAATAAAATTTAAAACTAATTTAACAATTTTCCCACAGGAAATCAACATTGCTACGAACAAAGAAAACCCGACCAAGCAAGCAGTTCAGTCAAAAAGAGTGTACTTAACAAGGTCTCGAGCAAAGAAGATAATGGAAGACCAAGAACAAGTGCAAAACCTACAAGGAAAAGTTTCAGAATTGAGAGACCAAGTCTCGAGCTAATGAAACTGATGAAGGAGATGTCCCAAAATAGAGAAACCATTCGACGTACAACAGAATCAAATTTGCCACTAGCTCCCTAACTCCTAACAACGATTGATTCCTATCAAACTTCAACCTCTTTCACCTTCCAGCCTCCTATTCCTGATCCGATGATCACTGTTAACCCAACACTCCCAAATAATGACTTACCCTTTTCTTATTATCCGGCTGTCTCAAACGCCGAATTGCACCCTTCCATACCAATCCCTCTAGTTCACCCTGCCACTTATTTCCCAACTGAGGGAATAGCTCATGCGGTAGGAGGAGAAAGTAGAGCAAGAGAAAATGAGAAGTTATCTACTCTGGAGGAAAGATTAAGAGCTATAGAGGGTCTGAACATGTATGGCTCAGTCGATGTATCTTCACTGAGACTAGTACCAGATGTAGTGGTACCACCTAAGTTTAAAGTTTTGGACTTTGACAAGTATACTGGAAATTCAGACCCCCGCATCCACCTGGCCACTTATATAGCCAAGATGTCATCCCTTACAGAAGATGACAGACTTCTGGTCCACTTCTTTCATGAAAGTCTCTCCAGGGCAGCCTTGCGATTGTGCATACAACTAGATAGGAGCAAACTATGCTCCTGGAAAGATTTGGTTGATGCTTTCCTGAAGCAATAAAAGTTCAATTGTGATGTTGCCCCCACAAGGAGAGACCTTCAAAACTTGGTGCAGAGGGAAAAGAAAAGCTTTAAGGAGTATGCCAAGAGGTGGAGAGAAAAGGAGGCTGAAGTTTATCCTTCAGTGATGGATAATGAACTCTACTCTCTGTTTATTGAGACATTGAAGGCTCCATACTTCAATTTAATGATTGAAAATGCTTTTAACAGTTTTTCTGATATCATCCAAATTGGAGAAAGGATTGAAGCAAACCTCTTATTAAGAAGGTTACAAGAAGTAGTCGGGGAGGGTTCCATGAAAAAGCCTAATAATTTTGGGAAAAGGAAGGAAAGGGATCTCCACTCCATTTCGAGACAAACTCACCTACCACCACAAAACAATCTTTGCCCATACACCCCAGCCCAAAATCTATGTCTTCCAACCCAGAACCCAATGGTAGTGAATGTTCTTCCCCCATCCCCGAGCTATCCTCACCCCCAATGTCCTTCCCAAACCGTCTACAATCCCAGACCTTCTGATCAAAATACTCATTTCAGACCACCTGCTCCTCAACCCAACGTAAGACCACCAAGGAATCCTGATCCACCTCTCCCCCTTTCGCTCAGTGAAATCTACCGATACCTATTGGGTATAAATCAGATAGTGCCCATTCCCCTTGACTCGATTCAGCCACCATATCCTAGGTGGTATGATGCTAATGCCCGATGCAAATATCATGGTGGGGCACTGGGGCATTCAACCGATAATTGTGGAGCTCTTCGGGGAAGTGTGCAGGCTCTGATCAGAAATGGATGGTTAAAAATTGAGGGAAATGGCTCTCTTCCCAATGTCACTTCAAACCCATTACCTAATCATGGTGCAGGCAATGGCGTGAATATGATAGAATCTGGGGATGAAAGTGAAGAATCTCCTTTGGAACCATCCATCGATGTCATACAGCTAGACTCCATGTCTGAGGCACTGATTTCACCAATCACTGAGGGGCAAGAGCTTGATAATTGGGAAGCAGAAGATATCCCCGTGCTTAATCTCGAGTAAAGTACATTTTGTTATCAACACTTGATCATTCTGTCCATGGTGGCAAGTGTAATGTTGTAAATGGACCATTTTCTTATGATTAAAGCATTAATGAATTAATAACGCATTTTGTTTCCAATTCTATTTTCCTTTCGCCATCAAGATCCATTTTTTTAATATATACTCCACTTTCATTTCTCCAGGACCATTGACCAATCCGTAACTAATAATTCAATTGACTCTGAAATTCCATATGTTAACTTTGAAACTCCCATAACTGCCATTGGTTCAAGTGATTCTGAAGAAGAACCTATAGAAGAACGGGGTAAAAGAGATGAGCCTTCCCTGGAGTCTTGTGGGGATGAAATGCACACTATAAATCTAGGGACTGAGGAAATAATAAGGGAACTTAAGGTCGTGAATAACAGGGAATTAGAGAGTATGGTCAGTTTACTCAAGGAATTCATTAATGTATTCTCGTGGAGTTATGATGACATGCCAGGATTGGATCCTCAGATAATAACACATAAAATCCCTCCAATTCCTGGGACAATTCCAATGAAACAGAAGTTGAGAAGAATGAACCCCGACACGTTGCTCAAAGTTACAGATGAGGTCAAAAAGTAGTATGATGCTAGATTCCTGGAAGTGGTCAAATACCCTCAGTGGATAGCTAATATGGTCCCGATAATGAAAAAGGATGGAAGAGTAAGGGTATGTGTTGATTATAGGGATCTCAATAAGGCAAGCTTGAAGGATGATTTCCCTCTCCCATACATAGATGTGCTGGTAGACAATGCTGCAGGATTGGAAAGATGTTCGTGTATCGATGGGGCGTCGGGGTATAACCAAATCCCCATGGATGAAGATGACAAAGACAAAACTGGTTTTATCACCTAGTGGGGGGTATTTTGCTATCGGATCATGCCCTTTGGATTAAAGAATGCCGGAGCTACCTATCAACGAGCCATGGTCACATTATTCCACGACATGATGCATAAGGAAGTGGAAGTGTGTGTGGATGATATGATTATCAAATCCAGAGAGGGAGAAAGTCATGTACATGTGTTGAGAAAGGTGTTCAAAAGGCTCAGGAAGTATCAACTGAAATTGAACCAGGCTAAGTGTGTGTTCGGAGCCAGATCCGGTAAACTATTGGGATTCATAGTAAGCGAGAAGGGAATAGAAGTGGATCCAGATAAAGTTTGAGCAATTCAAGAAATGCCATCACCAAAGACAGAAAGGGAGGTTCGCAGTTTCCTAGGAAAACTGAACTACATCTCGAGGTTCATCTCCAATCTCAGTGCTAAAGCTGAGTCCATTTTTAAACTACTCAAGAAGAATAACATTGCCCAGTGGGATCAAGTTTGTCAAGAGGCTTTTGAAAATATTAAATAGTACCTGTCGAATCCACCTATATTCGTTCCTCCAGTGATGGGAAGGTCATTGATTTTGTATATGAAAGTTCAGCAGAGCTCGATGGGTTGTGTTCTGGGATAGCATGATGACACGGGAAGAAAGGAAAGAGCCATTTACTATTTAAGTAAGAAATTCAATGATTGCGAGTCGAGATACTCATTCCTAGAGAAAACTTGTTGCGCGTTGGCGATGGCAAATCGACTCAAACACTACATGTTGAATCATAAGACGTGGCTCATCTCCATAATGGATCCAATCAAGTATGTATTTGAAAGCCTGTTCATGCCAGGGAGGATAGCAAAATGGCAAGTCATACTATCTCAATATGACATTGTCTACATGACCAGAAAGGCAGTGAAAGGTAGCGTGATTGCTGATCTTCTGGCAGAAAACCCGATCTAGGATTATGAAGCTCTGGATTTCAAATTCCTCAATGAGTATGTTAATGAAATCAACAGTGATGACAAAGAACCAACTGACGTATGGGAAATGTATTTCGACAGAGCGGTTAATTTGTCCAGTAATGGGATTGGAGCAGTTTTGGTATCCCCAGATGGAAAACACTTCCCAATAGCTATCAAGCTAAGGTTCGACTGCACCAACAACATTGCAGAGTATGAAGCCTATGTGATGGGTTTACAGGCTGCCATCGAAATGAAGATCAGGAAGTTAGAGGTGAACGGAGATTCAGCCTTGATCATTTACCAAGTCAAAGGGGAATGGCAAACTAAAGACCCGAAACTGATCCCGTTTCATAAGTATCTCCTAGAACTGATTAAGAAATTCGAAGATATTTCCTTCACTCACCTCAACCGTGACAAGAACCAATTCGCTGATGCCTTAGCCACTCTAGCTGTCATGGCTCAAATGGAAGAGGGACAGACAACGCAGGTGTTACAGATCAAAGCAAGGAGTGAGCTGGTTTACTGCTACATGATCAAAGAAGAAACAGATGGTAAACCTTGGTATCATGACATCCAGGTCTACATCAAAACCAGGGAATATCCTCCCGGGGCAAGAAAAAATGAAAGAAGGATGATAAGGAGATTAGCACTGGGATACTTCCCCAGTGGGAAAATTTTGTATAAAAGGAGCTCCAATGGCGAATTGTTGAGGTGCGTGAATGCAAAAGAAGTAAGGAGGATCCTTTTTGAAACTCATGAGGGGAATTGCACTACTCACGCCAATGGGCATATGATGGCTAAGCAAATTATGAGACGGGGTTACTTCTGGATTACTTTAGAAAAAGACTGCATTGAGTACTTTCGGAAGTGTTATAAATGTCAAATCTATGCTGATCCAATAAATGTCCCACCTCATCAGCTTTTTAATCTTGTCTCACCTTGGCCTTTTGCAATGTGAGGCATCGACGTAATTGGTCCTATTAATCCCAAGGCATCCAATTGGCACAGGTTCATCTTGGTGGCTATTGACTACTTTTCCAAATGGGTTGAGGCAACATCATATGCACATATTACGCAAAATACATTTTCTCAAAATTTTCAAGAATAATATTATTTGTCGATATGGTCTCCCCAGTTAAATTGTCATCGACAATACTAAGAATTTGAATGGCCCAAATATCCGAAATTTGTGTGACCAGTACAAAATTCGGCATCTCAATTCTTCACCATACCGTCCCCAAATGAATGGAGCGGTGGAAGCCGCTAATAAAAACCTCAAGAGAATAATCAGGAAAATGACCGTCACTTATAGAGATTGGCATGATATGCGTCCTTTCTCCCTTCATGCTTATCGGACCTCCATGAGAACATCGACTGAGGCAACTCCGTGCTCACTGGTCTACAGAATGAAAGCTGTTTTGCCTATAGAGGAGGAAGTTCCCTCCCTGAGAATTCTGAAAGAGTCGGGAATCAACGATTCAGAATGGATCTAATCGAGGTTAGATCAGCTGAATCTAATAGACGAGAAAAGACTAGCGGTAGCATGCCATGGACAATTGTACTAAAGGAGAATGGCTAGAGCATTTAATAAAGATGTTCACCCACGCGAATTCCAATCGGGAGATCTGGTTTTGAAAAAGATCCTCCCAAATCAAAATGATCCTCGAGGAAAATGGTCACTAACTTACGAGGGACTCTATGTAGTTAAAAAGACATTTTCTGGTGGTGCACTGATCTTGACTCATATGGACGGCGAAGAATTCCCAAGGCCCGTGAATGCAGATGCTGTCAAAAGATATTATACCTAAAAAAAAAATGTAGGAGTGAAAACCCGAAAGGGCTCTTCTAGTAAAATGTGTGAAAGAGGGCAAAAACCCACAAGGACGCTTTCTACAAAATGAGTAAGGGGTGAAAACCCGAAAGGGCATCCTGAAGAAGTGAGCAAAAAAAAAAAAAAAACCCAAAAGGGCACTCCTAGGACCAAAAAATGGAGAAATAAGAGAGAGAACCCAAGATCAGAAAAGGTAATAAGTCACCACGGCACGAACGTTCATCGGAAGATTACTTTGAATAGTGGCAGTTAAGGGAGCTCAAAGTTAGCTACAAGGAATTCGTGAGATATATTCTTGTACCATTTTCCTTTGAAATTGTACCTTTGCTTTTAAGCCATAATAAAATTGTTCCTTCACTCTAATTTATTTTTCTTATATACCCTCATTTATGCTCTATTAATTCGTTAAAACTTTATTATAAGATTAGGATTTGAACATTGATAGCCTCATGTACTTTGCTATGAGATTTGCAGGGGACGATAGATGGCCGGACGATTGGTTAAACTTTTGAAAAAAAAAATGTAGGAGTGAAAACCCAAAAAGGCGCTCTTAGCAAAATGTGTAAAAAGAAGCGAAAACTAGCAAGGGCATTTTTTTCACTTTCTGCAAAATGAGTAAGGAGCCAAAACCCGAAGAGGCATTCTGAAAAAGTGAGTAAAAGGAGGAAAATTATAGGCCAAGTTTTGGAACTCGTTCTGACCCTCTCCATTAATCATCTATCTTCGGGACCTTGTTAAGTACATTTTGATTGGAGGAACATCTTGTAATAGGTTTGCTTTGCTTTGTATTTAATTTCCTATCATCAACCTCTAGTTCCTAGATTTAAGTTAATTTTAATTTTCCGCATTTAATTTTCTGTCATCAATCTCTGGTTCCTAGATCCAAGTTGATTTTAATTTTTCGCATTTAATTTCCTGTCATCAACCTCTGGTTCCTAGACCCAAGTTGATTTTAATTTTTAGTATTTAATTTCCTACTATCAACCTCTGGTTCCTACATCTAAGTTAATTTTCAACATTTAATTTCTTGCTATCAACCTCTGGTTTCTAGATCCAAGTTGATTTTAATTTTCAACATTTAATTTCCTGCTATCAACCTCTGGTTCCTAGATCCAAGTTAATTTTAATTTTTCACATTTAATTTCCTGTCATCAACCTCTAGTTCCTAGATCCAAGTTGATTTTAATTTTCAACATTTAATTTCCTGCTATAAATCTCTGGTTCCTATATCCAAGTTGATTTTAATTTTTAGCATTTAATTTCCTGTCATCAACCTTTGGTTCCTAGATCCAAGTTGATTTTAATTTTCCACATTTAATTTTCTGTCATCAACCTCTGGTTCCTAGACCTAAGTTGCTTTTAATTTTTGGCATTTAATTTCCTGCTATCAACCTCTGGTTCCTAGATCCAAGTTGATTTTCAACATTTAATTTCCTGTCATCAACCTCTGGTTCCTAGATCCAAGTTGATTTTAATTTTCAACATTTAATTGCCTGTCATCAACCTCTGGTTCCTAGACCCAAGTTGATTTTAATTTTCAGTATTTAATTTCCTGTCATCAACCTCTGGTTCCTAGACACAAGTTGATTTTAATTTTCAGCATTTAAGTTCCTGCTATTAACCCCTGGTTCCTAGATCCAAGTTGATTTTTAACATTTAATTTCCTGTTATCAACCTCTGGTTCCTAGATCCAAGTTGATTTTAATTTTCAGCATTTTAATTTCATGCTATCAACCTCTGGTTCCTAGATCTAAGTTGATTTTAATTTTCAGCATTTAATTTTCTACCATCAACCCCTGGTTTCTAGATCCAAGTTGATTTTATTTTTCAGTATTTTAAATTCCTGCTATCAACCTCTGGTTCCTAGATCCAAGTTGATTTTAATTTTCAGCATTTTAATTTCCTATCAACCTCTGGGTTCAAGATCCATGTTGATTTTAATTTTCAGCATTTAATTTCCCATTATCAACTTTTGAGTTCAATACCCAAGTTGATTTTAATTTTCATCATTTAATTTCTTTTTGATCGTTGGTTTCAATATCCCAGCCGACCAAAATATGATTCTGAATCTTCAAATAATTCCTATACAAGAGAATTTCATTCTCTTTAATAGAAATTATGTAAAGAGGGGCAGCTGTAGACACTATATTTTGGCCAACCTTCAAAGGCAAGGGGTCTTTTAAAATCGAAACTTTATTATTCGTTCTCTACCAATGTCCCAATCACAGGTAGCTTTTCCAAACTTACAGATTGCTCATCCCTGGAACAAATCGATCTCACGTTCAAGTTAGATTGTTTTTGGATCTCTTGGTCTTTATCAGATGAGTTCAAGTCAACATTGGGTCTCCGGACCATCCAATCTTGCCTACTGATATTCTCCGATCTCTCTATACAAATATTGCAGAACTTCATTTGGCTAATGTTGTGGTTGGGCTTCTCGCTTGAATGCCCCAGATATTCCTTAAAATGAATGTAACACCCCTATTTGTATAGCCTGGTATATTTCACTGTTCCGGTGACCGGTGTCGGTCCGGACAATTAAGGGGATTAGAACCACACTTAAGACAACTAGATAAACCATAAACATAAATAATTAGTAATGTTCAAGTAGTTAAGTATAAATAAGAAAAACAGAACATAAGGAGTTAAACGAGCCGAGAGTCACAGCGATGAGTGACCTTCTCGGGAACGACTGCGAAGTAGTTTTAAACTCAAATTTCGAACCGTAAAAAGTGACGCTGCGGTCCTTAGGACCCTTATGAACACAGTTGAAAAGAGAAAATCATGAAAAAGAACTGTTAAGCCAGTCAAATAATTAGGTCAGGGAGCCGGAAGAAATATGGAATTACTTGCAAACCGGGATGAACCGGCGAGGGGCAATTTGGTCAATTGACCCAGAGTGACTCTGACCTAATCACAAATAAAATTGGAGAAAAGAAAATTTCGAAATCGAGAATTAAATTAAAGAACTAATAGAAAAATAGAAAAAAAAGAGAAAAATGAAAAAGTAAAAAGGGTGATGACATCATGCATGACATCATGCATGATGCCATAAAAGGTATAATTAATAAATTAATTAATTAGGTTTTTTGTGGTCTTCCATAAGCAAAATAGATAAAAAGAAAAAAAAGAAAAAATAAATAAAAACCCTTCTTCTCCCTTTGTTGCTGCCCCATTTTCTCCCAAAACCCTCCATGAGAATTCCTCCATTTAAGCTTACACTTAAGCTTTAATTCCTCCCCTCAACCTTAACAACTCCCCTAAAAACCTTACTAGAGCTTACTATTGCAACTTAAGAAGAAGATTGAAAGAAGAAAGGGGCATAAAAGATTGAGATTTGAGGATCTAAGCAAAGGTTAGTCTCTTAACTACCAATTAGTTGATTAAGTGTATAATTAGTTGTTGAAATGAGCTTAGAAACTAATAAAATGAAATGAAAATATGTGGATAGACCAAACTAAAATTTTGGCCTGTTGAAGGGGAGTATGATTTTGTATGGTTTGATGGATTTAAATGTGTTAGTAAACTTGCATGAGAATGGTAGTAAGTTGAAAATGCATAAATGTGAATAAATGCAACATTTTAGTGTGATTAGGGTTTGGAGGCCTAGGGTTTTGAGACAAAATTTGGAAAAATGAGTAAATGGCATGTTTGACCTATTGTGAAGAGAAAAATGGTCAATAATGACCAAAGGAGATGTGTGGGAATTGTTAGAATGGAAGTCAAATTCGTAGGGTAAATGGTCATGCTGCTGGCAGCATGACTAAGCCAACTTTGAAGGACCAAAACAGAAATTTTACAAGTCTAATTGATATGCCACCAATTGGGGATGAAAATAGACATAAAATGACACAATTTTCATTAAGGAACCATGCTAAAAAACTGACCAAAACCTAGTGAACCAATTGACCAAGGTTGGTTAAGAGCGATCACATCAGCACAAACTGACCAAATGAACAGTAATTGTTCATTTGGTCATAACTCGAGCTAGGAAAGTCAAAATGACCTGAAATTTTACCAGTAATTAGATAAGATATAGATCTAAAACTTTCATGAAGAACACCAACCCAAATTATGCCATTAACCTAATCAAATTATTGAGAAAGTTGAGTTACTGAACCTATAAAACTGCATGATTGCCATTTGAACAGTAAAGTTTCAATGGCTATAAGTCTCTCTAGAAAACTCCGATTTAGGTGAATCTTGAACCGATGGAAACCTAAGACATAGTAGAACATTTCGTATGTAGGAAATTAGACCAAATTACAGACTTAACTTGATCAAATTATTGAACAAAGTTGGATAAAAAATCTGCCAGAACCAAAATTGCAGCATGAGCGATTGCGTAAACAAGAATCGTATTTTGGCTATAACTTGAGCTACAAAACTCCAATTGGGGTGATTCAAAAAGGAGAATAAACTTAAGACAATGGGAAACATTTTCTATGAAGAAAAGTTTGCCAAATTCCAACAATAAAGTGACCAATGGAACAGTGCAACTTAGGACTGCAAAACTAAAATTTACCAAATTTGCCTAAAAGACTTAGGATTTGAGTAAACAACCAAAACCAACTAGTTTAGTGACCAAAATGTGGTATGTGGGTGAAGTTGGAGTTTCCATACCTATTAAGCCTTAGAAAGTCAACTATTTGACTTGAATAGTGTAGTGAATAGTAACCCGAAACACAAAAATTTCGAGAACGTCGAATTTAATACGTTAGGACTAGGTAAATGTGAAGCTAAATTTATTTTCGATTTATGTTAAGTTCTAGTACTGAAACATTGTAAAATTGTGTGTTTCAGTTGAAAAGAATACTGGAAAAAAACTCGAGGAACCGAGTCAAGGCCAAGAGGCGACTCGCTTGAGGTTTGTGCACAACGTATACTTTTTATAATCATCTTTTGCATACTGTTTTGAACAATGTGAAATATTGAATTATGGCATTCTTATGATGTTTTGATTTAAATTGTTGAAAGTTATTATGTATATTGAAATGACAGTGTTTAGCAAATTGTTAAGATAAGTTTTGAAACCACAGTGTCATGACCATATATTTGAACACCTCACTAGCACGACTAGTGAAGGTAATTAGTTTCGAATTTTGATTCCTTCTCTGGAGAAGTGTTGAGGTGTGCCAGTAGAAGAGGATGTGAATGGATATCCATATATTTGAGCTAGCTAGCCTTATAATGTGATTTCTCTTTAGCCTCTGGCTATTGAGATTCTATTTGTTTCGAATGGCATGATCTAACTGTGGGTTTTATGAAATGTATTTTGATACTTCGAAATAAACTTGGTTTGCATTAAAATTACATAATTCATGTTTTGTGTTTAATGCTTATGTTTAATCAAATTTTTGAATAAATGTGATTATATTCTGCATAAAGATTATTTTAGTATGTTGTGCACCACTGAGTTCTAGTACTCAGCGATGGCTTCTATTGCTGTCGCAGATACAGAGACTAGAGGAGCAGCAGACTGAGCTGCTGAGGTGTGAAGAGCTATCAGCTTAAAGTCATCGGGTATAATTTATACCCTAATTGTAAATATTTCTTTTCATGTATGTATTGCATATAAATGTATGGATGTGCAAATGGGTCTTGAGCAGCTTGTACAAAAATTTGTAATAAAGTTTAGTTTGTATTTCTTTTGATGTAAATTTTGTAAGAATGTACATAAATTGTATTGTCTCTAATGAAATATGAGTACAATTATTTTATTTTATTTAAATGAAATGTATTGCTAGTATGCTGAGGATTATTGAATTTTGAACTTGAGAAATTTATTGAAATGATTGTGAGAATTTTTGAGTTTGATTGTGAAATCGAAGTAGTGGTTGAGAAAAACTTTTAGAAGTGCTTTTTACAGGTATTTGAAGAACTGTTTTCTCAAAATACAGACAGAACTCTGTCAAAATTTTTATAAAAATTGAGGAAAAATAAAATGGGCCAAAACTTCCAACTAGCTTTCAACTTAATTACATATTTTAAATACTTATTAGAAATGCTCACCACTTATCAAAAATAAGAAAATTGTTTTAAAATCCCTTGTAGGGTACTTAATGAGTTATCGGTAGGTGAAGTTCGGTAGTTTATTAGGTATTCTACGGGAACATGTTATGCCTTACAGAGGGGTAAGGTGTGACAATGAAGTTAAGGTTTCTATCTGGTCTAATAATGTTTCCAATCTTAAAAGTTCAAGTCCATGTCAAATCTCTGCAATTCTAATATTTTAAAGTTTCATCCGATATTTGGTCATGACTTAGTCCAATCTCATGCTTATGTGTAATGTTTTTCTGATCTCTTATCTTTTGATTAATAGTCTCTCTAATGTTCAACTACATTCAATCAAGCAAATACTCAGACAGTTTGGATAATTTCCGACCTCATCAAGAAATTGAATATAAAAGACTTTAATTCATTCCAAAAAATAAAATATACAAAGCAATTAGCAAGGGGGATCCTCTTCGCCCTGTTTCCCGGTTACATTCCCCTCTCTCCCCTCATCCTCTGGCTCTTCATCGCTGTCCCCTTCGACCTCTGGGATGAGCTTATCCATCTAGGAGAAGTCCTCCTCAGAATAATGCTTCTTCAGTTCGGCCAGGAGGTCGTTATGGGCGTTCACATATGCCCCAGCCTCTTTTGTAGTGCTTTCCTATTCCTTTGCCCGGAGCTCCTCCTCCTTCGCCCGAAGCTCCTCCTCCTTCGCCTGAAGTTCCTCAGAAAAATGAGCTAGATCAGCAAATCGATCAGCCCGGGAGACTTTAAGTTCTCACTCCACTTTAGCTATCCTCTCCTCGTAATATTTCACCCGATCTTCCAGTTTAGCGATGTAATCATTGGCAGATGAGAGCTGAGCCTTTATAGCTGAGGCATCCTGGACCACCTTAAGAATTTTCCTCCTTAAGGCATGGGCCTTTTCTCTGATCATGTGCTGATTTGCAATGGCCTCCAAGCCCAAACTCATTGTTTGATTTAAAATATCGTCAATACTCTCCTCAGCCAATAAGTTTCGATCTTCTTGGAAGTAAATGGAAGCGCCCATGAGCTTGGCGAGACCGAGATTCCCTCGGGTGGAATAGTTCCTTTCCAGCGATTGGAAAAGGAGTTGAGCTCCTCAGGAGAGTGTTCTAACAGTAAGGCCAAAGGACTCCCCTTCTACATTGGAAGAGATCGGAGGAGGCGGACACTCAATTTGCTGAGACGGAGGGGGAACGACTTCTACTTCAGAGATCGACTATTCTTAAGGTTGAGGAGGGGAGCTCGGTACTTCTACCAAGTCTCGTTGAGGCGTCTGAGCAACAATGGTAGTAGTCTCTTTCATTGCCTGTACCTTTCGGGAGACCTCCCTCTTTCCCTTGCGGCTCTTTTTAGAAACGTCACCACTCGCCATACCTGCACAAAGAAGAAGTTAGTGAGTTCGCTAATATTGAGAGGCTAGAGATATAGATTGTACCAGGACTGAGGTCAGAGAGCTAAAGCTCGTAGTCTTCATCGGTGATCAGCCGCATCATCCACCACTTCAGTTCAGCCATGATTGCATCTAAGCACGAGAATTTATGGGTGGATGCCTGAATCTTTAACTCTTTCACCATAGCGTCTTCGTCCTTATTTAAGGTGAGCTTCTTAGGGAGTTGATGGACCAAATAGTTCCAATTACATGGGATCCCATCAAAGCCATTCTGATCCTTAGTCCTAAGGATGAAAAACCGATCCTTCCAGTTCTTCAGCGAAGAAGGGAGATCGATAAAAAGCATGCAGTTTAGCTTTGCCTGAAAGAACTAGAATTCGTCATCCTTTCTTCGGGAAAGTCTATGCAGCTCGGCAAAGACCTTAGCCATGGGCTCTAGTCTCTTAGCTCGGCAAAGGCCTCTGAAGGCTATTAAAGTTCGCTAGGATTTCGGATGTACTTGAGCTACTGAGACGTAGTGGAACTTTAGGACGGCTTTGTAAAATCCATCAAGGGGAAAACGGAGCCCGGCCTTCAACTGCTCCTCAAGCACTACGATGAGATCGCCTTCTTAAATTTTAAATAGAATACACTAAGAGATCGGGGGAGAGTTCTTACCCGAATTCTCCGCCAACATCTTAATAAAATATGTGGAGATCGGAGGAGAGTTCTTATCCGAAATCTCCCACTTAAATTCTTAACAAAATACATCAAGAGATCGAGAGAGAGTTCTTACCCGAATTCTCTTAGCTTAAATCCAAACTAAAATATCACAACTTTAATATTCGAATTAACTTCCAGCAAAAATCCGTTACACAACGCCTATTCACTGAAGGGTCATCTCATGTACTCATGTTATTGGGCGACCCTAAATAGTGAAAAATCAAATATTCCTTTTATCCACACAAAGGATTAACATCATCATCCTACCCCCCTGAATTACCAATTTATAAAGAGCATGATATTAAATCAGCTTACCTTCGTTGAGGGACGAGGTGGGGTGCCTAACACCTTCCCCACCCATATACGGACCCCGAACCTAGAATCTCTATTTTCAAAGTGGATTTTAATTTTAAAAAAATGGTTTTCTTTAATTTCCCTTATAATTAAAGTGGCGACTCCTCAGTTTTCCCACTTCGGTGAGAATTCGTCCGGCGACCGTAAAACCCTTGCGACATTTGGAAGAAACAATTAATTAGTATTTGATCCCAGCACTACTTGTTTTTATGTTAGTGTTAGAATTATATATTCTGTTGCTATTCCTTTACATGGGAATAAATTTTGATGCATTAGTGATTTGTCCTTTAAGATAAGGATTTCGATAATAAGTGTAATTGAAATTAGTTTTGGAAGAGTTTATCAATGAAAAGTATTTGCTAGCACACAAGAATTTATAAAGCTAATTAGTTAGCCTATTTAATGTAAAGCAAGAGGACCTAAAAGTAAGTTACAGTAATAGAATTACTCTAGATGAGGGGGCAAAGATGTTACTGCTAGTAATTGTCAATGTATATGGTCATCAGAATAAGTTCTGGATATTAGTGAATGCGAAAAGGATAAGATATAAAAAAGTTTGATCTATTGGAATGTATCGTAGTAACTATGCAATGTTCTTAATGTTTGTACTGTAAGCTGCAGATTACAGTACTGACTTGAGATTATTGTGTAGAGCTATGTACTACTCGATAGTGTACCAAGATAAGAATAGTTACAAACGACATCTCTTTTGGTATAGTTATAACAATATAAAGTTTTCTTATTGGAAATGAGTTTGAAAATCCTAACCCAAGATTTAAAACTCTAAAGTTAGAATATCGAAAGATTATAGTTTAGTACAAAAAGGAAGCAATGATTGCATATCAGTGTAAAACAAGTTATAGAATATTAATAGATAAAAGAGTTGTGGAAGTAAAAAATTAGAATAGTTTGTGCAAATGTAATAAAGGAACGTTATGAATATTAGTTAAAGTGTTAACTAGAATGGTTGAAGGACCAAATCAAAGTAATATTGAAGTATAACGGATTTATTAGGGATGATAAGAGGTGCTAAATCATGACTTGACAGTCAAGTTAAGGAAGAAGATAAGATTAAGGAATAAAATAATTAAAGTTAAGTTGTGGAATGAAAAAAAACAAAAAACAAATAGAACAGTAATGTAACACCCTCACTGTAGCAATTCCGTAAATTCTACTATTCCGGTGACCGGTGTCAGTCTGGACAGTTAGAACGTCTGGAAAAATATTTAGACTAGAGTAAGGAGTCATAAATAACTCAAATATTAATAAGAAAAATTTAGGAAAAATTTTAGAAATAAAATACAACCAAGTTAAATGAGCCGGTGCCCTAGCGATAGGTAACCCAGTGAGAAGTTGCAGTCTTCGCAACTAGAAGCCCTAAACTTGGGAGAAAATTCATGAAATAATTTTTGGGATTCCAGAGAAGAGTCATTGAGGTTTCTATGGCATTAGAATGCCAAGAAAATGCTTAGAAAAAATTTTCAATCGGTACAGACAATTATAGTTTGTTAAGCTAAACGGAGGACATTTTGGTCATTTCGTTTTCAGAGATAATTTTTTGCCGACTTGTCCAGTTAATTAAATAATTATTATGATATAAAATATGAATAAATATTACTAAAAATTAAATTGGAAATGAGTAGAGAAGAGAAGAAAAGAAAATAAAAGAAAATGCTAATTATGACATCATATGATGTCATTTAAATTTTCTCCACTAATCACAATTTATTAAACTCATTAAAAGGGATAAGGAAGACCAAAAATTGACAAATAATCTGTATCTTCAACCTTTGGGCAGCCAAAAACGTAGAGAGAGAGAGAGAGAGAGAGAGAGAGAGAGAGAGAGAGAGAGAGGAAAAAAAACTCCATGGAAGCTTGATCAAGCTTGAGCTAACCCACCCAAATCACCCCAAAACCCTAGCTTTCCTTCACAAATATTTACCCTTACACATAGAGCAAGTCTTGGGCAGCAAAAAGAAAGAGAAAAAGAAGATTTCTCAAGCTTTGCAAATTAGCTAAATCAAGATTAGTGCCTATAATCACTTCCATATCTTTTAATCTTTGTTAGGAAGACAAGTTAAATGAGAATTTATTGTAAAATTGAACAAAATAATTATATTGAAGTGTGTACGAAAATTTGCAGCCATGAGAGAAGGATGAGATTTGTTGATTTGTATGACTTGAATTGTTTATAAGTGGTCTGTGATGAGATAACTTGAGTTAGATGTTGAACCATGTGTGTTGGATGTGTTAGATGACATGAAAAGCATGAAATGGACACTTGGGAATTAGGGTTTGTGAAAAAATTGGAGTTTTGCTTATGAAATGGTATATTAACCTTGTAATGGTCAATTAGTGACCATTTGAATATGTGTGAGGAGGAATTGAAGTGAGTGAGGATAATGGAGTTGAGTTTAGGCATGCTGCCCTTGGTGACCTATAGGACTGATTGTGAGTCCAACAGGTTTGGGTAGCTATAAATGTAGTTGTATAGGTTCAATTGGTGCAAAGCCAATTGGAAATGAAACTAGACACATAATGGCATAACTTTGGTGAAGAAACCCTACCCAAAAAACCAAACCAAGTTGACCTAAAAATTACCCTAATCCCGGTGACTTGCATTCTGCTTGTGCAAAATAACCAAATAAATAGTATTTATTCATTTGGTCATAACTCAGTGTAGAAAGGTCCAATTGACCTAAAATTTTACCAGCAGAAAGCTGAGACATAGTTCTACAACTTTTATGAAGAACACAAATCCAAATTCTGACCATAACCTAGTCAAATTGCCAACTAAATATAGGTCACCAAATCTAACAGAACCAAATTGCCCAGAAATTCTGGGTACCGGTCAATCCGGCCAGTTATGGTAAAATGACCATAACTTAAGTTACAAAACTCCAAATGGAGTGATTCAAAAAAGGAAATGTAACTAGACACAATAAGGAACAACTTTTATGAAGACAATTTTATTAAATTCCTACTGTACAAATGAACAATGGAACAATAAACCTAGGGTATGAAATCTGAAAATTTTGAATAACATAGGATAAGCTTTGAAATGGTATTGGAAATCAATACCAACAAAAATAAAATGCAAAATGTGGTATCTTGGTGAACTTAGGTTCAATAAATTTATTATGTATTAAAAGTCAACAATTTGAGTGAATAGTAATGTGAATAGTAATATAAAGACACAAAGTGTAAAAACTATATTGTTAAAGGGAAATTAAGGCCATAAATTTGAAATCCATAAAATGTTCATGAATTGCTTGAAATATGAAAAGTAAGTCACCTAATTGATGTGAATAGGTAGTTAGGGCTTATATGCCCATCATAAATTGAATTCATAAAATGTATAAATGAGAAAGGAAAAATGTTTTGAATACAATGGTACATGTGAACCATTGTTTTGAATTGTGATCAATATGAATAACATAATGAATGAATAAATGAATCATATTAATGTATGAATGAGACATTAGTTCTCATTATTGTAGAAAGGAAAAGTACTTTGAGTACAATGATATAAAAGGATAATTGATGTGAATTGTGATCATATATATGATCAAATGAATGTATACATTATAATTGAAAATTATTATGAAATAATGAAGTCATAAAACACAATATAATAATATTTAATGATATTATATGCCCTTGTATTGCCTAGACATATATGTCAGATTGGATAGTTTGGCATGTCAATAGGGTATTATTTTAGCAATACTGTGAAAGGCTTTATGCTCGTATTCATGGCTTTATGCCCGTATTCATGGCTTTATGCCCGCATTCATGGCTTTATGCCTGCACTCATGGCTTGATGCCTGATTATGTGTTATCATAGCTTTTTAGCCATACTGACTGCATACGTGGTTGATGTTCTGCGTCCCCTGGTATGACGGCCCGAGGTACCACGGTGTCCAGTGCCAATGACCCGTTATCCAGTTTAGTCATCCTGTCGTAGGTTACTTGGATAGTCTAATTTATTAAAATAAGTTATGAATATTAGCAATTAAAAAATGCTAGAAAGTAAATAAATGATAAGAAGTTCTGAAATAAATTAGATTAGCTCTAAAAATTTATTCCTTAGAATGATTTGAAGTAAATTAAATTAATTCTAAAAATTTTAAATATTACGAAATGATTGTAAACAACTTAGAAAGTATCAAGAAAGTGATAAAAAGACTAGTTGAAGAATTATAATTTAAATAACATTACAAATGTGACTTTCATAAGAATATAAGTATAAGTATAAATTCTAGATTTATTTGTACATTATATAAATAATTATTGTAAAATTATGAAAGAAGTGATTCTAGAGAGCAACATAAATGACAAAAGATATAATGTATGAAAAATTTCATATGAACCCAGTAAAATTCTTAAGTATATAAAATATGCTCCAATTATTTTTACTTGTTATATTGTTTCTTGTTATATTATTGCACCACTAAGCAGCAATGCTTAGGGCGATGGATTTGTTTCCTTGCGCAGGTACTGAAGTTAAAGCTCAGCGAATACTAAATAGAGATTTTAGAGTCTGATCTGCAGAGTGTTCAAGGTTGTCACCTCCTTGGCAATGCATGTAGATAGGGCCCATATAGATCATATTATGTATTTTGTTTATTATAATTAGTTATTATTTGTAATGTAAACTATGAATTGTATATTGAAATATAGATTATGGAACTGTAATTATTTTGTAGATCATGTAAATTATGAATTTATGTAATAAGTCTGTAAATCATGTAAATTAATGAAACTTGAGAACTTATATATATAAATTGTGCATGAATAGAAATACATGGAAATGAATATGAAATTGAGATATATGAATGAGATGTAAATAATGAGAATAATTGATGAGATTTTTATTATAAAATATTATTGAAATTTTCAAACAGGTGAATAGTAAAACACGTCAAACGATAATAAAATAGGAAAAACTCCGTTGGTTTCTCCGTAAAAAAATAATCGATATTAAATATAACGAGAATAAAATTTTTAAAGAAATAAAGTAAGATAAGTTAGGGTTCTCCGGCATCGAATGTAGCACGCCTTGCTCGTCTACACTGTAGTCGGGTGAGGGGTGTTACAAATAAGAAATGAGAAAAACACTACATGAGGAATTGCCACTAGGACAAACAACCTACTTAAGACGCATAATGATATCCTGAACTATTCTAACAAGAAAGAAATAAGTTAAATAAAAGTAAACAAGATAGTGCAAAATAGTACATAGGCCTGGGTCATAAATTGAGATGGTAAGATAATGGTTATGGACCTATGGCCGATAAAAAGATAAGCAGTTCATATATGACCAACAAGGTCATTTAAAAAAAAAAAAGACTACAAAGGAAAATAATTGCTAAAACAACAACAAGCAAAGACTAAAATATTCCAAACTAAACTGAAAGTTACATCAAATAATCAAGAGATTTGATAAGAAAAAGAGTAAAACTAAGTTCTCACCCATAGGATTATACGAGGTCCTAGAAAAAGTAGATCTATTAGCACACAGATTTGTTTACCTTTAAAATTGAAATAAATTTGAATCTAACTTATGACAGAAGCTCATAAGAAACTTGGCACACGAGGTGAGCAATCGATGAGTAAATAGTATTGGTTAAAGTGCTATGGACCATTATTTAGACTATGAAGCCACATAGAAATGTGAGGAAAACATGAGAAAATAATACGTATAACTATTTAAGAACGGATAGTGGGCACAATTTCGAGGAGGAAATTTTTTTTAAGGAGGGGAGAATTGTAACACCCTCACATTGGACACTCCGATACAGTCTACTGTTCCGGCGCCTGATGTTTGCCCAGACAGTCAAGACGTTTGGAGCTATATCTGTGACATTCAGAAAAGTCATAGATAAAAATGAAATAATAATTATAAGAAGGGAAAATGAAAATGAAGAAATCCAAGCATAATAGTTAAATGAGCCGGGGGTCACGGCGATGGGTGACTACACCTGAAAGTGACTGCGAAGTCAACTGTAACCCTAAATTCATACGGGACATTATGACACCGCATTCCTAGGAAAAATTGCGAAGCTAGGAAAAATGTGAAAATCACAGAAAAATGTTGAGAACCAGATCAAATAATTAGGTGAGGGTTCCAGAAGAAATACTGAATTAATTACAAACCGGATCAGATCGGCGAGGGACAAATTGGTCAATTCACCCCTAGAGGTGATTTACGACCTAAATGTCCAATAAAATCGGGAAAATGAAAATTTTGAAATGTAGATTTAAATTAAAGAACCATGGAAAAACTAAGGAAAAAGAAAAAGAAAAGAAAATAAAGAAATATGACATCATCAAGCGTGACATCATAAAACAAATATAACAATTATTTAATTAAATCATTTTTATGGATAAATATTAAAGTAAAGATAAAAACCATTAAAAAACAAAAAAATCCTCATTTTCTTCCAAATGGCCGGCTCACCATCTTCTTCCTTTCTCCCTCATATTTTTTCTTTCCTCCATTAATGAATCTTAGAGCTTACAAACACTAAATTTTCACCATAAAATTTATAGCTCCAAAAACAAAAACTTCATATTTGCTTATGGTGAGAAGATTAAAAAGGAAAGATTGAAGAAAGATTGAAGTCACAAGAAGAAGGAAAAGCAAAGTCAAGGTTAGTGTTTAAACTTATAATTTTTTTAGTTAAATTCATGTTTATGTAGTTGGATTAACATAGAAATTGTGAAAAATTTAAACAAATTACACATGTTAGACCAATTGGGGAATTTCTGGCAACCTTAGGGGAAATAGTATTTGCTTGAGTTTGATGCAATTGGTGGTGGAATTAAGTATAATTAAGTAGGTAGAAGTAAGTTATACACTTTAATTTCATTGATTGAATGAATTGCAAAATTTGGATTCTTGAAATTGGGAGAAGAATTGGAGAAAATGGTCAATTGATGCAATTAACCCTAATTGAGGTTAGAAATGGTCAATTGAGACCAATTGTGATGTGTTTGAATTAGTGAAAATGAAATGCAATTCGGATTAGTGAAGGGTCCTAATCTGGCAGTTTGACCTAGGTCCCTTTCAGGGACCAAAACTATAATTCTGCCAGCCCAATTGATATAAGGCCAATTGGATATGAAAGTAGACACATAATGCCACAATGTTTGTGCAGAAACTATTCCTAGAAAATGACATTAAGATAGTGAACAATTAGATTAAACCCGGAATTGGCACACTGCCATTGTGCAAAAATGACCAAATGAATTATTTGGCCATAACTTGGCCGAGGCAGGTCCAAATGACCTAATTTTTGAACCATTAGAAAGCTATGACATAGTACTACAATTTTCATGAAGAACACAACCCAAATTCTTCCCATAACTAAGTCATTTTGCCACCCAGAGTTGGTTGCCCAAAATTGCTAGAAACAAAAACCTGCCCAGAATTCTGGGTAGATACCAATCCAGCCAGCCTTAGGATAATGGCCATAACTTGGGCTATAAAACTTCAAATGGAGTGATTCAAAAAAGAATTAAAGATAAGACATTAAGGAACAACTTTGATGAAGGAAAGTTAGCCAAATTCCCACTGCAGGCAGACCAATGGAATAGTACAAACAAGTAACCCAAAACTGAAATTTTGATATTTAACCCTAATAGACTTTGAATTGAATTTGGCAATTAATGCCAATAAAAACATGACTCAAAATATGATATGTGAGTGCAATTAGAATTAATAAACCTATTTAGTAGGAAAAAGTCAACATTTTGACTGAATAACGCAATGAATAGTGACCCAAAATGTAAAATTCAAAGGATACCAATTTAAGTAAATTTAAGGCTACAACTAAGTAGGCATTAAATAAATTAATGGATTTATTATGAGATATGATACTGAAATATTGTAAACTGTGTGTTTCAGTTGAAAAAGAAACTGAAAATGAATCTTCAAGGAAAAACCAAAATTTGGAGTAAACTAGTCAACAAAGAGGTTTGTGCACAACTAGTGTTTTTATTGGTTATGTTTCTTTATATGTCTTTTGACTAAATAATTTTATTTCTTATTGTATTATGTTTATTAAATATTGAATTTATCTCAACAATTATTAAAATGTGTTATGGTATGAATGGGTTTAGTTTTGTAAAAAGTGATTTATAATATTATTTTATATCTTACTATAGATGCTTGACTAGATTATTACCCATCTCCCTCATTTGTTGAGGAGACAATGGAGTTAGCTTTGTTTTATTTTGAATACCATGGTATGTGTACAGGCTTAGATTCTCCTCTTATTAGAGGTTAAATTTAAGTTTTTTGTTGGCCCTTTCGGAAGTTTTATATTGTGTTGTGTATTGTGCATGATAATTCGACCTCCCCAAACATAGAGAGTTAGAATCCCGATTCGACCTCCCCAACCATAAGGAATTAGAATTGCCCCGAGGATGGCCCTTACGAATTAGTCTTGCATAGTTAATGAGATAAAGAATGGGTTTTGAATAGTAAGAATTGTGATTTCAAATGGGATTTATGCATAATTAATTTTATTGAAAGATTTATTTCCATAAATTACTGGAATTACTTAAAATGTTCAGTTATGATTTGATAAATTGAAATTCTTGAGCAGAGTTGTTTTAACAAATGATTTATTTTATTGGCAACGAATATTTTGATTTTTGGAATTTTGATTGAATTTCAAGATTTTCAAATTCTTTGCTAAAATTTTGGTAAGGTATTGTATATTATGTTTTAAATCATGGTTGTGCACCACTGAGTTCACCACTCAGCGATAGCTTTGTATTCTGTCGCAGGTGAAAGTAAAGATAGAGCAGCCGAGTGAGATTTCCGGTAGTTACGCCTTGAATACTCATTGGGATAAACTTCGGGTATATTAGAGGTATATCTTTGTACATTAGATTTTGATATAAGTATGTAATTATATGTATGTAAATTGTTTGAGCAGTTGTACAAGAACTTTTGTAATATTATTTTGGTATGTAATTAAAATGTAAATTATTGTAATATTCAAATTTATTTCTGAGTTTTGTAACCAATGTAAATAATTAAATTTTTGTATTTTGTGAATGATAAATTATTCTTTTTTTGAAATGAGATGCTTCGAATTGCGATTGATTTTGAGTTGAGCTTCTTGTATGAGATTGTGAGATGAAATGAATTTGTATTGGAGTTATGGTTGAGTAAAAATATTGGAAGTGTGTTTCTTTTCAGGTTTTGAATAACTGTTTTTTCAAGCCGGTACTTTGCTGAAATTTTTGTAAAAATTGCGATAGTTTTAAATATCCAAAAATTTAATTTGTGACTTAATATCAATTAAAAATTTTAATATTTGTAAAAAAAAAATTACCCACCAACTTAAAAATGTATAGAAATTATTTTAAAATCCCTTGTAGTATATTTAATGGGTTACTGGTAAGCGAAGTACAGTAATTCGTTAACTGTACTACGAGATCATGTTATATCTTACGGAGGAGTAGGGTGTGACAATATATATATTTATAAGTGATGCATGGGCATACTGTGACATATAATAACAATAGTATTGAAATTCTAAATAAAATCAATATTTACTCATTGATTGACTGGGAGCTATAGCAATAGTTGAGTGGAGAAGGATGGTTAACCATGATCACCTATATAAAATTATATTATAATTTAATTAATACTAATTCAAAATAAGACTCTAAAGAGACAAAAGACAGCTTAATTTATATCGAAAATCCGGCAAAATTTTCCCTGTATCTAGGACCTACCCATCTTGCAAAATAGCTCAAATAACACTTCTAAATCACAATTCCCACATCGATATCCCATTAACATCACATGGCCCCTCCTAGGCCCTCCAAAGCTGGCAATTCTCATAAAATTAAAAAAATATATATTTTAGTCTCTAAAACTAACATTTTGTAAAAATTATTCAAACGAGCTCTAATTATTTTAAAATTTTGTCCCGCAGTCATTAACAAAGTTATAAATCTATTATAATAAGAATCATAATTTTCTAATCACCTATGAATATTTTATGAATTTTATTCTAGATCAAGTATTAGGCAAAAATGAACAACTTGGAGTTTGGATTTACCTATGCGAAATCTGACACTTGAAATGAGTCTGGAATGTCTGAAAACACTAGGATTGATTGCAAACATGATCCTTTTTTGAGACAGCCCACTGGACATCCAAATCGGGTCAAAAACTCGATCCCGAGGCCTGTGAACTATTACCAATCCGATCGCACCTAAATTAAGCCAAAAAATTGTTAATAATTATCATAAAATTATTTTTAATTTTTGAGAATTGAAAAGGCTATAAAATCTCATCAAGCGATTTGGGCCGTTCGATTATCACCTTTTTTAAACGGTGTCCGATTAGAGCGGAGCCGATTCCATCTTGAAGGTTTCATCGTCCTGAGTCTAACGGTGGTCTCGAATCGTTGGAAATCTCGTCGGAAAGTCGTTGCCTTCTCTCTCTTCCACCTTGCTGGAAACTTCACCATTCCGGGCATGGTTGGTCGAAAAAGGAAACTTGGAGGAAGGAGAGTCGAACGTTAGTTCCAGTCCTGCCGTTCAATTTGTGGATCGTCGAAAAAAGGTTGCCAAAGTTTCTCTCTCTCTCTCTCTCTCTCTCTCTCTTTGAGACAGTCGAAAAACACCACCTCCTGCCATTCTTGTTGCGTCGCCGGTTAGTGTTGGACCTTGTATGAAGGCTTGCCGGTCAGTTGGGGGGGAGGGGGGGTGTGGGTGTCGCCGGAGAAAGAGGGAAGAAAAGAGAGAGGTAGTGAGATATAGGAGAGAGAAAAGGTGGTGGTGGTGGTAGGAGAGGGAAGAATTCTCGATTTCTTTTGATTTTTTTTTTCTGTTGATAGTGATGGCCTCTGCACTAGTCACATCACTTTCTTTTATTCTTCTCTTTTATTATTATTATTATTATTATTATTATTATTATTATTTCACCAAATCCAATGAAATAAACAAATAACAACTTTTAATTAAATTTCCTTAAAATGTAACTAATTAATAATTTAAATACTCCTACTAAATATTTAAATCATTTCACTTAACTAAGTATAAATAAAAATCTAAGTATAAATAAAAGTATTATAATATTAATACTTAAATACTTAATATAATATTAAACTTTAAAATGAATCATTTAAATTTAAAATTGAAACTTTAAAATAATTTTATAAAATGTGTTTAAGAATAACATTAGAAACATATATAGATGATGGTATTACAAAAATTATAATTTAGTTAAATAATATTAAAATAATATTTGAATAATGTATAAAAATATAAAATCTATATATTTTTTAAAAAAATCAGGTTATTACATAACTAATAATATATATATATATATGAGATTTCTTTTTCTATTTGAACTAATTTTTAAAAAGCAGAAGAGATGAAAGAAAAGAGATGGTAGCGCCTCTAGAGTTCTATGTTATGATTTTGGCTTTTTTTCTTTAATTTTTATATATTTTTTTTAAAGATTAAAATAAAATTCTTTAGGGTGAAGTGTCCAACAAGTTTATGTTTATTAAATTTAATAATATTTTAAAATTTTGGTAAAATAAAAAATTATTTTAATGTGGTTGTATGGGAAATTCAATACATAATATATATATATATATGGATTTTTTTTTCAATTGAGTGAACACAACACAAATCTACCATTCTATAAAACTCATTTGTATAAGTTAAATTGTGCTTTTCATTATAAAAACAATTTAAAAAATTATTTAAATATTTTAAAATTTTATAATTAAAATATGTTAAATTTAATTTTAAATTAATTTTCATTAATATCTAAATAATATATTAAAAATTATTTTTGAAAATAATATTATAAATTTTATAATGTTAAAGATAAAATAATTAAAACAAATATTATTTTTAGTTATATAAACTATCTACGGATTGCATATATATTTTAAATATACAATAATAAATTAAATTTCTTATGATAATGATTAGAATAAAATATTAAAAATAATTTACTATATTATAAGGTGGGAAATTAAAAAAATTGAAACAAAATTATTTTTTCCAAATACAAAGAAATTAAAAAAAATGTTTATATAGCTTTTATAAAAAATGATATAATTTATTAATTATAGAAATTATTGTATATGTGTGATTTAATAATAGTGAGTAGGGAAAAATTACGTGAATTGACCAATGATTTAAACCGGTTTCATTACGTGTTAGTTATGGTCCAACTCCAATTTTCAGACCGGACCATGGGCATGCCTTGCAGGTTGCAACAAACAGAACCTTTGAGCCATTTTTGCAGGTCATAATATTGCTGTTGAAATTCTAATTAAGAAAATTATTTTTTTAAATATATTAATTAAAAAATATTAAAAATTAATTAAAATTTAAATTTAAATTTAATTAATTTAATTATAAAAATATTAAAATAATAAATAATTTTTTTAAATAATATTTAAAATAATATTTTTATTTAAAAATATAATTCTAGATTCTAAAATTCAATGACAAGAGCTTTAAAGTATGGAATATTTACGTAAAATTAATTGGGTTAGTTGAACCGTCGAAGTGGGTCTCCACCAACGAAACAATCACGCTAGTTGCAAGGCAACCAGCAGCTCAAGTGCTTCTCTCATCACGCACACAGACAACTCGCAGTCAGAACCAATCAAAACTCTCCGCTAACTCGTCAAAGAAAATAAAATGACAGAATTACCCTACAATACTGACGTGGCCAATTTCTATGCAAAACAGAAAATATTTGCGATGTAGACAAGGAAACTTCCCACAGTGAAGAAGAGAGTTGTGTGGCGATGGAAACAATGTGGATTGCGGCCAGAGGGAGAGTTTCAACATCAAATAAATCGCCCAAAGCTGAAAACACAGAGAAGCTGGTCCAAATAGCTCGTTTGCAGTTGGCTCTTGCGTTCCTCAAACTCTCCGCCCATTCTCATTTGCTTTCCCTGCTTCTTCTTTTATAAATCCCGTCTCTGTCTCGCTCTCCTCTCTCACCTTTCACCTTTTTTCTTCCTGAAATCACCCATCTCTGGTTGCAGTTGATTGATTACCAATGGCTACAGTTTTCCATGGACTAGGAGCTGCAATGGGTTTAACGGCTTCTAATTCATTCGATTGCAAGAAATTACTGCTTCCCTCTCGCAGATCCTTTTTGGGTTCGGGTTTTATACTCAATTTTTTTGGTACTCATTGAAGTGTGAAATTGTTTAAAAGGTGTATTTTCTGTTTTGTTGTTTGTTTTTGATTCAGAGAGGAAAGCGAGCCTCCTCTTGGTCAGATCTGATGGCAGCGGGAACCTCAACGTGGGTTCTAATTCAAGAGCTCGCAGGGCCGAGCAGTTGATTACCAATGCTGTTGCGGTAAATAATAGACCTCTTGTTCCCAGTTTATGGTGTTCTTGATAATGGGAATTATTTGTTTGCTGTTTGTATTTTGGAACTGATATTTTGTTTACTGTTGTTGGTTTTGTTTAGACAAAGGCTGATAATTCTGCACCTTCCACGGCATCTAAATCTGGGTATGCTTCTATTTTCTACTTACAGCTGTAAACTTGATTGGCTTAACCATTTTGCGTTATTCTACTTGTTTGTTGCATTACTATATCCAAAACTTGATTCGTGCGGATCCTCAAGTAAAACTAATAATATTTCTTTTTGATTATCTCTTCCAGTGATCGTTTCATGGTGCTTCTAGAGGCTGTAAAGCAATCCAGTTTAAAATGTAGTATTCTATTTGAAACTCAAATTAAAATTTTAGATAAACTTGACTTGACTCTTGAAGCATGTGCAATGATGTATGCAAATGGGTTGTTTTTTGGAGTTGATGTTGAATAGGTTATCATGATATTTTAGATGGATCCCCTATCCTTCACTGATTGCAGCGTGTTCTAATAATAGAATGTTGCATAAGCCTAACTTGTCAACTCAACTAAGCCTTTATCCAAAAAATTTAGGGTCGGTTACATGGATTCGCTTTCTCCATTCTAAACGATTTTGGGTTCGTAATTTTACTAGGGAGTAGAAGCTAAAATCATTTAATGTGAATTGGTGTTATGATAGAGCAATCATGTGCATGAAAGGAAAGCATGATTTTGTATGATCTGAAATTGACTTAGAGGACACCACAAAGCACACTGACATATATTAAGAATTGGTATCCTTGAAAGTATTTTAAAATTTTATTAATAAGAAATGTTCTTTTCCTTGATTCAAATGCCAAATGCTGTCTTGAGGTATGTGATTTGTTTGGTTCAGAGGACTTTTAAGATACAGGTGCATGAGGCTTTAAACCATACAATACCATCCTTGATGCAACAAGATACAAAGAATCTCATTTCTTTCTTAATTTTTTTTCTTGCTTTGTGCCTTGGGTATTGCAGTTCTGTGTATTATTTGTTCTCATTCATGCCAGGTCCTTAATGCATTGAACCATTTTTGTTAATAGTATGATTTTGCAATACACTTGAATTTGTACTGTTCTTGAAATAGGTATTAGATGAGGTCATCATGTCCTTGCTGCCAGTGATTTTCCTATTTTCTATTTATTTTAAATATGTTTTAGCTTTTGTAATACCAATGATGAAATTCTTTTTCCTTAAATTTTTAGCAGCTGGGAATAGGAAAGGTAACAGGCAGGTCGAGGGCGGGGATTACTTCCCCGTCCTCACCCCATAGAAGATTACGGTCGGGGCAGGAACTTCCCCATCGGGGAGTAGGGCCCCTCTGGGGATTTTTTTTTTTAACATACATTATAAAATGTAAATTTATTTATTAAAAAATAAATTATAAGTTAGAAATACAAGTTTTAAACATAACCTTAATAATATACATTTTTTTTGTTAAAAACTCAACTCAACTAAACGTTTATCCCAAAAATTTGGGGTCGGCTATATGGATTCGCTTTCTCCACTCTGAACGATTTTGGGTTAAATCCTCAGAAATGTGTAATGCTTCTAGGTCATGTTGTACTACTCTCCTCCAAATCAATTTAGGTGTACCCCTTTTTTTCTTTCTATCCTCTAACCTAATGTGCTCTACTTGTCTAACTGGAGTCTCCGTATGTCTACGCTTCACATGACCAAACCACCTCAATCTCCCTTCTCTCAACTTATCTTCAATTGGCATCACTCCTACCTTTTCTCTAATACTCTCATTACGGACTTTATCTAGTCTAGTATGGCCACTCATCCACCTTAACATTTTCATCTCTGCAACTCTTATCTTAGATGCATACGACTCTTTCAGTGCCCAACACTTACTACCATATAACATAGCCGGTCGTATGACTGTACGGTAAAATTTTTCTTTCAATTTATTGGGAAACTTACGATCACATAAAACTCTCGTGGCACGTCTCCACTTCAACCATCCTCCTCACATCCCCCATCTACTTGAAGGACTGAGCCTAGATATTTAAAGTGATTACTTTGGGCAGTATCACTCCATTCAAACTAACTCCTTCCCTATCACCAGTTTGGCCTTCACTGAACTTGTAATGCATGTATTCTGTCTTCGTTCTACTTAACTTAAAACCCTTTGACTCTAGAGTACTTCTCCAAAGTTTTAGCTTTCTATTGACTACTTCTCGTGTCTCATCTATCAGAACAATATCATCCGCAAATATCATGCACCAAGGAATACTCTCTTGTATATGTTTCGTCAGTTCATCTAACACTAATGTAAAAAGGTAAGGGCTTATGGCTGATCTTTGGTGTAATCCAATTAAGATCGGAAAATCTCTTGTGTCCCTTCCCATTGTGCGCACAATAGTAGTTGCTCCTTTATACATATCTTTCAATACTTGTATGTACCTAATAGATACCCTCTTTTGTTCTAACACATTCTATAAGACCTCTCTTGGAACACTATCATAAGCCTTCTCCAAATCAATAAAAACCATGTGTAGATCTTTCTTCACATCTCTATATTTCTCCATCAAGCTTCTAATGAGAAAGATCGCTTTCATAGTTGAAGGACTGGGCATAAAACCAAATTGATTGAGAGAGATAGAAGTATCATGACGTTGTCGATGCTCCACAACTCTCTCCCACAAATTCATAGTATGGCTCATGAGTTTAATTCCTCTATAGTTTGAGCAACTCTGTATGTCTCCCTTATTTTTAAAAATAGGTACTAAAATACTCTTCCTCCATTTATCAAGCATTTTCTTTGAGTTTAGTACATTTTTTTTGTTATAATTATAATATTTAAATACTTAAATATGAAAAATAAATTAATTTTTAGTAAAAAAAATATATTACTATCAGGTCTGAGGCAGGTCGGGTCTATTCGGGAACAATTGCTATCCTAGTTGGGATGTTCATGATGTCATTCTCTATATAATGTTGATTATTGGATTGGCATGATAATCTTTGATCGGCTAGCAAAAATAGATCTTGATAGCCAAGTATCATGCGATTTTGTTAGTAGTTTATAGGTGTGGGACTGTTTGTAGGGAGCAATGTTTTTGAATAATAATATTTTGAAATCATTGTATGTAGGTGCTCCCTCATAGGATAAATCTTGCAGTCAAAATGCTTAATAAGGTGATTCTTAGCTTCTATTAGTGTAAGATAATGGTACTAGTAAAATCATCATATTCTGGAAACATATTTTGAAGATTGTTTTCTACATTATAATGAGCTTAGAGACAAACAATAATGGAATTGGCCATTTTTTGGCTGTCTTTTGTGGATGTTAAGGTGAAAGTAATGGTGTCAACGATTGTTTTGTTTTCGAACCGAAATAAACTAACCAAAATGCTAAAATATAAGAACCGAAATTATGGAAAAATTGAACTGAAATGATTAATTTGGTTTTGTTTGGTTTTTCAGTTGTGGCATTTCCCCTATTGCAAACCCATTTAACCTATTAATCACATGCACCCATCAATGGTTCTGCCAAGAAATCAAAACGAAATACAAGAACAAGAACATAATCCCACACTTGAAATTAGCACATAATTAAGAAAAACATCCTCAATACACAACCCAATGATTACAAAAAGTCTCAAAAGAATATAATTGAAACCTGTAGTCTGTGCCTTCTAGTAAGTTTCAATGAACGAAAGCAGAGCATATTGGAGATTCCATTTCTAGAGATAAAAGAAAGGAGAAATTAAAATTGTTTGTTGCATTGAATTTGTTTTATTTGAAATCTTTAAGTCCAAATTCTATTAACATTTGAATGGGGGATCTACTGCATAGAAACTACTCTCCATCATAAGCACCAACAATGAATTAGAGACAGAACATATGCTTTCCTTTCACAGTTAACAAAGCCTAGCTAAATTTTCAGCAATCCAATGATAGAGCAAAATCCAATGTGAAGTAAGCAATTTGCAGCTACCGAATGATGGAGAAAAATCTTAGAAGCCATAAACCAGCTAAATTTGCAAAGCACAATTTCTCAACTAAACAAGCAAAGCCTAGAAGCCATAAACTAGCTAAAAGAAAAAGAGAGGTCAGTTACTCTAAAGCTCCCAAAATCAAGAACATGTATCGTATCTGAAAACCCTAGAACTCAATATCAGATTCAAAACAATACATCAAATCCCATAATCCCTATCAACCAAAAGAAAAATCACAAAATTCCTAACATAAAAACAAAATTGATGAACATAAAGAGTAACAGCGAGAGAGAGAATGTGCAAATATTGCACATATTGACACTCTCACTCGGCTGCCATTGTTGATGAACTCATCACGTACCTTGTTGAGAAATCTTTTTTCAATTTGGCTAATTATTTGTTTTCCTTTCAATTTTCTCAGGAAAATGCAGACAAAAACTAAAATTGCAAGGATAAAACTGAAGAAAGAGATAGCCAGAGAATGAGAAGTCTAGGGTTTGGGCTATGAGGGGTTGGTTTGTGTGTAGAGAGGGACAGTGAACATCGAGGAGGGGGATGAAAGAAATAAGAGGAGCAGATATATATATATATATATATATATATATATATATATATATATATATATATATATATATATATATTTGGTTCGATTATTTTGAGAACCAAACTAACTGAAGTTTCTAAAAATCAATAGTTGAAAAACTAAATTAAATTGGCTTAGTTCGGTTTCTCAGTTATAACTGAATTCTGCTCTGCCCTACTTGCCATATACTTGGTTATTTACCTATTTTTTTCTATATTTATTACACTATGTAATTTAACTTTTTGTATATTTGATTAATGTTTGCAAAGTACTTGATCACTGCTAGAGCAATGTAATTACTTGATCACTGCTAGAGTAACGTAATTTGTGATGGGGATCAATCCAATGAATTAGTAATGTATCTTCATAAAACCTTCTATAATTATTATGGGTTTGTAAATGAGAAGGGATGGTTGCGCAGCCAAAATTTTGAAAGGGCTTGAAAAGTTCAATTTAGATGCCAGTGGGTAGGGTGGCCACGGTTTAGGAACCGCCGGTTACAGTTCTTGAACCGCCGGTTCAGGTTCAATAAAATCATGAACCTGAACCGAATCACTAGGGGACGGTTTGAAAGACGGTTCTTCAACTGTTGGTTCCGGTTCGAGCCTTGGTTTAAAAGGGTTTGAAGGGCGGTTCAAAAAATGACTGTTCAATGCGGTTTGGAGGATGGTTTTGGAGTGGTTTAAGGGTAACTTAGACGCAAAAAAATGGAGAAAAATTTTATTGATTTAGAATTTAAGTTATATTTGTAAAAATATTTTAATTTTTCTTAAAAATCTTTAATCAAATAAAATAAGAAAAAAGATAGTAAAAATAATTTATCTTTAAGAAAAATTTAATAAGTAAAAACTTGAACTTGATTAAAGAACTAGAAATGAAATTAATTTTTTTTAAAGGAATTAGGAAAAAGTGTATAAACTTAATTTTGCCTCTGTATCCCTTAAGGATATAGAGGAATCAAAATTTCAAGTTCTATTGCTTGCCTTCTAGTTTTCCTGAACTGACTTGGAGGAGAGTAGTACAATATAACCTAGAAGCATTACGCATTTTCGAGGATTTAACTCAAAATCGTTTAGAGTGGAGTAAGAGAATCCATATAGCCGACTCCAAATTTTTGGGATAAAGGCTTAGTTGAGTTGAGTTGAGTTGTATGATAATTGATAATTAAAAAAGTATAAAAGAGAAAAAAAAAATAAAATAGAGGGTATTAGAAATTTTGTTAAGGATATAAAATAATAACAGAATAATTGAGATAGTATTGAAAATTTCAGTGAGCATATAAAATAATAAAGTAGGAAAATTGAGAGAGTACTGAGAAGTAAAAAGAGTGTAGAAAACAATTGTTTAGAGAATTTGACAGAAATTGAAAAAGTATTAAGAATTAAAGAGAGTGTAGAGAATAATTGTGTAGAAAATTAATGATATATATAAATGAATTAGGTGTGGGGTGAGGTATATATTGAATTCTTTTGTATTTAAATCGCCGATTTAGTCCGGTTCGGAATCACCAGTTCACGGTTCTTGAAAAATATGAACTTGAGCCAAACCGCAAAAGGACGATTTTGGTCTGGTTTGAAGCCGGTTTTGGTTTTGACTGATTTCGGTCTTGTTCGAAGCCGGTTCCGATTTTGACTGATTTCGGTCTGGTTTTGACTGAATCTGGTTTTGACTGAACCTGTTCCAGTTTGGTTCCGGTTCAAAACCGGACTATGGCTACCCCTACTAGTGGGTCAATTATCTTGCTCCTAGCTCAGCTCTGATTTGTTTTGCGCTTCCCTGGACTGAGCAACTCTTAAACACAAGACCCTAATGATAAACTGTTATATACTGCGTCATATAATACTCAATTGTGTGCTACTTTCTCTTAATTTTTTGGCCATGAGATTGATACATGTAGGATTATCAGATTATTCTTTATGTTTGTGAGTGCTATGTTTATGTATTACACATAAAGTACTGAAGTTGATCTGCATTTTATGATCAGACATGAACTTCTACTCTTTGAGGCTCTAAGAGAAGGCTTGGAGGAAGAAATGGAGAGAGATCCCACTGTTTGTGTCATGGGTGAAGATGTGGGTCATTATGGAGGTTCATACAAGGTGACAAAAGGCCTGGCAACGAAATATGGGGATCTTAGAGTTCTTGACACCCCTATTGCTGAGAATTCCTTCACTGGTATGGGTATTGGTGCTGCCATGACTGGCTTGAGGCCAGTTGTTGAGGGTATGAACATGGGTTTTCTCCTTCTAGCTTTCAATCAGATCTCGAACAACTGTGGCATGCTTCACTACACATCCGGTGGACAGTTTAAAATACCCATAGTTATACGTGGACCTGGTGGAGTTGGGCGGCAACTTGGTGCTGAACACTCACAACGCCTTGAATCATATTTTCAATCAATTCCAGGAATCCAAATGGTTGCATGCTCAACCCCTTATAATGCTAAGGGCTTGATGAAAGCTGCAATCCGAAGTGAGAACCCAGTGATACTTTTTGAACATGTTTTGCTTTACAACCTCAAGGAGAGAATCCCTGATGAAGAATATATCTGTAACCTTGAAGAGGCTGAGATGGTTAGGCCTGGAGAGCATGTTACTATTTTAACCTACTCACGGATGAGATATCATGTGATGCAGGCTGCCAAAACTTTAGTGAACAAGGGATATGATCCTGAAGTGATTGATATCAGATCACTGAAACCTTTTGATCTCTACACAATTGGGAATTCTGTGAAGAAGACACATCGTGTGCTGATTGTGGAGGAATGCATGAGGACTGGTGGCATTGGTGCTAGCTTGACTGCAGCCATCACAGAAAATTTCCATGACTATTTGGATGCTGCAATTGTATGCTTGTCTTCACAGGACGTACCAACCCCCTATGCTGGGACACTGGAGGAATGGACTGTAGTTCAACCTGCTCAGATTGTGACAGCAGTTGAGCAGTTATGCCAGTAATGACAGCAGAATAAATAGTCTTCACCACTGTGATAGAGTTATCATGTTCTTCAAAAAAATTCTTTTCTTTTTAGCTTTGTTTGAAGTCATCATTTAGTTTCATATTTCATTAGCAATTTTGTGGTGTTGAAACTTGCTGTTGTCCATCAGGTTGAGGCTTTTCAATTCTTGTTGTCTTCACAGCAAGCTAATATTTTGCTGTGATTTGCGGGTAGATATGTGGAATTTTCATCTCTTGCTTAGGTGTTACCTGAGATGAATTATGAATTCTTGCCTAAATTGGCTTTGCAGAATGTCAAATGCTGAAATGATCTCAGTTACTTACGGTTAAATAACTGGAAGAGGCATTCAGCCATTTATTCTTTAGCTTTGTTTTTAGTCTTCTTTTTTTTTTCCCCCTTAAAATTTGCAAATGTTCATCGAGTTGATGCTTTTTCTGCTGTATTTTTCTTTACAGCAATTAAAGATTATGCGATGGTTTGTGAGTAGATATGTGCAATTATCATCTGTTAAATTAACATTGGTCATTGGCGAATGTTAGATGCAAAATTGATTTAGTTACCTTAATGCTTCTAATGAATTCATTGTTATCATAAAAAATAAAAAATTAAAAAAAAAGACAACCCATCCCGTAAACAAAAACAGAGTTGAAGGATGAAAGGGCCGCCATATTTTCTCCCTTTCGAGTTTCTAGAGAGAATTTTCTCTTTGGTTTCTTTTCCTAGTGTTGGGAGATTTGAGTTTCCTTTCCTGTCCTAGCGGCCCGGCGAGTAGGCTCCCTTTTACAGCTGGGTTGAATGTTTTCGTCTTTTAGAGTGCAGATTTGCTGGGTCTTACACTTCGTTTGGAAGAGCAAGTTTCGAGAAGTAGGTTAAGATTTTTTTAATGTATTTAAGATATACAAACCTGTTTGAGAGGAAAGTTTATAAGAAAGATAAAAGTTTTAGAGTTTTTAAAGATTTTAAAAACTCATCAAATTGAATTATTGAGAAATTTTTATAAATTAAACATTAATTATTATCAATTCTTACCTCCTCACTTTTTAATTCAAATAATATAAAATTAACAAACCGTCATTTATTTTAACTTACACGTCTCCCAACACGAATTGTTAGTCTCAGAGAGGAAAACTATTTATTTGCGATATGGTTTTTGTGCTTGTTGTTGGCTGTGGTTCTCGGCCCTGTAGGAAGGCTGATTCGTTTGCTGAGTAATGGTATCCCTAGAGTGATAAGTGCTACCCTGAATACTGTTGTTGCCCCCTATTGCTAAAAGAGAGTGAAACACCAGTTTGGGCTCTACCTTTTTCTGCCATGCTTTTCCCTTCTTGAGTCGCCGATAGTGTTTCAGCAGCTCTACCCCTCGTGAATTAGTGAGTGGCTGACCTGAGGAACGCCTTCCTCTGACTTGAAAAGGCTTGCTCCTTTAATATTGGCTTCAACTTAAGGAGTTCCTTCTTTTTTTTGTTTCTTAGCTTCTGTTGGCCACGATGAAAGCAGCAGTGGCGATGTTGGTGTAGCCGAAGCTCTGAGCTTCATGAGCCACTTGCCTTAGCTAAGAGGTTTTATTGGTTGGGCTTATGGGCTGTATTGGGGTTTAGGGGAGAGTAGGCTACTGATATTTTTGATTGGGCTTGGATATTGGACTTGGGCCACTCATTGAACCTTCTTATCAGTGGATCTTATCTTTAACAAAAATAAAAAAATTGCCATCATGAGCGATCTGCTTCTATTTTTGAAGGAAGGATGCATTCTTTTCCTAGAAAGTTTGAAGCCTGTGACGATATTCGGAAGAAAATTTTGGACCAAACTGCAGGAAGATGTGTAACCATCTCAAGCGGCAATCTGATAACCCATGGTTCAATCCAAGCTCTCAAATCCCAAATATTGATAGGTTTGGTCCACATGTTCAGGTTGGGTCGAAAAAATATATATATATCTACCTAACATTAAGTCGTCTGGTCTACTCATCGAAATGTCCTGCGCACACTCTCGTACCACTCTTTTATTTATTTATGATTTTTTTTAAGGAGATTTATAATTAAAGATATTTTCAAATTAATTTATACCTCTTTATATTATTTTAAATAATACTTTTTAGATCTGGATTCAAAATTTATAAATAATTCTAAAAATATTCTCTAAATTAATAAAGAAATAATTATTCTAATTCTTGTTAACATTGTATCAACACTCGTTTAGGGGAAAATTATATA
Source organism: Hevea brasiliensis (assembly GCF_030052815.1). Lineage (NCBI taxonomy): Eukaryota > Viridiplantae > Streptophyta > Magnoliopsida > Malpighiales > Euphorbiaceae > Hevea > Hevea brasiliensis. The sequence continues at coordinate 45,104,838 of NC_079510.1, forward strand.
ATTTATTATAGATTAAATATAAAAATATGTGAATTTCACTTATTTTATATATAAATCTCATCATACACGTTATATTTTAAATTTATAATAGACGGAATGCAGATAAAAATTTCACCTTATTAAACCGAATCTCATAAAATTAATGTCTCAATATGATGTGCATTGAATATATATAATTTTTTCCCCTTCTTATTCCCATATAAATATCAACTATTGTACAAAAAGCTTGAAGCAAGCTTGAATTCAATGTCTATTTTGTCCCTCAGCATGCACAAAAATGTCAATCAGAATCAATCCCTTACCTCCCTAAACATTAGAACATGACCATGTGGGTTCTTTGCAACTTGAAAGAACACAAGCAGTAGTTTTGCTGCTGTTTATGTTTATTTATGTCGCCTTTTGGCTATTACAAGCTTCAAGAGTCCATATATTTTTGGGAATCAAGACAAGTTTGATCAATTAGTGCACGAAAAAGCTCACCAAACTCATGTTTGCTTTCCTCAGTAGTAAGTTTCCTTCCAGGACAAAAATCCTTTTCAAGATTTCATTTATCACATTGTCTTGTCTCATGTGCAGGTTCTTTCATTAAAACAAAGTTCATGGAAAAAAAAAAAAACAGAAGAGAAATATACCGTTTTGATCTTCAAATCAAAAGTTTTGTCTCATGTTTTGTAAATTAGTGGTGATTCTTTGTTTTCTTTAGGGGTACAATAAAATCGAAAATCATGTTTGACGTACTGACTATCAGATCAGTAGATGAATTCATCAGAAGGAAAGGCATTATTCATGCTTATTGGATTCTTTAAAAGACACAATTTTTTGGCCTTTTCGTCACTAAGTTCAGGATGGCGATGTTCATTGAAGACTATCTATGTAGACAATGGTGAATTTAGGGAGGGTTGCAGGGCAATTGCTCTCTTAAATTTTTAATTTTTAATAAGAGAATGCTAACATATTTTTAATAAAATTTTTTATTTACTTTTAAAAGATTTAATATAAATTTAAAGTTGGAATTTTTTTTATCTGTCAAATTAATTTTTATTCATTTAACTAAATTAAAAAAATTAATAGCTCATATTTTTAAATTTATTTTTAATTAATAAAATAAATTTAAAAATTTAAATTATAAGTAAAAAATATTTTTTTTTTAAAAAAAAATTAAATTTAAATACTGCATCTATTATTAACCCTAAATTTAGATGTTGGGCAGTCACTGCATGTGGGGCACTCGTGGAAATGTAATAGCAAATGGATATGCGGAGAGTTGGCGTATATTATTTGATTTTATATGTACTTTTGCCAAACTTCCTGGCATCAATTGGGTTACATTTTCTAGACCAGTTAAGGATCCGCTTACTTTTTTGAAGAATTTATCTTTTTATGCATTAGGGTTCCACTAGCTTCAAATTTGACATCATTCGGCTTTGATTTTAGAATTATTAAATCATGATTCATCGATATTATATATATATATTAAACTGCAAATACTGCAAGGGTGTGGCTAGCTGGCATATATACTACGCGGGATATTCTCAAAATACTGACTCCTCCAGCATTTAAAAGGCGGTCAAATTTTGCAACATAGAAACCACCTGTGACTGTGAAGTGAAGCTGGCTTCCAGTTCTAGCTGTGGCTTTTCTCTTAAACATAAAACATAGTTTTCCACTAATAATTATGGTGATGTAGGAGGACTGCTCCAACGTCAGTTTCCAAAGTTAATTGGTAGATTCTGCTTCGGCCTAAACCCTTGCCAGCCCAAAAGGCCAAGCATGCTTTGCATTACCCTTTTCCATGTCATTCTTTTCCTTTAAGTTTTACATATATATATATATATATATATATATATATATATATATATATATATATAATGAAACATTGAAAGCTTTTAAATTGGATCATCTTAATAAGCAGCTGGAAGCATCTCTGTGTCTCTTCCTCCTCCATTCTTGCTAGCCAGATAGTCTTTCAATATGACATCAAAATTTTTCGTTGTATCTGGTCACTACATCACCTTTTGTGCGGTTTCTATAAATGTGTATATATAATTAACATATAAATCAACGTGTCTAAGTGTGTTCCATATTTATAAAAGGATGATACAAGAAATGAATGATAATTAAATTACTGATCAATAAATCCTTCATACCATATCCCAATACTTTGAATCAATCTATAAACAAGATTTTTCAAGCTCTGTTAATTTCCAGGGAATTATTCTTTTCCCTCTACGTGAAGTTCTTTTCCCTAAAGGGTGATATATATATATATATATATTCATCATCTTTGAATTTTATAAATATTTTAAGTTCATGTTCGATGTATCAATGCAATGCCTCACTATAAACAGGTCCCTTTTCGTCACTAGCGTGCATTAACAGTTGGTCACTGCAAAAACTAGCTAGTAGCTAGGAAAATTATATGATAAAAATAAAATAAAATGATAAGTTGTTGGCTCCAAAATAATAAGAAGACTGATTGTTACATCCACACAAGAGGGCGATGCCTTCCAGCTTCCAATGCCGAGTAGGGTTTTTTCTTTTCGTGTTGGGGACTTTAATTGGAAATGCAAACTTATATAATTTTATGATTTTAAAAACGATTTAAAAATTACTAAATTAAAATTCATTAATAATAATATTTGATTCCATCAAGTTATTCCCCATAAAATATAGTAATATATATTTACTGTGCATGTGGCATTGAAATAACAGGGACGTAATTCTGTTGACCATGTAAAAACTTGCTATGTATACATTTGATACAAATGGCATTTATTTATTTTTTTTTTATGTAGACTCAATAAATTATGAATTTAAAATATAAAATGTATGATGAGATATATTTATTAAATATATGAATTTTAATATTTATATCTTAAATATATAATAAATTAAATCTAAACAAGAATTTCCCAATTGAAAGTGTGATTAGCTAGATATTGATGAAGAGAAGAGCTAGGTTGACATCATCAATAATTAAAGATTTCTGTTTGTTTCCAACGAAATCAAGGGAAAACCATTAGCTCATTTGTGTAGTCGTGGCCAGTGTTTGGGTTGACGCATACATATTCTGCATTTATTTTTGCATGCACACATGTTATGCTCTTGAAGCTTTGTGGTTGGTACATTAATTAATTCCATGGATTCTATACGTTGGCCGTGTATGGAAGAAATAGAGCAGCTTTTTGATGTAGCTAATTAGCCACCTCAGTAAAAGAAAATATTGTTTTTGTCTTTCGTGAGATTTCTGTAACGATTAAGGCATTATATATGTCACGTAATGGTGTACATATATATAAATGCATTCATATTATCAGTTGGTAGTGTCGTTTTAGGTTTTATGAATCTTGCAGAGATAGATGTTTTAATTAAGTTGGCCAGGTTAGCATCAAATGGGATTGATTAAAATCTTTTATTTATGTTTTTTTTTTCTATGAAGAGGCATATGCACATGGTTTTCAAATGCATGTGGTTTTTGCCCCCGGATTTCAAATCCTAGGGGCTATTTCGATAGGAATTAATGATCCCAAGCTTATCAATTTCGATGAGGAAACGTGCTTTTCAATGGCATTGCAAGAGATTGTGTGGTCTATATATATCATGAATACCTAGCTTTCTGTTATGAATTGCCTGCAAATATAGAGAATGAAAAAGTAAAAGACTAATTTAGATGAAATTTGATGTGAATATTCCAATACTTAAGTTAATTTTGGCTTTAATGGAGATAAGAACAATGAAGAGAAGGGACAAAGATAAAGATTAAGAAATTAAAAGGATATCCAATCAAGTTTCCGTTAATTATTTAATTTTATCCTTAATTAGAATGAGGTTTTTGAAAGTAAGGTATGAATTATTAAAGTAATATGTACTTACTTAACAATTAACATATTTAAGAGGGAGAGGAAAGTTACTTTAATGACGTAAGGTATTTTGATATGATTATAAAGAATCACTTGAACTTATATAATAAGCACCAATATATATATATATATATATATATATATATATATATATATATAAGGCATTCAATTGTTCATTTTCCCCCTCATTGTGATTGTGAGGATAAGTGGTTTGCCAATCCAAGCTCTTGCACTACCATCACTTGAAAGAACAATTAATGTACTCTAAATTATTTTCAACCAAATTAAATAAAAAAAAAATCTATAAATGATATCCATTGTAGAATGAAGAAGCATAATCGAATAAAAATGAATAAAATCACAATGTCAACCCTTAGAAAGGCAGTGACAAAGATTAATTATTAGTTCATCTGACTAGGCAAGCAATTGCTAGCTAGTTGACCGATGACCTAATTAAACTAATGCAGAGAAAAATTATTAATTTTCTTCATTTAATGCTTATTAATAATAATTATAATAGGAGCATTAATTCAGGATTCCCCCCAAGTCAAACAGCCTACATATACATTTTCACTTCAAACTATGGATATTTGTTATCCATAATCATTAATCTCAACTAAAATATAATGAATTTTTAAATGATCATAAAGTATATTTATTATTATCCATAATGATTCTTTTAATTAACAAAATTTGCCTAGAGACAGTTTCTGTTATATATATATATATATATTTGTCCGACCACAAGTAAAGAACACTTTGCTATTACTTTTGGTTTATTTTAATATATAGCTACTTATTAGCCAAGTGGTTTTGCCCATTTTCCCATTACTGGTTTCTTCTACATGCGGTTCAGAGCTTGCTTTGTTGATTAATTTTTTCATGATTTTTTTTATATTAATATTTTTATTATTTCTTTCTGATCCTTAGAACTCAATGGAAAAGTGGTATCTATCCATCCAATTGCAGTGGAGAAAGCAAGAGTGGCCACTCCCACTGCGCCTCTCTAGTCTTTATAATAACATATAATTAATTTCATCCTCCACCAATCAAATTAATGTTACTCCCTCTACATTTTTATATTATTTAACTACCAACTGATGTTTCATTAGGAGACACTGAACTGCTCCAGCATGACATGGGAAAGAGAAAAGTTAATGTTTTCTTATACGTTACTTCCTGTTAATATAATGCTATTTATATTAGAGTAATTTTACAATTGCCAGTCTCAAAAGATAAATAAATAAATAAATAAATATATATATATATATATATATATATATATATATATATATATATATATATAAGTTAATATATAAAGAAAGAAACGTAGAAAGTTAAAGAGAAATGATCAAATAGTAGATGTTTGCATCATTGAGTTCGTCAGCTTCCACATACTTCAGTAGACAGATAGTGAGAGTCTTGCATTTCTCTTTCAATTGTTTCTGTAAACTAATAACTTATTCTTGAGCTCAAAAAGATTGGAAGCCAATTAAGCGTGTAAGAGCCACTTTCTTGAAAATTTCTTACATGGGAACTGAAGTGGAGATCGATGTGCATGCAGGATATCGATGCAGCTCGCAGCCATATATATATAAAAAGAAATTAATTAGGGTTGGGAAAATGACTTTGATTTGGGTTCCTTGTCAGGGCACTCACCCAATGGCGGCCGATGTCGGTCTCAGACACGACCAGTTACCGAGTTTCAATATTTGTTTTCGGATGACTGGGTTAACTCGGATTGTCTCTACTGTTTCATTTTCCACAGTGAATATCTTTCTTGGCTTTTAGCAAACTGGCTTTGGATTTTTGTTCGGTTATCACGTGGGTTTCACGTGAACTTTTTATGTGCAAGTAGCCAAACTAGCTGGGTCAGGGCGTTTTTCTTGCTAAGCTTGAGTTAATTCATTAGCAGAAACGTTTACTGCCATCTAGTAACCAATTGCTGTAGACTGTAGAGTCCAAGTGAAAATGTGCTGTAATTAATAATTAATGGGGACGGTTAGTATGAGTGATAAAAAATTTTTTTTTTTATTTTTTTAAATAAAATTAAGTGTTTGATTTTTATAAATAAAAAAAAAATTATTGAGAGTGTTTTATCCTGTAATGGGTCTCTAGATACAAGCAAGATTAAACCTAATCCAATAAGTTAAGAGATATCTATAATCTATTAAAAAAAATTAATGGAGAAACTAAAAATGAATCTTTGATAATTTTTTTTTCTTTTTTTATCTGTTTGAATTAATTTGGAGATTCATTGCAAATGAATTATATCACGAAAGATAATTATTTTTATTTGAGAAATCTACTTTTTATATTTTAAAATTAAAAAAAATCAATCAAATTACTTCCTAATTAATTATAATAATTTTTTTATTAAATATATAATTATAAAAAATAACAAATTAAAAATTGAATATAAATGCAAAATTTCTTAAATAATAACAATAATATATAATAAAATTAAATAAAATTTTTATTTCATTTATATAACTCCTTTTATTAAATTCTTAGCTTATAATAAATATTTAGCCTAAAGAAAAATAATATAGGTTTCATCAAGTGACTTTAAAAGGAAATAATAAATAATTAAATAAGAAATATTGAATTTGTAGCCGTTTATTTTGAAAATCTTTATAAGGGCGGTGATGAGACAAAAGAGAAATAAAAAGACCTACTTTATAAAATTTCCACTTTGAATTCTCCAGCAGCCTCATGTTATAATTAATTAAGCACGCTACTTATCATTCTAAAAATAAGAAAAGCATTGTTGCTCTAGTAAAAAGTACATTACACCAATTCCAACCAACAAATCAACACTATACCATTACAAAAATACTTTAATTGTGACATTCATAAAATTTAATTTTTTAAATATTTATTATCACTTTCTTAAATGTCGATATCTAGACTAGGTAAAATCCGTAATGAGAGTATTAGAGAAAAGGTAGGAGTGTTGTTAATTACGGATAAGTTGAGAGAATGGATATTAAGGTGGTTTGGTCATATGAAACACAGACCTACGGAGGCTCCATTTAGACAAGTAGAGCACATTGGGTTAGATGATAGAAAAAAAATGAAAGGATAGACCTAAACTGACTTGGAAGAGAGTAGTATAACATGACCTGTAAGCATTATACATTTTCGAGGATTTAACCTAAAATCGTTTAGAGTATAGAAAGAGAATTCATATAGTCGACCCCAATAAATTTTTAGAATAAAAATTTAATTGAATTAAATGAGTTGAATATATTTATATCAATAATATTAATTTGCTAACGCTTTTTCTAAAGCACCACTGCTCACTACTAGTGTCTATTTGGCTTCATACTACTAAAGCCGACAAAGAAAATTGACACTAGAAGCTTCCTTGCAAACTCCTCCCCATCATTCCACACATAATTTCCCATATAACCAAAATTAATTTAATAGAGTAATTTTTTTTTCTCCAATATATAATTATGATTTTTAATAAATTTTTATTTAATAATAAAAATTAAGTAGCCTTTAAAATTATGAAAATGAGTTTGAACTTTTAATTAATTAAAAAAAATTAAGAAATATTTAATTGTGATTAATTAGTACCAATAGCATTTAGCTAACTAATTTATAATTATTATTAATGGTAGCAATTTATTCTGTCATATCTCATTCTGCATGTTAAAAAATCAATTTTAAGATCATGAAGGATTACTCAATTTTATATAAGTCAATGAAAAAAGGTTCAAAGGAAAGGAATTAGATTTTAATATTATATTAAAAACTCAAATTGAACCTTAAAATTTAAATATTAAATTAGATAAATTAATAAATTATAAAAAAATTCAAAAGCATACGATGTGGAATAATTGTCTGAACTAGGTAATACAAACTTTTAGAAATTAAAATATAATTACAAATTAAAGAGAGAGACCCACATGTGTAGAAATTAATGCAAAACAGAACAAACAAAAACCTCTTTCATGTTGTTGGAGAGGGAGGGATTCCAGCCGGTGGAGTGGACCTGCATAAAGCTAAAAAAGCTAACATGGAAATATACAGGGGGCGTTCATGCACATTAATTCAATGGGAATTTGGTAAAATGTGCATGATATGTAAATGGAATTCTCACTAAAATCAATTTTCTATAATGATAAATGTGTTTTATATTTATGGCTTTGTTTATATGCCGACTAAATAATAATAATAAATCTTTACAAAATAAAGAGTATATGCTTAAAGAGTCTAAAGGACATGGACCACCATCAAAAGAGAGATGATGGTGGAATGAGGAAGTACCGGAATGATATAAGAAATTACCTAAATATGATAATAATGAGCCATATGAACAGTACAAGATAGCAAAGAAAGAGACAAAAAAGGCAGTTAGTCAAGTAAGAGCACAGGCCTTTGAAAAGTTATATGAGAAACTTGGAACTAAAGAAGAGGAGAAAGATATTTATAGATTAACAAGGAGGAGAGAAAGGAAATGTCAATATCTCAATCAAATTATGTGCATTAAGGATAAAGAAGGAAAAGTGTTGGTGAAAGATGAGAACATTAAAGAAAGATAAAGAAATTATTTTAATAATCTCTTTAATAATAGTCAAAATGGTAATAGCATGAATATAGACTATAGAATAATAAAAAAGAATTTGAATTATACTAGAAGAATTAGATCTTTAGAAGTAAATGAAACACTTAAGAGGATGAAAGTGGGTAAAACTTGTAGACCCGATGGAATATCAATTGAAGTGTGGAAGTGTTTGGGAGATATGGAAGTGGCATGGTTAACTAAATTATTTAAAAAGATTCTAAAATCAAAGAAAATGCTTGATGAATGGAGGAGTATTTTAATACCTATTTTTAAAAATAAGGAAGACATACAGAGTTGCTCAAACTATAGGGGAATTAAACTCATGAGCCATACTATGAACTTGTGGGAGAGAGTTGTAGAGCATCAACTATGTCATGATACTTCTATCTCTCTCAATCAATTTGGCTTCATGCTCGGTCGTTCAACTATGGAAGCGATATTTCTTATTAGAAGCTTGATTGAGAAATATAGAGTTGTGAATAAAGATCTACACATAATTTTTATTGATTTGGAGAAAGCTTATGACAGTGTTCCAAGAGATAAATTGACATTAGTTTTTTACATAAGTTTTAGATGAATTGACGAAACATATATAAGAGAGTATTCCTTGGTGCATGATGTTTGCGAATGATATTGTTCTGATAGATGAGTTACGAGAAGGAGTCAATAGAAAGCTAGAGCTTTGGAGAAGTACTCTAGAGCAAAGGGCTTTACGTTAAGTAGAACGAAGACAGAATACATGCATTGCAAGTTCAGTGAAGGCCAAACTGGTGATACGAAAGGAGTTAGTTTGGATGGAGTGGTATTGTCCCAAAGTAATCACTTTAAATATCTCGACTTAGTCCTTCAAGTAGATGGGGGATGTGAGGAGGATGTTAGTCATAGGATTAAAGCCGAATGGTTGAAGTGGAGACGTGCCACAGGAGTTTTATGTGATTGCAAGATTTCCAATAAGTTAAAAGAAAAATTTTGCCGTACAGTCATACGATCGGCTATGTTATATGGTAGTGAGTGTTGGGCATTGAAGGAGTAGTATGCGTCTAAGATAAGAGTTGCAGAGATGAGAATGTTAAGGTGGATGAATGGCCATCTAAACTAGATAAAGTCCGTAATGAAAGTATTAGAGAAAATGTAGGAGTGGTGCCAATTGAGGATAAGTTGAGAGAAGAGAGATTGAGGTGGTTTGGTCATGTGAAGTGTAGATATATGGAGGCTCCAGTTAGACAAGTAGAGCACATTAGGTTAGAGGATATAAAGAAAAAAAGGGGTAGACCTAAATTGACTTGGAGGAGAGTAGTATAACATGATCTATAAGCATTACACATTTTTGAGGATTTAACCCAAAATCGTTTTAAGTGAAGAAAGCGAATCCATGTAGCCGACCCTAAATTTTTGGGATAAAGGTTTAGTTGAGTTGAGTTGTATGCTTATTTGATAATTCGAGAAATTATTCGGAAAATACAAGTTTGTTGTATTTTGACGGCATGTTCAAATCATTAAATAATAATTATTGGAGTTAAATAAGTACTAATAAATACTTAAATTTTAATTATTAAAGTTTTTTTGAGCTGTAATTATTAAATTATTAGCCAATAATTTAGTGGTACATAATTTTCTTAATTATTTCTGTTAAGGTATTGAAAATAGATGGAGAATGCTAATCCCATCAAGTTCCCTTTTTTGATTAATTGAACAAGAAAAATAGGTTAATCATCATCATCAACCATATATTAGTCAAGCAACTAGGCCAGAAAAAAATATATTATTTCCAAAAGAAGAGTCGTAAATGTCATGTCTATGCTTAGAAACAGAGGTGGTCATGGTCGGCAGATGCAACTGAAAATCAGATGATGATTTATATGGTATAAATTGATTACCCTATTCACATCATAGAACAATTCCCTGGCTAAGATAAAAATAAAATAAAATAAAATTCTTTTAATAATAAATATTTTACAATTTAATTTTAAAATATAACTAAAATAACAATTCAATTCTTCAAGTTTTTTAAAAAATAAGTCAATCTTTGTATATTTTATTAAAATTAAGATTTTTTTTTTTAATCATAAACTGAACAATTGCCCATGCACGAAATTCGTAGAAAAGAAAGAGCAAAATCGGTAGAAATGCAACGAGGAAAATAATAATAATAATAATAATAATAATAATAATAATAATAATAATAATAAATGGTTAGGTCAGTAACACTTAATTGATTCCTGAATGAAGTTTACTTGTAAGATCGGGAATTCAAATTTTAGAATCATTATTATTATTATTGGGAGAGTTTTACTTAAATACACTCTCAATCTAAATATGGAAAATCATGTAATTAAAATAAAAAAAAGATAATATAAAGAAAGAAAGAAAACAAAAAACATTTTGGCTTTGGAAAGTCTATTTCCAAGTGATTTTTTTTGGTGTAATAGTGAAGATTGAAGACCTAGACTTTTCGAACAAATCTACGATCGATAAAGCAAAGTGGAACTTTTGCTTCTGTAACTATCACTTCCAATAATATACCTTTTTTTCCACAAAAGTTATGGCCAATATTCATTCTCCGGCAAAATCACAAATTTTATTATTATATTTATAAATTATAATACCAAATATTAAAAGTCTTGTAATTAGAGACGGCCATCGTTGATTTTGGTATGATCAATTGAGATATATACTTTTCCTAGCAATGATTAATTTGTTACTAAAAGATGTGATTGGTCCCATATATATAGGATTTAATTAAGTAGAGAAAATGATATGACATATGTAGAGAAGTCTATAGCTTTGCCATGCAAACAAAAAATTATTATTGATGCATTGAAAGATCAAAACAAGAATCTTTGTGATGAAAACGTGCATCAAAAAGTTGCCTTATTTATTTTGCTTTCTTCATTCTTTGTCCCAGATTTTTTTTTCTTCGATTAGAAAGAACTGAGTAATAATAGAATTATCTTTAAAATTTTCAAGTTTTAAATTTAAATTTTTATTGGAATCAATTATTAAAAAATTTAATTTTAATTATAATTCTAATTCGAAATCGTAACATTACACTTTAAATACTTTATTAAATATATTTATTTATTGTCAAATTTATATAAAAAATTATCAATATTAAATAGAAATATGAATTATTATATTAAAAAATTTAATATTATATAAAAAATATAATTTATGAGGTTACTTATATAAACTTAATAATCAATAACCATATTAGGTAATGTTTGGTATAAATGAATTTCATAAAATTTTTTGAAATTCATTTATAAATTTAAAATTTTAGTGTTTGGTTTAAATGAAACTCTGCCTAAGTAATTTGCGCTTAGCCGATCCCAAGCCCGGATAAAGGAGAAGGGTTGCGGTAAGTGACAACAAGCATAAAAATTTTGTCACATCTTATGATATGGATTTAAATGATATAAACATTGGGGCTCCCTCTACTTACAACGCGCTACATTAGAGCCCGGGTGTAATGAGAAATATGCAAGGGTGTAGGGCATTCACCGAAAGCGACACGCCATACCAGCTCCCACATCATAGACCGGTGTGGATAAAGAAGTTAGTTCACAGGACAGATAGTAGAACATATAATAGAATAGAACACCAGATAGGCATAGAGAACAATAGAAGATATTATAGAAAGAGATCAATTAGGAAGGAACATGATACGTGGAGAATCAGGGTTCGTACTTGGAATATTAGATCACTTACAGAAAATTAATGGAGCATGTGGATACCTTAGAAAGGAGAAAGGTGAATATTGCTTGCATTCAGGAGACTAAATGGGTAGGAGAGAAAAGTAAGGAAGTGGGTAATTCAGGGTACAAGCTGTGGTTTACCGGAAAGGAGAGAAATACGAATGGTGTGGGCATAATCATAGACAGGATGTTGAAAGATGCTGTAATAGCTGTGAAAAGAGTAGGAGATAGAATTATACTAGTAAAGTTAGTACTAGAAGGAGAAACAATAAATGTAGTTAGTGCTTATGCCCCGCAAATTGGACTAGATAGTGAGAGTAAACAAAGGTTTTGGGAAGATATGGATGATCTAATGCGAAGCATACCGAATGATGCATACATTTTGCATAGTCATTTAGGTCTAATTTCATAGCCATTTTATTTTATTATTAGTCATTTTTAGCCAATTTCATTAGTTATTTAGTTAGTTTTTCATAGTTGTCAATTTTGCATTAATTTGTAATTTTTACTTTGTTTTGTAGGAAAAATGGTGTTTTTGAAGGACTGAAGAGAATTTTTGCCATTGAGGAGTGACTTCTACAGCCAAAGATGTCAAAAACAAGTTTTCAAGCTGAAATATGCATTGACCAAATTGTGCATAACTTGCCGCATAAGCTATGCAGATCTGCATAAGGAGAAAAATCACTGTTTCAATACCTGCCGAATTGTGCATAAGGAGACTGCATAGCTTATGCACATTCACGCCTCCCTTATGCACTTTCACGGAATTGTGCATAACCTATGCACCAAGTCATGCAGTTTCGCATAAGTGAATCAGAAACCAGCCGAAAACTGCATAAGGGACTGCATGACTTAAGCAGTCCACTTATGCAGTCCTATAAAGAGTTCATTAATGAGCTGGCAGAAGATTCCCTCAGAAAATCTCTCCTCAAACACACCATTTTAGGGCTCCATGTCAGAAAATGCTATAAATAGTCCCATTTCCCATTTTAGAAAGGGGGACAAGGAGCAGAAAAGAAAAGAAAGAGGAGAGGCAGCAGCTGAAGAGTCATTTTCACCTTCCACATCATTTTCAACCAAGATTTGCAGATTTCTTTCCTTTCTTACATTTTTCCTACATTTCTAGTGTTTAGTTTCTTGTTTCTTAGCTTAGATTAAAGCTTTATTTCCTTATAAACTCATAATTTCTTGTAAACATTATGGATAGTGAGTAGTTTTACTTTGATTCTGGAGTAAGGGTTGTAATATTTGAGATATTTTGTGGATTTTGATTGGGTAATCCATATTTTGTGGTCTTAATAAGTTTTATTCATTTCTTGTGTGCTTAATGACATGCTTAGTGTAGGATCCCATTAAGTAATGTTCTTAATCCATGGTTGAGGCACCGAAAGGAGAAGGCCTTGTGATAGATAATCAAGAAATTGGACTTAATTAACTTAGATCTAGAAATAGACTAAGGATTAAGAGGATTTATAGATTAATTAAAGAACTTAATGGGTCTTAATTAACTCTAACTCCACGAAAGTAGGATTAGATTGATTAAGGCACTCTTTGTCTCACTCGAAAGGGTATTCAAAGGATTTAAGAATTAATCTCCTTAAAACCCGTAAGTTCCACAAGATTGGATAACCAATTTGAAATCCCAAAATAGCTCGAATATGAAATCCCGAACTCCGGAATCGCCTTTTCATAATTGTTAATTTTTAATCGAATTTAATTGCTTGCCATTTTAATTTTGCCATATAGATTTCAACTTGCTTATTTCAAATTGATGCAATTTTAGTTTAATTAATACATTGTTGGATAGATTATTAATTTTGCACATATAGATTTCATAATCAAATACCCATCAATTTATTACTTTAATTTCAAGAATAGTTCAATTTAGTCAACTTTTTATATCAAAAATTCAATCATTAACACAACTCCTCGTGGGAACGATATCTTTTCTATATTACTTGTACGACCCGTGCACTTGCGGTAGGGACACATCACCGAACAAAGAGAATTTTTTCATCGATGGAGATTTGAATGGACATGTAGGAAGTGATACGCAAGGCTATGAGAATGTTCATGGAAGTTTTGGATTTGGCAACCAAAATGAGGAGGGAAAAAGCATTTTGAATTTTGCTATGGCATACTACCTAATACTAGCAAATACCTACTTTATAAAAAGAGAGTCACATTTAGTGACTTTTAAAAGTGGGCAACATAGAAGCCAAATTGACTTCCTCTTAATCAGAAAGACAAATAGAGCTCTATGCAAGGATTGTAAGGTCATTCTGGGAGAGGCTTTGACAAGTCAACGTTGGTTAGTGGTATTGAATGTCAAGTTTAGGAACAATTCAAGTAAGGTTAGAAAAAATAGTATAGTTCAAACAAGGCGGTGAGAGTTCAAAGGAGTAAAGCAAGTGAAGTTCAAAAATGAGCTTATCGAGTCCGAAGCATGGAAGCTGGATATGAAGGCCAATGATATGTGGATATAGATGGCATCAAAGATTAGAGAAGTAGTTAGAAAAGTACTTGAAGAGTCTAGAGGACATGGACCACCCTTAAAAGAGAGATGGTGATGGAATGAGGAAGTACAAAAGGCAGTGAAGAGAAAGAGAGAATGGTATAAGAAATTACCTAAGTTTGATAATAATGAGGCATATGAACAATACAATATAGCAAAGAAAGAAGCAAAAAAGGCAATTAGTCAAGTAAGAGTGCAGACCTTTGAAAAGTTATATGAGAAACTTGGAGCTAAAGAAGGGGAGAAAGATATTTATAGATTAGCAAGGAGGAGAGAAAAGAAATATTAAGATCTCAATCAAGTTAGGTACATTAAGGATAAAGAAGGAAAAACGTTGGTGAAAGATGACGACATTAAAGAAAGATGAAGAAATTATTTTGATGATCTCTTTAATAATAGTCAAAATGGTAATAGCGTGAATATAGACTACAGAGCAATAGAAAAGAATGTGAATTATACTAGAAGGATTAGATCTTTAGATGTAAAAGAAGCACTTAAGAGAATAAAAGTAGGTAAAGCATATGGATCTGATGGAATACCAATTGAAGTGTGAAAGTATTTGAGAAATATGGGAGTGGCATGGTTAACTAAATTGTTTAATAAGATTCTAAATTCAAAGAAAATGCCTGATGAATGGAGGATGAGTATTTTAGTATCTATTTTTAAAAATAAGGGAGACATATAGAGTTGCTCAAACTATAGGGAAATTAAACTCATGAGCCATACTATGAAGTTGTGGGAGAGATTTGTGGAACATCGACTACGTCATGATACATCTATCTCTCCCAATCAATTTGGCTTCATGCTTGGTCATTCAACTATGGAAGCGATTTTCTTATCAGAAGCTTGATGGAGAAATATAGAGATGCGAGAAAAGATTTACACATGGTTTTATCAATTTGGAGAATGCTTATGATAGTGTTCCAAGAGATGTCTTATGGAGAGTGTTAGAACAAAAGATGGTATCTATTAGGTACATACAAGTTTTGAAAGACATGTATGAAAGAGCAACTACTATTGTGCGCACAGTGGGAGGGGACACAAGAGATTTTCCTATCTCAGTTAGATTACACCAAGGTTCAGCTGTAAGCCCTTACCTTTTTATATTAGTTTTAGATGAATTAACGAAATATATACAAGAGATTATCTCTTGGTGCATGATGTTTGCGGATGATATAGTTCTGATAGATGAGACACAAGAAAGAGTTAATAGAAAGCTAAAGCTTTGGAGAAGTACTCTAGAGTCAAAGGGCTTTAAGTTAAGTAGAACGAAAACAAAATACATGCATTGCAAGTTCAGTGAAGGCTGAACTAGTGATAGGGAACGAGTTAGTTTGGATGGAATGATACTATCCCAAAGTAATTATTTTAAATATCTCGGCTCAGTCCTTCAAGTAGATGGGGGATGCGAAAAGGATGTTAGTCATAGGATTAAAGCCGGATGGTTGAAGTGGAGACGTGCCATGGGAGTTTTATGTGATCGCAAGATTTCCAATAAGTTGAAAGGAAAATTTTACCATACAGCCATACGACCGGACATGTTATATGGTAGTGAGTATTGGGCACTGAAGAAGTCGTACGTGTTTAAGATAAGAGTTGCGGAGATGAGAATGTTAAGGTGGACGAGGTACAATACTAGACTAGATAAAGTCCGTAATGAGAGTATTAGAGAAAAGGTAGGAGTGATACCAATTGAGGATAAGTTGAGAGAATGGAAATTGAGTTGATTTGGTCATGTGAAGCGTAGACATACGAATGCTCCAGTTAGACAAGTAGAGCACATTAGGGTAGAGGATAGAAAGAAAAGAATGAGTAACCCTAAATTGACTTGGAGAAGAGTAGTACAACATGACCTATAAGCATTACACATTTTCAATGATTAACCCAAAATCGTTTAGAGCGGAGAAAGAGAATATATATAGCCGACCCTAAATTTTTAGGATAAAAGTTTAGTTGAGTTGAGTTGAGTTTGGTTTCAATGAAAATTCATTTGTAATTCTTAATAGTTAATTCTATGAAATTGATTATAACTAAACTAAATTTTATTAAAATTGATAAAATTTGTAAATGAATTCTAAATTTAAAATCATATATATTTCGAGTAATAAAATTATCCTCTCATTATATATCATTTTATTTTATTTATTTTAATAATAAAATTCATTTCATTTGAAATGAATTATATATTTAATATAAAATATACTAAACAAAAAAAAATTATTTATAAATAATTTTTATTATAGAACTTATTTACAAATGAAATGAATTTTATTAAAAAATTAAATCAAACATGTGTTAATGAATTTTAACAATCGTAACGTAATATTATAATTATTAAAAAAATTAATTTTAAAAAATATTTTATAATTTTAATATAATAGTTAATTTTTTTTAATAAAAAATTTAAGCAAGTAAAGATTCAAATTTAAATTTATTGCGTATCAAGAAGTTGGCATCAATTAAATTCAACTGGGGGGTGACGTAACAAAGGTCTCAAATATGTGACAACCAATGGCCCATGGATTGACGTCTTTGACCACGATTAATTGACTGGCTTACCCCACGGCGACCGAGTTACCCCATTGGACTCATTCATATGCGTGAGTTGATTTTCCTTTTTTTTTATTCTAGAAACTCAAACAAAATTTAGTGGAACTACGCGCACAAATATTTGGTATTTTATAATTTAGTCTTTAAAAATATAATAAAAATTATAATTCTATTATTTTATTTTTTTATAAAAAATAAATTAATTCTTAATATATGTTTTCATTAGAAAAATATTTTCCATGTTAAAATTTATTATTAATAATTAATCACAATCAAATCAAATCTACCACCTTAAACTTAAGAGATTAAATTGTTTTAAAACTATAGAGACTAATTTTAAAAAAATATATTATAGAAATTAAATTACTACAAAAATTGAATTATGATAGATTAAATCGTTATTGTTTTCAAATTATTAACGATGAATTTTAATAGAATAACTATTTTATTAATAGAAACATAATTGAGAAATTAAATTATTTTTATAAAAATAAAATAATTAAATTATAATTTTTGTCATACCTCTAAAACTAAATTATAAATTACCCATATATCTTCCAAATTCATTTGTAGAGCTTATTATCCCCCTCTTTGGAAGCTAGAATCTTATAAATCAATTGATTTGTTTTAGTCAATTCTTATATTTAGAATAAAAAATATTGATTCATTCTAACTTAAAATAATTCATTTTAAAAGTAGAAATTAATTATGATTATGTGAGAATTCAATTAAATTTCTTTCTTGCAAATAATTTATTCCAAAGAACCTAAAGAAAAAAAAAATTATTTAGGAGACTTGGAGTTAGCACAATTTATAAATAATCCTCAATATCATTTTTTTTTCTAAATTATTACTATAGGATAATTCAGTGATAAATATTTGAGATTTCTATAACAATTATTGAAAATTTAAAATTTTTACAATTGAAAATAGAAGAAAATTGATTGTGACATAAAATAAAAAAATAGTGACTCTAAAAACAATATTATATAAATAGATAATCCCTAATTAATTAGAGTAAAAAAATAACAAAATATGACTTTGTGGGTATTGGTGACTGCTTGAGCATGCAAAACCAAAATCCAATTCTTGTAGAAGGCAGTGAAAAAAGAAGAAATTTATTCACGAAAAAAAGAAAAAAAAAAGTGTAATTATTAGAATTAGCAAGAAGATGACATAATATGTGATGACAATGAAAAGGCAAGCTGAAAGTGATAACATGGAAATTGGCAAACGTTATTGTTAGCCATATCCTTCAGAACAAGGACTGTAATAAACATGACAAATAGCCTTCAGCATAATTCTAAGGCACATGGAATGTTTAACACCATCCCATAAGCATTAATCGAAGGTAGCAAATAATAAAAACATTAATAATCAATAATATACAAAACAAGAAAATTGCAAAAAAGAGTAAACTGTAAATATTTATTATCTGCAAGCAGGAGTGCAAGGAGGGAGGTAGTAGTAAACCCTCCATTTCCTTTTACAGAGAACCCAAACACTGACAAAAGAAGCGAAGCAGAAGTAGAAGCAGAAACCAGCTGAGCTCCAATTCTACTACCGTCCAAAAGCTACAAGTTGGTTCCTTTAAAACTTAATAATAATAAAAAAAAAAAAAAAAACGCTCTATAAACCTAACAAAAACAAAAGGGTTGTTAGGGTTTTAATGTCCAGGAGATTCCGGGGACAAAACCATCATCCCTCAGGTAAAAATCTCCTTCTTGGATAACTTCCACACACGCAAGAGAAAGGGAAAAAAAAAAGAGAGAGAGAGAGCGAGAACACTCTCCTCTGACCTCGGTAGCAGGTACTAGTAATTAAATAAGGCTATGCTTGATTCACCAGATCGTTTGAATCTATGAATGTGCCATGAAACCCGTAGGGAACCCTGGATGGTAGCTTAACCGTAGCTTCTAATTGTAAATTCATGGCATTCACAATTTGAAGCTCTGATTTCCAATTCTTCTCGTCATGAACAAAAGCAAGAATGTACCCATCGTCATCTGCTTCGCTGTTTGCGTCCCTTGGCAGAAAAAATGGCTCCCCACCATATTTTTCATCGCCATATATATACTTCTTTACTTCCCCAGTAAAAAGATCAACCTTGGCAAAACCAGTCACCTTAGGCCAGGGCTCAACAATGGCTAGGTAGGCATATTGAGTCTTTCTCCCAAGCCTGTTCCGGTTCACCATCCCGGCCTCTAAATTCACTTGGTTTGATTCTTCAATTATAGGGCGGCGCGTGGACTTGCCCGTCTTTAAATTGAGCCTGATTTCTGATAATACACTCTTTAAACTCTCATCGCATTCGTTGAAGATGGAATCCGGTGGAGTCATGCAAGATCCGATCACTACTACTTCATTGGATTCCGGCTCCTCCCATGCATTCCATAAATGGAAGCAGAAAGTGTCCGGCGATTCCACCCAGATAATATCCTTAGCATCACTAGCATTCTTTGCAAGAATTCCAAAACGAGACTTCTTGTCCTTGTCATAAATAACAGGAGAGCCACCTCTTATCATTTCTTGAAGCTTGAAAACGACTTGTTGGTCAGGTATCACCACGAAATTCTCAGTGATAGCGAAATCATGCATCATTGTTGGCACTGGGAGAGGGATATCGACGTCCGGTGATTTTGTCGCGTCCGGGAAGAATCTGAAGTACTTGAGGTACGGCTTTTGGACGACGTCGTAGCTCAGAGCAAATAGCTCTTTAGAAACTGGATCAATCTTTGGGTGAGCAATCATTGTGTGCTCAAGTTGGCCATCGAAATTGTACCGCCTAACAGTTTCAAGATCACCGCTGGAAGTGATACGCACTTGGTAAGGAACATCGTCCTCAGACATGGCAAGAAGCCTGTCATTGAAGTAGACAAGCCCTGCGTTAGCCACTCCAGTTCCCTTGGTGTGATCAACAAGCCCACATAATCCTCTGGCATAGAAAAGGAGCAATCTTGCTATACCAGAGTGGCCATGAAGCTCGCCAATTGCTTTAGGAAACACTGGCCTACCTAATACTCTCTCTTGTTTCAGCCTTTCTGTTTCAGTGAAACGACAAGCATAGCTTGCATTGCCCTTGTCAATGGTCACAGCGTGGACCATGCCGTCTCCGTCGAATAAATGGTGGCCGGCGATAGGCTCGAAAAGTGGGTTGGCACCGTTTCGCACGTAGACACCATTAATGCATTCAGGGATGGTTCCGGTGACCGGAAGCTCCTGCTGAACTGGCTGTTCAGGCACGGGAGCATAGTTTCCGGAGATTTGGACACGTGGATCAGCAGTTTTGGGCAGCTGTTGTTGGCGCTCATGAGAGACCAAGGCACCTTCTACCATGTCTAAAGCTACAGCTGCTGCTCTTTGAAAGAGATTCCACTGCGGTTGTTGCAGGTGGCCGGTTTTGCGTTTTACAGTGAGAAAGGAGTCATCTTTGGGAATTGCTGGTGCTCGATAGGATTGTTCAGGGAAATGGAGAACAGAGGGAGAGTGTAGAGCGCAGTGAATTTTGGTTCTTTTACTATTGGGCTTTCTCTTGGCGAAGGAGACATAGCCCAAATCCAGCAGAGAACTAGAAGGGAAAGGGTGAGCGAATTGGGTTGTAGCCCAATTACCGGAATTGGAAGCCATAGTAGTAGAAGCAGCCATGGAAATGATAAGTTACGTAGGGTTTTGTCAGGTCGAAAGCAAAGGAAGAAGAGTTTCTTCTTGCTTTTGGTGGAGAACTTGAGAATGAGAGAGAGAGAGAGAGATAGAGGAGTTTTTGGGAGAAAGAGGTAGAAAATGAGGCATAAATAGAGTTGAGGGAGAGAGGAGAAATAGTGGGTTTATTTGTATGGAGATCCACCTCAGACATCTGGCTAGAAGACCACGTGGTGTATTCGTGGAAAGGCACTCGGGATTGACCGTGTGGGGCTCTCATAGACATATATACGTGTATTTTACATATTAGAAATCGATGGAAAATGAAAATTCATTTCAGATCATTAAAAATTAAAATATATCAATTTCAAAATAAATTTAAAAATAAAATTCATTTTATCTTTAATTTTTTTGTTTCAAATTAATTTTAGAAATAAAATTAGACGTCAATTGTAAATCCAACATTACAATTTTAAATAATTTATAACTGAAATTAAAAACCAATTTTTAATGATTTAAAATTGATTTCTAATCCACTTTTCTTGTATTGATATACAGCCTAGAATTTGCTCATCACACAAACCATATAGGCTAAAAAAAAAAAAAAGTGGAATTGCTTACGGCACAAACCATCAATTATGAATAAGAAATTAAAAAAAAAAAAAAGAGAGAGAGAGAGATCAGATAATTGGAGGTAAGAGTGAGCTAAAATTTGGGACCAATAATAGGACCATAGTCCATAGAATTGGCCTATTCTCTATCAACATCTATGGCCCCATTTGTGTGTGACTACCACATTCCTATTCTTAACCCAATTTAATTCAATTTTTTTTATATGTAATGCTGTCTTCTTTTGCCTAAAATTGACCATCATTTCATTGTAACCACCATACTTGTGTCTCTAAGAACAAACAACTTTTCCCATTTAATATTGTCAATATAAATTAAGTACTGTCTCTCCCACGTTTAAACTCATTCACTAAGATCATCAATTATTAAATTAAAAACTAGCATTTCAAAGATGTAGATCCCTTCATATTCCATAAAAACTTTAACTTTTACGACATTCAAATGAGAAATTATTGAATATACTCGAAGCACTAAATTTAATGTGTTTTATACTCATATAAATACAAGTTCATTCATAAATTATTGAACATAAATCTCACATTTATTCCAATGAAAGAGCATATGCTCTAGGTGTATTCTAAAATTTGCTTGAACTACTTATCTTATAATAAATGTGAATGAAACTATAATTAAAAGAAATTCAACAAATATATAATCTAAATGGCAGCTTAGCTATGAATTGAAAGAGAGGTCCCTCAATTCAATTTGATGCAATTAAAGCCTTGAAAAATTAAAAGATATGACACCATGAGTGGCCGTCATGGGAAGAGGGATATATAATGGCAACCCTTGGTTTTGGATTGTAGTAATTAACCCTCAAGTTATAAGGTATATGACTGCCTGGTCCTAAACTTACACTGTCGAGGGCCATCGGATAAGGAAACTATGACAAAGATAGGTATATGCTAATTAATGGCCATCTACATATCTTTCTTCTCCTTATTAATTTCCATTGGCATGTAACCTACAGCAGTGTGTATATTTATATATTAACCCCTTAATCCTGTGTTGGATATTTAGCTGTGAGATCATTGTAAATGGCACCTAATCTAATATAACAAGATTTCTTGACAAAAAATTTAAAATTTTGTTAAATTTTTTTTTTTTAAAAAAAAAGGAGAGAGAAATAATAGAATTATGAGTGAAATTAATAATGTCATTCTTTAAAAAGGAAATGAAGAAGAAGGAAGAGGAACAACAATAAAAATAAAAGATGAATCAAATTACATTGACAATGCTGAGTGGGGCAGTCATGAATTTCTAAGAGATTAACATATATCTTAATATAGAAAAAGATAATTAGTATATATATATCTTACTCCTGTATTAGGAGGCAAAATGAAAGATAGGTATCCAAATTATAAATAAGAAAGCATCTCTGTTCACATTGTCATTTTTTCGAAAGCAAATCTCTGATATGGAGATTTTATCTCTCTCTCTCTCTCTCGACAGAGGGAAAGTGCTTATACATACAAAAGCATGAAATCGATCAACAACTTACAGATATCCTGTGCTAGCTTTTATGTATAATATAACTAATATTGTGATTAATTAAGGAATAGAAAAAGAGGGTCTCCCCCTTAATTATAATGTCATGCATGACTCCAAAACAAAGAGCTAGCAAGTGAGAATTTATGTTAGAATTTTAATGACTCATGCATAGGTATTAAATAGACAGACAGATGTGGTCTTTTTTGTTGCAGACCATTCGATTAATCTTGAATTTAAATAGATATCCACATGTCCATTATTGTTTAATTAGTAGGAAACTTAAAGCTTTCTCTGGTGTGGTCTCGATCGGCGCCGATCGATAATGTGATCACATGGAAATCCAACTTCATTCCATAGCTACTGCACATCTTTTTCTTTACAAAGATGAATCCATAAATGTCAATGTAGATCTGAATAATTGAGTGTCTTTTTCATATAAAGATGATAGGAATTTAGATTTATGTGATTTGAATTTGAGTTATTTTGAAATTTTTTTATATAATTAAATATTCGAGCCTTTTTAAATCATTAAATCATTGAAAAAAATTAATAAAGTTGAATTATTACGTAAATTATATATGAATTAACTAAATTAAATTATTAATCATTTAAAATTTTGCGGGTTGATATTAATTGTATCAAAATATGCCAAAGTGCTAAAAATATATGCTTTAGAGACTATTATTGGTGGCACCAAATAAAAATGGACATGGCCCCTCCATTTATCTGTGAGTTGAAAAGACAACATTTTAACCATATATATTTTTGTTCAAAGTAGTTTCAAGTTCTTTCATGCAACTTGTCCTGGGAAAATGAACAGAGTCCCCGCTGATAGATTATTCCCTTCCAAATGAAAAGCCAAGTATGTGCACAGAGCAATATTCCTAATTAAGGAATAGGGGATGATGGGGCCATCTCTCTATGTTCTATATATCAATTATGCTACATTATCGATTAATAATTAAGGAATAGGGGATGATGGGGCCATGTCTCTATGTTCTATATATCAATTATGCTACATTATCGATTAATAAGTATTTGGTGCAGTCGTAGGTCTATTACATTTTTAGAGCGAAAATTCAAGTTCAATCTTAAAAAAAATCATTATTATAAGAGGCAATCACAAATTCTAAAGGGACTAAATATATTCTATAAAGTTCTGGTTAGTTTTGAGTGGTGTCCCTTTAGACTATAGCAAACCTGACCCATCATCAAGTTGTAGAACTTATCGTGTCTTCAATTTGAGGAAAGTGTATCCAATTTGGTCCTTTGTTTTTTTTTTCTAGTGTACATAATTATACTGGCATATTTGCTTTCTTTCAAAAGCTGTTGTGAAATGGTACTGTGAGTGTTCTTAAAAGGCTCTAGAAAAACAAATGCTTCAATCCCACTTGTGAAATGAAATCATTTCATTGGCCATCAAAAGCACTCTCACAGCTAATCAGATTGGCCTGATAGTGACTCTGCAACAAGTGGCTTCATGACATGGGGACAAACGTATACATAGTACTAAGTGAAATGACACTTGGTGCCAATAATAATGGCTCCAATTGAGTTTCCCATATAACCATAAAGATGAACAGTAATTAGGGTTTTGTATTTTCTTTTCGAGTGAATTTAATATAAAATTTATTTGATAGCGTGCAGCAGTAGAACATATAAGAACTGTGGATTTTTTTTTTTTTTTATCTTTTTAATTATTAGGGTAAGCACTACCCTGGATAGAGGCATTGAGCTACAATAATTAATGTGTCTTGTTATATACTAAAATTGATCAATCATGCCCATAATCAGTGAAGGATAATTAGGATAACTTATGTTTGTGATCTACAGTTAGCCCAGACCCTAATCACATGCTTACCACTCAAACCTTTTATGTATATATATATATACACAACATGTGATATTCGAAATCATAATCTGATCAGGATTCTTTTTTTCTTTTCTTTTCTTTTCTTTGGGTCAATCATTAACTGATGATTCAGATCATTAAGTCTGTTGTTTAACTAATTAATCCAGCATATTCTTCTGATTATTTTGGCGTCATGAAGTAATTATTACCAGCTTTGGATGCAATTATAAATTAGCTCAATGAAAAGTACTATGCCAAATCAACAAAGTTAATCATTTACACACGCAAAAAAAATTAATTAAGTAAATCATCCCTATGGAAAATTGTTAATTAATATTTTTTCTATTATTTTACACACCATAATAGAAAAATAATAAATTTCTATCTTTGCAGCTTAACTTCCTACAGGAAAATTAATCAATGAGCTGCACTGAGTCATTAACCATGCATTAATTAACCAACCAGCTCCAAACCAGATATCGATAATATATAGTAAGAATGGATGATTAGTCTACAATATCTAAGTTTTAATTAATTTTTTTTTAGATATTATAAGTTCTGATATTGATTGGAAACATAGGCATTAAATTGGTTTATGGGACAATAATTTCTAACTGAAATTAATCTGTGGAAGTCAATGATAAGAAGCAATTAAAAGTGAAATTATTCTGGGCAATGATTTTACGTATAGTGCGTAGATTTTAATTGTTTAATATAATAAAATTCATATAAATTTTATCATATTACTAATTACAATAAAATATTTTAAAATTTTTTTCAGTTAAAAAGTTGACTTTGTCGAGAAAAGGATATTAATTAAAATTTCGTTTGGTTTTATAATTTAAAGGAAAAAAATTAGAAAAAAATACTATAGATATGTTTAAAAAATATTTTAGAAAAATTATTTTACTATTTTAATATTTTTATAATATAATGTATTAAATTTAATTTTAAATTATTTTTATTAATCTTTAATTAATACATGTTAAAAAATATTTTTCTTGATATCAATGTTAATAGTTACATTTAAAATAGACTCTAATTGTTGTAAAAGCATTAGAGCTCATGTGTGGCACGTGCAATGAAAAGAGTAGAGAGAGATTTTTCCTTATTTTGCACGGGTACACGTGGGTGCACATGTGCACACTCATATGAGATGGTACTCATTAATCATTACAGGACTGAAATGAATCATGCTAAGCATATTCTTGATCTTTAATTTTATGTGCTCTCGAAATAAAAGAATTAGAATTTGGAAGTCATCACTAGTGAGAGCAATTTTTTTTTATAAGTAAAATAATTTTATTAATAAAAATAAAAACTAGAAAAAACTTAGCATAAGATATCATAACTAAACATTATGAGTAAATTTTTTAAAATTAAAAAAAAAATCTAAAATGAATTATGCTGAAATGAAAAAAAATGAAATAATGATTACATTAATTAATGTTTACAATAATTCAAATTTCATCATTCAAACCAGATTATATAATAATAATAATAATAACAATAATAATAATAATTATTATTATTATTATTATTATTATTATTATTATTATTTGATTTACGTATTTACAATTTAATCATGTAAAAATTATAATTATTTTTAAAAAAATTATATTTTATTTTATTTGCTTAAAATGGGTTGAACCCATTTGTGATGTAGATGTATACCTTCCGATCCAATCAAATGCAAAGTATTCATATATTTTCACTTAGGTTTGTTAATTTTCTGCATTAGGTAAACATTATACAAAGAGTGATTAATTTCTAACTTTGACTAAAATTAAATTATAGTAATAATAATGATGATTTTGCATACTCTATATATAATTAGAGCAATATTTATGTTTTTATTATGATAATTAAAGTATTGTATAGGTTAGGCCGCAGCAGGTAGGATATAAGCAAATCCAAATCTTTACCAATTCCACACTTAAGCAGTAGCTTTCAATTTGATTAAAAGCTTTACAAAGCCTGCTAACGAATAATGTATGGAAATGAGAAGCAAATCATGTGGTCCTCTTCTTTCTTTCACCAATCTATAATAAATATAAGAGGTGGGGAACCCAAAATATAATAATTGGAAGATTCCCTAACTGAACTTGACTGGCCAGAAATAAACTACCAACTGCCAATTCCCACTCAATTCTATCAAAATTGCCAATGCTATGATTTTTTTTTTCTATTTTCAAGAGCTTATATATTATTAATTCCTATACAAGTTGTTAGATGTTGGTTTATTGGTCTTCCCTTTGTGCAGGCACTCTTTCAAAAGAGGGTCAAATTCTTCTTCTAGAGTCAAGAAGAAGATAAATAATAGTAAAATATAATTATAATAATAAAACCAAAACTTAGGTATAAAGGTTCTTGTTAATGGGAATTAAGAAGTTGAGATGAAACCAATATAATAATAGTCAAAAGGTGACGAGAAGTGGGGTTCCTAAATACTAATTAAAAATAAATAAATGAGAGAGAGAGAGAGATTTGAGATGGGATTGTGCTTGGTAGCACATGGCATGCACATAAAATGAGAAGAAAAATTAATATGAATATGGGCTGGATATACATATAGAGGAAATATATTTTAGTCCTTAATTAATTAAAGAAGGTAATTATAAATATTAATTAATATTTTATAGTCATATTAAAATGTTAATTGATGAATAATTTGTGTTTAAAAGAATCACGTATACTCATATATCAAGATTTTTGCACGCTAACTCTTAACCAAAAATGTGAGTTTTGTACCTAATTAGAAAGTGGTTGCTATTTGTCTAAATTTGCCAAATTAATTGTTAGTAGGCTTGATACATGAACCAATATGATTTGGTCTAAATAAAATAATGGGAACCATCTATGCTTCCTTTTACAAAAGTAGTAGTCTTGCAATTATTCGTAGGTCACAAACTACTATAATTAACATGTAATATTGTCAAAGTAGGTCCTATTTATAATGTTTCTTGTGAGTCAAATTTAACTACTTTGCAATTTTAGTAGTGTATGTGCAAATCAAACAAATCCTCTAAGGATGCTTGCAAGTTAAGTAAGAGGAAAGTCACAATCAAGTAAGAGGAAAGTCACAATTACTAAATTTATTTTTTATGAACTAAATTGCAAATAAAATAATATCTCAAAAATTAAAGTGTTTTCGGATTGAAAATAGAGTTAAGGGTATTTTAGTTATTTTTACTAAAATTAACGGTAACTTATCTGAAATTCTAATGATAGAAACTAAGTTGTAAATTTTATCAAATTTCAAGAATTTT
The DNA here is from genome assembly GCF_030052815.1 of Hevea brasiliensis. Classification (NCBI taxonomy): domain Eukaryota; kingdom Viridiplantae; phylum Streptophyta; class Magnoliopsida; order Malpighiales; family Euphorbiaceae; genus Hevea; species Hevea brasiliensis. The sequence continues at coordinate 45,132,915 of NC_079510.1, forward strand.
AAATTACTTGATATTGAAAGTACAATAATTAAATTATAGGTTTTGTCAAAACTTAAAGATTAAGATAGTATTTGGTATAAATGAATTCCATAAAATTTTATGAAATTTATTTATAAATTTAAAATTTTAGTATTTGATTTAAATGAAAATTCATTTGAAATTTTTAATAATCAATTCTATGAAATTTATTATAACTAAATCAAATTTCATCAAAATTGATAAAATTTGTAAATGAATTTTAAATTTAAAATCATATATATTTTAAGTGGCAAAATTATCATTTTACTTTATTTTATTTATTTTAATTGCAAAATTCATTTCATTTGAAATGAATTCTATATTTAATATAAAATATACCAAACAAAAAAAATTCATTTATAAATAAATTTAATCATAGAATCTATTTACAAATAAAATAAATTTTAACATAAAGTTGAACCAAATAGGATATAAATTATGGTTTACACAAATATTTTCAATTATTAGAAATTTATCTTTAAATTAAGGTATTATTCAACTAAACAGTAGTAATAATTCATATATAATAAATAATCAATAAAATTTTAAATTAAAAAAATATATTTATCAAATCATATTTATTATTAAAAAGGACATGAGTAATGTTACTTTAAAATAGAAATTCTATTTAAAATAGATTAAACTATATATATATATAATTTGTATTTGTGAAAACAAATTGTTTAAAGCACGAAAGCATGGTTAATTTTCCAGAAGATAATGCGAATGTCATACGCACTACATACACTATGGAGACCCAGTTGTGTTCCACAAAGCTAACTCATTGTTATGGGTAGTGGGTCACACTAACACAGCAGTTAAGCTATTCCAAGAGGAGAAAATTGTATTTTTAAATACTAACAAACTAACTTATTTAAATATTATATACAATTGATCAGTCTAACCCTAAATTTTGTTAAGGATCTTGTTTGTGTTAATGTTTAAGAGAGTTTGATTTTGTTTGGTAATAAAAATTTATAGATTTTTTTGAAATAAATCATTTTCAATAAAAAAAATTATCACATAATCATGTATAGATTTTATTTCTTTCAAAATGAATTATTTTTTTAAGTTGAAACAATTGAATGATTTCAATTCAACATAAGAATAAATAAAAAAATAATAATTAAATTAAATTTTTGTAAAATTATAAGTTTTAAACCGAGGGAATAGAATTAATTTAACGAATTTGTAATATACATTTTAGATTGCAAATGATGAAAAAATGATGAATGATGCTAAAAAAAAGGCATGAAAATGGTTTAATTTTTTTTTTTTTAAGTAAAGATTTTGTTGATTAATATAAAAATGGCTAATCGAAACCAACATAGGGAAGTTGAAGACAAGGATAGGTATCTAGCCGTATAGGTCACTTTTTAGGTCTGGCTTTTATGTCAAAGAAGGGAGAAAAATATCAAAATTATATATCATCTATTTTAAATAAATATTCAGAATTATTTTGGGATTAAGGTAATTAATTTAAAGTCATATTTATCAAACACTCTAAATTAACAGTTGAGAGTCTATTCCTAATAACTCAACTAAATAAACACTAAATTGATGTTGAAAGATATGATTTCTCGATTAAAAGGCTTACTGTATTATCCGCCAATCAATTTGCAGAAGAATTTAACTTTGGACACGCATGATGGCTGTGCACTTACCAAACTTGGGCCAACTTGTCAACATTTGTGGAGGAAATGAACTCAATTTGTCATCAAGAACGCAACAGTAGCGAATGGGCAAAAGTCTTTGCATACATAGCCCCAAGAGTCCTACCTAATTTTCTTAAGAGAAAATGAAACGTATTGAAATTAGAAGAAGGATTCAATTGGATGCCAGGTTTCTGGAACAAGCAAGTTGCAATGTAATGTAAGGGTCTAGTCATGAATGAAAGCCATTTCTCTGATTGGGTTCATATCACAATTCAGCTGCCAAATCAACTTGTCAAGAACAAGAACAATAACCCACCAAATATGAATTTCTCCACTTGAGAGAGGCCCATGTCACTACCCAAAATGTGACAATCCTATCCACTTGTTTGTGTGGAGAAGACTTTCGCATTAATTCTTCAAGTCCACCTCATACTTCCAATTTGCATGGGTAGTTTTCTGTGTTGGAGTTTGACAAATTAAAAGGAAAAAAATAATAATAAATTATCGCAGCCAGTGATGGAAACTTTTCCCTATCTTCTCAATATCTTTTCATCCCTGTCAAAAGTAAATGATATTTATTGGATATTGATGTTTGTCAAATTTGCCAGTACAGAACAAGAGCGAGTAGTGTCACTTTACACGGAAAATATAAAGGAGCAAATTTCAAACCCTCTTAATTTTAGGCATAATTTTTAGCACAGTTATCAGAAGAGTGGAGATTTGCATCCGATTCTCTATAAGTCAATTTTGTGTTATGTCAATAATCGCAAAATCGACACAAATAACAACAGCCTTTTACTCGACATAAAAATAATCATTTAATTTTTTTCAAAAATTATATGTAACTATAATATGTATGAATATAAATTATAAGACACCACTTTATGCTATGCAGTGTGTAGATGGTCAAAAAATTAGCACGAGTAACAATGGTCTTTCACTCGATATATATATATATATATATGACTATCTAATCTTTCTAAAAGTTCAAGTTTACAACCATTTACACAGCACACAACATAAAGTTGTGCCTGATAATTTCGATTCACGTATGTCATGGTTAGATATAATTTTTGAAAAGATTACGTAATCATGTCGAATGAAAGTCTATTTTTACTCTAATCAATTTTATAACTATTTACACACTGCACAACATAAAATTATACCTTATAATTTCGATTAATGTATATTATAATTAGATATATTAGATAAGTGATATGTTTTCAGTAATTGGTTGAATATTATAGACAGAAATTTAAACATTAGTAATGTTAAACATTTTATTCAATGCATTCAGAATTTTATGTGTAAAGGCAAGTAAATTCAAATTCTATTTGTGTGGAAATCAAATAATAGTGTTAATAACTGCTTGTCTTTAATAGAGAAGCTTACATAAGAGGTATTTTCAATTTTTAGGGTTTTTTTTTTTAATCAATAAGAGTTTGATTTTATTGAAAAACACTTTAAAATTATTTATTGGGAATACATCAATGAATATGGAGAATATATATATATATATATATATAAATCAAATTCTATTAATTATGAGCGTAAATGATATAATGTTCATTTTTAATAATCACTTATCTTTAATTAAAAAATTATATTTTACAAAATAATATATATATATACATAGATAAAATGTAATACACTAATTTTTAGTCAAAGGGCATGAGTCTATTATTGATTCATTGAAGATATAAAAATAAGTCATTATTATCATAAGATAGATTGTAGAAATTCAACACTCCCATGCATCAAAGCATCATTAAATTTGTGTGAAGAGCAACTTTAACTAAGTGATAGTCAAAGACTTCATATTAAAATGGTTGGATTGATCGTTTAATAAAATTAAAATTTGTCTTTACACTATAAACTTTGAATCCAACGAACATGAATCTTGTCCATAATAAGGTTTGGTCACAACCCACTTCAAAGTTTAAGCCAAATCCAATTTTTCATGCCTTCACGCAAACAAAGTTGGAAAAATCATTACCAGAAACCAAGAATTTTCTACCAAACTATATATAAAAAAAGAAAGTTTGAAATTAAGCAATTGGCATATAAGTGGCTGGGATGAACATTAGATGGGCCTAGTTCTTAAAGGACTGAATTATTGGGCCAATATTGTTGGATCTGCTAGTCCACTAGTTTCTCAATTTACAAATGGAATATTCAGGGAGGGGTAAAAAATTTAAATGAAAGTGAGGAAAAATACAGAATAAAAATTATAATAATAATAAAAGAAAATCTTCCTTTCTTTATTATATATAAAAACTAATCTATTCAAATTATTTTGGATTATAAGAAAATGTTTTCTTGCAATTAATTGTGAGTTCTTTGAGGATGGGCTCAGGTAATGAGCTTTGGGCCAGAGCCCAGAGAACACAATGAAGGTTGCGATTTTATTTTTATCTTTTTATATTCCCGTTCACTTTGGCCTCGGCGGTGACCTGAAAAACCAGCCCTGGAAACAGGGAACACAGATAGGGCTCTCCTTCGTCTGATATGCTTTTGTATTTAAATTTACACACCATTTATATAGATATATTTTGCTGGGATGAATTGAAGTTGTACACCCGTAATCTCTCAGACCCATGTATTGAATTTGTTAAGGCTGCAGTGTTTGTATGATATGCTCAATACTTTACATGGACACGAGGAAAGAGTGGTAAAATGACAACATTAAAGGTTAGGGATGCTGACTTTTTCTTTAGATGCTGTACTAATTGAAGAAACAATTGTGATTCTTCATATTCATGAGAACCCTGCATTTTATGCTGCTACTCATTCTGGTAGCTATTGACTAGTCTGACTATTGATATTTTTGTGCTGTGAAACTAACTAAATGCTGAAAAGTAGTTTAAATGACTTATGAGCACTGAGTTTCTGTTAAATTTGCATTTTTCCTTGTACAATGACGCATTTTGTTTCAAGAGATTCTTTTTCCTTTTTCATTTAATCACTTGTTTGATTACTTGTTGTAAATGAAATAGATATTGTTTCCCTACGTATTTCTATTGGGGTGTAGGTAGTGGGACGGTGCATACAATATGATCCAAATTTCTATTGGGGTGTTTTTGTTCAAATTTGTCAAACAGAGAACATGAAACATGCTTTTAAAGCAGAGAAATTCCATATAAAACTAGCACTAGCTGCCTTAAGAAACAACTACATATCCTATTCTCAAATATCTTCTTTTTGCTGTAAAATTGGATGACAACTTGCATTGCAATTCACAAATGCATGTATGTAGTTTCTTCTGAATATTATGACTTTAGTTACTTTCTTCCAATAAAAAAATGCAAGGAGACAAGTCTTACTAATGGAGTATTGAATACCCTAAGTTTTCAAGGTTGTCAGAATTCAAATCCTTCCTTGAATTGTTGGAGGATCATTGAGGTTGAATTAAAGATCACAAGGTTCTATAAACTAAAAGATTTATCAGTTGTAATATTGAAATATAGAAAAAATATATACAAATTAAAATCAAACAAGCTTAGAAGTTGAGAATTGATATGAAAAGGTTACAGACCTACATTTAAGCACTAAGCAGTTAACTCGCAATGCATCTCATTAAAACTACATGCTTTTTTTTCTTAATATCATCATAAAGAGTATAAGGTCGATATTTTTCTTAAAATCTCCTAAATAGGATGACCATTTTGGACTGAGAATATTTCATTACATACAATGCTAATTCATCTATAACCTTAACTAACACAGAAGAATAGAAAGTAAACAGTAGCTAATAGTGAAAGGTTAAAGGAGAAAAATTTTTAGTGGCAAATTTTCTCCTATAAGGTGGTCAAGAGGAAAACACTTCATGTTAGCCAAATTACACATGATCAGATAATTAACAGCTGTGATACTGCAATCTTGTAATTTATGGAGTTTTTATTTCTGTCATCCACATTTATGATTGAGTTGATTGAGATTTTAAGTGTGCACAATAGTAAATCATTGTGCTAAACCATGGTCAGTTGAGAATTAATTTTCTGTAAACCTCCTTGTGCATGCATTTCCATACATGTTTTTGTGTTTATTACATATTTCAGTTGCAAATTATATGATCTTATTTAATGATAGTGAGTTTCTAGAAGATTCATTTCATATCATAAAGGTTTTCAGACTGAGATGCTGTCTGAATTTAGAAGTTCTCTTTTCCAGGCAGGTAGAAACCTTTTAAGCATAATGAAAGTTATTTTTATTGATTTTTTTGTTCTCCAGCTCATGGAGGACATAGGAATATTTAGGCATGCAAAGCTTGGAGGTTCAGTGTTGCTGTAAGAGTTAAATGAATTAAATGGTCGCACTTCCCTGTTCTCTACACTACCATCACGTTGTTAAAGACTGAAGTATTAAATAACCTCCATGACCTGACCACTTTGAAATAAACTTACGATGGGGTTGCTTAACAAAGCCTGGCTTGCTTTTGTTCTCTGTCGTCTTGCAACTTCCATAATTACCCCTAACAGATTCAGAAGATTAAGTGACAGGTAGTTTAATGACCCTGCGATAGTTGGGATGCCCTTTACACGGGCAGGACATTTGCTTTGCATTACTTTCATGCATTGTTTGGCATTTATGGCTATTCCAAGCGTGGCTATTGCTGATGAGGTCACTCAGAAGCTGTTGCTGCATGCAGCTTTTCTATGGAACCTTTCTTTTCTCATTTATGCATTTTGTGGTTTCTTCTAGTAAAGTGATACTATTAGGATTGTCGTTTATATTAGTTACGCTCAAGTCTTAACCACTATGACCTGTTTCTGTCTCTTGAATTAATATAAAAGACAGTAAGAAGTGGGGTGTTGTTCAACCAAAAAGAAAAGAAGTGGTGGGGCATTGTTGTTTATCACAAGGTTTTTCTTGAACTTGTGAATTCTCCTCTTTTCTTCTCTAAGAGTCTCTTTCAACTTTGACAATGAATTCCCTTTCAGTTACTGGTAAAGAAAATGCAAAGAAGCATGTAGATATCCATTCATGCTTTTATTGCAAAAAAGTGTTCAGCAATCATCAGGCTCTTGGGGGCCATCTTAGGGTTCATCAAGGGGAGATAACGTCAAGGAAGAGATGGAATTCTTCTGGTGTTTCCAGTAATTCTATTGACATTACTGGCACCCACGTTAATCCCCTCACCAACCTCCAACCTGAGACTTCCTCTGGGGAAGCTAGGAAAATTCTGCCTTTCTTCAACTGGGAAGCTTCTCCTTTCGGCTTCTATAAGAGGTGCTACTTGCATGAGAACAGCCTGGCAAATACTAGCAAGTTCTTTGGAAACAATCTTGCAAATGGTGAATCTCACCTTATCATGTCTCCAAATCTTTCTTCTACTAGTGGCAGTGCTGAAATCCATCAGCCAAGTTGCTTTATCATGACAGCAATTACTCCATTTAGAAATGGAACCCCATCCTCGAACACCTTTGCTTCCCCTGTAGCCATTGGATTCCCTTCTGATCCTTCATTTTGTTCAGGAAACAGTGAAGTCTGTCACTTTAATTTTGATGAGTGCCGAACCTGGAGGGATGCTATCCCTTTCATCTCTGAAAATGCCTTGCAGAACCTTGAGTATTATTATCTTAGTAAGTTTTCATATCCTGCATTTTCTAGAACGAATGCACATCCAGGTCTTGGCTCAAATCAATTTTCTGGCTTTGGCTTTAGTGCCTTTCCTTGGGCTCCATGTCAATGTTTAGGCCAAAAAAGAGCTGATCAGTGTGACAGGAGAAATGCCTTGAATTGTGAAGGGAATAAGAGGCCTTATATGAGTGATTTCCCTGGGGATGCTCCCATGACACATACGTCAAAAAGGCTAAAGACTAGCTCCCCACCTCCTGTGCAGACAAAGAAGCCTTGGAAGAAAGAGCTTCTTTTCTTCAGGGATCTGGAACTCTCCTTTTCTGGCTTGGGAACTTCCTCTGATGCTGAACAGGAAGTTCAAGTAGATTTAGATCTATCTCTCCATCTGTAGTTTTGTACCTCTTGTCTTAAACATGCTTGTATGTTTTTTCTACTAGTTAATGTATGTGCTTTACAAAGAGATCAAGACTGTCTGTCTTTGTGAATAAAGTTTTGCTGTTTATGTTAAATTTGTAAACAGTTAAATTTGTCCTCTAGTCTTACTTCTACTTGATTAGTTATGGAGTTACTTCCTCACTGAGGATCTTCTCAATGGGGGGATTGGTCATCAACATAGTTTTCCTTGTATGACAAGTACAAGGATTAAGAACTACATAAATTTTAGGCGATGCTAATAGACTGGATTCGTTTCCTAGTTCTACATCACTAAGTGATGATGTTTTGTAAAATATGGATATGAAAAGCATTTGAAGTAGCTTTACGCAGGAGGAAAATTTTGCAAAATGCCACCATTTGATGGTTCTTATTTCTGTATTTGCCTAGCTCAAGAGGGGCAAACTTCTTCTAAATCAAGTTATGTCTGTATTTGCGTTTTATCTCAACAAAGTGTTAGCATGCGACTTATTATGTACAACTGAAAAGAAAAAAAAAACCGTTAACTTATGAGCCAAGCTGATACAACTGTAGGGTACAATTGAATAATTATTACAAAATTCAAGATATATTAGACCATTAATCCACGTTTTTATTGTTCAGAAACAATTTGGTTTAGGAGCTTGACAATTTTATGTTTATCCATTTACTTTTACTGATGACATGAATGGTTCGTTTGAAGACTCACTAGCTTATGGAAATGTGAACAAAGAAGGTAGACACAGTTGAGAGAGGGAAATGAGAAGAGAAAGTAAGACAGCTACTTTCTTTATTTAACCTGGGTGACTTTTTTTTTAAATAAAAAAAAAACCTGGGTGAAGGCTTTTGTGTAAATCATTTATTTTAGCTATTGAATCATGCTCAATACCATTTACCTCTGCTTTCATGGTTTTTTTCTCAGAAGATTTTCTTCTTTCTGTTTCTTAATGTTCTAAAAGTATATTTTTCTTTAGATTGCTTTAAAAAATTGTATGAATGCTTCCAAGTGAAGCTGGGTCTTATTGCCATTCATTTTTCTTGGGCATACATCTGAGGTAAAGAATTGTGCCGAACATGGTATAGTCACCCCTTTTTGGGTGGGTGAGGAAAATGTAGAGGGATCAACTCCCATATTTGTGTTCACAACAGGGATCATAACTGCATGGAAGTTTGAGTACATTGAAGTGATAAGAGATGAAAAGTGAGTACCTAGGATGGTGTGAGATATAATAGTGGGAAAAAGATTTGTTGGCTCTAGCTCTTTTTGAAGATGTAGTCCCAAAGGAATGGTGGAAACGGATCTATATAAGCCAACTCCAATTAGTTTGAAACCAAGGCCTAGTTGTGTTGAGTTGCTTGTAAATAGATGTGATCCTGTAAATTTTGCACAACCTATTGAATGACAATACGATAAAACTTTTGCAGTTACATATCACCCAAGGATAATTCCACTAGCTGGCTATTTTGATATGTGTTTCTAATACATGTTCCTTTTCTGCTGTTTATTCTTTTTGGTTATCCCTATATGTGCATGCAGGCGAATGGATACAAGGGAGTGAAGGGAGTGGAAATAGTGTGCAGAATATGGTCCATGCAGGTTTTAGCATATATGCAGTTGTTTTGATGGACAATCATTAGTTGCCACTAACAGATAAGTGGAGGCTATCCAGATTGCTAAGTGGCTTACTGAGAGTAGTTTGATAAGTGGATCGAAAAATTTCATGCAGAATCCATGAATGAGTGTAATGTAATGAGGGTTACAGTTGTATTATAAGATAATATGTACTTAATGAACTACTGTCCTGATAATTGGAAAGACATTATCATATTATTCATCAACTTTCATAGAAGAGAGGGTTTATTTATTTATTTATTTTGAGATGAAAAGGGAGGGCTTAATTTTATGTACATTTGGTGTGCCTGCAAGTTCGTATTAGATTCTAAATTAATCTAGATGATGAGGAATTTTATCAAATGATATGATTAAAATATATGTCCACTTGCTTACACAGTTAGTCAAGGTTTTAAATCACTGTTATAATTTTATTCATGTGAAGAAAAAAAAAATTGTATGAAATGACATTATTTTAAGAAAATAATTTCCTCTAAAATCATTTAGGGGAAGAAAATGAAATATCTAAATGTACCAAAAAAAGAGATTTTATGAAAACCCAATTGTTCTTTGCAAGAAAATGACACGTTTATTTTATTTTTCCATTAAAACAAAAGGAAAGAAACTGGCAAGCCTCCTTGGTTTGGAATTTCTTGGTCTCCAAATGACAAGGGCAAAGAAGATACCTTGTGGCTTTCACAGCATTGGAATTAGACCAAATTGCATTAAAAAACAATGAAGAACCAAACATGATCTAAAAAGATTGTTTGGTAGAGGTAGGTGTTTCACCAGATTCTTTGAATTTTCAAACCTTGTTGCCTTTGCCTTTCTTTATCAAAATATGAATATGATCCTCTAAATATAATCCTTATCACACAGGTTCCTTTATTCCAAATCTTTCTTTTTGGTTATTGGGATATAGCTTCCCTTCTATTTTAGTTTAAGACTATTCTTCTCTTCACCTCAAAATTTTATGCAATATTGAGTAATTTACATCATTATTCTTTTTTTTTTAGTGACCACTTTTAGAGGGAGTGAAGTGGGTCTTCTTCCTTTTTGCATCTTCTAAGCCAATAATTAATCCAATTTTATCTATCATCATTGATTCAATTAGTGCAGTCACTAATAATTACCCTCAATGATCTATTTACAAGTGAAATAGTATATTTATTTTAAATCATGAAATTAAAAAATGATTAATTGAATTAATAAGAATGAGTTCTTAATTAATGGTACTTTATATTCTCATTATGTTGGTATTTAATGCTATTAAATATATTAATTAGTAGGTCAATTCAGCATGGGCAAATTAATCTTAATTTAATAGGTTGAGATACCTTTAAAAAAAAATTAATGAGTATTTCAGTGTTTGATGAATATCTTAATCTAATAATCTAATTACGTGTAGTTACGTTATAACTGAGTTTAATTGTTTCTTAATTCATCAACTCTTTTTAGGCGAGCACTTGATTATATTCTTTATCTTTATATTTAATCAAGCTTAGGGTCCTTAAACGACGCGTTTGGCACTTTGGCTTTGAGCTAAAACTCTTTCCTTTCAATTCTCAACCTCTTTAATTGTATCAGCTAACTGCAACCTCAGTGAAAGCGTCTGTAAAACACGCTCGAGCAATTTTTGAGCAAAAAGCCACAAACAGGCCTTGTTAGCTGGTCACGTGTTGAGCACTGTCCATCAGGGCGTGGCACTGGGCCGCTCTGGAACAACAGAACCTACAGTTGCCTCAAGGATTTTATATAATCTTTTTTTTTTTTTTTTTTGAGAATGATTTTATATAATCTTTACCGAAGAGAGGAAGAGTGGTCTTCTGGGTCACCTTTCTCTGCAAAGAACAGGATCAATTTCCAACCAAAGTCACCATCTTTGTAACTATTATTCAAGGAATTTCTCCTTTGTAAGTTCAGATACAAGTTTTTAATCTTTGGTAAATTGTTCTTGCTGTTTGGGCTTGGTTTCTGAGCTATATTACACAAGATTTGGTCTGAGTTTAGTTTGTTTCCTTTTATGAATTTGTGCTTGCTGTTTCAATTTCCATTTCTAGCTGATTAGTGGGTTGAATTGTTGAGGGTTATTAGTTTCTGTTACAGTTAGGGAAGCTGCCTCAGCAATTGGGCTGCTTCTGATGTGCTGTTGACATCTTGGCTATTGATCTTTCTTTGGGATGTTTGATATTTGTCTTAGCAGTGGTATGATGTGTTTTAGACTCTCACGTTTATCTTGATAGGCTAAAGTGGTGATGAAAAGCAGTAAGGGTTTATGTAGCCTTTAAAAAGATATGTTCTTTGGATGCGTATGAATTTGAATTTGGATTCTTTTGGAGATCTTCTGGGTAGCTTGATTGTCATTGTTATTGTTGGGAATTTGGGGAGATGGAATCGGTGCATCGCTTTGTTTAATTTCTTATGAGGGAGAATTCCCTTCTTTGCGCTAAAACAGTAGAGCAACAAGTAATTGAGGACTTGGAATAGACCCCTTGCTGTGGACTTGAATTTGACTGTCCAATGTGATTCTTCAATGTAACAATTAGGGGACAGCATAGACAGGATATTTCTATCAGAACGAGGGCCTTCTCAGTGTATTTTAAAGGTTTGGTTTTTTCACCCTCAACACACCAAGATGCAAAGAGTTCGAATGTCCTCTGAACAAGCACCTGTACATAAGCTAGGGGATTCCCAAATGAAATTATCTCCTAAGTTTAAATTAGCTATGATCCAATCTTCCTTGTTAAGTCGTTCATCAGAGATTGAGTTATCTCTCCAAGATGAACCTTTAATTCCTGGGCTTCCTGATGATGTTGCCCTTAACTGTCTTCTCCGGCTTCCAGTCCAGAGTCATGCAGCCTGCAGAACAGTTTGCAAGCGATGGCATTTATTACTTGGTAATAAGGAGCAGTTCTTCACCCATAGAAAGGAACTAGGCCTCAAGGATCCTTGGCTCTTTGTATTTGCTTTCCACAAATGCACTGGAAAGATTCAGTGGCAAGTTCTAGATCTTACTCACTTCTCGTGGCACACTATCCCAGCAATGCCCTGTAAGGACAAGGTCTGCCCTCGTGGATTTAGGTGTGCCTCAATACGCCTTGATGGTACACTCTTTGTTTGTGGGGGCATGGTCTCTGATGTGGATTGCCCTCTTGACTTAGTTTTGAAGTATGAGATGCATAAGAATCGTTGGACTGTGATGAATCAGATGATTGCAGCCAGATCATTTTTTGCAAGTGAGGTAATTGATGGGAGGATATATGTAGCTGGAGGAAAGAGTGCAGATCTGTTTGAGCTTAACTCGGCAGAGGTTTTGGATCCTGTCAATGGGAATTGGAACCGTATTTCAAGCATGGGAACAAATATGGCATCTTATGATGCAGCAGTTCTTGATGGGAAACTTCTTGTGACGGAAGGCTGGTTGTGGCCATTTTTTGTCTCTCCTAGGGGTCAGGCTTATGATCCAAGAACTGATAGATGGGAGAATATGGCTCTTGGACTGAGAGAAGGCTGGACTGGTTCAAGTGTGGTAGTCTATGGGAGTTTGTTTGTGGTTTCAGAGCTTGAAAGGATGAAGCTCAAGGTTTATGATGTGGACACTGATTCCTGGGAAACAATAGAAGGGCCCCCTCTGCCAGAGCAAATTTGCAAACCCTTTGCTGTGAATGCGTGTGATTGCAAAATCTATGTTGTGGGTCGGAATCTTCGTGTTGCTGTGGGTCACATCTATAAGCTGAAGCAAAAAGGCACTTGTGAACAAAAATGGAGCTTTAGTGTTACATGGCATGTAGTAGATCCACCAAATAGTTTTTCTGACTTGACGCCCTCGAGCTCTCAGGTTCTGTTTGCTTAGCTTTTCAGTGATATTTGCATGTTGTCCTGCATGCTATTGAATAAATCGTAACTATACGTATTTGTGAAAGCTGTAGAGTGCTAATGGCTGCATGTAGAACAAATGTAACAAATATATGGTTGTTTCCCAGTTTGTTTTTCTCTATAATTATAATGATTCCTTAGTGCACTGTGTGTAATTCCTATCATCTTGCCTTAGTAAGTAGACGTTTTCTTCTCATTATTCAAGGGAATACTGTTGCGTTGATGTCTGCATTAGGTTCCATTACACTCCATTTTGTTTTATTACCAAATATGCTCCTACAATCATTGGATAAATATTTAAATTTTGTTGCTTAAACTTTATTTAATTCTACCCTCTTTGCTTACCTTATCACATAAGACCTAGTTAATTGTAGGCTTTGGTTCTTGTACGTTAAACCTTATTTGCCACATGTTTGATATTTTAGCTGCACTAACTTGTATAAGAAATGACAGATAGCTGACCAATTCAAATCTTTAGATGACGTTCGTAAGTGAACTTTCTGGATTTGTGGGTGCTATCTATGTAAATTCTTCAAATACTGTTGGGTTTTCTATCGCAACCTGCACTGCATCACTACAAGAAAAATGTTACATAATATATATATATATATATATATATATATATATATATATATATATATAAAACTAAAAAAGAAGATAAATAATTAAAAGACTAATTCATGTTAAATATTTTATACTAATAATTAAAAGAAGATAATTAAAATGAAATTTTAAATATTTTAAATTTTAAGTATTTTATATTATTTACTAAAATTATTATTTTTTTAATTATACTAAGTATTAAATAATGGTAAATAAAAGTGTCAATTTTTTATTTTATATATAAATAATATAAAGACAAATATTATTTTAACCGATTATTTTTATTATTTCTTAAATTATATTAACTTAATCCATTAAAATGCCATTTAATTTTTAAAATTTGAAATAAATTTATTAACCTATTATTTTTATTATTTTTTAAATTATATTAATTTAATCCTTTAAAACGCACTTGGGGATTTTTTTTTTTAAAAAAAAAGCCAAATGGCTTATTCTTAGAATGCATTTTTGAAGGTTTAGCTGACCTTCCAATTCCTTCCGTCCCAAGAACAAAAACTTGAACACTACTTGAAACCCAATTCAAATCCTGAACCAAAACCCTCAAACACAAATTCACCCCGCATGCTTGCCAAAGAAACATTCCCTAAAATTCAAAACCAAATCCTTGAAGACTTACTGATTTTTTTTCTAATTTATAACACTCTTTTAACATTATTAACAATGACAGTAAAAATGACGAACAAGAAGATTATTCTCAACTAAATAATTAGGATCGTAATTAAGTTGATGACGATGATTATGATAAAAATGATGAATTTATAGAAAAAAAATTTTTAAAACTATTTGGTAAAAAATAACTTATTAATATATTTTAGGATATCGTAAATGCCCATAGAAATATTGCAAATCATATATACAAAATTGTTCCGTGTATTAAAAAATTTTCATGTACAGCCTCTACTAGATTTATATTAGATGTAAGTTATAATCTTGTCCTTTTTTAAAATTAAAAGGTTTATTTAATTTATTTTTAAATTAAAAAAACTTATTTATCTATTAAGAATTTATTTGATTTATTTTTAAAAATTTTATTTAATTCTTTTAAAATTTAAATATTTGTTCGGATATAAAACATTTAAAGACTTATATTACCATTAATTTATAATTTAAGAGTGAAAATAAGTATTTTGCCTGCAATGAGAGTAGGGTGGGCCTGTCACGTGCTCTATCATCCGCCTTTAGGTATAAGCTAAAGCTCATGCCACTCACTACACAGGGACGGGTAGTGAATCAATCATACTCAACCTTCTATTCTAAACCAAACTGATAAAATCTTAATTCCAGTTTGTATAATTGATTTGAACCAAACATAGGGTTCATTAAATAGAGGAATGGGAGGGTATTAAAAATCATTCAATTCATTAAATAGAGGAATGGGAATGGGAGGGTATTAAATATCAATCAATTTAGGTTTGTAGATGACAATTTAAATATTAATTTTAATATTCATAACAAGAGAAAGTAGATATAGAAATTCAAGGAAGAGAGCGTGGAATTTTTTTTTTTTTTTATGAAGAGGAATTAATAATTTTGGTAGATATAGTCAATCTTTCAATAAATGATCAATCTAAATTTAAATCGATTAAATTGACTCGATTAATGTATATATATTAATAAATTATTAATTAATATTATAATTCTAAATGAATTTAATTGACTTAATTAAAAAAAAAACTCATCTCTTATTATTAAATTATAAATTTTTACTCAATTGATTCAATTAAGGCTGAATTCAATAAAATATATAATTAATATGACATTTCACATACTTAATTAATTTAATTGGCTAAAATATATATTTAATTAAATTATTTAAATGATAATTGTCATAATTGATTTAAACATGTATGATCAATACCACATTATAAATAATTAATTGATTTGATTAACTTGATTAGATACTCAATTAACTAAAATATATAATCAATGTGACATGTCACATACTCAATTGATTCAATTAAATTATTTAAATGATAATTGTCACAACTGACTCAATATACATATGATAAATGTGACATTGTATATAATTAATATAAACACTATAAATTTCAACATAATAAATTTAGTTAATGAGGTTGCAAAGGAACCAACTCAAGAGCCTATTAAATATTGTAACATCCCTAATTTTTAAATTTATTATTTTGTAAATATTAATATTTTATTTTATTTAAATTTTAGGAAATTATTTGAAATTTTTCCTATTTTAGAAATTGGGTTTGAATTTCCTAAAATATAAAACTTTGATGATTTTTAAAAATTAATTTAAAGACTACGTGGCAAAACTAAAAATATATTTGGCTCTATGAATTTTTTTGAGTTTTCTAGAATTTTTTCAGAATTTTTGGGCTTCGTTTTCGGTCCCAAGGCAGAGTAAAAATTTAAAATTTTATATTCTGGATCGGACCGGCCAAATCGAACCGGACCGGATCGGACCAGCCGAATCGAACGAGACCGGATCGGATCGGTCGAATCGTATCGGCCATTTCTTTTTCTTCTTCCTTCCGCGCGCGCGCGTTCGACACTTCCTCTCTCTCTCCCGTTTTCCCTCTCCTCTCTCCTCCTCTCGCCTGGCCACCGCTGCCTCAGCCTTCCCAGCTCGCCGGCGCGCCGCCCCAGCCCGTCCCCCTCGCTGGGCATCGCCTGAGGTGTCAAGAAAACGCGCCAGAAGGCGCCCCAACGCGCAGCGCGTCTTTTCATCTTCCCAGGTCGATTCCGGTAGATCCGGCCACCAATCGGATCGGGTCTTGTGCCAAACCTCTTTTACACCTTGAGAGCTTTCCACAGACACAAAGAACACCAAAATCCATCGAGCAGTTTGCCCAATTTTTGTCCAAGAAGTTTTAGCCCATTTCAACTTTTGGGCTAAGTTTCTAGCAAACCGTGAACCCCACAAGAAAACCGAGAGTACCGGAGTGCTCCACTCATCGAGAGCTTCGCGGCAATACCGATTTCAAAATTTTCTGACACCGTTTTTCGGTGGGTTCAGCGAAACTTTGTAGTGTTTTTCCGAGCACTAAATGAGCTTAGAAAATTCCGTAAAAATTATATACTAACCCCTGTGTTGTGGGCTTCGTGTAGGTACTTTCAATTCGTGGAAATTCAACGGTTGCCCAAGTTTATAAATTTCGGGCTAGACAGACAGGCTAACAAAAAAGTCTTGAAATTGGGTCAAGATTTTGGCTACCCCACCATTGTCAAACGTCCCGAGCGCGTTCCCAGGGTCAGAATCGACATAGGTAAACCCGAAACTTACTTTTTCTTAATTATTTAGTGCTTAAATTGGATTAAAAATCCATAGAATATTCGTGGTAGCTTAGAAAATTATAATTCCTTTTGCATTAGCTTAGTAATATTGCTAAGGACCGCGGGGCGAATTTTTAGAATTTTTAGAGCTCATTTGGGTAGTTTTTGCAAAAGGATTAATTATAAGGACTAAACTATAATTTTTCATATTATGATTGTTGACTGTTTGGATGGGCCCGGAAGGGGCTGTGTGATATGATTGAGTTGTGGGTGTGTGGTTTGTGGATATAGAAGTGCGTTTTAAGCCCTTTTGTAGGTTGGGTAGGTCCTATTTATAGGAGAGACTCTGCCGGATTTTTGGCACGACTTAGGACATCTTTGGTCTTTTCTTAGTTTGTATTGAGTCAAATATATTAAATAATTGTAATAAAATTGTCAGGTGAGTTGGGACAGCCTTTCTTCTCCGCCCGGCTACCACAGTGACTTCGGTTAAGTCTGTGAGTAAAATATTAATTTTAATTGTAATTTCGATATTATTATATGTTCAAGCATGCCCATGCATCACTTATAAATATGTATCTATGTAGTTAAACACTAGGCACGTTTTATATTGCATTCATAATTGTTGAAGTGCCATGGATGTTGTTTGTGGTAATTTGGAGCAGTGTGTGTGCGTGGCGTGCGTGTGGTATGGTATTGGATATGGACAGGACGGGTAGACACGGCTTGAGAGACACTCGCTGGGACCCGGTCCTTCGGGGTAGACACGGCTTGAGAGACACTCGCTGGGACCCCACATTTGGTTTATTAAGCGAAAGTCCGGCTTGAGAGACACTCGCTGGCAGATGTTGGATTAAGAGGGTTGTATAGGGGATCAGTTCTCATATATGTATTGTTTGACAGTGTTGAGTGTGTGAGTGCTTTAAATTGCCTTTTTGCTGTTATGATATGAGAATATTGATGATGTTGCATTTCACTCCACAGGGTGCATTAGCTTTAGATAGCTATAGAGATTATCGTTGATATTTTACTCTCTGAGTCGAACGCTCACTCATATTCATCCATTTTTCCAGGCAACAAGAGGATTATTGTCATGGCTAACCTGCTCTTCTTCTTCGCAGGTCTATTGATAGTATTTAATGTGTTTTGTACCATTGAATTAAATTTTTAGACTCAGCATGTATTAGAATCACTTATTTTTATTTTGGGCCTGTATTATAAAAGCTATGTTAGACCTGTAAAATTATTAACTGTATACATGATGGGATTGGATGAGAAAGCTGAGCTCCTATTTGAGTTATGACATTTTGATTATGTGGAGGGTGAGTTGAGCTCCCCAATTTATTATATATTGTGTTTATAGGTCGGGCGAGTAAAAAACTCTCCGTTAAATGGTCCATTTTATGGTCGGACTCTGTCCGGTTGAATTCTTGAAATTGGGCCCAAATGGGCCTTAGAGTTGGGTTGAGGAATAGTTAGGCTTACTACGGGCCTCGGGGGCTTTAGGCTGGCCCAGGTCCTAGTGCCAGTCCGGCCCATAGGTTGGGTCATGACAAATATGCTAATTCATGAGCCTCTTAAATGAGTTACTTCATGTTATTTAACGAATCTATTATTAGTTAGTTTGAATTTAGTTCGTTTATTAAACGAGTTTAAAAATAAAACTTAGGCTCAGTTTATTTAAAAAATAAGTTGAATCAAGTTTTTAACTAATTAAGCCTAAAGCATTTAGTGACTGGCTTGATTTATTTATATCTCTGCATCCTTTAAATAGAAAAAAAGGCAAATTTAAAATAATTTGAATAAGTTAATATTTTTAAAAAAAATTAGATTTTTTTATTTAACATAAATTTAATAAATCCAATAATAATTGATAACTTACATAGACAAATATAATTATCTTCCCTTCTTATCATAAAAGTTATTAATCTCATAATTTGTTGGAGTTCTATATTGAAAAGCTACAAAATGTTAAAAAAGAATATAAGTGAGGGAGCCAAGCACAATTAACTTAAATCATTTTGGTAGAGGCAATTGAAAGCTCAATAACCGAGCCATGTCAATAAACTTCAGCACTATCTAGGTCAAAGAAAATTTCTCTTGCTATTAGAGTTAGGCCACAATATAATACACAAAAAAATATGTTAAATATTGCCACAACAAACTAGATTAAGGTGGATCTATGGGCTAGTAATAAGTTTAAATCTATAGAGCCTGTTGTAAGGGTTTTTGCTGTCGCCTAGATGAGCTCTCACCGAAGTGAGAAAGGTGAGGAGTCGCCACTTTAATTTTGAGGGAAATTAAATAAAATCATTTGTAAAGGTAAATTAAGGAGAAACCACTTCAAAAACAGAGATTCTAGGTTCGGGGTCCATATACGGGTGGGGAAGGTGTTAGGCACCCCACCTCGTCCCTTAACGAGGGTAAGCAGATTTAACATTATGCTCTTTATAAATTGAAATTGGTAATTTGGGGGTTGGGGTGACGATGTTAATCCTTCATAAGGGTAAAATGAATATTTGATATTTCACTATTCAGGGCTGCCCAAGGACATGAGTACATGAGATGACCCTTAGTAAGTAAGTGTCGGGTAGCAGATTTTGTTTAGGGGTTACTTTATGTATTGAAGTTATGGTACTTTAATTCGAGTTTTAGTTAAGAGAATTCGGGTAAGGACTCTCTCCCAATCCCTTGATGTATTAATTTAAGTGGAAAATTTTGGATAAGAACTCTCCTCCGATCTCCACATACTTTTTAAGGTTTCGGCTGAGAATCGGGTAAGAACTCTCCCCCGATCTCTTAAAGTGTTCCATTTAAAGTTTTAAGCGAAGGATCTCGGATAAAAACTCTCCTCTGATCTCCGTATATTTTATTGTAATTTTTGGAGAAGAATCAGGTAAGAACTCTCCCCCGATCTCTTAAAGTGTCCCATCTAAAGTTTTAAGCGAGGGATCTCGGATAAGAACTCTCCTCCGATCTCCCTATATTTTATTGAAATTTTGGATAAGAACAGGGTAAGAACTCTCCCCAATCTCTTAAAGTATTCTGTTTAAAGTTTTAAGTGAGGGATCTCGGATAAGAACTCTCCTCCGATCTCCCTACATTTTATTGTAACTTTGGACGAGAATCAGGTAAGAACTCTCCCCTGATCTCTTAAAGTATTCTGTTTAAAGTTTTAAGCGAGGGATCTCGGATAAGAACTCTTCTCTGATCTCTCTATATTTTATTGTAACTTTGGACGAGAATCGGGTAAGAACTCTCCCCCGATCTCTTAAAGTATTCTGTTTAAAGTTTTAAGTGAGAGATCTCGGATAAGAACTCTCCTCCGATCTCCCTACATTTTATTATAACTTAACTCTCCTCCGATCTCCCTATATTTTATTGTAATTTTGGATGAGAATCGAGTAAGAACTCTCCCCTGATCTCTTAAAGTATTTTGTTTAAAGTTTTAAGCGAGGGATCTCGGATAAGAACTCTCCTCCGATCTCCTTATATTTTATTATAATTTTGGATGAGAATCGAATAAGAACTCTCCCCCAATCTCTTAAAGTATTCTGTTTAAAGTTTTAAGCGAGGGATCTCGGATAAGAACTCCTCCGATCTCCCTATATTTTATTGAAATTTCGGATCAGAATCGGGTAAGAACTCTCCCCCGATCTCTTAAAGTATTCTGTTTAAAGTTTATGCGAGGGATCTCGGATAAGAACTCTCCTCCGATCTCCCTATAGTTTATTGTAATTTTGAACGAGAATCGGGCAAGAACTCTCCCCCTATCTCTTAAAGTATTCTGTTTAAAGTTTTAAGCGAGGGATCTCGGATAAGAACTCTCCTCCGATCTCCCTATATTTTATTGTAATTTTGGACTAGAATCGGGTAAGAACTCTCCCCCGATCTCTTTAATATATTGCGTTTAAGAATTAAGCTGAGCTCAGGTAAGAACTCTCGCCCGAACTCTTAATGTTTGCTAGAATGGCGTTTTGTAAGGACTTTGAGACTAAGAATTCAAGTAAAAGGTCTCTCTTGACCCCTCGTTTTTAAGGGGTGGGGTTTTGAAGACACAGGAAGTCCGGGTAAAGCTTTTCCTAGCCTATGGGGCCCTACAACTAGATAGAGGATGAATGGCTGAACTCTTTACCAATCTTCCATCTGATCATTTTATTAGAACTCTTCGATTAGAGATATCTGATCTCTATTATCGCTAGCCCAGGGTCCGATCTCATCTTAATTCCCGATCTTTAGTACTTTTGCCTAGTTTTGTTCTGAGGCCCAATCTCATAACTTGTTTATTTGACCTATTCTTATTTCTGATTTATTCGATCTTTTGCTATGCCTATTTTTTCTTTTATTCATTCAGGCCCAAAGCTCTCATGTTAAGATACTTCTACCAAGATCTTTTAAATTATCTACAAGTTGTCCACGACCTGAACATCTATTCTCGAAGGAAATGAAAATTAAGAGGAGATAAATAGATTTTACGAATGAATAGAAAAAGAAGACTCGGGAAATGACTATTGGCCTGGACAATCTACTTTGGGATTTTAGTGCGACTGAATATAACAAAAAATTTAAGAATAAAAAATGGAGAAAATAAAGCACGAGTATTCGACAAAATGACAGTCTAGACACTTACCTGTGAGAAGTTAAGGAGACTAATGAGCTAACTCCGGTGCCCACAAATCTTGTAGAGGTGAAAGCTGACGGCCAAAAGACTAATGCTTACCCGAAGTAGCGAGAACCAGGTCAGAACGAAGTTGATCTTTGGAGCATAATGTACTGATATTAGGGCGGTGAGAATGAAACTACATAAAGGAAATAGCCTTATAGAGTAATGAACAGGCACTGAAAATGAAAATTTCAAGGTTCAGAACTCCTTCGATGAAGATACTTAAGAAAACTGGTTTCTAAAGTTTCTCAAAAGTTCAGAATGGCAAAGTAGCAAGACTGAATCAAATTTGAGAGTCTTTCCACTATAATCACCACCACCTTTTTTTGTCCGTCCCTTCTACAGTATTGCATGCAGGTATTTATAGGGAACGGGTGCTCATCATGGAGGGTCAGGATCTCATCAGGGGAGACGGAGGGTTTAGATTTAAAAGGACATAATCCGATGCCTGAGAATTAAAGAGAATCAAAATGGAGGGTTGGGATTTTATTCAGAATATCCGTCATTTCTTCTTTTAATCTAATGGCTCAGGGTCTTACATTACAAGATAGATCCAAAGGCTGAGAATAAAAAATGTTGAACCTGTCGTTTGCTTTTTGATCCAAGGGCTCCGGGTCCATCCTTACAGTTGCGATCATCAGTGGAGATCAAAATGTATAGAATTGCTATAACCGTTTTGGCGTCTGTCAGTTAGGTAGGCATTAAATGAGGCGTGTAGTGAAGATTTGATCATGCCTGCAATGCTTTAACTAACTTGGCTCTGATTACGAAGAGAGTTATTTGAAAGCTATTCAATCTCTCCGTGGTTTCCGATCTTTATTTCTTCTGATCTCCCTATTATGACCCTCTCCTTTTCTGATCTTTCTAGTATCCAGTCCCTTCTCATTTCCTGATCTCTCCCATTCTAGATCTTTCTTCCTTATCTAATGCGCCTTGGTCAACGCAATTAATTCTTCAGTTACCGATGCATCTGCTTTGGTTTCTATATGCAATAAATGCCCAACCCCTATATATATGCACCAACGGGGAAATCTCCTTCACACTTCACTTTTCTCCTTCAGTTTTTTTTTTCAATACTTTTTTTCTCCAATTCAAGCTTCTCCGATAAAAAATTCTGATTATGGCTGCTTTTGATCTTTTCCTGACTGTTTTCTTTGCCCTTTGCCTGAAAGTTTATGACCCCGGTGATCGGAGAACCATAAGGACGTTATCTGATGACAGTGATGGAACCGGACTAATTTATCGATCAAGATCGAAAGTGACGAACGTGCCGATCTCGAATCGGTCTACCGGTGTAATGGGTGGACCGATCTCGAGCAAGAGGACTGCTAATTTCAATCTTAATGTCGGTGATCACCTCTTGAAGTTCATTTGGCCCCTCACCACATCAGGCGTCTCGACTGCAGCTCGGTTCTGGTCGATGACATCGACAATGACTCCACTCACTACCATGAAAGTCATAGTCACCCTATCTGAGCTGCACATCTATCAAATGCCTGTGGCTGGCTTTCTAATCAAACACATCTTTTTGATTTAGCCACAAGACTAGGCTTTGACATAGGCTATTACTAGGTAAGATGTAGTGCTGATCTTTAAAGATCGCCCAAATGATGCAATCCGATCTTTAAAGATTCCCCCAATGATGTAATCCGATCTCTTGAGATCGCCCAAATGATGTAATCTGATCTTTTGGAAATGAAATGAATTCATTTGAAGTTTTTTATTTTATTATTGCATTAGTTATTTTTCTGATATCTGATATGCATATCCGATCTGATCTCTAAATGAATCGCCATTAGCTGATCCATGGTTTTGAAAGTTTGCTCAATCCAATAACCCTAACAAATCGATCTCATTTATTCGATTTTATTATTGTGTTTTTGGAACCTTCCCACGACGTGTCAGGAAAGCGACCCGATTCCGCTAACCGATACGTCGCTTGGGACTTCGTGAGCATTAAATGCTTAGACGGGTATAAATAGGGGGAGGGTAAGTCAGTTGCTTCCTTTTGTCATTTTCAGAATTTCCCTAGTAATCTCAGCATTTTCTCATTTTCTCAAGTTTTTTCGGCATCGATCACATTTCGGTAAGGATTTGATTCTTTTCTCGGTTAATTTCTTTTGTTTTTCTGAAAATGAGCGGCGTCAAGGGTCAGAGAGCTGCGAGCCCACCTTCCGTCCATGTTTCATGGACCTCAGAAGAGGGCGATGTGATTAGATCAGGTGATCGAACCAGCACGGCCATCATTTCGGTTATTGGACCAGCTACCGGACCGAAGCAAGGGGCATCTTTGAGGAGAGAAAACTTGCCAATTGATGAGTTGCCTTCGGTCCTGAGAGAAACCGATCTCCAATCTATAAGTCAGGAGTACAACCTGCGGATCGACTCCTTTGAACTGATCAAATACCACGACGACCATCAGGCCGATCACTTCTTCGATGAAAGCGATCTCATTATGGTGTATGAAGAGCAGCTGAAGGCCGGGCTCCATTTCCCTTTAGACGAATTTCACAAGGCCGTCCTAAAGTTTCACCATGTCTTGGTAGCTCAAGTGTATCCGAACTTTTGGTAGACTTTGGTAGCCTTCCGGGGCCTCTGCCGAGCTAAGAGACTGAAGCCCACGGCTAAAGTCTTTGTTGAGCTACATAGGCTTGCCCAAAGGAAGGATGATGAATTTTGGTTCTTTTAGGCAAAGCCGAACTGTTGGCTCTTCACCGATCTCCCTTCTTCATTGAAGAACTGGAAGAACCAGTTCTTTATTTTGAGGAGCAAGATTTGGAATGGCTTTAAGGGTATCCCAAGGAGTTGGCAACACCTGGTCGCATCGATCCCAGAGAAGATCGCCTTAAATAAGGACGAAGATGCCATGGTGAAAGAGTTAAACTCTCAGGCATCCACCCAGAAATTCTCTTGCTTAGACACGGTGATGGCCGAACTGAAGTATTGGATGATGCGGCTGATCACTGATGAAGACTACGAGCTTTAGCTCTCTGACCTCGGCCCTTTAGCTCTCTGACCTCGGCCCTGGTACTATTCATATCTCTGGCCTCTAAATCTTAGTGAACTCACTAACTTCTTTTCTGTGCAGATATGGCAGGCGACGACGCTTCCAAGGAGAGCCGCAAGCGAAAGAGGGAGGTCTCTCGAAAAGTGCGGGCAATGAAGGGGGCCACCATTGCTGATGTTCAGACCCCCCCAGCGGGAATTGGCAGAGGTACCGAGCTCACCTCCCTGACCTCAGGAGCAGCCGATCCCAGAGGTAGAGATCGTCGCTCCTACTCCTCAGCAGATCTAACTTTCGCCTCCCCCGCCTCCTCCGATCTCTTCCAATGTGGAAGGGGAGTCCTCAGGTCCTACGGTTAGGACACTTTCCCGGAGCGCTCAACTCCTGATCCAATCGCTGGAAAGGAACCGCTTTACAAGAGGGAATCCTAGCCTGACCAAAGTCATGGGAGCTTCCATCTGCTTCCAAAAAGATCGGAACAGGTTGACAGAGGAGAGCATCGATGATATCTTAGCTTTGAAAATGTGCTTGGGCTTGGAAGCCATCGCAAATCAGCACGTAATCAGAGAAAGCCCACGCCTTAAGGAAGGAGATCCTTAAGGCGGTCCAGGACGCCTCAGCTGCACAAGCTCAACTCTCCTCTGCTAATGACTACATCGCCGGAATGGAAGATCGGATGAAGCATTATGAGGAGAGGATAGCGGAGGTGGAGTGGGAACTTGAACACTAGCGGGCACACTAGCGGGCTGGTCGGTTTGCCGATCTCACTCGTTTTGCTGAAGACCTCGGGCGAAGGAGGAAGAGGTCCGAGCTAAGGATGAGGAGCTCCGAGCTAAGGATGAGGAGCTCCAAGCTAAGGAAGAGGAGAGCACCACAAAAGAGGCCAAGGCTTATGTGAATGCCCATAATGACCTTCTGGCCGAGCTGAGGAAGCGATATCCTGAAGAGGACTTCTCCTGGATGAATGAGCTCGCCCCATATGCCGAAGAGGAGAGTGACGAGGAGCCAGAGAGAGAGAGAGAGGGAGGGAGAGAATCAGAGAGTGGAGGATGTACCTGGGGAGCAGGCTGAGGGTGATCCACCTGCTGAGTGACTTGTATATATTTTCCTTGAAATGAATAAAAGTCCTTTTGTTTACTTTCTTTGTTGAGATCAGAAAGCGCCCAAGTCATATGAGTACTTAATTGTTTGCACGTATTTGAACATTTGAAAGCAATCATTAATCAGAGTAGAAGAGATCGGCAAGACATTACACGTAAGCTTGAGATCGGACTAAGTGTGAGCTTGAGATTGGACTAAACGTAAGCTTGAGATCGGACTAAGTCACGACTAAACACGGGGTAAAACTTTAGAACATTAGAATCGGAAAACTTGACATTGACTTGAACCTTTAATATTGGAACCATTATTAGATCAGAAAGAAACCGTAACTTTATTTTGAAAACATCGTGGGTCTTCAAACGAGAAATTCAAAACACCTCAATAGTCAAATGAAGTTCTACAATATTTGTACGGAGGAATCTGAGAGCATCGGTTGGCAAGACTGGATAGCCTGGAAACCCAATATTGATTCGGACTCATCTGATAAGAGATCAGAAACAATTAACTAAACGTGGGATCAATTTATTCCATGGTCCAGCAATCAGTGAGTTCGGAAAAGTCATTTGTGACCGAATGACATCGGTTGAGAGCGAATGATGAAGTCGATTTTTTTTTTTTAAATTCCTTAACTTCGGAGGTTGGAAAAAATATGGTGTCGATAGAGCCAAGCTAAAAAAAAGAGGTAAAACTCTAAATAGACCATCAAATGTATTTCAAGTGATAAATAAATTTAAAAATATAAATCCAGTCTAATTACACTCAGAAAAAGAGTGTTTAAGCCTCGTATTGAACAGTTACAAAAAATTAAAAAATTATATTTCTAATAAAAAAATCAAATTTAATTGATTTAAATCATTTTAATAAAAGTAACCCAAACTCAACAAGAAAACCATGCTAATAACTTTTGGCACTGTTTAAGTCAGATCGACCTTTGACTTCCAATATCTAAAAAGGGAAAGACTTAATTGATGGTTTGAATTTTCTTTTATTGTTAATCAATTTAAAAATATAATATGTGTAAAAAAATTATTTTAATTTTCTAGAAAGAAATTTGGCACATACACACCTTACTAGTGATCTACCCATTTTAATGCCTAACAACCAACTACCCATTTTAATGCCTAACCACCAACTAGCCATTTGAATGCCATTGAATAAACTCATATTTTGATTGATGCAAAATATTATTATATTAAAAAAATATATATTTCATGTGTGACAAGCTTAGTAAATTATATGTGATTTTTTTTATGAATTTTGAATTTTTTATATATCATTAATTAAAAAATCTAGACGAAAATAATTTATGCCATTGTAATGAGTACCAGTATTTTAATATTTTACTCATCTGCATAATAATTTTAAGCTTATACAATTAAAATGTGTATAATTGACATACATTCTTACATTTATAAATATATGTACATATTTTTCATTAAATCATTCACTTGAATCCATTCTACTGCTAATATAATTATAAAATTTCAAGTTTCATTTTTATAAATAATATTAGTTATGTCTTCAATATATGGTAGTTTCATGAAAAAATATAAACCTATATTCAGCTGCTGATGCTCACCAAATAAGCATTATCAAAATCTAAAACTTAATATCTCTAAATTCTTATTGATTTCTCTCATATTTTATAATGAAAAATGGTTGAGAGATCAATTTGATCCACACTTAATATAAATCAACAGGAATAATAAAGTTATTTCATGTATAAAAGTTAAATTATTTTACTATAATACCTTTAGACTATTTTCATTGGAAAACATAAAAATTTAAAATTTAAATTTTAAATTGTGTATGCTATATTTTACTATAAATTTAAATACAAATTACAGGTATTATTTTCTCTCTCTCTCTCTCTCTCTCTCTCTCTCTCCTCTTACTTTCTCTCCCTCCTCTTCACAGCGTTTTCTTTCTTTCTTTCTTTAATTAAGTTTATAAAAAACATATTTATATAAATTAAAAAAGATTTATAAATAAAAATAAATAATATATTTTTATTTAAATTTGTCAGTTAATATTAAAAAAACTATACTATATATATTACTTCATTATATTTGAACAAATGATCAATCTAAATTTAAATCGATTAAATTGACTCGATTAATGTATATATATTAATAAATTATTAATTAATATTATAATTCTAAATCAATTTAATTGACTTAATTAAAAAAAAAACTCATCTCTTATTGTTAAATTATATATTTTTACTCAATTGATTCAATTAAGGCTGAATTCACTAAAATATATAATTAATATGACACTTCACAAACTTAATTAATTTAATTGGCTAAAATATATATTCAATTAAATTATTTAAATGATATTTGTCATGATTGATCCAAACATGTATGATCAATACGACATTATAAATAATTAATTGATTTGATTAACTTGATTAGATGCTCAATTAACTAAAATATATAATCAATGTGACATGTCACATACTCAATTGATTCAATGAACTAAAATATATATTCAATTAAATTATTTGAATGATAATTGTCATAACTGACCCAATATACATATGATAAATGTGACATTGTATATAATTAATATAAACACTATAAATTTCAACATAATAAATTTAGTTAATGAGGCTACAAAGGAGCCAACTCAAGAGCCTAGTAAATATTGTAACATCTCTAATTTTTAAATTTATTATTTTGCGGGTAAATATTAATATTTTTTTATTTAAATTTTAGGAAATTATTTGAAATTTTTCGAATTTTAGAAATCGGGTTCGAATTTCCTAAAATATAAAAATTTGATGATTTTTAAAAATTAATTTAAAGACCACATGGCAAAAAGAAAAATATATTTGGACTCTACGAATTTTTCTGAGTTTTCTAGAATTTTTTTTGAAATTTTTCGGCATCGTTTTAGGTCCCAAGGCAGAGTAAAAATTCAAAATTTTGTATCCTGAATCGGACTGGCAGAATCGAACCGGACCGGAAGGACTGGTCGACTCGGATCGGCCATTTCTTTTTCTTCTTCCTTCCGCGCGCGCGCCCAACACTTCCTCTCTCTCTCCCATTTTCTCTCTCCTCTCTCCTCCTCTCGCCACGCCGCCTCTGCTCCAGCCTTCTCAGCTCACCGGAGCGCCGCCCCAGCCCATACCCCTTGCGGGCCGTGCAGCGCACCCGAAGGTGCCGGGAAAACACGCCCGAAGGCGCCCCAATGTACAGCGCGTCTTTTAGTCTTCTCGGGCTGATTCTGGCGGATCCAACCACCACTCGAACCGAGTTTTGTGCCAAACCTCTTCTACACCTCGAGAGCTTTCCATAGACACCAAGAACACCAAATTCCATCGAGCAGTTTGCCCAATTTTTGTCTAGAAAATTTTAGCCCATTTCAACTTTTGGGCTAAATTTCTCGCAAACCGTGAACCCCACGGGAAAACCGAGAGTACCGGAGTGCTCCACTCGTCGAGAGCTTCGCGGCAATATAAATTTCAAAATTTTTCGACACCGTTTTTCGGTGGATCCAGTGAAACTTCGTAGTATTTTTCAGAGCACTAAATGAGCTTGGAAAATTCCGTAAAAATTATATATTAACCCCTATGTTGTGGGCTTCATGTATGTACCTTCAATTCGTGGAAATTCAACAGTTACCCGAGTCTGTAAATTTTGAGCCAGACAGATAGGCTACCGAAAAAGTGTTAGAATTGGATCGAGATTTTGGCTATCCCATCATTGTTAAATGTCCCGAGCTCGTTCCCGGGGTCAGAATCGGCATAGGTAAACCCAAACCTTACTTTTTCTTAATTATTTAGTGCTTGAACTAGATTAAAATCCATAGAATATTCGTGGTAGCTTAGAAAATTATAATTACTTTTGCATTAGCTTAGTAATATTGCTAAGGACCGCCGAGCGAAGTTTTAGAATTTTTAGAGCTCATTTGGGTAGTTTTTGCAAAAGGGTTAATTATAAGGACTAAACTGTAATTTTTCATATTATGATTGTTGACTGTTTGGATGGGCCCAGGAGGGGACTGTGTGATATGATTGAGTTGTGGGTGTGTGCTTTGTGGATATAGAAGTGCGTTTAAGCCCTTTTACAAGTTGGGTAGGTGCTAGGTATGGGAGAGACTTTGTCGGATTTTCGGCACGACTTAGGACATCTTTGGTCTTTTCTTAGTTTGTATAGAGTCAAATGTATTAAATAATTGTAATAAAATTGTCAGGTGAGCCGGGACAGTCTTCCTCCTCCGCCCAGCTGCCACAGTGACTTCGGTTAAGTCTGTGAGTAAAATATTAATTTTAATTGTAATTTTGATATTATTATATGTTCAAGCATACCCATGCATCACTTATAAATATGTATCTATGTAGTTAAACACTATACACATTTTATATTGCATTCATAATTGTTGAAGTGCCATGGATGTTGTTTGTGGTAATTTAGAGCAATGTGTGTGCGTGGCGTGCGTGTGGTATGGTATTGGATATGGACAGGATGGGTAGACACGGCTTGAGAGACACTTGCTGGAACCCGGTCCTTCGAGGTAGACACGGCTTGAGAGACACTCGCTGGGACCCCGCATTTAGTTTGTTAAGTGAAAGTCCAGCTTGAGAGACACTCGTTAGCAAATGTTGGATTAAGAGGGCTGTATAGGGGATCAACTCCCATATATGTATTGTTTGACAGTGTTGGGTGTGTGAGTGCTCCAAATTGCCTTTTTGCTGTTATGATATGAAAATATTGATGATGTTGCATTTCACTCCACAAGGTGCATTAGCTTTAGATAGCTATTGAGATTTTGGTTAAAATTGATATTTTACTTTCTGAGTCGAACGCTCACTCCTGTTCATCTATTTTTCTAGGCTACAGGAGGATTATTGTTGTGGCTAGCCTGCTATTCTTCTTCGCAGGTCCATTGATAGTATTTAATGTGTTTTGTACCATTGAGTTAAATTTTTAGACTCTGCATGTGTTAGAAGCACTTATTTTTATTTTGATCCTGTATTATAAAAGTTATGTTGGACCTGTAAAATTATTAACTGTATGCATGATGGGATTGGACGAGGGAGCTGAGCTCCTATTTGAGTTATGACATTTTGATTATGTGGAGGGTGAGCTGAGCTCCCCAATTTATTATATATTGTGTTTACAGATTGAATGGTCCATTTTATGGTCAGACTCTGTCCGGTTAAATTCTTGAAATTGGGCCCAAATGGGCCTTAGAGTTGGATTGAGGAATAGTTAGGCTTACTACGGGCCTCGGGGGCTTTAGCTGGCCCAGGTCCTAGTGCCAGTCCGGCCCATAGGTTGGGTCGTGACAAATGTGGTATTAGAGCTTAGGCTCCAGATTCATAAGGAATATATGTCTAAAGTGTTGGGAAGAGTCTAATAGGAGTCACATGTGGAGAATAGGGTCTACATTCGTCTTGTATTGTCATCTTTGCTTCTAGTTTCTGCTTTATATAATTATGTGTAAATATAAGTCTATAGAGCTGTGTAACATGCCATTTTGAAATTTTATGATTTTATGGGCTAATGCTGCTGAATTTCAGGAAAATGTGTAGAAGCAGAAGAGTTACCACTATACCAGAATCGGATGTGTCTGACGAGTTGTCGGCACAGGATGAGGTGCCTGCCCCGAGGAGGCGGGGTAGGAGGCCTAGAGCTGCTCAAGTATAAGAGCAGCTGCCACTAGTTCAGGATCAGTCTTTTATGGCTCAGGGTCCCATGGACCCAATGGCAGCTACCTTAGCCGGATTACAGAGAACCATCGATATGATGGCACAGTATATGGTCCACCCTCCCCAACAGCAGTAACCCACCGCACCAAGAGGGGAACCTTACAAACAAATAATTAATTTCAAGAAATTGGTGCCTGGTACTTATGATGTGTCACATGATTCCTATCGATTTTTGGATTCCTACAAACAGGCAGGGATGGAGTTGCAATTAACTGATAGGAGGCTTATAGAGTGTGTGCAGCATGTATTAGGGCCAGTGCCAAGACAGTGGATGATAGACTACGTACTACCTCGTATTGAGCGATTATTGTGGACCCAGTTTGTGGAACTGTTTATCAATAGGTTTGTGCCATAAAGTTTCAGATATCAAAAGCAGTGGGCCTTTGAGGCCTTAAGGCAGAATGGTAGATCTGTAGATGAATATGCTACATAATATTTGGAACTGAGCAGGTATGCCCCTACAGTAGTGGCTACAGAAAGTATGAAGGTAAAAAGGTTCCTAAAGGGGCTGGACAAGAGGTATGCAAACCTGGCCATGATGTCTGATCAGTCTTTTGATATGGTAGTTGATCGAGCTCGACAAATTGAGATTAGCTATACAGGAGATGACAGTGGAAGAGCAAAGAAGAATAAAGCAGAAGGTTCTTCAGGTGTTCCCTACACGGGTACCACGGATAGTGGCGGCCAAAGTCACTACAGAGGAAGAGGTAGAAGCAACAAGAAGGATGGTTTTAAACACAAATCTCGAGGATTCAGACTAGGGTACGGATCTGGCAGTGGTCACAGTTCGGGTTATAGCAGTTCTGGGTCTGGTTTAGGATCCTCCTTTGTATCTTGCACACAGTGTGGAAGAGGACATTCAGGACCTTGTATGATGTGTTCAGGAGTATGTTTCCGATGTGGCCAGTAGGGTCACTTTGCTAGAGAATGTCTAGTGTTCAGCGAGCCACAGATGGGGTCACAGGGTTCTATTGCAAATGTTCCTCGTCAGTTGTATCAAGGTGCTTCTAGCATGGCAGGCAATCAATTCAGTGGCCAACAGGGCCGAGGAAAAGGAGAACGTGGATTTGGAGGCAGGTCAGGAGGTAGAAGTCAATATAAGGGTTCTGCAACACAAGGTAGGGGTCAAGCTTATGTTTTCACCCTGACCCACCAGGATGCTCAGGCTTCCCATGCAGTTGTGGCAGGTATTCTTCTAGTCTGTTCCTATGAGGCTCGTGTTTTTATAGATCCAGGTGCTACGCACTCATTTGTCTCCCCAGTTTTTGCCATGAGATTGGGTAGGAACCCTATAACTTTAGAATACCCTTTATCTGTAGCTACCTCGCTTAGTGAAAACATAGATGTAAATATAGTTTTTCTGGGTAGTCCAGTAGTAGTGGATGGAAGAATCCTCCCAGTAAACTTGGTTCCTCTACCAGTAATGGATTTCGATGTAATTTTGGGAATGGATTGGTTGGCAACTCATTATGCCACTTTAGACTGCAAGAACAAAAAGGTTTATTTCCATATACCTGGTGT
The DNA here is from genome assembly GCF_030052815.1 of Hevea brasiliensis. Lineage (NCBI taxonomy): Eukaryota > Viridiplantae > Streptophyta > Magnoliopsida > Malpighiales > Euphorbiaceae > Hevea > Hevea brasiliensis. The sequence continues at coordinate 45,165,942 of NC_079510.1, forward strand.
GGAAGAGTTGAGCTTTGATGGTGATAGGAGTGTGGCTCCATATAATTTGGTGTCAGCAATTAGTGCTAGAAAAATGTTGAGGCGTGGATGTCAAGGGTATTTGGCATTGGTGAGAGATACATCTATAGAAGGTGTCAACATGGAAAATGTCCCTGTTGTCAGGGAATTCATGGATGTCTTCCTTGAGGAGCTTCCAGGGTTGCCACCAGGAAGGGAAATAGAGTTTTGCATTGATGTTGTATCGGGTACAAACCCCATATCAATGCCGCCTTACAGGATGGCACCAGCAGAATTGAAAGAGCTAAAAGAGTAACTAAAAGAGCTTTTGGACAAGGGTTTCATACGTTCGAGCACTTCACCCTAGGGTACTTCTGTTCTATTTGTGCGAAAGAAAGATGGGTCATTGAGGTTGTGTATTGACTATAGACAGCTGAACAAGGTGACTGTGAAGAACAAGTATCCACTTCCTTGGATCGATGATCAGCTCCAAGGGGCTAGATTTTTTTCGAAGATAGACCTACGATCAGGTTATCATCAATTAAGAATCAGGAATGAGGATGTGTCCAAAATAGTATTCAGGACAAGATATGGTCATTATGAGTTCTTGGTGATGTCTTTTGGACTCACTAATGCACCAGCGGCCTTCATGGACTTGATGAATAGGGTGTTCAGGCCATTCCTGGACCGTTTTGTCATCATATTCATAGATGAAATTTTGGTATACTCTCGGACCAAGGAAGAACATGTGTGGCATTTGAGGATGGTGTTACATACTTTGAGGAAGCACCAGCTATATGCCAAATTTTCAAAGTGTGAATTTTGGCTAGAAAGCATCTCATTCTTGGGACACGTGGTTTCTAGTGAAGGCATTCAAGTGGATCCCAAGAAAGTTGAGGCTGTAACTGATTGGCTTAGGCCTACAACAGTCACTGAAGTGTGAAGTTTTTTGGGCCTAGCTGGCTACTATAGGCGTTTTGTGCAGGATATTTCCAGGATAGCAGCTCCCCTAACTAAGTTAACTCGGAAGCATGTTTCATTCATTTGGACAGATGATTGTGAGAAGAGTTTCCAGAAGCTTAAGGAGTGTCTAACTACCGTCCCTGTGTTGACATTACCGATGAGTGGTGAAGGATATACCGTGTACTGTGATGCCTCCAGAGTTGGCGTAGGGTGTATTTTGATGCAGAATGGAAAAGTAGTGGCTTATGCCTCAAGGCAGCTAAAGAGGCATGAGCGGAACTACCCCACCTATGACTTGGAAATGGCAGCTATAGTCTTTGCTCTAAAGATCTGGAGACACTACCTGTATGGTGAAGTGTACGAGATATACACCAACCACAAGAGTTTGAAGTACATCTTCCAACAGAGGGATTTAAATTTGAGACAGAGGAGATGGATGGAGCTTCTGAAGGACTATGATTGTACCATCCAGTATCACCCTGGGAAGGCCAATGTAGTAGCAGATGCTTTGAGCAAAAAATCTTCTTGCAGCTTAGCGCACATATCAACAGAGAAGACACCGTTGATTCATGAAGTACATGAGTTGATGGATCAAGGTCTGATCTTAGATCTTCCAGATGAGGGGGTATTGTTGGCCCATTTTTCAGTGAGACTAGACCTGCGAGATAGAATTAGAGTTTCCCAGCATAGAGACCAGCAATTAATGAAGATCATAGAAAGAGTACAATAGGGTGAAGGTGGTGAGTTTGGCTTTGCCAATGATGGCGCCCTTATGCAAGGTTCCAGGATATGTGTGCCCGATGTGGAGAATCTCAAAAATGAAAGCATGCGAGAGGCATACTATACACTGTACAATGTCCACCCAGGCTCCACCAAGATGTACCATGATGTGAAAGATAGCTACTAGTGGAATGGCATGAAGAGAGACATAGCAGACTTTGTGTCCAAGTGCTTGACTCGTCAAAAGGTGAAGTTTGAACACTAGAGGCCGTCAGGAAAGCTGCAAGAGCTCCCTATCCCATAATGGAAGTGAGACATGATTACTATAGATTTTGTGACTGGGTTGTCTCGTACCACGCGGGGATATGATTAGATATGGATAATTATAGACCGTCTGACTAAATCAGCTCATTTCTTGCCTGTGAAGACCACATATTCTGTTGCACAGTACGCCCGGCTCTATATTCAAGAAATAGTCAGATTGCATGGAGTTCCTGCTTCCGTAATATCTGACAAAGGGCACTTAGTTTTGGAGGAAGTTGCAGGAGGCACTTGGCATACAATTGAACTTTAGTGCCGCTTTCCACCCTTAGACAGATGGGCAGTCTAAGAGGACAATCCAAACACTGGAAGACATGCTTCGCATGTGTGTTTTGGATTTTAGAGGTAAATGGGATGATTAGCTACCCTTGGTGGAGTTTGCCTACAACAACAATTATCATTCCGGCATAGGGATGGCACCTTATGAGGCACTATATGGTAGAAAGTGTAGGTCTCCTCTGTGTTGGACGTAAATGGGAGAAGCGAATGTGCATGATATAGACCTAGTGCAGTACACTTCAGAGATGGTTCCTTTACTCAGGGAACAATTGAAAACAGCTTTCAATAGGCAAAAAAAGTTATGTAGATCTCAGACGAAGGGATGTAGAGTTTGCGATTACATATTCCTGAAGGTTTCTTCGATGAAAGGAGTCATGAGATTTGGAAAGAATGGCAAGTTGGCACCGCGGTATATTGGACCTTTTGAGGTTACTGATAGAGTTGAAGCAGTTGCCTACCGGTTGGAGTTACCACCCAATTTTTCTCATGTTCATCCTGTATTTCACATCTCCATGCTCAGGAAATACATTCCTGATCCTTCTCATGTGCTACAGCCGGATATAGTAAAGCTGAAGGAAGACTTGACGTTTGAGGAGCAACCTGAGGTAGCTAAGATCAAAACAAATCCCTATGGTTAAGGTTTTGTAGAGGAGCTAGTCAGTGGAAGAGTGTACCTAGGAGTCAGAGCGGAACATGCGTAGCAAGTACTCTTATTTATTCAATGTGTAATTCTGTACTTTATTCTGCCCTGTGTAAAATTCGAGAAAGAATTTTCTGTAAGGGGGGAAGAATGCAACACTCCTAATTTTTAAATTTATTATTTTGTGGGTAAATATTAATATTTTATTTTATTTAAATTTTAGGAAATTATTTGAAATTTTTCGGATTTTAAAAATCGGGTTCAATTTTCCGAAAATATAAAACTTTGATGATTTTTAAAAATTAAATTAAAGATCAAGTGGCAAAACTAAAAATATATTTGGACTCTACGAATTTTTCTGAGTTTTCTAGAATTTTTTTGAAATTTTCGGGCCTCGTTTTCGATTCCAAGGCAGAGTAAAAATTTAAAATTTTGTATCCTGAATCGGACCGATCGAATCGAACCGAATCAGATCGGACTGGTCGAATCAGACCGGCCATTTCTTTTTCTTCTTCCTTCCACGTGCGCACCCCACACTTCCTCTCTCTCTCCCATTTTCTCTCTCCTCTCTCCTCCTTTCTCCGCGCCGCCGCTGCCCCAGCCTTCCCAACTCGCCGGCGCGCTGCCCCAGCCCATCCCCCTCACCAGCCGTCACCTGAGGTGCCGGGAAAACGCGCCCAAAGGCGCCCCAATGCGCAGCGTGTCTTTTTGTCTTCCTGGGCCGATTCTGGTTGATCTGGCCACCAATCAGACCGATCTTGTGCCAAACCTCTTTTACACCTCGAGAGCTTTCCATAGACACCAAGAACACTAAAATTCATCTAGCGGTTTGCCCAATTTTTGTCTGAAAAGTTTTAGCCCATTTCGAGTTTTGGGCCAAATTTCTCGCAAACCGTGAACCCCACGAGAAAACCGAGAGTACCGGAGTGCTCCACTTGTCGAGAGCTTCGCGGTAATACCAATTTCAAAATTTTCTGACACCATTTTTCGAGAGGTCCCGCGAAACTTCATAGTATTTTTTCAAGTACTAAATGAGCTTAGAAAATTCCATAAAAATGATAGACTAACCCCTGTATTGTGGTCTTTGTGTAGGTACCTTCAATTCGTGGAAATTCAACGGTTGCCTAGGTCTATAAATTTTGGGCCAGACAGATAAACTACTAAAAAAGTCTTGAAATTGGATCGAGATTTTAGCTACCCCACCATTGTTAGATGTCCTGAGCGCGTTCCCGGGGTCAGAATCGGCATAAGTAAACCCGAACCTTACTTTTTCTTAATTATTTAGTGCTTGAATTGGATTAAAAATCCATAGAATATTCATGGTAGCTTAGAAAATTATAATTCCTTTTGCATTAGCTTAGTAATATTGCTAAGGACTGCAGGGCGAAGTTTTAGAATTTTTAGAGCTCATTTGGATAGTTTTTGCAAAAGGGTTAATTATAAGGACTAAATTATAATTTTTCATATTATGATTGTTGACTGTTTGGATGGGCCCAGGAGGGGCTATGTGATATGATTGAGTTGTGGGTGTATGGTTTGTGGATATAGAAGTGCGTTTTAAGCCCTTTTACAAGTTGGGTAGGTCTTAGGTATAGGGGAGACTCTGCCAGATTTTCGGCATGACTTAGGACATCTTTGATATTTTCTTAGTTTGTATTGAGTCAAATGTATTAAATAATTGTAATAAAATTGTCAGGTAAGCCGGAACAGCCTTCCTCCTCCGCCCAGCTGCCATAGTGACTTCGGTTAAGTTTGTGAATAAAATATTAATTTTAATTGTAATTTCGATATTATTATATGTTCAAGCATGCTCATGCATCACTTATAAATATGTATCTATGTAGTTAAATATTAGGCACGTTTTATATTTCATTCATAATTATTGAAGTGCCATGGATGTTGTTTGTGGTAATTTGGAGCAGTGTGTGTGCATGGCGTGCGTGTGGTATGGTATTGGATATGGACAGGACGAGTAGACACGGCTTAAGAGATACTCGCTGGGACTCAGTCCTTCGGGGTAGACACGACTTGAGAGACACTCGTTGGGACCCCGCATTTGGTTTATTGAGCGAAAGTCCGACTTGAGAGACACTCGCTGGCAGAGGTTGGATTAAGAGGGCTGTATAGAGGATCAGCTCCCATATATGTATTGTTTGACAGTGTTGGGTGTATGAGTACTCCAAATTGCCTTTTTGCTGTTATGATATGAAAATATTGATAATGTTGCATTTCACTCCACAGGGTGCATTAGTTTTAGATAGCTATAGAGATTATGGTTAAAATTGATATTTTACTCTTTGAGTCAAACGCTCACTTCTGTTCATCTATTTTTCCAGGCTACAGGAGGATTATTGTTGTGGCTAACATGCTCTTCTTCTTCGCAGGTCCATTAATAGTATTTAATGTATTTTGTACCATTAAGTTAAATTTTTAGACTCCGCATGTGTTAGAAGCAGTTATTTTTATTTTAGGCCTGTACTATAAAAGTTATGTTAAACCTATAAAATTATTAACTGTATGCATTATGGGATTGGACGAGGGAGCTAAGCTCCTATTTGAGTTATGACATTTTGATTATGTGGAGGATGAGCTGAGCTCTCCAATTTATTATATATTATGTTTACAGATTGGGCGAGTTAAAAACTCCCCGTTGAATGGTCCATTTTATGGTCGGACTCTGTCCTGTTGAATTCTTAAAATTGGGCCCAAATGGGCCTTAGAGTTTAGATTTTTTTATTTAATATAAATTTAATAAATCCAATAATAATTGATAACTTACATAGAGAAATATAATTATCTTCCCTTCTTATCATAAAAGTTATTAATCTCATAATTTGTTGGAGTTCTATATTGAAAAGCTACAAAATGTTAAAAAAGAATATAAGTGAGGGAGCCAAGTACAATTAACTCAAATTATTTTGGTAGAAGCAATCGAAAGCTCAATAACCAAACCATGTCAATAAACTTCAGCACTATCTAGGTCAAAGAAAATTTCTCTTGCTATTAGAGTCAGGCCACAATATAATACACAAAAAAATATGTTAAATATTGCCACAACAAACCAGATTAAGGTGGATCTATGGGCTAGTAATAAGTTTAAATCTATTAAGCCAAGCTAAAAAAAAGAGGTAAAACTCTAAATAGACCGTCAAATGTAATTCAAGTGATAAATAAATTTAAAAATATAAATCCAGTCTAATTACGCTAAAAAAAAGAGTGTTTAAGCCTCGTATTGAATAGTTACAAAAAATTAAAAAAATATATTTCTAATAAAAAAAATCAAATGTAATTGATTTAAATCATTTTAATAAAAGTAACCCAAACTCAACAAGATAACCATGCCAACAACTTTTGGCACTATTTAAGTCAGATCGACCTCTGACTCCCTATATCTAAAAAGCGAAAGACTTAACTGATGGTTTGAATTTTCTTTTATTGTTAATCAATTTAAAAATATAATATATGGAAAAAAATTATTTTAATTTTCTAGAAAGAAATTTGGCACATAGACACCTTACTAGTGGCCTTACTAGTGGTCTACCCATTTTAATGTCTAACCACCAACTACTCATTTTAATTCTATTGAATAAACTCAGATTTTGATTGATGCAAAATATTATTATATTTAAAAAATATATATTTCATGTGTGACAGGCTTAGTAAATTATATGTGATTTTTTTTATGAATTTTGAATTTTTTATATATCATTAATTAAAAAATCTAGATGAAAATAATTTATGCCATTGTAATGAGTACCAGTATTTTAATATTTTACTCATTTGCATAATAATTTTAAGCTTATACAATTAAAATGTGTATAATTGACGCGCATTCTTACATTTATAAATATATGTGCATATTTTTCATTAAATCATTCACTTGAATCCATTCTACTGCTAATATAATTATAAAATTTCAAGTTTCATTTTTATAAATAATATTAGTTATGTCTTCAACATATGGTAGTTTCATGAAAAAATATAAACCTATATTCAACCGCTGGTGCTCACCAAATAAGCATTATCAAAATCTAAAACTTAATATCTCTAAATTCTTATTGATTTCTCTCATATTTTATAATAAAAAATGATTGAGAGATCAATTTAATCCACACTTAATATAAATCAACGAAAATAATAAAGTTATTTCATTTATAAAAGTTAAATTATTTTACTATAATACCTTTAGACTATTTTCATTGGAAAACATAAAAATTTAAAATTTAAATTTCAAATTGTGTATGCTATATTTATTGTAACCATAAATTTAAATACAAATTACAAGTATCATTTTCTCTCTCTGTCTCTCTCCTCTTTCTTTCTCTCCCTCCTCTTCACAGCGTTTTCTTTCTTTTTTTTTTTAATTAAGTTTATAAAAAACATATTTATATAAATTAAAAAAGATTTATAAATAAAAATAAATAATAAATTTTTATTTAAATTTGTCAGTTAATATTAAAAAACTATACTATATATATTACTTCATTATATTTGGCTAAGGAAAAATTGTTTTCTTATAAATATTGGCTAAGGAAAAAATACACGTATTTGGTGCTCTTTAAAGTTTCAATAAAGTAAAATTAAAATAATTTTTAAAATTAAACTTTAAATATTATGTATATATTATTAAAATTTATGATTAATTAATTTTTAATTTTTTTAATATATGTTATACATTATTTATATTCATTGTATTAATTTAAATTTTTATATAATTTTTTATTATTTTTTATGTGACATAATATAATATATCTCTTTATATTACAAAGCAGGTTAAATTTTCATTAAAAGTTATTGTGCAACTCTTTTCAAAAAGAGCTTGGCTTATTGATTAATATTATTATGCTCATTTTATTAATTATTATTAAATTTAATCTAATATAAATTTAATTTTATATTAATTATATATATATTTTTTTATAAAATTTAATACATGGGCAGCATTTATTAACAGATTTCCATCAATTTGTTAGAAGTTTAATCGAGTGGCTAATGCTATAAATTTTTGCCCAAATTGGAAATAATTCGCACCTTGAAACTCTCACTTTTTTTATGTTCAACTCATTCTTGGCATATACTAGGAGGGTGAGTTTATCTTTATTAATTATGCATACACCACGAAATAAAGAGCCTTTCTCGAAGAAAAGCTAAGGCCGGTTATTAAAATAGTTTTTGCAGGTGCAATTTTTGAAATTCCCAGGTATAAAGAAAATGTGGAAGCTTGAGGTAGCCAAGGGCGATGATTCTTTGCTGTTTAGCACCAACAATTTTGTTGGCAGACAAGTATGGAAATTCGACCGTGATTATGGTACGCCTGAGGAACTTGAACAACTCCAAAAAGCAAGAGAGAATTTCTCACAAAACCGATTTCAAGTTAAAGCAAGCAGTGATGTTTTCAAGAATTTGCAGGTGATAATGATAGATGAAATTAATTAATTAATTATTTGTCAGTGCGTCTTTATCTTGAACATTACATAACAAGTCTAACGAACTTTTTGTCTTCTTCTGGATTTGAACTTGAAAACAGCTTATCAAAGAAAGTGGAATTGATCTTCTCAGTATACCAGCAGTCAGATTGGGAGACAAAGAAGATGTAACTGTTGAAAAAACTGAAACTGCTTTGAGGAAAGCTTTTCGATTCACCTCAGCGATCCAAGCAAGTGACGGCCACTGGCCTTCTGAATTTTCAGCACAATTGTTTCTAACACCTCCTTTGGTACGTAGAGAAAGACTTGATTACAGTTTCAGACTTGGTTTCACCGATGTATTACTTCTTCTTCTTTCAATTTTCATGGAAGTATCCATATTCTAAACAACTTATTAAAGATGTAACAAAAATATATATATGCAGATTATATGCCTGTACGTCACCCGAACACTGGACACAATGCTGTCGTTTGAACATAAAAAAGAAATGCTTCGCTACATTTATAATCATCAGGTATATAAGTACTTAATTATGCATATAAAAAAAATATTTCTTTACCTTTAATTTAATGTCTAATAGTTAATGCACATGGTTTATTAAATAATCATGAGTTCGCAGAATGAAGATGGTGGATGGGGATTCCACATAGAGAGCCATAGCACAATGTTATGCACAGCACTAAACTACGTTGCACTGCGTTTGCTTGGCGAAGAACCCGAGGGTGGCAAAGATGGGGCAGTAGCAAAGGGCCGAAAATGGATACTTGACCACGGGGGTGCCATAAGTATACAAATCTGGGGAAAGATATACTTATCGGTGAACAAACAAAACTATTAAAAAATTTCTTTTTTAGTAAATACAGAAAAATTTTATTATCATCAAGATTTACACTGTTCTGCAGAGCAAATTCCTGGATAAATAGTTAACATGTTAAATTATTATTTCCCTGAATATAAATATGATAGTAATCGAGGTATTTCATTACAAATAAAATCATGCATGGTAGATCACACTTAAGATTTTATATATCTAAAATATATCAAACTAAAATAATGAAGCATCTATCGACATGAAGTATCTGGTTAAATTTATTTTTGTTGATTATATATTTACATAAAAAAATATAGACAATATCTATATATTAAACACTTTTCTCTTTTATTTTTTAATATTGAATATACAGGGGATCTACTAAAATCATGGAAAGAAAATCACAAGCACATATTTATTTATTACTGACAACAATTATCTATCAATTGGGGAATTAGAAAGTAGAGAAATATGGGATTAAAAAAAAAAAAGTAAAGAAATAGAATTGCACATGATACAATTTCATTTTTTTCTCTATATCAAAGAAAAGAGGTATGAGTTGTGACTTTGAGAAAAATCTTGAAGGTGCTGGGAGTGTACGAATGGGCAGGCTGCAACCCTGTGCCTCCAGAATTGCTGCTTGTCCCGTCGTTTCTTCCTTTTAGTTCAGGTAACCAAACGATTTTCAATAACTTTATAGAATTTATAGAGACATAATTTCAATACAATTAATTTATTTTTAAAAAGTCATCATAAATTTTTATTTTTTAAAATATAAAAATTAATTTTTTATATTTTAACAATTTAAATCTAATTAAGTAAAAAATTACAATCTTTTAATATTATTTTAAAATTTTATTTATCATATTTTTAAAATAAATTAAAGTTCTATTTATTTCACAAAAAATACTTTATTAAAAAATATTTTTCACATTTTTTAACATTTGAAGTACTCAGAAAAATAAGTGAATTAAAAATATATTCCTAACTAAATGAAAAATTAAGTCATTTTTAAAAAAAAAATAATAATTTATTTTTTAAAAAAAGAAAATTTTTAAATTTTTAAATTTTGAAAATATACATAATGATATAATTAAATATTATTAATTTAACATTTAAACAAACAACAAAATATTTTCTTTAAAAATATTTTGAAAACAATATTTTTTTTAAATTATATATATAAATTATTTTTCACAAAATAAAAAATTACATTGTTTAATTTGCAACAATCGCTTATGCAAATTCAGCGAAATTGTGGTGTTACTTGCGCACGATTTACACTCCTATTGCGTACTTGTACGGGAAGAGATTTGTGGGGCCAATCACCAATCTCGTTGTAGCCATAAGGAGCGAAATTTACATCCAGCCCTACGATCAAATAGATTGGAATAAAGCTCGGCATTTATGTTTACAGGTCTCTCTCTAACTATATCAGATTTTGAGTTGAAACTCTGATAATAATTTTTATTTTGTTAAAAATTATAAGCTTATATGAATTTATGAAAATGATGCAGGAAGATCTCTACATTCCTCGTTCTCTGGTACAAAATGTGATATGGGACGGTCTTTATTACATTGGCGAGGCACTTGTTAAACGTTGGCCATTTTCCAAGCTAAGAGAGAAAGCTCTGGAAAAAGCAATGAGGCACATTCGCTGTGAAGATGAAAATACCAGATATTTGACTCATGCATGCTTGGAAAAGGTATATCATCGTCTTCTACAGGGACTCTGGTTAATGGCACTCCTAAAATATTGTCTTTTAGATATAAATACATTGAAACAAATAAGATATTTAGTATTAATCATTATTATTTGAGGTAAAATTTTATTAGTATTTAAATATTATATTATTTATTTCTATTAGTTCATTTTTTAAAACAAAAAAATTATTAATCTCTAAATATTATATTATTTATTTCTACTAATTAACTTTTCCAGATAAAAATTTATTAATCTCTAAATATATAATTATTTATTTCTAATAATTAATTTTTGAGGCAAAACTTGTGAGTCTCTAAATATTATATTATTTATTCTAATGACTTATTTTTTTAGACAAAAATTTATTAATTTCTAAATATTATATTATTTATTTTTAATAATTAATTTTTTGAGATAAAAGTTTATTAGTCTCTAAATGTATAATTATTTATTTCTAATGAATATTTTTTTCAAGCAAAACTTATTATTCTCTAAATGTTATTTATTTCTAATAATTAATTTTTTGATGTAAAACTTATTAGTTTCTAAATATTATATTATTTATTTCTAATTCATTAAGATCAACTTTATTTATATAAGAAGTTTTAAGGTTTTTGTTTTTAATTTGTCACTGAAAATTCCCTTTTCATATTAAAAAAATTTTGATAACTAATATATATATATATATATATATATATGTATATGTATAAATTATATATGGTTGAATAAAAAAGTGATTTTTAAAAAATTAAACATGTAAATACATATGTATATATATTTATATTGTTTTATATTCGTATATATTAAAATAAAGAAATTATATTTTTCTTTTAATCTATATAATTAAAGCTTTTAATCAACATATTGTTATTATATAGTTATTGAGCTAACAAGTGTTATTAATTTCTTAAAAAAAAAACTCAAAAATTTGATAAAAACACTTTTACCAATAAACTACAAATATTTTGATGATTTGAATTTATTAATTATACATATATTAATATTTTTTTTAATTATTATTTTTAATTAAATTTATACTTAAAAATATATAAATACTATAATAAATATAATAAAATTTGATTATATAATATAATATGATATTAATTCTTTGTTATAGTAAAATATTTATATGATCAATTGAAAATTTAAATTCTAAATTATAAATTAAAAAAATAATAATTTGTAAAAAAAGAAAAAAAGCAATGTCTCACATTGTTTTTTCAAAAATTTGAGAGGTGATAATTTTCCTATAAAAGGCAATCCTCTCCCTTGTATATTTCAAGTAAAAAGTGGAGTCTAAATATGAGGCCCTCTAGTTATATTTTATTTTTTAAAAATTATATTTATTTATTTTTAAATAATATTTATTATTTTTAGTAATTTAAATAAATTTCATTTAAGTTATAATAGTAAATAAATATTATATTATTAAAGATAAATAAATGCATTTATATTAATAATTAATGATATGAAGAAATTAATATATAATGACAAGATAATTTATTTTTAGAAAATAGTATTAGAGACAAATTTATTTGATTCTAAAAGTAAATTTAGAAATCTTAGTATAACAATTAAAGTCAATTTTATTTGTCTTTAAAAACAAATTTAGGGGAAAATAATATAATTTATTAAAATGAAAAGGGAGACAATTTTTTTTGTCTCTATAAGTTATTAATATAGATAAATATATTTGTCTCTGAAGATTAAATTAATATCAAATATATATTTGTCTCCATAACTGTCTCTAATTATATTTAGGGACAACAATAAATGAGATAAATAATTATTTGTCTCTAAAAATATATAGAGATAAATAAATAATTTTTTTAGTCAAAATTTTTAGTCTCAATATAATAATTTTGGTGTAATAAGGTTACAAGCTTTATTTCAATGGTATTTATATCAAGACTATAAAGTCTCACTCTCTACTTAGTGCTCAAAACACCTCACACTCATAAGCTTTAGAGATGATTGATAAGGCTGCTTACATGGCTCAAGGTCACAAATAGAATAACTTTAGTCTTTAGTTAAAAAAAATTAAAAAAAAAAAAAAAAACCTGACCACGTGACCCTATCATGCTTTAATGTTGATGATTAGATTGAGGGGGCGAGTGTATAACATTTTTTTATCGATCAGGCTTTGCATATGTTTGCTTACTGGGCAGAAGATCCAACTCAAGAAGCATTCAAGCTTCACCTTCCTAGAGTTCCTGATTACTTATGGGTTGCTGAAGATGGAATGAAGATGCAGGTTTGATGAGTATCAACTTAATTAACACTATTATCATTAGTCAATTTGCCAAGCTAATTAATTAATTAGGTGATTATATCTCAGCGCCAAGACTAAATATAATGTTTACTAACCTTGTTGCTCTGATGAACAAAGAATTTGGGATGCCAGCTGTGGGATGCTGTATTTGCAACTCAAGCAGTTATGGAAAGTGATTTTACTGATGAATATGGTTCTACCCTCAGAAAGGCGCATGAGTTCATCAAACAAACTCAGGTTTCTTCCCATAATAATAAAAATAATATATATATATATACTTATGCAAAAGACTATTGCTGCTCAAGCTTAAAGAATTGTTAACAAACCTCTATAATTTATTGTTGATTTTGATTTTAGATACTGGAAAATCGATCTGGAGATTACAAAGATATGTACTGGTATATTAGTAAAGGAGCATGGCCTCTCGCTGATGGAGATCAGGGTTGGCAAGTCTCTGACTGCACAGCTGAAGCACTAAAGGTAATATTGAGGCAAGTTTTGCCTCAAGTAGGCAGCCCAATACAATGAAAGCTTGGGATGTATCATATGAGGTCTTAGGAGACTTTATATTGCAGGCCTTTTTTTTTCATTGATCTGCACTTTGATTTCCAGACGACGTAGCCCTAAAAATACTTTTATTATACCATTCAGAAATCACTCTTAACTTAAAAGTTTAAGTTTTAAGCTTGAAGTTAAGAGTCTCGAGAATAGTTGTATATCTCTAAGAAACACACTGAATCAAAACTGATTGGTTTGCAGGTTTTACTTTTGATGTCAGAAATGCCATCAGAGATGGTTGGTAACAGCGTTGAAGCAAAACGATTATATGATGCTGTGGATTTCCTCCTCACTTTACTGGTAATAATATGCTGTGGATATGCATCTCATGTCTCCATCAAGGCGTATATTTCTCATATATTCCTACTAATTTCCAATACATTATTGTCTTGCGATTTATAGAGCAAAAATGGTGGTTTTTCAATTTGGGAGCCAGCAAGTCCTCATCCATGGTTGGAGGTGTATATATATATCATACAAAACCCAATATCTACATTTCCATTATCCTTATTATAATTAAACTTCTTGTGTCTCCCTTTCCCAGCTGTTGAATCCTACTGAAGCTTTTAGTGGCGTAGTGGTTGAAATTGAGTATGTAGCTATATATATCTGCCTTTTTCCCATCATATATATGTGGAAAATAAAATTTCGCAAGGGAAAAAATGTGCAAAATTAACAATTTTCTAATTCCAGATGTGTTGAGTGCACTGGATCTATCCTCCAGGCTCTTGTATTGTTTAAAAGATTATATCCCAGATACCGGACGAAAGAAGTAGAAATTGCTGTGGCTAAAGCAACAGATTACATTGAAAATGCACAGAAGAGCGATGGATCATGGTATATATACTTCATACCCTTATATTATGTATATATATACTCTTGCATTTTGTAAATTTTGTGATGTGTATTAAAATTGTATTAATTGGCAGGTATGGGAATTGGGGGATTTGCCACACATATGCTGCATTTTTTGCATTAAGAGGTTTGGCTGCTGCTGGGAAGACTTGCCGCAACAGCGAAATAGTACGTAAAGCTTGTGATCTTCTGCTTTCAAAACGAGTAAAGAAATCAGGAGGCTGGGGAGAAAGCTACCTTTCGTGCAGAAATTTAGTAAGCAATTTACTCATCTCACATAACATGAATTTTTCTGTAGCCTTAAATATATATATAATCTCACAATTTTTCACATGTTTGATGATTCAGGAATACATACAACTTGAAGGAAATCGATCAAATCTGGTACAAACTGCATGGGCTATGATGGGTCTGATTCATGCGGGGCAGGTTGATTTTAGATTAATTACTGTTTCTGTACATCATTTGGCCTAATTAAATTTATAATTTATTTATTTATTTATTCATTAATCAGGCTGAAAGGGATCCCACGCCTTTACATGAAGCAGCAAAACTACTTATCAACTCGCAGCTTGAAACCGGTGAATTTCCCCAGCAGGTAAATTCATTTGGCCACTAGTTCTTGTTCCTTGCACCATTAGAGATGATTCCATGCTCATCAGTTTATTAATTTGCAGGAAATCACAGGGGCGTCCTTGAAGACTTGCATGTTACATTACGCTTCGTATAGGAATATATTTCCACTATGGGCTTTGGGCTTATACAGGAAACATGTGCTCTGCTCTCACCAAAAGCCGTAGTGCCCTTTTCTCTTCAAAATGCTCGTCTTATAATAAATTCAAGCAAAACCAAACCTAATGTAAAATTTATCAATATTTCCTTATTGTTCAAAAGATATTTGTAGAATAAGATATATTGATATATTATAAAATAATTGCAAGTTCCATTTATGAATTTCATGTGCTGAAGTCAATTATTTCACTTCTAAATCTAATATCTTCGTAATATTATTAGAAAAATTACAAAATAAAATAATATTTATCTTCATAAAGGATATCAATTATGTTAGTCAAATATTAATAAAAGGGCCCATTCAGGATTGAGATTGAAACTATTTTAAAAATAATTATAATTTTTTTAGTTGTTATTATTGTTAAAATACGTTAAATTTAAATTAAATTCAAAATTTAAAAGTTTTTAATAAATATTTTTCAAATTAGACTCCAAATGAATAAAGTTATAAAGAGAAAGTGGCGTGGGCCTGAGTCTGGGCCAGAGCCAGGCTTCTGGCCAGGCCCAGTTTCATGTGCTCTATCATGGGTGTCTAAGCTAAAGCTAGTACTACGGACAAGGGAAAGTATCAACGAAACGCAAGTGCCCATTTCCGGCGAGAAAGATCAAGGAATTGCTCTCGAAGCAAACGATTTTATTGAGAGAAGAATTGGAAAATGGCAGCGATAACGAGTGCATTGATAGCAGTGGCAGGACTCGTACTTGGATGGATAGCTATAGAGATCGCCTGCAAACCTTGTCTGGAAAAAGGCCGTCAAGCTATTGATCGATCTCTTAATCCCGATTACGACCCCGACGACGATACCGTTTCTTCTGACGTCCGCGCCCCTCTCAACCCTAACCCTGATCCAGATCTCCAAGAACACCATCCCAATCCCAACCCAAATCCCAAGGCTGCTGATGTCGAACCCTCTGCTGCTTCAATTCCAATAAAGGTCATCTGATCTTCATTTCTGCCTGAAAGGATATTGGTTTTTTTCTTAATTTTCACTATTTTTAACCCTTTTTTTCCTCCTCTTGCTAAGAAATGAAATGAAAATGTGGATGAAGATTAAAAAAAAAAAAAAAAATCTCTTTCTGGGTGTTTGATAGGTGTGGGATGATTATGTTTTAGATAGAATTGGATCATGAGATTGTGTATGCTTGTAACTGAGAAATTGTTTCCAAATCTTGTAGAACTTTGAAGTCCTTCCAGTACTCTGGCTTCTTTAAAATGGATTCTTTTCCATATCATAATCTCAAAGATAAGAAATTGCTAATTTCATCCTTAATTTCACTTGAATATTTTTTTTTATTGCGTTTCTGCATTTCAAAATCTTAAGCTGGCATTTTGTTGGGCTCAAACTCTAGACATTGGCCAGAGCGAGGGATGTCTTGCACGCTAGACTAAACCTGGCCGACATTTCACTTGGACTACAATTGATATAATTATATGCTAGACATGATTATTACCGTTGTAACACATTGAAATGTAATTGGAATATACTTTGCTTCATATTAACCTTTTTTAATATTTCAGTCCCTTTACTTGGCTTTATTCATTTTCCTCACTTCCAAAACAAAAATTTAATGGAAAAATCAAGTCCTTCAAAATGGACCAAAAACATATACCGACTCCCAATTGTAATTTCACCAATGATCAGCAACAAAACAATCACGAGTGACTAGCAAGGGTCATTCAATCCTAATATTATCTGCAGTGATGAAGACATCAAGAAAGCAATGGAGAGTACTGCACAAGGTTTTCATACAATGGAAAAACCTGTGACGTTATTTCAACATTGACCATTCAGTTTATGGGGAGTAAGAATCCACCTTCAGTTCTGTGAAGCTCCATTTCCCCTCATTCCCAAACATGTCAAAAGCCTATCGCTTCTCACTTCTCTCCGAATTGTACGGAAATCTTTTTTCTTTCAAATCATTTTCCCCTTTCTCCCATTTAAGCGTCAGTTATTTGAAGCAACTCAAAAAGTCTTATAACAGGAAGCGAAGAATAAACGAGAAGCTTAATATGCTTTACGATTATATTGTTGACTGCAACAAAATTAAACCACTACAAGTTAACTGTACGTTCATCGGACAGGGATTGAGTAGCCTCTTAAAGAGGTCAGACATCTCCCGTGTCATTTACAAGAAGATTTTTTAGTGCCGCAAAATGAATTATGCTAGGTAATTGTATATTTGAGGGTTGCTCTTGTCTCGCAACAGGTACTCCCTGTCGATGAGGCTCTCTATCCTTTTCTTCAAATCCGCTGGCTTGATAGGAAACTTAAGCTGTTAAACATAAGAAACAAAATTTTCATCAAAATCATAGTTCATTTTGATACAGCTTAAAAAATGGGTTAGTTGACATCCTCCGGTCAGTTTACTCAGGTCACTGATGGCTGGTTTAATTGCAATGTTAACACTTTTCAATCCCCAATGAAGAAACAGGTCAGAACTCAGAATACAATTAAAATGCATTTTGGATGGGAAATTTGAAATCCAGGATCTGAACGAGTATATGAATCAAATTTTATAATTTGAGATTTTGACTCGGAATGTGTGTGGCTTCCATATTACGTTGATTCAGTTTACATGCTCAAGGCAAATAAAATGGAATATACTTACCTGTTGGAAGAGTTCAGTAATCAGAAGTGTGTGACTTAGTACTTTCCTTGTCTTCATTATCCGAACAATAGCAGCATCAACCTGCAGCATGCGTAGCAATATCACATATAGTTCACCTGGCTAGTTCTCAGCATTTTTAGAGAACTTTTTACAGCGCACAGACAATTATGTTGAGAAGGTGAACCTGGTATTGTCGGTCTTGAAATACTCTCTCAGTGGTGCTTGTGTTCTCCTCTACAGTTTCCTTCGTCTGGATTGCATTGACCTGCATCCCCAAATGACAGTTAGCTTCAAGCTCTAAAATATGATTGACAAAAAAAAATGCATGCAGGTTAACCACAACCTTTCTAAGTAATTAATTTAGAGTGATGAAGATACTGAAGCTTTTAAAGTGAGTAAAGCATTTGACCATGGTCACTTTTGGCATTAACAATATTTATGCAAAAGCTTAACACAATCAGATAAATAGCCACTGCATATACCAACATAACAAACATATGTAGCTTTATACGATACAGAGGAGCAGTAAATCCCTCGTTGAAAACAAACGAATCATCATCCTCCACATCCCTCCCTTTAGGCAGCTGTCAAATATAAATTTAATGATAAAAAGGGCCAGGAAAACTAACATCTACCAACCTCGTCAAAACAAGAAATAAGAAAACAAAATGTACAAATTATTGCAACACAGATGACCGCCACCAACCTTTTGCAGGACACGAACTTTTCCACATGCAAGAGACTGCAAAGTCCGTCTCAGTTCTATGTCCTCTATGCTAGTGGCATCCTTAATATCTTGAAAGCTAAGCTTTTGGGCATCATTAAACAACATCAAAACGACAGTCTGGCACACAACACATAAAGCCCTGAACTATTAGAATGCGTCCACTTGTGCAGGTCATGGAGAAATCACAGGAGCAAAGAGAAAAGACCATGAAAAAGTAAAGGGTAGAAGACTATGAAACCAGCCTGAAATAGAGAAACTGCCAGCTCCTTTTTACCTTTCGGAAATTCAGCTTTCAACACACAGTGACCAAATGAATTTTGCCACATTAAGCGCCTGCCACTATATTTACTTAAGTAGAATTCTTTGAAAATATCGTGTAGCATATAGGGAATTAGGCATCAGATGATCATTTATTGAATGCTCATAAAGACTATTTGACTTGTAAAAAAAAAACAGCTACTGGGTAACTTGTGCACAACCTGATAGACATTTAGCTCGTGAGGAAGCCTAACATCCATGGGCGGATATGTAGGCCAGTACCTGCAACCAACTCAACAAACCAAGAATCAAAAATTGAGGCACCATGTATTGGCTAACAATACAATGCATACTTGGAATCTAAAATCGGCTTCTAAACCTACCCTGTTGTTAAAACATGGACACTCATCTCAATCCCTGATGGAAGTTTTGTCCTTGCCAGGGATGATTGTTTGAAGGATTCATTTATCTCCTTTGAAAGTTCAATATCCTGCAAAAGAATTTACCAAAGGATGCACTTTATCACATACCCATATGATTTTACCATATGGTTGGCAACTTGACATGTGTTATAGAGAGAGAGAGAGAGAGAGAGAGAGAGAGAGAGAGAGATTTAATGGAGGTTTGTAACAATATGGATAACCTCAATTCCAATTGCCTAGACACTTTTATTCCTCCATACTTGAAAAATTGAGACTTATTCAAAAAGCAACTTACCATGATGTGCTTCTTTCCTATTATAACAGTGTACTTGTTATAAAAGTACAAGCTAATATACATTAGTCCACCCAAAATTGCTGCCAAGCATTTATTTTTGACCTCTCCCGCTCAAATTTAGTACCCATCAACAATATGGTACAACACACCGAGTACATGACAGTACTAGTATGATACCATATTACAGTATAAAAAGTAGGCTTAGCATACTTATTAGTAGCTAAGCAGTCCCTCATTTGCATTTAGTCAAACCAGAATGATTCCTACCAAAACCATGCAAATGCACATTCAGTCAATCATAGATATGCATTGCACTGCAAACATTTCCCAACACATGCTTCAACACAGCAACACACCTATTAACCTGTTTTCATTTGTAAAGATTAAAATTCTCTCTCTCTCTCATGAGCACCATGGCAGGGAAAATTGTGCTGATTGACAATAGCCAGTACACAAGGGGACATGTTACCTATAAAACGCATTTAATTTGGAACAAGAGGACTACATTTTTGCAACCTAGGGGAAATGTTGCCCACACCAGGATAAAAAAAAAAAAGAGGGAGAGAAATTAAAATCATCCCAACTTTAATCTGAGTATTTCAGATGCATGCTACACCTCTACTGGGGACTTCAGAATGAAAATTTCTTAGGGCTAATGACCAAAAAAGGGTGTCCCATTGGATGAGGCTTCTCACTCTGTGGACTATGGACGTAAGCAGCCTTCCCCTTGCACTAATCTGAGTATTTCCTTGCTTTGTAATTGTGACCCCCAAGACACACTGGAGCAGCATTACCATTGCATCAAACCTCACCCTCCTGGGAGGCACTAATAGCTATATGAAATTTATATTTTTGTAGCAATAAATTAACAGCTTGGCATTATAGGTCATAATGGCAACATGGAACAATTATTAATCCTAGAAAAAAAATTTATATTAACATACACACCTTAAACATTCCTTCAAGTTTGTTTGTAAACTGGCTGCCGCACTCGGTCTTCAGCTGCAGTAGCAATTCAAACCTGTTAATATGATCAATAGAAGATAAGGATTAAGAACATATGTGAAAATATCAGTCCTTAACCTTTGATATCATAGATTTTTCTGCATCGATAGAAGCACTTTTTCCCAATAGTAGTCTTTTAGCAAGATCTTTCTTATAAAATGCTTCAAACACATCCTTGCCCTTCATAAACAGAAAAGAACAGAAAAGGGAAAAAAAAAAGTCATGCATGAGCCTCAGCAAGACATTTTCTAGAACACAACCAGAGATGATTTAAATAAAAAAAAAAGGGTAGATGATTTTAAATAAGTGCTAGAGTAAATATGTTAATTTCTGGTCAAACAGATCAAATTACCTGAATAAACCTGAACAAAACCAAAACTTTATCAAGCGTACCCTCCAACTCCTCTTCAGAGGTTCCCTTATTTCCAGCACGAAGCTTCTCATCCAGAAACTTTGCAATCAGCTCAGCCGGCCGGTTCTATTAAAGGGAGAACAAAATAAATTCTTAGCCAGAAAACTTGAAAATAATAACACAGAATTAGCAGTTTCAACCAGCTAACCTAGAATCATTCTTGAGGTTGACATCAATTATTCGACTACCAGTTTCAGCTAACCTAGAATCTGACTTCCCGAAAGACTTGATTGATGGTTTGAATTTTCTTTTATTGTTAATCAATTTAAAAATATAATATATGGAACAAAAATTATTTTAATTTTCAAGAATGAAATTTTGCACATAGACGCCGTAGTAATTTAACCATTTTAATGCTTAACCACCGACGATCCATTTCAATGCGACTGAATAAATTCAGATTTTGATTGATGTAAAATATTATTATATTAAAAAAATATATATTTTATGTGTAATAGGCTTAGTTAATTATATGCGATTTTCTTTATGAATTTTAAATTTTTATACATCATTAATTAAAAATTTAGATGAAAATAATCTATACCTTTGTAATGAGCACTGATAGTTTAATATTTTACTCATTTGCATAATAATTTTAAGTTTATATAATTAAAATGTGTATAATTGACTTACATTTATAAATATATATACATATTTTTCATTAAATCATTCATTTGAATTCATTCTACTGCTAATATAATAATAAAATTTAAAGTTTCATTTTTATAAATAATATTAGTTATGTCTTCAACATATGGTAGTTTCATGAAAAAATATAAACCAATATTCAGTCACTGATGCTCACCAAATAAGCATTATCAAAATCTAAAACTTAATATCTCTAAATTCTAATTGATTTCTCTCATATTTATAATGGAAAATGATTCAGAGATCAATTTAATCCGCATTAAATATAAATAGATACCTTACTAGTGATCTACCCATTTTAATGTCTAACCACCAACTACCCATTGAATAAACTCAGATTTTGATTGATGCAAAATATTATTATATTAAAAAAAATATATTTCATGTGTGACAGGCTTAGTAAATTATATGTGATTTTTTTTATGAATTTTGAATTTTTTATATATCATTAATTAAAAAATCTAGACAAAAATAATTTATGCCATTGTAATGAGTACCAGTATTTTAATATTTTACTCATATGCATAATAATTTTAAGCTTATACAATTAAAATGTGTATAATTGACGCACATTCTTACATTTATAAATATATGTGCATATTTTTCATTAAATCATTCACTTAAATCCATTCTACTTCTAATATAATTTTAAAATTTATAGTTTTATTTTTATAAATAATATTAGTTATGTCTTCAACATATGGTAGTTTCATGAAAAAATATAAACCAATATTCAGCCGCTGATGCTCACCAAATAAGCATTATCAAAATCTAAAACTTAATATCTCTAAATTCTAATTGATTTCTCTCATATTTTATAATGGAAAATGATTGAGAGATCAATTTGATCCGCATTAAATATAAATAGATACCTTACTGGTGATCTACCCATTTTAATGCCTAACCACCAACTACCCATTGAATAAACTTAGATTTTGATTGATGCAAAATATTATTATATTAAAAAAATATTTCATGTGTGTGACAGCTTAGTAAATTATATGTGATTTTTTTTATGAATTTTGAATTTTTTATATATCATTAATTAAAAAATCTAGACAAAAATAATTTATGCCATTGTAATGAGTACCAGTATTTTAAAATTTTACTCATATGCATAATAATTTTAAGCTTATACAATTAAAATGTGTATAATTGACGCACATTCTTACATTTATAAATATATGTGCATATTTTTCATTAAATCATTCACTTGAATCCATTCTACTGCTAATATAATTATAAAATTTAAAGTTTCATTTTTATAAATAATATTAGTTATGTCTTCAACATATGGTAGTTTCATAAAAAAATATAGACCTATATTCAGCCGCTGATGCTCACCAAATAAGCATTATCAAAATCTAAAACTTAATATCTCTAAATTCTAATTGATTTCTCTCATATTTATAATGAAAAATTATTGAGAGATCAATTTGATCCGCATTTAATATAAATAGACACCTTACTAGTGATCGACCTATTTCAATGCCGAACCACCAACTACCCATTGAATAAACTCAGATTTTGATTGATGCAAAATATTATTATAATAAAAATATATATATTTCATGTGTGACAGGCTTAGTAAATTATATGCGATTTTTTTTATGAATTTTGAATTTTTTATATATCATTAATTAAAAAATCTAAAAGAAAATAATTTATGCCTTTGTAATGAGTACCGGTATTTTAATATTTTACTCATCTGCATAATAATTTTAAGCTTATACAATTAAAATGTGTATAATTGACGCACATTCTTACATTTATAAATATATGTGCATATTTTTCATTAAATTATTCACTTAAATCCATTCTACTGCTAATATAATTATAAAATTTAAAGTTTCATTTTTATAAATAATATTAGTTATGTTTTCAACATATGGTAGTTTCATGAAAAAATATAAACCTATATTCAGCCGCTGATGCTCACCAAATAAGCATTATCAAAATCTAAAACTTAATATCTCTAAATTCTAATTGATTTCTCTCATATTTTATCATGGAAAATGATTGAGAGATCAATTTGATCCGCATTTAATATAAATAGACACCTTACTAGTGATTTACCCATTTTAATGCCTAGCCACCAACTAGCCATTGAATAAACTCAGATTTTGATTGATGCAAAATATTATTATATTAAAAAATATATATTTCATGTGTGACAGGCTTAGTAAATTATATGTGATTTTTTTTATGAATTTTGAATTTTTTATATATCATTAATTAAAAAATCTAGACGAAAATAATTTATGCCATTGTAATGAGTACCGGTATTTTAATATTTTACTCATTTGCATAATAATTTTAAGCTTATACAATTAAAATATGTATAATTGATGCACATTCTTACATTTATAAATATATGTGCATATTTTTCATTAAATCATTCACTTGAATCCATTCTACTGCTAATATAATTATAAAATTTAAAGTTTTATTTTTATAAATAATATTAGTTATGTCTTCAACATATTGTAGTTTCATGAAAAAATATAAACTTATATTCAGCCGCTGATCCTCACCAAATAGGCATTATCAAAATCTAAAACTTAATATCTCTAAATTCTAATTGATTTCTCTCATATTTTATAATAGAAAATGATTGAGAGATCAATTTGATCTGCATTTAATATAAATAGACATCTTACTAGTGATCTATCCATTTTAATGCCTAACCACCAACTACCCATTGAATAAACTCAGATTTTGATTGATGCAAAATATTATTATATTAAAAAAATATATATTTCATGTGTGATAGGCTTAGTAAATTATATGCGATTTACTTTATGAATTTTGAATTTTTTATATATCATTAATTAAAAAATCTAGACGAAAATAATTTTTGCCTTTTAATGAGTACCGGTATTTTAATATTTTACTCATCTGCATAATAATTTTAAGCTTATACAATTAAAATGTGTATAATTGACGCACATTCTTACATTTATAAATATATGTGCATATTTTTCATTAAATCATTCACTTGAATCCATTCTACTGCTAATATAATTATAAAATTTAAAGTTTCATTTTTATAAATAATATTAGTTATGTCTTCAACATATTGTAGTTTCATGAAAAAATACAAACATATATTCAGCCGCTGATACTCACCAAATAAGCATTATCAAAATCCAAAACTTAATATCTCTAAATTCTAATTGATTTCTCTCATATTTAATAATGGAAAATGATTGAGATCAATTTGATCCGCATTTAATATAAATAGAGACCTTACTAGTGATCTATCCATTTTAAAGCCTAACCACCAACTACTCATTGAATAAACTCAGATTTTGATTGATGCAAAATATTATTATATTAAAAAATATATATTTCATGTGTGACAAGCTTAGGGGAGAGCAGTTTTCAGTTTAAACCGACAAACCGAACCGAACCGATTGAATTCGGTTCAATCGGTTTGGTTTTAAAATTCAATCGGTTCGGTTCGGTTCGGTTTATAATTTTGATAATTTCAGTTAATCGGTTCGGTTCGGTTATTTTCACAAAAAAAAATCAAAAAAACTGAACCAAACCGAAATTATTAATATATATAGGAAATCAAAAAAAAATCGAATCGAATTGAATCGAATTGAATCGAACCAAACCGAAATCAAAGAAAACCGAACCGAACCTTATGATTTTTGAGTTTTGATTTCTAATTTTTTTTGTTTTTATGTTTTTATTATTTAGATTTAATGTTAAAAATATGAAATTTTATAAATTTTGGTTAGATCGGTTTAAAACCGAGCAGAACCGATATTTATCGGTTCGATTCTGTTCGATTTTTTCTTATCAATCGGTTTGGTTCGATTTTTAAAATTTTTTATTTTCGATTTTTGGTTTTATCGGTTCGGTTCGGTTTGGAACCGAACCGACCGTTTGCACACCCCTAGACAGGCTTAGTAAATTATATGTGATTTTTTTTATGAATTTTGAATTTTTTATATATCATTAATTAAATAATCTAGACAAAAATAATTTATGCTATTGTAATGAGTACCGGTATTTTAATATTTTACTCATATGCATAATAATTTTAAGCTTATACAATTAAAATGTGTATAATTGACGCACATTCTTACATTTATAAATATATGTGCATATTTTGCATTAAATCATTCACTTGAATCCATTCTACTGCTAGTATAATTATAAAATTTAAAGTTTCATTTTTATAAATAATATTAGTTATGTCTTCAACATATGGTAGTTTCATGAAAAAATATAAACCTATATGCAGCCGCTGATGCTCACCAAATAAGCATTATCAAAATCTAAAACTTAATATCTCTAAATTCTAATTGATTTCTCTCATATTGTATAATGGGAAATTATTGAGAGATCAATTTGATCCGCATTTAATATAAATAAACACCTTACTATTGATCTACCCATTTTAATGCCTAACCACCAACTAGCCATTGAATAAACTCAGATTTTGATTGATGCAAAATATTATTATATTAAAAATATATATATATTTCATGTGTGACAGGCTTAGTAAATTATATGTGATTTTTTTATGAAATTTGAATTTTTTATATATCATTAATTAAAAAATCTAGACGAAAACAATTTATGACATTGTAATGAGTACCGGTATTTTAATATTTTACTCATTTGCATAATAATTTTAAGCTTATACAATTAAAATATGTATAATTGGCACACATTCTTACATTTATAAATATATGTGCATATTTTTCATTAAATCATTCACTTGAATCCATTCTACTGCTAATATAATTATAAAATTTAAAGTTTCATTTTTATAAATAATATTAGTTATGTTTTCAACATATGGTAGTTTCATGAAAAATATAAACCTATATTCAGCCACTGATGCTCACCAAATAAGCATCATCAAAATCTAAAACTTAATATCTTTCTCTCATATTTTATAATGGAAAATGATTGAGAGATCAATTTAATCCGCATTTAATATAAATAAACACCTTATTAGTGATCTACCCATTTTAATGCCTAACCACCAACTAGCTATTGAATAAACTCAGATTTTGATTGAAGCAAAATATTATTATAGTAAAAATATATATATTTCATGTGTGACAGGCTTTGTAAATTATATGTGATTTTTTTTATGAATTTTGAATTTTTTATATATCATTTATTAAAAAATCTAGACAAAAATAATTTATGCCATTGTAATGAGTACCGGTATTTTAATATTTTAATCATCTGCATAATAATTTAAGCTTATACAATAAAAATGTGTATAATTGATGCATATTCTTACATTTATAAATATATGTGCATATTTTTCATTAAATAATTCACTTGAATCCATTCAACTGCTAATATAATTATAAAATTTAAAGTTTCATTTTTATAAATAATATTAGTTATGTCTTCAACATATGGTAATTTCATGAAAATATATAAACCTATATTCAGCTGCTGATACTCACTAAATAAGCATTATCAAAATCTAAAACTTACTATCTCTAAATTCTAATTGATTTCTCTCATATTTTATAATGAAAAATGATTGAGAGATCAATTTGATCCACATTTAATATAAATCAACGAGAATAATAAAGTTAATTCATGTATAAAAGTTAAATTATTTTACTATAATACCTTTAGACTATTTTCATTGGAAAACATAAAAATTTAAAATTTAAAATTTAAATTGTGTATGCTATATTTATTGTAACTATAAATTTAAATACAAATTACAAGTTTCATTTTCTCTCTCTGTCTCTCTCCTCTTACTTTCTCTCCCTCCTTTTTCACAGCGTTTTCTTTCTTTCTTTTTTTAATTAAGTTTATAAAAAACATATTTATATAAATTAAAAAAGATTTATAAATAAAAATAAATAATATATTTTTATTTAAATTTTTCAGTTAATATTAAAAAACTATACTATATATATTACTTCATTATATTTGAACAAATGACCAATCTAAATTTAAATTGATTAAATTGACTCGATTAATGTATATATATTAATAAATTATTAATTAATATTATAATTCTAAATGAATTTAATTGACTTAATTAAAATAATTAAAAAAAAACTTATCTCTTATTTTTAAATTATATATTTTTACTCAATTGTTCAATTAAGGCTGAATTCACTAAAATATATAATTAATATGACATTTCACATACTTAATTAATTTAATTGGCTAAAATATATATTCAATTAAATTATTTAAATGATAATTGTCATAATTGATCCAAACATGTATGATCAATACGACATTATAAATAATTAATTGATTTGATTAACTTGATTAGATGCTCAATTAACTAAAATATATAATCAATGTGACATGTCACATACTCAATTGATTCAATTAGCTAAAATATATATTCAATTAAATTATTTGAATGATAATTGTCACAACTGACCCAATATACATATGATAAATGTGACATTGTATATAATTAATTAATTCAATTTTCTCAATTAAATATTTAGTTGACTAAAATACATGATCAATTTGACATGCCACATACTCGAAATGATTCAATTAGCTCAAATATATATTCAATTGAATCAATTAAATGATAATTGTAACAATTGACTCATATATGTAAGATCAATATGATATTACATAAAATTAATTGATACAATTAACTCAATTGACTAAAATATATAATTAATGTTACAAATTATATATTCAAATCGATTCAATTGATTTAAATATATATTCAATTGAATCAATTAAATAATAATTTTTGTAATTAACTCAAATATATATGATCAATATGATATTGCATGAAATCAATTAATTCAATTAAAGGCTTAATTGATTAAAATATATGATCAATGTGACATGTCACATACTCAAGTTAATTCAATTAACTCAAATATATATTCAATTAAATTAATGAAATTATAAATTTCACAATTGATTCAAATATATATGATTAGTGTGACATTGACATAATTAATTTGATTCAGTTGACTCAATTAAAAATTCAATTGACTAAAATATATGAGCAATATGACATGTGACGTACTCAAATTGATTCACTTGACTCAAATATATACATTCAATTGAATCAACTAAATTATAATTTTCATGATTGATTCAAATATATATATGAACGTAATCAATTGATTTAATTGACTCAATTAACGGCTCAATTGACTAAAATATATGATCAATATGACATGTTAAATATTCAAATTGATTCAATTGACTTAAATATTTATTCAATTAAATCAATCAAACGATAATTTTTTGCTATTAACTCAAATATATATGATAAATGTGACATGTCACATATTCAAGTGATCTAATTGACCAAAATATATATTCAATTGATTTTGTATAGATTCATTCTATTCACTTAAATCAAATAAGTATATAAATTTATTTATTGCCATCCAATTTGCCATCTAATCTGATTTCGTATCATAGATCAAATTTAATTTAAAATATTTTTGTTTAAAAAACCAAATAATTAAATTTAATTAAAACCAGAAATTAAAATTAGAAGTAAAATGAATCTTTGATTTAACTACAACTAATTCCAACATTAACTAGCCATATTAAAGGATGAAATATTTACTATATTGTAACTTACACATTTTGTATAATACACATGATTTTCTTCAACTGTTGCAAAGTTGAGAAAAAAAAATCTCCAAACGATAAATATTGGCTAAGAAAAAGATACACGTGTATGGTACTCTTCAAAGTTTCAAAAAAGTAAAATTAAAATAATTTTTAAAATTAAAATTTAAATATTATGTATATGTTATTAAAATGTATGATTAAATAATTTTTAATTTTTTTTAATATATGTTATACATTATTTATATTCATTGTATTAATTTAAATTTTTATATAATTTTTTATTATTTTTTATGTGACATAATATAATATATCTCTTTATATTACAAAGCAGGTTAAATTTTCATTAAAAGTTATTGTGTAACTCTTTTCAAAAAAGGCTTGGCTTATTGATTAATATTATTATACTCATTTTATTAATTATTATTAAATTTAATCTAATATAAATTTAATTTTATATTAATTATATATATATATATATATATATATATTTTTTTTTATAAAATTTAATACATGGGCAGCATTTATTAACAGATTTCCATCAATTTGTTAGAAGTTTAATCAAGTGGCTAATGCTATAAATTTTTGCCCAAATTGGAAATAATTCGCACCTTGAAACTCTCACTTTTTTTATGTTCAACTCATTCTTGGCACATACTAGGAGGGTGAATTTATCTTTATTAATTATGCATACACCACGAAATAAAGAGCCTTTCTCGAAGAAAAGCTAAGGCCGGTTATTAAAATAGTTTTTGCAGGTGCAATTTTTGAAATTCCCAGGTATAAAGAAAATGTGGAAGCTTGAGGTAGCTAAGGGCGATGATTCTTTGCTGTTTAGCACCAACAATTTTGTTGGCAGACAAGTATGGAAATTCGACCGTGATTATGGTACGCCTGAGGAACTTGAACAACTCCAAAAAGCAAGAGAGAATCTCTCACAAAACCGATTTCAAGTTAAAGCAAGCAGTGATGTTTTCAAGAATTTGCAGGTGATAATGATAGATGAAATTAATTAATTAATTATTTGTCAGTGCGTCTCTATCTTGAACATTACATAACAAGTCTAACGAACTTTTTGTTTTCTTTTGGATTTGAACATGAAAACAGCTTATCAAAGAAAGTGGAATTGATCTTCTCAGTATACCAGCAGTCAATACAATTAATTTATTTTTAAAAAGTCATCATAAATTTTTATTTTTTAAAATATAAAAATTAATTTTTTATATTTTAACAATTTAAATCTAATTAAGTAAAAAATTATAATCTTTTAATATTATTTTAAAATTTTATTTATCATATTTTTAAAATAAATTAAAGTTCTATTTATTTTATAAAAAATACTTTATTGAAAAATATTTTTTATATTTTTCAATATTTGAAGTATTCAGAAAAATAAGTGAATGAAAAATATATTTTTAATTAAATAAAAAATTAAGTCATTTTTTAAAAAAAATAATAATTTATTTTTTTAAAAAAAAATTTTAATTTTTAAATTTTGATAATCCTATTAAAATGTGAAAATATACATTAATGATATAATTACATATTATTAATTTAACATTCAAATAAATAATAAAATATTTTTTTTAAAAATATTTTAAAAATAATATTTTTTTTAAATTATATATATAAATTTTTTTCTACAAAATAAAAAATTACATTATTTAATTTGCAACAATCGCATATGCAAATTTAGCGAAATTGTGGTGTTACTTGCGCACAATTTATACTCCCATTGCGTACTTGTACGGGAAGAGATTTGTGGGGCCAATCAACAATCTCGTTGTAGCCATAAGGAGCGAAATTTACATCCAGCCCTACGATCAAATAGATTGGAATAAAGCTCGGCATTTATGTTTACAGGTCTCTCTCTAACTATATCAGATTTTGAGTTGAAACTCTAATACTAATTTTTATTTTGTTAAAAATTATAAGCTTATATGAATTTATGAAAATGATGCAGGAAGATCTCTACATTCCTCGTTCTCTGGTACAAAATGTGATATGGGACGGTCTTTATTACATTGGCGAGGCACTTGTTAAACGTTGGCCATTTTCCAAGCTAAGAGAGAAAGCTCTGGAAAAAGCAATGAGGCACATTCGCTGTGAAGATGAAAATACCAGATATTTGACTCATGCATGCTTGGAAAAGGTATATCATCGTCTTCTACAGGGACTCTCGTTAATGGCACTCCTAAAATATTGTCTTTTAGATATAAATACATTGAAACAAATAAGATATTTAATATTAATAATTATTATTTGAGGTAAAATTTTATTAATATTTAAATATTATATTATTTATTTCTATTAGTTCATTTTTTAAAACAAAAAAATTATTAATCTTTAAATATTATATTATTTATTTCTACTAATTAACTTTTTCAAATAAAAATTTATTAATCTCTAAATATATAATTATTTGTAATGACTTATTTTTTTAGACAAAATTTTATTAATTTCTAAATATTATATTATTTATTTTTAATAATTAATTTTTTGAGAAAAAAGTTTATTAGTCTCTAAATGTATAATTATTTATTTCTAATGAATATTTTTTTCAGGCAAAACTTATTTTCTAAATGTTATTTATTTCTAATAATTAATTTTTTGATGTAAAACTTATTAGTTTCTAAATATTATATTATTTATTTCTAATTTATTAAGATCAACTTTATTTATATAAGAAGTTTTAAGGTTTTTATTTTTAATTTGTCACTAAAAATTCCCTTTTCATATTAAAAAAATTTTGATAACTAATTAATATATATATATATATATATATATATATATATATATATATATATATATATATATATATATATGGGGTGTGTTAAATATGTATAAATTATATATGATTAAATAAAAAAGTGATTTTTAAAAAATTAAACATGTAAATACATATGCATATATATTTATATTGTTTTATATTCGTATATATTAAAATAAAGAAATTATATTTTTCTTTTAATCTATATAATTAAAGCTTTTAATCAACATATTGTTATTATATAGTTATTGAGCTAACAAGTGTTATTAATTTCTTAAAAAAAAAAACTCAAAAATTGGATAAAAACACTTTTACCAATAAACTACAAATATTTTGATGATTTGAATTTATTAATTATACATATATTAATATTTTTATTTTTTAATTATTATTTTTAATTAAATTTATACTTAAAAATATATAAATACTATAATAAATATAATAAAATTTGATTATATAATATAATATGTTATTAATTCTTTGTTATAGTAAAATATTTATATGATGAATTGAAAATTTAAATTCTAAATTATAAATTAAGAAAATAATAATTTGTAAAAAAAGAAAAAAAAGCAATGTCTCACATTGTTTTTTCAAAAATTTGAGAGGTGATAATTTTCCTATAAAAGGCAATCCTCTTCCTTGTATACTTCAAGTAAAAAGTAGAGTCCAAATATGAGGCCCTCTAGTTATAGTTTATTTTTTTAAAATTATATTTATTTATTTTTAAATAATATTTATTATTTTTAGTAATTTAAATAAATTTCATTAAGTGATAGTAGTAAATAAATATTATATTATTAAATACAAATAAATGCATTTATATTAATAATTAATGATATGAAGAAATTAATATATAATAACAAGATAATTTATTTTTAGAAAATAGTATTAGAGATAAATTTATTTGATTCTAAAAGTAAATTTAGAAATTTTAGTATAACAATTAAAGTCAATTTAATTTGTCTTTAAAAAAAAATTAGGGGAAAATAATATAGTTTATTAAAATGAAAAGGGAGAAAATTTTTTTTGCCTAATAACTTTAGTCTTTAGTTAAAAAAAATTTAAAAAAAAAAAAACATTTTTTTATCGATCAGGCTTTGCATATGTTTGCTTACTGGGCAGAAGATCCAACTCAAGAAGCATTCAAGCTTCACCTTCCTAGAGTTCCTGATTACTTATGGTTTGCTGAAGATGGAATGAAAATGCAGGTTTGATTAATATCAACTTAATTAACACTATTTTTATCATTAGTCAATTTGCCAAGCTAATTAATTAAGTAGCTAATTATATCTCAGCGCCAAGACTAAATATAATGTTTACTAACCTTGTTGCTCTGATGAACAAAGAATTTGGGATGCCAGCTGTGGGATGCTGTATTTGCAACTCAAGCAGTTATGGAAAGTGATTTTACTGATGAATATGGTTCTACCCTCAGAAAGGCGCATGAGTTCATCAAACAAACTCAGGTTTCTTCCCATAATAATAAAATATACATATATATACATATGCAAAAGACTACTGCTGCTCAAGCTTAAAGAATTGTTAACAAACCTCTATAATTTATTGTTGATTTCGATTTTAGATACTGGAAAATCGATCTAGAGATTACAAAGATATGTACTGGTATATTAGTAAAGGAGCATGGCCTCTCGCTGATGGAGATCAGGGTTGGCAAGTCTCTGACTGCACAGCTGAAGCACTAAAGGTAATAATGAGGCAAGTTTTGCCTCAAGTAGGCAGCCCAATACAATGAAAGCTTGGGATGTATCATATGAGGTCTTAGGAGACTTTATATTGCAGGCCTTTTTTTTTCATTGATCTGCACTTTGATTTCCACACCTCGTAGCCCTAAAAATACTTTTATCATACCATTCAGAAATCACTCTAACTTAAAAGTTTAAGTTTTAAGCTTGAAGTTAAGAGTCTCGAGAATAGTTGTATATCTCTAAGAAACACACTGAATCAAAACTGATTGGTTTGCAGGTTTTACTTTTGATGTCAGAAATGCCATCAGATATGGTTGTTAACAGCGTTGAAGCAAAACGATTATATGATGCTGTGGATTTCCTCCTTACTTTACAGGTAATGATATGCTGTGGATATGCATCTCATGTCTCCATCAAGGCTTATATTTCTCATATATTCCTAATAATTTCCAATACATTATTGTCTTGTGATTTATAGAGCAAAAATGGTGGTTTTTCAATTTGGGAGCCAGCAAGTCCTCATCCATGGTTGGAGTTGTATATATATATATCATACAAAACCCAATATCTACATTTCCATTATCCTTATTATGATTAAACTTCTTGTGTCTCCCTTTCCCAGCTGTTGAATCCTACTGAAGCTTTTAGTTGCGTAGTGGTTGAAATTGAGTATGTAGATATATATATCTGCCTTTTTCCCATCATATATATATATGTGTAAAATAAAATTTCGCAAGGGAAAAAAGGCGCAAAATTAACTATTTTCTAATTCCAGATGTGTTGAGTGCACTGGATCTATCCTCCAGGCTCTTGTATTGTTTAAAAGATTATATCCCAGATACCGGCCGAAAGAAGTAGAAATTGCTGTGGCTAAAGCAACAGATTACATTGAAAATGCACAGAAGAGCGATGGATCATGGTATATATACTTCATACCCTTATATTATGTATATATATACTCTTGCATTTTGTGAATTTTGTGATTTGTATTAAAATTGTATTAATTGGCAGGTATGGGAATTGGGGGATTTGCCACACATATGCTGCATTTTTTGCATTAAGAGGTTTGGCTGCTGCTGGGAAGACTTGCCGCAACAGCGAAATAGTACGTAAAGCTTGTGATCTTCTGCTTTCAAAACGAGTAAAGAAATCAGGAGGCTGGGAGAAAGCTACCTTTCGTGCAGAAATTTAGTAAGCAATTTACTCATCTCACATAACATGAATTTTTCTGTAGCCTTAAATATATATATAATCTCACAATTTTTCACATGTTTGATGATTCAGGAATACATACAACTTGAAGGAAATCGATCAAATCTGGTACAAACTGCATGGGCTATGATGGGTCTGATTCATGCAGGGCAGGTTGATTTTAGATTAATTACTGTTTCTGTACATCATTTGGCCTAATTAAATTTATAATTTATTTATTTATTTATTCATTAATCAGGCTGAAAGGGATCCCACGCCTTTACATGAAGCAGCAAAACTACTTATCAACTCGCAGCTTGAAACCGGTGAATTTCCCCAGCAGGTAAATTCATTTGGCCACTAGTTCTTGTTCCTTGCACCATTAGAGATGATTCCATGCTCATCAGTTTATTAATTTGCAGGAAATCACAGGGGCGTCCTTGAAGACTTGCATGTTACATTACGCTTCGTATAGGAATATATTTCCACTATGGGCTTTGGGCTTATACAGGAAACATGTGCTCTGCTCTCACCAAAAGCCGTAGTGCCCTTTTCTCTTCAAAATGCTCGTCTTATAATAAATTCAAGCAAAACCAAACCTAATGTAAAATTTATCAATATTTCCTTATTGTTCAAAAGATATTTGTAGAATAAGATATATTGATATATTATAAAATAATTGCAAGTTCCATTTATGAATTTCATGTGCTGAAGTCAATTATTTCACTTCTAAATCTAATATCTTCGTAATATTATTAGAAAAATTACAAAATAAAATAATATTTATCTTCATAAAGGATATCAATTATGTTAGTCAAATATTAATAAAAGGGCCCATTCAGGATTGAGATTGAAACTATTTTAAAAATAATTATAATTTTTTTAGTTGTTATTATTGTTAAAATACGTTAAATTTAAATTAAATTCAAAATTTAAAAGTTTTTAATAAATATTTTTCAAATTAGACTCCAAATGAATAAAGTTATAAAGAGAAAGTGGCGTGGGCCTGATTCTGGGCCAGAGCCAGGCCCAGTTTCATGTGCTCTATCATGGGTGTCTAAGCTAAAGCTAGTACTACGGACAAGGGAAAGTATCAACGAAACGCAAGTGCCCATTTCCGGCGAGAAAGATCAAGGAATTGCTCTCGAAGCAAACGATTTTATTGAGAGAAGAATTGGAAAATGGCAGCGATAACGAGTGCATTGATAGCAGTGGCAGGACTCGTACTTGGATGGATAGCTATAGAGATCGCCTGCAAACCTTGTCTGGAAAAAGGCCGTCAAGCTATTGATCGATCTCTTAATCCCGATTACGACCCCGACGACGATACCGTTTCTTCTGACGTCCGCGTCCCTCTCAACCCTAACCCTAATCCAGATCTCCAAGACCACCATCCCAATCCCAACCCCAATCCCAAGGCTGCTGATGTCGAACCCTCTGCTGCTTCAATCCCAATCAAGGTCATCTGATCTTCATTTCTGCCTGAAAGGATATTAGTATTTGTCTTAATTTTCACTATTTTAAACCCTTTTTCCTCCTCCTCTTGCTAAGAAATGAAATGAAAATGTGGATGAAGATTAAAAAAAAAAAAAAAAAAAAAAAACTCTTTCTGGGTGTTTGATAGGTGTGGGATGATTATGTTTTAAATAGAATTGGATCATGAGATTGTGTATGCTTGTAACTGAGAAATTGTTTCCAAATCTTGTAGAACTTTGAAGTCGTTCCAGTACTCTGGCTTCTTTAAAATGGATTCTTTTCCATATCATAATCTCAAAGATAAGAAATTGCTAATTTCATCCTTAATTTCACTTGGATTTTTTTCTGCATTTCAAAATCTCAAACTCTAGACATTGGCCAGAGTGACGGATATCTTGCCCACTGGACTAAGCCTAGTGGCCGACATTTCAGTTGGACTACAATTGATATAATTATATGCTAGACATGATTATTACCGTTGTAACACATTGAAATGTAATTGGAATATACTTTGTTTCATATTAACCTTTTTTAATTTTTCAGTCCCTTTACTTGGCTTTATTCATTTTCCTCACTTCCAAAACAAAAATTTAATGGAAAAATCAAGTCCTTCAAAATGGACCAAAAAAATATCCCGACTCCCAATTGTAATTTCACCAATGATCAGCAACAAAACAATCGCGAGTGACTAGCAAGGGTCATTCAATCCTAATATTATCTGCAGTAATGAAAACATCAAGAAAGCAATGGAGAGTACCGCACAAGGTTTTCATACAATGGAAAAACTTATAACGTTATTTCAACATTGACCATTCAGCTTATGGGGAGTAAGAATCAACCTTCAGTCCTGTGAAATCTCCATTTCCCCTCAGTCCTAAACATGTCAAAAGCCTATCGCTTCTCACTTCTCTCCGAATTGTACGTAAATCTTTTTCTTTCAAATCATTTTCCCCTTTCTTCCCATTAAGCGTCAGTTATTTGAAGCAACTCAAAAAGTCTTATAACAGGAAGCGAAGAATAAAAGAGAAGCTTAATATGCTTTACAATTATATTGTTGGCTGCAACAAAATTAAACCACTACAAGTTAACTGTACATTCATCGGACAGGGATTGAGTAGCCTCTTAAAGAGGTCAGACATCTCCCATGTCATTTACAAGAAGATTTTTTAGTGCCGCAAAATGAATTATGCTAGGTAATTGTATATTTGAGGGTTGCTCTTGTCTCGCAACAGGTACTCCCTGTCGATGAGGCTCTCTATCCTTTTCTTCAAATCCGCTGGCTTGATAGGAAACTTAAGCTGTTAAACATAAGAAACAAAATTTTCATCAAAATCATAGTTCATTTTGATACAGCTTAAAAAATGGGTTAGTTGACATCCTCCGGTCAGTTTACTCAGGTCACTGATGGCTGGTTTAATTGCAATGTTAACACTTTTCAATCCCCAATGAAGAAACAGGTCAGAACTCAGAATACAATTAAAATGCATTTTGGATGGGAAATTTGAAATCCAGGATCTGAACGAGTATATGAATCAAATTTTATAATTTGAGATTTTGACTCGGAATGTGTGTGGCTTCCATATTACGTTGATTCAGTTTACATGCTCAAGGCAAATAAAATGGAATATACTTACCTGTTGGAAGAGTTCAGTAATCAGAAGTGTGTGACTTAGTACTTTCCTTGTCTTCATTATCCGAACAATAGCAGCATCAACCTGCAGCATGCGTAGCAATATCACATATAGTTCACCTGGCTAGTTCTCAGCATTTTTAGAGAACTTTTACAGCGCACAGACAATTATGTTGAGAAGGTGAACCTGGTATTGTCGGTCTTGAAATACTCTCTCAGTGGTGCTTGTGTTCTCCTCTACAGTTTCCTTCGTCTGGATTGCATTGACCTGCATCCCCAAATGACAGTTAGCTTCAAGCTCTAAAATATGATTGACAAAAAAAAATGCATGCAGGTTAACCACAACCTTTCTAAGTAATTAATTTAGAGTGATGAAGATACTGAAGCTTTTAAAGTGAGTAAAGCATTTGACCATGGTCACTTTTGGCATTAACAATATTTATGCAAAAGCTTAACACAATCAGATAAATAGCCACTGCATATACCAACATAACAAACATATGTAGCTTTATACTATACAGAGGAGCAGTAAATCCATCGTTGAAAACAAACGAATCATCATCCTCCACATCCCTCCCTTTAGGCAGCTGTCAAATATAAATTTAATGATAAAAAGGGCCAGGAAAACTAACATCTACCAACCTCGTCAAAACAAGAAATAAGAAAACAAAATGTACAAATTATTGCAACACAGATGACCGCCACCAACCTTTTGCAGGACACGAACTTTTCCACATGCAAGAGACTGCAAAGTCCGTCTCAGTTCTATGTCCTCTATGCTAGTGGCATCCTTAATATCTTGAAAGCTAAGCTTTTGGGCATCATTAAACAACATCAAAACGACAGTCTGGCACACAACACATAAAGCCCTGAACTATTAGAATGCGTCCACTTGTGCAGGTCATGGAGAAATCACAGGAGCAAAGAGAAAAGACCATGAAAAGTAAAGGGTAGAAGACTATGAAACCAGCCTGAAATAGAGAAACTGCCAGCTCCTTTTTACCTTTCGGAAATTCAGCTTTCAACACACAGTGACCAAATGAATTTTGCCACATTAAGCGCCTGCCACTATATTTACTTAAGTAGAATTCTTTGAAAATATCGTGTAGCATATAGGGAATTAGGCATCAGATGATCATTTATTGAATGCTCATAAAGACTATTTGACTTGTAAAAAAAAAACAGCTACTGGGTAACTTGTGCACAACCTGATAGACATTTAGCTCGTGAGGAAGCCTAACATCCATGGGCGGATATGTAGGCCAGTACCTGCAACCAACTCAACAAACCAAGAATCAAAAATTGAGGCACCATGTATTGGCTAACAATACAATGCATACTTGGAATCTAAAATCGGCTTCTAAACCTACCCTGTTGTTAAAACATGGACACTCATCTCAATCCCTGATGGAAGTTTTGTCCTTGCCAGGGATGATTGTTTGAAGGATTCATTTATCTCCTTTGAAAGTTCAATATCCTGCAAAAGAATTTACCAAAGGATGCACTTTATCACATACCCATATGATTTTACCATATGGTTGGCAACTTGACATGTGTTATAGACAGAGAGAGAGAGAGAGAGATTTAATGGAGGTTTGTAACAATATGGATAACCTCAATTCCAATTGCCTAGACACTTTTATTCCTCCATGCTTGAAAAATTGAGACTTATTCAAAAAGCAACTTACCATGATGTGCTTCTTTCCTATTATAACAGTGTACTTGTTATAAAAGTACAAGCTAATATACATTAGTCCACCCAAAATTGCTGCCAAGCATTTATTTTTGACCTCTCCCGCTCAAATTTAGTACCCATCAACAATATGGTACAACACACCGAGTACATGACAGTACTAGTATGATACCATATTACAGTATAAAAAGTAGGCTTAGCATACTTATTAGTAGCTAAGCAGTCCCTCATTTGCATTTAGTCAAACCAGAATGATTCCTACCAAAACCATGCAAATGCACATTCAGTCAATCATAGATATGCATTGCACTGCAAACATTTCCCAACACATGCTTCAACACAGCAACACACCTATTAACCTGTTTTCATTTGTAAAGATTAAAATTCTCTCTCTCTCTCATGAGCACCATGGCAGGGAAAATTGTGCTGATTGACAATAGCCAGTACACAAGGGGACATGTTACCTATAAAACGCATTTAATTTGGAACAAGAGGACTACATTTTTGCAACCTAGGGGAAATGTTGCCCACACCAGGATAAAAAAAAAAAAGAGGGAGAGAAATTAAAATCATCCCAACTTTAATCTGAGTATTTCAGATGCATGCTACACCTCTACTGGGGACTTCAGAATGAAAATTTCTTAGGGCTAATGACCAAAAAAGGGTGTCCCATTGGATGAGGCTTCTCACTCTGTGGACTATGGACGTAAGCAGCCTTCCCCTTGCACTAATCTGAGTATTTCCTTGCTTTGTAATTGTGACCCCCAAGACACACTGGAGCAGCATTACCATTGCATCAAACCTCACCCTCCTGGGAGGCACTAATAGCTATATGAAATTTATATTTTTGTAGCAATAAATTAACAGCTTGGCATTATAGGTCATAATGGCAACATGGAACAATTATTAATCCTAGAAAAAAAATTTATATTAACATACACACCTTAAACATTCCTTCAAGTTTGTTTGTAAACTGGCTGCCGCACTCGGTCTTCAGCTGCAGTAGCAATTCAAACCTGTTAATATGATCAATAGAAGATAAGGATTAAGAACATATGTGAAAATATCAGTCCTTAACCTTTGATATCATAGATTTTTCTGCATCGATAGAAGCACTTTTTCCCAATAGTAGTCTTTTAGCAAGATCTTTCTTATAAAATGCTTCAAACACATCCTTGCCCTTCATAAACTGAAAAGACCTTAAACGGGAAAAAAATAGTCATGCATGAGCCTCAGCAAGACATTTTCTAGAACACAACCAGAGATGATTTAAATAAAAAAAAAAGGGTAGATGATTTTAAATAAGTGCTAGAGTAAATATGTTAATTTCTGGTCAAACAGATCAAATTACCTGAATAAACCTGAACAAAACCAAAACTTTATCAAGCGTACCCTCCAACTCCTCTTCAGAGGTTCCCTTATTTCCAGCACGAAGCTTCTCATCCAGAAACTTTGCAATCAGCTCAGCCGGCCGGTTCTATTAAAGGGAGAACAAAATAAATTCTTAGCCAGAAAACTTGAAAATAATAACACAGAATTAGCAGTTTCAACCAGCTAACCTAGAATCATTCTTGAGGTTGACATCAATTATTCGACTACCAGTTTCAGCTAACCTAGAATCTGACTTCCCGAAAGACTTGATTGATGGTTTGAATTTTCTTTTATTGTTAATCAATTTAAAAATATAATATATGGAACAAAAATTATTTTAATTTTCAAGAATGAAATTTTGCACATAGACGCCGTAGTAATTTAACCATTTTAATGCTTAACCACCGACGATCCATTTCAATGCGACTGAATAAATTCAGATTTTGATTGATGTAAAATATTATTATATTAAAAAAATATATATTTTATGTGTAATAGGCTTAGTTAATTATATGCGATTTTCTTTATGAATTTTAAATTTTTTATACATCATTAATTAAAAATTTAGATGAAAATAATCTATACCTTTGTAATGAGCACTGATAGTTTAATATTTTACTCATTTGCATAATAATTTTAAGTTTATATAATTAAAATGTGTATAATTGACTTACATTTATAAATATATATACATATTTTTCATTAAATCATTCATTTGAATTCATTCTACTGCTAATATAATAATAAAATTTAAAGTTTCATTTTTATAAATAATATTAGTTATGTCTTCAACATATGGTAGTTTCATGAAAAAATATAAACCAATATTCAGTCACTGATGCTCACCAAATAAGCATTATCAAAATCTAAAACTTAATATCTCTAAATTCTAATTGATTTCTCTCATATTTATAATGGAAAATGATTCAGAGATCAATTTAATCCGCATTAAATATAAATAGATACCTTACTAGTGATCTACCCATTTTAATGTCTAACCACCAACTACCCATTGAATAAACTCAGATTTTGATTGATGCAAAATATTATTATATTAAAAAAAATATATTTCATGTGTGACAGGCTTAGTAAATTATATGTGATTTTTTTTATGAATTTTGAATTTTTTATATATCATTAATTAAAAAATCTAGACAAAAATAATTTATGCCATTGTAATGAGTACCAGTATTTTAATATTTTACTCATATGCATAATAATTTTAAGCTTATACAATTAAAATGTGTATAATTGACGCACATTCTTACATTTATAAATATATGTGCATATTTTTCATTAAATCATTCACTTAAATCCATTCTACTGCTAATATAATTGTAAAATTTAAAGTTTCATTTTTATAAATAATATTAGTTATGTCTTCAACATATGGTAGTTTCATGAAAAAATATAAACCAATATTCAGCCGCTGATGCTCACCAAATAAGCATTATCAAAATCTAAAACTTAATATCTCTAAATTCTAATTGATTTCTCTCATATTTTATAATGGAAAATGATTGAGAGATCAATTTGATCCGCATTAAATATAAATAGATACCTTACTGGTGATCTACCCATTTTAATGCCTAACCACCAACTACCCATTGAATAAACTTAGATTTTGATTGATGCAAAATATTATTATATTAAAAAAAAATATTTCATGTGTGACAGGCTTAGTAAATTATATGTGATTTTTTTTATGAATTTTGAATTTTTTATATATCATTAATTAAAAAATCTAGACAAAAATAATTTATGCCATTGTAATGAGTACCAGTATTTTAAAATTTTACTCATATGCATAATAATTTTAAGCTTATACAATTAAAATGTGTATAATTGACGCACATTCTTACATTTATAAATATATGTGCATATTTTTCATTAAATCATTCACTTGAATCCATTCTACTGCTAATATAATTATAAAATTTAAAGTTTCATTTTTATAAATAATATTAGTTATGTCTTCAACATATGGTAGTTTCATAAAAAAATATAGACCTATATTCAGCCGCTGATGCTCACCAAATAAGCATTATCAAAATCTAAAACTTAATATCTCTAAATTCTAATTGATTTCTCTCATATTTATAATGAAAAATTATTGAGAGATCAATTTGATCCGCATTTAATATAAATAGACACCTT
This sequence comes from Hevea brasiliensis, assembly GCF_030052815.1. Taxonomy (NCBI): domain Eukaryota; kingdom Viridiplantae; phylum Streptophyta; class Magnoliopsida; order Malpighiales; family Euphorbiaceae; genus Hevea; species Hevea brasiliensis. The sequence goes on from NC_079510.1 coordinate 45,209,228, forward strand.
ACTAGTGATCGACCTATTTCAATGCCGAACCACCAACTACCCATTGAATAAACTCAGATTTTGATTGATGCAAAATATTATTATAATAAAAATATATATATTTCATGTGTGACAGGCTTAGTAAATTATATGCGATTTTTTTTATGAATTTTGAATTTTTTATATATCATTAATTAAAAAATCTAAAAGAAAATAATTTATGCCTTTGTAATGAGTACCGGTATTTTAATATTTTACTCATCTGCATAATAATTTTAAGCTTATACAATTAAAATGTGTATAATTGACGCACATTCTTACATTTATAAATATATGTGCATATTTTTCATTAAATTATTCACTTAAATCCATTCTACTGCTAATATAATTATAAAATTTAAAGTTTCATTTTTATAAATAATATTAGTTATGTTTTCAACATATGGTAGTTTCATGAAAAAATATAAACCTATATTCAGCCGCTGATGCTCACCAAATAAGCATTATCAAAATCTAAAACTTAATATCTCTAAATTCTAATTGATTTCTCTCATATTTTATCATGGAAAATGATTGAGAGATCAATTTGATCCGCATTTAATATAAATAGACACCTTACTAGTGATTTACCCATTTTAATGCCTAGCCACCAACTAGCCATTGAATAAACTCAGATTTTGATTGATGCAAAATATTATTATATTAAAAAATATATATTTCATGTGTGACAGGCTTAGTAAATTATATGTGATTTTTTTTATGAATTTTGAATTTTTTATATATCATTAATTAAAAAATCTAGACGAAAATAATTTATGCCATTGTAATGAGTACCGGTATTTTAATATTTTACTCATTTGCATAATAATTTTAAGCTTATACAATTAAAATATGTATAATTGATGCACATTCTTACATTTATAAATATATGTGCATATTTTTCATTAAATCATTCACTTGAATCCATTCTACTGCTAATATAATTATAAAATTTAAAGTTTTATTTTTATAAATAATATTAGTTATGTCTTCAACATATTGTAGTTTCATGAAAAAATATAAACTTATATTCAGCCGCTGATCCTCACCAAATAGGCATTATCAAAATCTAAAACTTAATATCTCTAAATTCTAATTGATTTCTCTCATATTTTATAATAGAAAATGATTGAGAGATCAATTTGATCTGCATTTAATATAAATAGACATCTTACTAGTGATCTATCCATTTTAATGCCTAACCACCAACTACCCATTGAATAAACTCAGATTTTGATTGATGCAAAATATTATTATATTAAAAAAATATATATTTCATGTGTGATAGGCTTAGTAAATTATATGCGATTTACTTTATGAATTTTGAATTTTTTATATATCATTAATTAAAAAATCTAGACGAAAATAATTTTTGCCTTTTAATGAGTACCGGTATTTTAATATTTTACTCATCTGCATAATAATTTTAAGCTTATACAATTAAAATGTGTATAATTGACGCACATTCTTACATTTATAAATATATGTGCATATTTTTCATTAAATCATTCACTTGAATCCATTCTACTGCTAATATAATTATAAAATTTAAAGTTTCATTTTTATAAATAATATTAGTTATGTCTTCAACATATTGTAGTTTCATGAAAAAATACAAACATATATTCAGCCGCTGATACTCACCAAATAAGCATTATCAAAATCCAAAACTTAATATCTCTAAATTCTAATTGATTTCTCTCATATTTAATAATGGAAAATGATTGAGATCAATTTGATCCGCATTTAATATAAATAGAGACCTTACTAGTGATCTATCCATTTTAAAGCCTAACCACCAACTACTCATTGAATAAACTCAGATTTTGATTGATGCAAAATATTATTATATTAAAAAATATATATTTCATGTGTGACAAGCTTAGGGGAGAGCAGTTTTCAGTTTAAACCGACAAACCGAACCGAACCGATTGAATTCGGTTCAATCGGTTTGGTTTTAAAATTCAATCGGTTCGGTTCGGTTCGGTTTATAATTTTGATAATTTCAGTTAATCGGTTCGGTTCGGTTATTTTCACAAAAAAAAATCAAAAAAACTGAACCAAACCGAAATTATTAATATATATAGGAAATCAAAAAAAAATCGAATCGAATTGAATCGAATTGAATCGAACCAAACCGAAATCAAAGAAAACCGAACCGAACCTTATGATTTTTGAGTTTTGATTTCTAATTTTTTTTGTTTTTATGTTTTTATTATTTAGATTTAATGTTAAAAATATGAAATTTTATAAATTTTGGTTAGATCGGTTTAAAACCGAGCAGAACCGATATTTATCGGTTCGATTCTGTTCGATTTTTTCTTATCAATCGGTTTGGTTCGATTTTTAAAATTTTTTATTTTCGATTTTTGGTTTTATCGGTTCGGTTCGGTTTGGAACCGAACCGACCGTTTGCACACCCCTAGACAGGCTTAGTAAATTATATGTGATTTTTTTTATGAATTTTGAATTTTTTATATATCATTAATTAAATAATCTAGACAAAAATAATTTATGCTATTGTAATGAGTACCGGTATTTTAATATTTTAATCATTTGCATAATAATTTTAAGCTTATACAATTAAAATGTGTATAATTGACGCACATTCTTACATTTATAAATATATGTGCATATTTTGCATTAAATCATTCACTTGAATCCATTCTACTGCTAGTATAATTATAAAATTTAAAGTTTCATTTTTATAAATAATATTAGTTATGTCTTCAACATATGGTAGTTTCATGAAAAAATATAAACCTATATGCAGCCGCTGATGCTCACCAAATAAGCATTATCAAAATCTAAAACTTAATATCTCTAAATTCTAATTGATTTCTCTCATATTGTATAATGGGAAATTATTGAGAGATCAATTTGATCCGCATTTAATATAAATAAACACCTTACTATTGATCTACCCATTTTAATGCCTAACCACCAACTAGCCATTGAATAAACTCAGATTTTGATTGATGCAAAATATTATTATATTAAAAATATATATATATTTCATGTGTGACAGGCTTAGTAAATTATATGTGATTTTTTTATGAAATTTGAATTTTTTATATATCATTAATTAAAAAATCTAGACGAAAACAATTTATGACATTGTAATGAGTACCGGTATTTTAATATTTTACTCATTTGCATAATAATTTTAAGCTTATACAATTAAAATATGTATAATTGGCACACATTCTTACATTTATAAATATATGTGCATATTTTTCATTAAATCATTCACTTGAATCCATTCTACTGCTAATATAATTATAAAATTTAAAGTTTCATTTTTATAAATAATATTAGTTATGTTTTCAACATATGGTAGTTTCATGAAAAATATAAACCTATATTCAGCCACTGATGCTCACCAAATAAGCATCATCAAAATCTAAAACTTAATATCTTTCTCTCATATTTTATAATGGAAAATGATTGAGAGATCAATTTAATCCGCATTTAATATAAATAAACACCTTATTAGTGATCTACCCATTTTAATGCCTAACCACCAACTAGCTATTGAATAAACTCAGATTTTGATTGAAGCAAAATATTATTATAGTAAAAATATATATATTTCATGTGTGACAGGCTTTGTAAATTATATGTGATTTTTTTTATGAATTTTGAATTTTTTATATATCATTTATTAAAAAATCTAGACAAAAATAATTTATGCCATTGTAATGAGTACCGGTATTTTAATATTTTAATCATCTGCATAATAATTTAAGCTTATACAATAAAAATGTGTATAATTGATGCATATTCTTACATTTATAAATATATGTGCATATTTTTCATTAAATAATTCACTTGAATCCATTCAACTGCTAATATAATTATAAAATTTAAAGTTTCATTTTTATAAATAATATTAGTTATGTCTTCAACATATGGTAATTTCATGAAAATATATAAACCTATATTCAGCTGCTGATACTCACTAAATAAGCATTATCAAAATCTAAAACTTACTATCTCTAAATTCTAATTGATTTCTCTCATATTTTATAATGAAAAATGATTGAGAGATCAATTTGATCCACATTTAATATAAATCAACGAGAATAATAAAGTTAATTCATGTATAAAAGTTAAATTATTTTACTATAATACCTTTAGACTATTTTCATTGGAAAACATAAAAATTTAAAATTTAAAATTTAAATTGTGTATGCTATATTTATTGTAACTATAAATTTAAATACAAATTACAAGTTTCATTTTCTCTCTCTGTCTCTCTCCTCTTACTTTCTCTCCCTCCTTTTTCACAGCGTTTTCTTTCTTTCTTTTTTTAATTAAGTTTATAAAAAACATATTTATATAAATTAAAAAAGATTTATAAATAAAAATAAATAATATATTTTTATTTAAATTTTTCAGTTAATATTAAAAAACTATACTATATATATTACTTCATTATATTTGAACAAATGACCAATCTAAATTTAAATTGATTAAATTGACTCGATTAATGTATATATATTAATAAATTATTAATTAATATTATAATTCTAAATGAATTTAATTGACTTAATTAAAATAATTAAAAAAAAACTTATCTCTTATTTTTAAATTATATATTTTTACTCAATTGTTCAATTAAGGCTGAATTCACTAAAATATATAATTAATATGACATTTCACATACTTAATTAATTTAATTGGCTAAAATATATATTCAATTAAATTATTTAAATGATAATTGTCATAATTGATCCAACACATGTATGATCAATACGACATTATAAATAATTAATTGATTTGATTAACTTGATTAGATGCTCAATTAACTAAAATATATAATCAATGTGACATGTCACATACTCAATTGATTCAATTAGCTAAAATATATATTCAATTAAATTATTTGAATGATAATTGTCACAACTGACCCAATATACATATGATAAATGTGACATTGTATATAATTAATTAATTCAATTTTCTCAATTAAATATTTAGTTGACTAAAATACATGATCAATTTGACATGCCACATACTCGAAATGATTCAATTAGCTCAAATATATATTCAATTGAATCAATTAAATGATAATTGTAACAATTGACTCATATATGTAAGATCAATATGATATTACATAAAATTAATTGATACAATTAACTCAATTGACTAAAATATATAATTAATGTTACAAATTATATATTCAAATCGATTCAATTGATTTAAATATATATTCAATTGAATCAATTAAATAATAATTTTTGTAATTAACTCAAATATATATGATCAATATGATATTGCATGAAATCAATTAATTCAATTAAAGGCTTAATTGATTAAAATATATGATCAATGTGACATGTCACATACTCAAGTTAATTCAATTAACTCAAATATATATTCAATTAAATTAATGAAATTATAAATTTCACAATTGATTCAAATATATATGATTAGTGTGACATTGACATAATTAATTTGATTCAGTTGACTCAATTAAAAATTCAATTGACTAAAATATATGAGCAATATGACATGTGACGTACTCAAATTGATTCACTTGACTCAAATATATACATTCAATTGAATCAACTAAATTATAATTTTCATGATTGATTCAAATATATATATGAACGTAATCAATTGATTTAATTGACTCAATTAACGGCTCAATTGACTAAAATATATGATCAATATGACATGTTAAATATTCAAATTGATTCAATTGACTTAAATATTTATTCAATTAAATCAATCAAACGATAATTTTTTGCTATTAACTCAAATATATATGATAAATGTGACATGTCACATATTCAAGTGATCTAATTGACCAAAATATATATTCAATTGATTTTGTATAGATTCATTCTATTCACTTAAATCAAATAAGTATATAAATTTATTTATTGCCATCCAATTTGCCATCTAATCTGATTTCGTATCATAGATCAAATTTAATTTAAAATATTTTTGTTTAAAAAACCAAATAATTAAATTTAATTAAAACCAGAAATTAAAATTAGAAGTAAAATGAATCTTTGATTTAACTACAACTAATTCCAACATTAACTAGCCATATTAAAGGATGAAATATTTACTATATTGTAACTTACACATTTTGTATAATACACATGATTTTCTTCAACTGTTGCAAAGTTGAGAAAAAAAAATCTCCAAACGATAAATATTGGCTAAGAAAAAGATACACGTGTATGGTACTCTTCAAAGTTTCAAAAAAGTAAAATTAAAATAATTTTTAAAATTAAAATTTAAATATTATGTATATGTTATTAAAATGTATGATTAAATAATTTTTAATTTTTTTTAATATATGTTATACATTATTTATATTCATTGTATTAATTTAAATTTTTATATAATTTTTTATTATTTTTTATGTGACATAATATAATATATCTCTTTATATTACAAAGCAGGTTAAATTTTCATTAAAAGTTATTGTGTAACTCTTTTCAAAAAGAGCTTAGCTTATTGATTAATATTATTATACTCATTTTATTAATTATTATTAAATTTAATCTAATATAAATTTAATTTTATATTAATTATATTTATTTTTTTATAAAATTTAATACATGGGCAGCATATATTAACAGATTTCCTTCAATTTGATAGAAGTTTAATCGAGTGGCTAATGCTATAAATTTTTGCTCAAATTGGAAATAATTCGCACCTTGAAACTCTCACTTTTTTTATGTTCAACTCATTCTTGGCACATACTAGGAGGGTGAATTTATCTTTATTAATTATGCATACACCACGAAATAAAGAGCCTTTCTCGAAGAAAAGCTAAGGCCGGTTATTAAAATAGTTTTTGCAGGTGCAATTTTTGAAATTCCCAGGTATAAAGAAAATGTGGAAGCTTGAGGTAGCTAAGGGCGATGATTCTTTGCTGTTTAGCACCAACAATTTTGTTGGCAGACAAGTATGGAAATTCGACCGTGATTATGGTACGCCTGAGGAACTTGAACAACTCCAAAAAGCAAGAGAGAATCTCTCACAAAACCGATTTCAAGTTAAAGCAAGCAGTGATGTTTTCAAGAATTTGCAGGTGATAATGATAGATGAAATTAATTAATTAATTATTTGTCAGTGCGTCTCTATCTTGAACATTACATAACAAGTCTAACGAACTTTTTGTTTTCTTTTGGATTTGAACATGAAAACAGCTTATCAAAGAAAGTGGAATTGATCTTCTCAGTATACCAGCAGTCAATACAATTAATTTATTTTTAAAAAGTCATCATAAATTTTTATTTTTTAAAATATAAAAATTAATTTTTTATATTTTAACAATTTAAATCTAATTAAGTAAAAAATTATAATCTTTTAATATTATTTTAAAATTTTATTTATCATATTTTTAAAATAAATTAAAGTTCTATTTATTTTATAAAAAATACTTTATTGAAAAATATTTTTTACATTTTTCAATATTTGAAGTATTCAGAAAAATAAGTGAATGAAAAATATATTTTTAATTAAATAAAAAATTAAGTCATTTTTTGAAAAAAATAATAATTTATTTTTTTAAAAAAAATTTTAATTTTTAAATTTTGATAATCCTATTAAAATGTGAAAATATACATTAATGATATAATTACATATTATTAATTTAACATTCAAATAAATAATAAAATATTTTTTTTAAAAATATTTTAAAAATAATATTTTTTTTAAATTATATATATAAATTTTTTTCTACAAAATAAAAAATTACATTATTTAATTTGCAACAATCGCATATGCAAATTTAGCGAAATTGTGGTGTTACTTGCGCACAATTTATACTCCCATTGCGTACTTGTACGGGAAGAGATTTGTGGGGCCAATCAACAATCTCGTTGTAGCCATAAGGAGCGAAATTTACATCCAGCCCTACGATCAAATAGATTGGAATAAAGCTCGGCATTTATGTTTACAGGTCTCTCTCTAACTATATCAGATTTTGAGTTGAAACTCTAATACTAATTTTTATTTTGTTAAAAATTATAAGCTTATATGAATTTATGAAAATGATGCAGGAAGATCTCTACATTCCTCGTTCTCTGGTACAAAATGTGATATGGGACGGTCTTTATGGCGAGGCACTTGTTAAACGTTGGCCATTTTCCAAGCTAAGAAAGCTCTGGAAAAAGCAATGAGGCACATTCGCTGTGAAGATGAAAATACCAGATATTTGACTCATGCATGCTTGGAAAAGGTATATCATCGTCTTCTACAGGGACTCTCGTTAATGGCACTCCTAAAATATTGTCTTTTAGATATAAATACATTGAAACAAATAAGATATTTAATATTAATAATTATTATTTGAGGTAAAATTTTATTAATATTTAAATATTATATTATTTATTTCTATTAGTTCATTTTTTAAAACAAAAAAATTATTAATCTTTAAATATTATATTATTTATTTCTACTAATTAACTTTTTCAAATAAAAATTTATTAATCTCTAAATATATAATTATTTGTAATGACTTATTTTTTTAGACAAAATTTTATTAATTTCTAAATATTATATTATTTATTTTTAATAATTAATTTTTTGAGAAAAAAGTTTATTAGTCTCTAAATGTATAATTATTTATTTCTAATGAATATTTTTTTCAGGCAAAACTTATTTTCTAAATGTTATTTATTTCTAATAATTAATTTTTTGATGTAAAACTTATTAGTTTCTAAATATTATATTATTTATTTCTAATTTATTAAGATCAACTTTATTTATATAAGAAGTTTTAAGGTTTTTATTTTTAATTTGTCACTAAAAATTCCCTTTTCATATTAAAAAAATTTTGATAACTAATTAATATATATATATATATATATATATATATATATATGGGGTGTGTTAAATATGTATAAATTATATATGATTAAATAAAAAAGTGATTTTTAAAAAATTAAACATGTAAATACATATGCATATATATTTATATTGTTTTATATTCGTATATATTAAAATAAAGAAATTATATTTTTCTTTTAATCTATATAATTAAAGCTTTTAATCAACATATTGTTATTATATAGTTATTGAGCTAACAAGTGTTATTAATTTCTTAAAAAAAAAAACTCAAAAATTGGATAAAAACACTTTTACCAATAAACTACAAATATTTTGATGATTTGAATTTATTAATTATACATATATTAATATTTTTATTTTTTAATTATTATTTTTAATTAAATTTATACTTAAAAATATATAAATACTATAATAAATATAATAAAATTTGATTATATAATATAATATGTTATTAATTCTTTGTTATAGTAAAATATTTATATGATGAATTGAAAATTTAAATTCTAAATTATAAATTAAGAAAATAATAATTTGTAAAAAAAGAAAAAAAAGCAATGTCTCACATTGTTTTTTCAAAAATTTGAGAGGTGATAATTTTCCTATAAAAGGCAATCCTCTTCCTTGTATACTTCAAGTAAAAAGTAGAGTCCAAATATGAGGCCCTCTAGTTATAGTTTATTTTTTTAAAATTATATTTATTTATTTTTAAATAATATTTATTATTTTTAGTAATTTAAATAAATTTCATTAAGTGATAGTAGTAAATAAATATTATATTATTAAATACAAATAAATGCATTTATATTAATAATTAATGATATGAAGAAATTAATATATAATAACAAGATAATTTATTTTTAGAAAATAGTATTAGAGATAAATTTATTTGATTCTAAAAGTAAATTTAGAAATTTTAGTATAACAATTAAAGTCAATTTAATTTGTCTTTAAAAAAAAATTAGGGGAAAATAATATAGTTTATTAAAATGAAAAGGGAGAAAATTTTTTTTGCCTAATAACTTTAGTCTTTAGTTAAAAAAAATTTAAAAAAAAAAAAACATTTTTTTATCGATCAGGCTTTGCATATGTTTGCTTACTGGGCAGAAGATCCAACTCAAGAAGCATTCAAGCTTCACCTTCCTAGAGTTCCTGATTACTTATGGTTTGCTGAAGATGGAATGAAAATGCAGGTTTGATTAATATCAACTTAATTAACACTATTTTTATCATTAGTCAATTTGCCAAGCTAATTAATTAAGTAGCTAATTATATCTCAGCGCCAAGACTAAATATAATGTTTACTAACCTTGTTGCTCTGATGAACAAAGAATTTGGGATGCCAGCTGTGGGATGCTGTATTTGCAACTCAAGCAGTTATGGAAAGTGATTTTACTGATGAATATGGTTCTACCCTCAGAAAGGCGCATGAGTTCATCAAACAAACTCAGGTTTCTTCCCATAATAATAAAATATACATATATATACATATGCAAAAGACTACTGCTGCTCAAGCTTAAAGAATTGTTAACAAACCTCTATAATTTATTGTTGATTTCGATTTTAGATACTGGAAAATCGATCTAGAGATTACAAAGATATGTACTGGTATATTAGTAAGGGAGCATGGCCTCTCGCTGATGGAGATCAGGGTTGGCAAGTCTCTGACTGCACAGCTGAAGCACTAAAGGTAATAATGAGGCAAGTTTTGCCTCAAGTAGGCAGCCCAATACAATGAAAGCTTGGGATGTATCATATGAGGTCTTAGGAGACTTTATATTGCAGGCCTTTTTTTTTCATTGATCTGCACTTTGATTTCCACACCTCGTAGCCCTAAAAATACTTTTATCATACCATTCAGAAATCACTCTAACTTAAAAGTTTAAGTTTTAAGCTTGAAGTTAAGAGTCTCGAGAATAGTTGTATATCTCTAAGAAACACACTGAATCAAAACTGATTGGTTTGCAGGTTTTACTTTTGATGTCAGAAATGCCATCAGATATGGTTGTTAACAGCGTTGAAGCAAAACGATTATATGATGCTGTGGATTTCCTCCTTACTTTACAGGTAATGATATGCTGTGGATATGCATCTCATGTCTCCATCAAGGCTTATATTTCTCATATATTCCTAATAATTTCCAATACATTATTGTCTTGTGATTTATAGAGCAAAAATGGTGGTTTTTCAATTTGGGAGCCAGCAAGTCCTCATCCATGGTTGGAGTTGTATATATATATATCATACAAAACCCAATATCTACATTTCCATTATCCTTATTATGATTAAACTTCTTGTGTCTCCCTTTCCCAGCTGTTGAATCCTACTGAAGCTTTTAGTTGCGTAGTGGTTGAAATTGAGTATGTAGATATATATATCTGCCTTTTTCCCATCATATATATATATGTGTAAAATAAAATTTCGCAAGGGAAAAAAGGCGCAAAATTAACTATTTTCTAATTCCAGATGTGTTGAGTGCACTGGATCTATCCTCCAGGCTCTTGTATTGTTTAAAAGATTATATCCCAGATACCGGCCGAAAGAAGTAGAAATTGCTGTGGCTAAAGCAACAGATTACATTGAAAATGCACAGAAGAGCGATGGATCATGGTATATATACTTCATACCCTTATATTATGTATATATATACTCTTGCATTTTGTGAATTTTGTGATTTGTATTAAAATTGTATTAATTGGCAGGTATGGGAATTGGGGGATTTGCCACACATATGCTGCATTTTTTGCATTAAGAGGTTTGGCTGCTGCTGGGAAGACTTGCCGCAACAGCGAAATAGTACGTAAAGCTTGTGATCTTCTGCTTTCAAAACGAGTAAAGAAATCAGGAGGCTGGGGAGAAAGCTACCTTTCGTGCAGAAATTTAGTAAGCAATTTACTCATCTCACATAACATGAATTTTTCTGTAGCCTTAAATATATATATAATCTCACAATTTTTCACATGTTTGATGATTCAGGAATACATACAACTTGAAGGAAATCGATCAAATCTGGTACAAACTGCATGGGCTATGATGGGTCTGATTCATGCAGGGCAGGTTGATTTTAGATTAATTACTGTTTCTGTACATCATTTGGCCTAATTAAATTTATAATTTATTTATTTATTTATTCATTAATCAGGCTGAAAGGGATCCCACGCCTTTACATGAAGCAGCAAAACTACTTATCAACTCGCAGCTTGAAACCGGTGAATTTCCCCAGCAGGTAAATTCATTTGGCCACTAGTTCTTGTTCCTTGCACCATTAGAGATGATTCCATGCTCATCAGTTTATTAATTTGCAGGAAATCACAGGGGCGTCCTTGAAGACTTGCATGTTACATTACGCTTCGTATAGGAATATATTTCCACTATGGGCTTTGGGCTTATACAGGAAACATGTGCTCTGCTCTCACCAAAAGCCGTAGTGCCCTTTTCTCTTCAAAATGCTCGTCTTATAATAAATTCAAGCAAAACCAAACCTAATGTAAAATTTATCAATATTTCCTTATTGTTCAAAAGATATTTGTAGAATAAGATATATTGATATATTATAAAATAATTGCAAGTTCCATTTATGAATTTCATGTGCTGAAGTCAATTATTTCACTTCTAAATCTAATATCTTCGTAATATTATTAGAAAAATTACAAAATAAAATAATATTTATCTTCATAAAGGATATCAATTATGTTAGTCAAATATTAATAAAAGGGCCCATTCAGGATTGAGATTGAAACTATTTTAAAAATAATTATAATTTTTTTAGTTGTTATTATTGTTAAAATACGTTAAATTTAAATTAAATTCAAAATTTAAAAGTTTTTAATAAATATTTTTCAAATTAGACTCCAAATGAATAAAGTTATAAAGAGAAAGTGGCGTGGGCCTGATTCTGGGCCAGAGCCAGGCCCAGTTTCATGTGCTCTATCATGGGTGTCTAAGCTAAAGCTAGTACTACGGACAAGGGAAAGTATCAACGAAACGCAAGTGCCCATTTCCGGCGAGAAAGATCAAGGAATTGCTCTCGAAGCAAACGATTTTATTGAGAGAAGAATTGGAAAATGGCAGCGATAACGAGTGCATTGATAGCAGTGGCAGGACTCGTACTTGGATGGATAGCTATAGAGATCGCCTGCAAACCTTGTCTGGAAAAAGGCCGTCAAGCTATTGATCGATCTCTTAATCCCGATTACGACCCCGACGACGATACCGTTTCTTCTGACGTCCGCGTCCCTCTCAACCCTAACCCTAATCCAGATCTCCAAGACCACCATCCCAATCCCAACCCCAATCCCAAGGCTGCTGATGTCGAACCCTCTGCTGCTTCAATCCCAATCAAGGTCATCTGATCTTCATTTCTGCCTGAAAGGATATTAGTATTTGTCTTAATTTTCACTATTTTAAACCCTTTTTCCTCCTCCTCTTGCTAAGAAATGAAATGAAAATGTGGATGAAGATTAAAAAAAAAAAAAAAAAAAAAAAACTCTTTCTGGGTGTTTGATAGGTGTGGGATGATTATGTTTTAAATAGAATTGGATCATGAGATTGTGTATGCTTGTAACTGAGAAATTGTTTCCAAATCTTGTAGAACTTTGAAGTCGTTCCAGTACTCTGGCTTCTTTAAAATGGATTCTTTTCCATATCATAATCTCAAAGATAAGAAATTGCTAATTTCATCCTTAATTTCACTTGGATTTTTTTCTGCATTTCAAAATCTCAAACTCTAGACATTGGCCAGAGTGACGGATATCTTGCCCACTGGACTAAGCCTAGTGGCCGACATTTCAGTTGGACTACAATTGATATAATTATATGCTAGACATGATTATTACCGTTGTAACACATTGAAATGTAATTGGAATATACTTTGTTTCATATTAACCTTTTTTAATTTTTCAGTCCCTTTACTTGGCTTTATTCATTTTCCTCACTTCCAAAACAAAAATTTAATGGAAAAATCAAGTCCTTCAAAATGGACCAAAAAAATATCCCGACTCCCAATTGTAATTTCACCAATGATCAGCAACAAAACAATCGCGAGTGACTAGCAAGGGTCATTCAATCCTAATATTATCTGCAGTAATGAAAACATCAAGAAAGCAATGGAGAGTACCGCACAAGGTTTTCATACAATGGAAAAACTTATAACGTTATTTCAACATTGACCATTCAGCTTATGGGGAGTAAGAATCAACCTTCAGTCCTGTGAAATCTCCATTTCCCCTCAGTCCTAAACATGTCAAAAGCCTATCGCTTCTCACTTCTCTCCGAATTGTACGTAAATCTTTTTCTTTCAAATCATTTTCCCCTTTCTTCCCATTAAGCGTCAGTTATTTGAAGCAACTCAAAAAGTCTTATAACAGGAAGCGAAGAATAAAAGAGAAGCTTAATATGCTTTACAATTATATTGTTGGCTGCAACAAAATTAAACCACTACAAGTTAACTGTACATTCATCGGACAGGGATTGAGTAGCCTCTTAAAGAGGTCAGACATCTCCCATGTCATTTACAAGAAGATTTTTTAGTGCCGCAAAATGAATTATGCTAGGTAATTGTATATTTGAGGGTTGCTCTTGTCTCGCTCCAGGTACTCCCTGTCGATGAGGCTCTCTATCCTTTTCTTCAAATCCGCTGGCTTGATAGGAAACTTAAGCTGTTAAACATAAGAAACAAAATTTTCATCAAAATCATAGTTCATTTTGATACAGCTTAAAAAATGGGTTAGTTGACATCCTCCGGTCAGTTTACTCAGGTCACTGATGGCTGGTTTAATTGCAATGTTAACACTTTTCAATCCCCAATGAAGAAACAGGTCAGAACTCAGAATACAATTAAAATGCATTTTGGATGGGAAATTTGAAATCCAGGATCTGAACGAGTATATGAATCAAATTTTATAATTTGAGATTTTGACTCGGAATGTGTGTGGCTTCCATATTACGTTGATTCAGTTTACATGCTCGAGGCAAATAAAATGGAATATACTTACCTGTTGGAAGAGTTCAGTAATCAGAAGTGTGTGACTTAGTACTTTCCTTGTCTTCATTATCCGAACAATAGCAGCATCAACCTGCAGCGTGCGTAGCAATATCACATATAGTTCACCTGGCTAGTTCTCAGCATTTTTAGAGAACTTTTTACAGCGCACAGACAATTATGTTGAGAAGGTGAACCTGGTATTGTCGGTCTTGAAATACTCTCTCAGTGGTGCTTGTGTTCTCCTCTACAGTTTCCTTCATCTGGATTGCATTGACCTGCATCCCCAAATGACAGTTAGCTTCAAGCTCTAAAATATGATTGACAAAAAAAAAAATGCATGCAGGTTAACCACAACCTTGCTAAGTAATTAATTTAGAGTGATGAAGATACTGAAGCTTTTAAAGTGAGTAAAGCATTTGACCATGGTCACTTTTGGCACTAACAATATTTATGCAAAAGCTTAACACAATCAGATAAATAGCCACTGTATATACCAACATAACAAACATATGTACCTTTATACGATACAGAGGAGCAGTAAATCCCTCGTTGAAAAGAAACAAATCATCATCCTCCACATCCCTCCCTTTAGGCAGCTGTCAAATATAAATTTAATGATAAAAAGGGCCAGGAAAACTAACATCTACCAACCTCATCAAAACAAGAAATAAGAAAACAAAATGTACAAATTATTGCAACACAGATGACTGCCACCAACCTTTTGCAGGACACGAACTTTTCCACATGCAAGAGACTGCAAAGTCCGTCTCAGTTCTTTGTCCTCTATGCTAGTGGCATCCTTAATATCTTGAAAGCTAAGCTTTTGGGCATCATTAAACAACATCAGAACGACAGTCTGGCACACAACACATAAAGCCCTGAACTATTAGAATGAGTCCACTTGTGCAGGTCATGGAGAAATCACAGGAGCAAAGAGAAAAGACCATGAAAAAGTAAAGGGTAGAAGACTATGAAACCAACCTGAAATAGGGAAACTGCCAGCTCCTTTTTACCTTTCAGAAATTCAGCTTTCAACACACAGTGACCCAATGAATTTTGCCACATTAAGCGCCTGCCACTATATTTACTTAAGTAGAATTCTTTGAAAATATCCTGTAGCATATAGGGAATTAGGCATCAGATGATCATTTATTGAATGCTCATAAAGACTATTTGACTTGTTAAAAAAAAACAGCTACTGGGTAACTTGTGCACAACCTGATAGACATTTAGCTCGTGAGGAAGCCTAACATCCATGGGCGGATATGTAGGCCAGTACCTGCAACCAACTCACCAAACCAAGAATCAAAAATTGTGGCACCATGTATTGGCTAACAATACAATGCATACTTGGAATCTAAAATCGGCTTCTAAACCTACCCTGTTGTTAAAACATGGACACTCATCTCAATCCCTGATGGAAGTTTTGTCCTTGCCTGGGATGATTGTTTGAAGGATTCATTTATCTCCTTTGAAAGTTCAATATCCTGCAAAAGAATTTACCAAAGGATGCACTTTATCACATACCCATATGATTTTACCATATGGTTGGCAACTTGACATGTGTTATAGAGAGAGAGAGAGAGAGAGAGAGAGAGAGAGAGAGAGAGAGATTTAATGGAGGTTTGTAAAAATATGGATAACCTCAATTCCAATTGCCTAGACCCTTCTATTCCTCAATACTTGAAAAATTGAGACTTATTCGAAAAGCAACTTACCATGATGTGCTTCTTTCCTATTATAACAGTGTAGTTGTTATAAAAGTACAAGCTAATATACATTAGTCCACCCAAAATTGCTGCCAAGCATTTATTTTGACCTCTCCCGCTCAAATTTAGTACCCATCAACAATATGGTACAACACACCGAGCACATGACAGTACTAGTATGATACCATATTAAAGTATAAAAAGTAGGCTTAGCATACTTGTTAGTAGCTAAGCAGTCCCTCATTTGCATTTAGTCAAACCAGAATGATTCCTACCAAAACCATGCAAATGCACATTCAGTCAATCATAGATATGCATTGCACTGCAAACATTTCCCAACACATGCTTCAACACAGCAACACACCTATTAACCTGTTTTCATTTGTAAAGATTAAAATTCTCTCTCTCTCTCATGAGCACCATGGCAGGGAAAATTGTGCTGATTGACAATAGCCAGTACACAAGGGGACATGTTACCTATAAAACGCATTTAATTTGGAACAAGAGGACTACATTTTTGCAACCTAGGGGAAATGTTGCCCACACCAGGATAAAAAAAAAAAAGAGGGAGAGAAATTAAAATCATCCCAACTTTAATCTGAGTATTTCAGATGCATGCTACACCTCTACTGGGGACTTCAGAATGAAAATTTCTTAGGGCTAATGACCAAAAAAGGGTGTCCCATTGGATGAGGCTTCTCACTCTGTGGACTATGGATGTAAGCAGCCTTCCCCTTGCACTAATCTGAGTATTTCCTTGCTTTGTAATTGTGACCCCCGAGACACACTGGAGCAGCATTACCATTGCATCAAACCTCACCCTCCTGGGAGGCACTAATAGCTATATGAAATTTATATTTGTGTAGCAATAAATTAACAGCTTGGCATTATAGGTCATAATGGCAACATGGAACAATTATTAATCCTAGAAAAAAAATTTTATATTAACATACACACCTTAAACATTCCTTCAAGTTTGTTTGTAAACTGGCTGCCGCACTCGGTCTTCAGCTGCAGTAGCAATTCAAACCTGTTAATATGATCAATAGAAGATAAGGATTAAGAACATATGTGAAAATATCTGTCCTTAACCTTTGATATCATAGATTTTTCTGCATCGATAGAAGCACTTTTTCCCAATAGTAGTCTTTTAGCAAGATCTTTCTTATAAAATGCTTCAAACACATCCTTGCCCTTCATAAACAGAAAAGAACAGAAAAGGGAAAAAAAAAGTCATGCATGAGCCTCAGCAAGACATTTTCTAGAACAGAACCAGAGATGATTTAAATAAAAAAAAAAAAAAGGGTAGATGATTTTAAATAAGTGCTAGAGTAAACATGTTAATTTCTGGTCAAACAGATCAAATTACCTGAATAAACCTGAACAAAACCAAAACTTTATCAAGCGTACCCTCCAACTCCTCTTCAGAGGTTCCCTTATTTCCAGCACGAAGCTTCTCATCCAGAAACTTTGCAATCAGCTCAGCCGGCCGGTTCTATTAAAGGGAGAACAAAATGAATTCTTAGCCAGAAACTTGAAAATAATAACACAGAATCAGCAGTTTCAACCAGCTAACCTAGAATCATTCTTGAGGTTGACATCAATTATTCGACTACCAGTTTCTCACCAGTACATGCTTAAAACATAGATTAACAGATTGATCAAATCAATACAATCTTGGGAAGTAGCAGAGAAACCTCGGAGGAACACAAATTCTTGATAGGAATTTAATTGTCAACAGACATGTAGGCACAAAGGATATACAGATGCAGTAGCAGCTTTTCTTTTTAAATTTTTTCAATACCAAGTGAATGCATATAGGTTTTTTTCAAGAAAAGGAAGGAGGAAATTTGAATTCTGAGACTCTCTATATATAATGATACAAGGTGCAAGATCATTCCCGTTGAAGACATGAAAAAATTCTCCAAAAGGATAAATTAAGCAAAGGGCAAAGCAGTAAGAAGGAATACACATCAGCAAAGCGCACTTCTTTCTATTAGCAAATTAAAATCTAACCTGCAAGCACACAAAATGCACAATTTTTCATACTGCTTTAAGAGCAGCAAAAGGGGATCAGGTTAAAAGCGATATGCTGCAGAATAGCAAGGTACTAACTTGCTTGAACTGATGACATTACCAACCAAATATGAAATATCATTCCAGTGAGATTATTAAATTGCATATGATATTTATATTATCTTTAAGTATCAAATGACATCCACCAATATTATGGTGATATATATGAGAGCATAAGACCCATTTTGGAAGATTTAAAGTAGTTATAGACCCCCATTAGTCCAAGGGCAAGCCTTTACGAGCCTTGTTTAGAGCAACAATTCAGCGGTTTGCCACTTTAATGGGTATCAAGACTCTAGCAGTGTTAACATGTAGTTTCTTTTTTTCTTTTTTTCTTTTTTTCTATTTTAATTTATCTAAACACCAGAACACAGAAACTGCCATTGCTTTACATATCCAGCTTCATTTGAAGTCAAACACCTAAAAACTCCATTTTTGAAACATTAGACTTATACTATCCTCTATAGATTACCAATCAACCAAACTCACAATTCAAATATCTCCTTTACTTTCACAGATTTAGGTTCTAGCAACCGACTTCTTAAGATGTTCATCCACGTTGGCCTTCAAACCTGTATTTTTCAAACTCCTACAACACTAAAAGCTGCAAACATCTTCAAAACCCAAACCTGAAATATTCATTTTCTCTAATTCCATCCCACGAAAAGCAGCCCTCTATGCCCTTCATTGCATTGCCATGTAATTCTGTAGTATTATACTCTCAAGGAAGAGGTTACAAGCAATGTACAACAAGTTTGAAAAGGAGAGTCGCATTAACTTGATAATCCTATTGATTTGAGTCTGCTCCAACATTTGCAAAGGAAGACTCCATCATAATCAAAAACAACACAAGGAATAATGATTCCATCATTTAGATCAGATTTTAACTCTCCAACTTTGATCACTTTAATATGTTTTACCATACATTATATCATTTGCATTGCAAATTCCACAATTCAACCAACTTAGAAATCCATATTTAACATTGGTTTAGAATCAATGAAGGCAAAACCAATAGAAAGGCACACTTACCTGACGAAGATTAATTAGATGTTCAAATGCATCTTTTATCGTATTGCAAAATGCTTCATTCTTAGAAAAGCTTTCTTCCCATATTGTGTCAAGAGAAGCCTTAAATTCTAACAAGGATGAAACCATATCCTTATCTTTTTCTTCATCCATGATAATGCCTTGTCCAGCTCTTCGAATGTATGAGCTAAGAGCCTGCCTTAATGATTCAAGGGCATTGACCCTTAAGAATAATGAGTACATTCTCTTAAGATCCTCAGTTCTATGGCCATCCATTAGCATCATGAACCCCTAGACAGATCAAAGAAACAATAATTATTAAAGCTATGAAAATAGATTGAATATTTAAAGAATATATGAAATAACTGCAGGGTATGCACACCTTATCCAGAATTGCAGATATATGACGTTCAAGAAGCTGCCTTTCAGCAGTTGCTATTAGAGGCTTTCTAGTACTTGCATCAAGATAGAGTAAGCATCTTTCATGTTCTTCATGCAACCTCATCTGCAAGAATGCATAACCCATGAATTTTCCAAGGATACATATACATTAGGCAACTTTTTTGGAAAAACATGATAAAAGGTGCCAAACACAGTACAGTTACAATCCCTTATAATATAATATCAAAAAAGAAATGAAATGCACCTCCACATGCTTCAAGTAATCTGGAACATCCGATTGCTGCATGTATTTCATGCCTTCAGCAGCATAAAATTCAGATGTGCAATCCAGAAATGGTCTTTCAAAGCTTTCAGCATAAATTCCTAAAGCAGTAAACATCTTCAAAAGATGGTTTAGGAGAGTTCTATCAACAGATTCACCCAATCTGCAATCACAAAAACATGCACATGTTAGTTCCAAGATGAAAATAACTGTATCACCTTATGATACTCCAAGAGTTTAGTGCTTGTTTCAATTCCCACCACCCCACAACACACCCCCCCCCCCCCAAAAAAAAAAAAAAAAAAAAACACCCCTCTTCTCCTCCTCCTTTTTCAACTTTGCTGATTACGTCGTCGACTTTGGGGAGGTGGTTTCAATTGCAGCCATACCTTACATAAGACTTTAACTGAATGTTTTCTAGTCTAATATGGACATGATGTTGCACGCTACATGTATATGACCCTGAATTATACATGCCAACATTTCTCATTGGTTTGATATGTCATGAAGAATTTATTATAATATT
This sequence comes from Hevea brasiliensis, assembly GCF_030052815.1. NCBI lineage: Eukaryota > Viridiplantae > Streptophyta > Magnoliopsida > Malpighiales > Euphorbiaceae > Hevea > Hevea brasiliensis. Next base: position 45,230,050 of record NC_079510.1, read on the forward strand.
TAGTATTTGGTATTATATTCTTTTCTTCAATTGTTGAAGTGACATGTATTTTAAGAGTTATTAGAATTATTGGCATACTACATTAAGTTCATCTCTAACCACTACTTGCCTAAATGAAGACACTACAATTCAAGGGGTGGGCTATAATTGAAACCAACAACCAAAGTTGGGTATAGGATTGGTAAAAGGCAAAAATTGACATAATGTTTTGGGGGCTTTTTCCTTTTGGGTGGGGAGGGGGGACAGAATATTTAAAACTCAACGAAAAATGTGAATAAAAAAATGTGATGCATTATCAACATAAAACAAGAAAAACATATCCTTGACTAGGTTTTAAAACTTTTAGAAGTACCTTTCCCTCTCAATCATTCGCAAAAGGCCTGTGACAGTTTTGTGCTCAACTTCAGGAGACAAAGCAAGATGTTTCCGGAAAAGGTGCAAACCCATGTCCCACAATGAACGTACATTTGGGGTTTGTTTCACATATGTTCTATCTAGATACAAGGCTATACCACGAATCATCAGCATTTGGTCACATAGATCTTGCCAGCATCTCTCAACCAGTGATAAGAAAACCACCAAATCTGGGCTTTGACCAACCAAAGATTGTAACACTGAGGATATGTGCGCTTCACATTCCTTTTCAATTCGCTGATAAAGATTACCACCCATCTTGTGCAGACAAAGATCATTGACAGCCTGATGGAAAACATTCACATAAGATATGATAATTCATTCACAACAAAACGTAAAATGCAGGAGGATCCACCTGATAAAGCTTCTCCAAGTCACAGGAATCTGGTTGTTTCAAGAATATAGCTTTAATAGCTGACTGCAGCTTTGCCCATGTATCCACCTCAAAATGTGCAGGCAGTGTTGGTTTAGCTACATAGAACATAATTAGACAACAAAATTATAGGTGAAATACATCCAGCACATTTTTTGTTACAAACTTCAGATTCCAGATTTCAAAATTCCAAGATGCTATTCATATTGTGCTCTCTTTGTCCAATCAGCAAATGACCGTAAAAATGAAGGGAGTATTAGTAATATGAGTAAATGTCAAAAAATTACATAATGCATTAACCTGTTACTCTCCAACCATTCAGTGCTATAATAAGTAGTAAAAAAAACAAAAAAAAAAAAAAAAGTGGTGGGGGGAGGGGGGGAACCTACTGCATAGAAAATGGTGCCTAAAAAGTAGCCATTCATCAACTTAATATTAGTGTCTTTTTGTATATAAATCATTGTGCATATGCAAGATTACATTGTATTTACAATACGTTGGATTCAGCTACAACTATGCTCTTGTAATGGACTAAACACTTGTAAATTTGCATACCACAGCACCATATAAAAGCAATAATTGATAGAAAATGAACACGTTTCCAATCTAAATTTGTCCGTTTTGGAACAGAACTGCACAGATGAACACTTAGTCTGTGCTAGCCTGCTAGGAACTTTAGCCTTCAGCAATAAATAATCTATAAAAGCCAACCTAAAACCTAGCTGCAGAACATAGAATTGTCCAAAGGAAGAAACTATAAAGAACTCAAGAAGACAAGGGCACAATACAAAATTGTGCATTGCTATATAAGCACTTTGTTAACAGCTGAGCAGTCAATAAATTAGAGCAATTACCAAAAACTCTTAACTTAGCTAGACCTTTGTCTCTGCTAATTCGGGTCACTGCCCCAGATAGAGCTAGAAGGTCTAGCTGAGAGCAAGCCATTAACAATACAAGGATGCGGCAGTGACTATCCAGATCCAAAACTGATAGCCAGTGTAGGTTTTTTCGTTAAATTTGGTATGTAATCTAAGCTCTAAATACTCAATTACCAGCTCAATTCGCTCTCAAAATGAAATCAACTGGCTGAACCAGCGGCCATATCCTAAAATAAAAGTTTTATGCGCCACCAACAGATTGACAAAAAAAACCGCAAAAAAAAAACCCACATTGATTCAATATACTATAAAAGTTTTAAGCCCAAACTCTAAACCCAAAAAACTAGGGAGGAAGAGCAAAATCCTTGATGATTCATTAAATCATGAAAAACTCACAACATAGAACATATCAAATTTATCATCAAAACTGAGATGCAATTAAAAAAAAAAAGTAACAAAATTGCACCTTTCACGAGCTTGATGACAAGCTTCTTCGCGGGCTGAGGAGGAGTGGCTTTTTTGCGAGATAAATTTGCGGCTGGGGGAGGAGAGCGGTCGTCAAGCTTGGGATCGTCATCGAGAGTCATGGAAGAGGAGTCGAATACGACGTCGTTATCGGCAGCAGTGCTGGGAATGAAGTGATGAAGGCCGTTTTTGTTACAAGATGGGTCGAGAGACGAGCACGCAGAGACAGCCTGAGACTTGGCCTTCTTCATAGGAGGAAAATTAGCAGTGGCGCTGGTGGAGGAACTAGAGGTGGTGGCTGTGGTAGTGGCGGAGCGTTTGGTGGGGAGAGACATTAACCAAAATAAATAAATAAATAAAGTGAACTCTTAAGAAGAGGGCATTGTATACAGATAAAAATAAAAATAAATAAATAAATAAATAAAAGAAGGGAAGGATGTGAATATTTGAGAAGAAATAAAATTAGATGGGAGTGTCTTTTTTTTCACTTTTCTAAAGTTTACTACCTTACATAATATACATATTTGTTATCTTTAAAATTTGGTGTAAAAGGAAGACTACAAGTACCTTATATATTGAAAAATGTACAGTTTATTAAAACTTTTTTTCCCTTTTTTTAATTGGATGATATTATTTAGTTTTACTTATTTTTTCTGATTTTGTATCAAAATTTTTGGGTTTTTGTTGCTTTTTGAGATTTTCTCCCTCACACACCCATCCTCCTCCCCCGCCTTGCGCCTGGAACTTTGAGCTTATTTGAGCGGTGAGTGGTGGTGGGTTAAAGACAAGTTCCACAATGGGTACGTAATTGTTTTGGGTTTTAGGTCTTGTGGACCTTTACATGAGCAGAAATCTAGACATCAAAATAGAGACTAAATGTGTGGAGAGATTAAATACCCAGTGTAAAGATTTTGGGCTGGCGTCCGTGAACAAGTCCAGTTCCTTGGTCTTATTTAAATACATAATTTGCGGTTTTGACAATTGTCATATATTGAAAATGCAATTCATCAAAATACAACATCTAATCATATATAAGGTAAAGGTTTTAGACCAGCCCAAAACAGCAATCCATACCCATAATTCATTATAAATCCAATAAAATCACTCAATATTTACTATACACATAAATAAAAATCTCCTTAACCTTTAACTGAAACTGATGCAGCAATTTAAAGAGAAAAAATCAAAGACAACACAAAGAAATTGCATATGCCGATAAGTAAACCCTTATCTTCGCTAGATCATGTCTATATAGCCATAGGAAAACTAGCAAATAAGTTTTGAGCATCGGCTCTAACTCTCGAATAGCCATCTTTTAAGCCTCCTCCCAAATTGATCACTTATCCTTTCTAACGAAATCGAAACCACAACATCAAGGAGAAATAGAACTATGAAAGTATAGTTCTCTCCACCAATGAGTTGCATTGCAGGACCAGAAGAAGCCTTTGTCAAACCACTCATTTGCAAACTAAAATCTAAAAAATAAACACAACTTAACTTATTGATGAGGAAGGCACCTATTCTCTTGGCAAAAAATGTAACCATCCCCTACCTTGGAGGGTAGGAGACGACACCAAACAACTGAGAAATATGAGAGCCTAAATTTTAAGAAAAATCAAACCTTTGAGAGAAAAATCTCTCTGAAAGAGTTAAAGAGAGAGACTTACTTTCGTATACTTACTCCATATATTTGTGCTTTGGAAGGTCATCTATTTTTATCAAAAATATATTTTTTATTCGATGAAATACTTTTACAAGGCCAAAACCCACTAAAAATAGACATTGCCCAAACCCAGGAATAAAGGATCGAAACCCTAACAATATGAAGCCCTAGACTAAACGGGTATAACTAGTTCTCCATCTTCAACAGCAATCGCTTGAACTTCTCCATTCATAGCAGAACTTCATAAGAGAAAAAACTAGGCAAAGAGACAATTATAAAGGGAGATCACACATCATTCTTAAAGAGAAAGCATAATCTCCCTATGCAAATTAAGGGTCTCCCTATGCAAATCAAAGGAGATTTATAGCAAAAACACCAAATGAGAACCAGAACTTGAATTCTACCGGATGAATCGGGATCCATGATTACACTACGAGACCTGCTTTGTATCAATGAATAAGTTTTTTTTTTTTTTTTTCCGATGAAGATAACTTCAGTAAAATGAGAGTAGTATATTTTCATTCTAAATTCTTGTAATTAAACAATATTAAATTCACCTAATTATTAATTCAATCTACTTTATTTGCTAATTTTTTAAAAATATTAGTAAAATATATTTTAAAATAAAATAAATAAAATTAAATATTTTATTTTAAATTGAGAATAATCAATGAATAAAAAATATGTATCAATTAAATTAAAATGAAATAATAAATAATATTTAATAATAATTCATACTTACTAACTGGATTCTTATTACTAATAATATTTTATATATTATATAAATATTTATATTTTAAATACAATTAAAAAATAAATAAATAAAAGTAACTTGGAGGGCTACGGCTTCCTTTAGTCCCATGTAAAAACCAGAGAATTTGATAGTTTGATGGTAATTGACAAGTGGTATACCATCTTTGATTATAGCCACACACAAACTTTTCATCCATAGCCAAGTGAAAGTAGTGACTAGACTTTCAAAAATCATCGTTATATTGATAATTAAATTCATTAGACATATTCCAGTCTTTCCCAGTAATGGTTGAATTAATGCATTTAGAATTTTAGAGGAGTATACAAGCCTCTTTAGTAATCTAGGGTGGTCCAGCACCAATCATATGTGTGCATTGAGAAAGTCCACAATCCACAGCTATTGGAGCCTTTCTCCTAATATTTTTCAACGTATGATTTTGTCCATAATGAACAAGCTTGAACCAAACTGGCATGCTACGAGAACAACCCTTTGAAATAAGATACCTTTTCAATCTTTTTGGTGGAGACGTGCAGAGATTCTAATGGTCAAAGGAAACTAATTTTACATAGTTTAAAAAAAAAAATATCACAATAATGTGAACCAATTATATGCTCAATATATATATATATACACTAAACTCTGTTTACGTAGATATAAAATATAAAATATATGCTGAGATTTATTTAATTAATTAAATATATAAATATTATACATTTGGGTTTTTTATTTGGTTGATAGTTAATTGAATTTAGATAATAATTTCATATTTGAGATATCTAATTCGAGTTTCGGTTAGTGCCAATTATTTGGAATAAAAAAAATTGTTTGAAATTATGATTTAAATATATAAAAATTTGTTTTTATAATATTATAAATAATAATTTAAATAAATTATTTAAAGTTATTATAATTAGAAATATCAAATTTAATTTAAAATTAATTTTTAATAACTTTTAATTAACGTATTTAAAAAGTTTTTTTTTTAATAACATATCTAATAAAAATGTTAAATAAACTGTTAAAAAGTAAAATTAAGTATGTTTGAATTGATTTCCTAAAAAATAAGAGAATTATTTTATATGCATCAAAACTAAATTCGTGATATCTCTGTATTAACCTGGCTTGAATTTATGGCTTCACAACAATAGAAATGAAACGTTTTATTAATAATTAAGTCAAAAGGCTTTTAATTTTTTTTAAGCTAAACTATATTTAATTAAGAAAAATTAAACTTTTATTGCATTATGCCATACGAGATGCTAATTAGCTTCTTCAATCGCCAATGCAAATTGTTTCGTGTATAATTAAGCAACATATATAAATGACGTGATGATTTTGAATCCGATTATGCTTGGGAGAAAAAATAATTAATTTTTGAAAAATTATATTCTGTTTTAATAAGAAAATTACAGAAGTAGTTGCTTGAACTTGACTCGACTAAGTGGATGGAGAAGTTGAGACTCGAACTTAACTCTATTAGGTGAATGATATACTTTTAATTATTGAATATGACAAATTAGAAAAAAAAATATATTATTTTAAATATTATCAAAAATTAATCTTTAAAAAATAATTTAGTTATTTAAAATTTTTTAAAATTAAATATATTAAATTTAATTTTAAATTAAATTATAATATTCTTTAATTAATTTTTCAAATAATGACAAGTAAACTTTTCATCATTTAATAGTGTTTCTTAGAAAGAAAAGTAATTACTTTTTGACTCAAATCCTATGCAAATTATTTCTTTTTCAGGGTAAATTCCATTAATAACATGACAAAATTATAAACATCATCTTTGAATGAACACACCCCCCAAATGTGTTTAGGTATGTGCTATATCCAATTGTTCCCCTGACTACAATATATAAGAGATACAATGGTATTATCTTTGCATTTAGATTTTGCACAGTAATTAAAAAATAATTTAATAATTTAATTTTTAAAAAATATGTTAATAATTAATTAAATTATTTTTTATCTTAATTAATTATTTTTTATATAAATATTTATTATAGTTAATAGAAATAAATAATAAAATTAAAAAAATAAATTAATGCACATTAATCTTCTAAATATGATAAATAATTAAAAAAAACTTAAATACGATAAATAATTAAAAAAAACCTAAATATAATAGATAAAAATTAACGGGGAGATTATTGTTTTAACAATAAAATTATTCTACTTATAAATTGATGGTCATGAATTCAAACAAAATAGCTTTTCTATAAATTAAAGTTAAGGTTACTTACATCAATGATCCCTGTATAATTCATTATTTTTTATAATTTTATTAATTTGATGATTGAATTTTAAAGGTACATATTTCTTTTAAATTAATAACTTATACCCATATTAACTTATTATTTTATTTTACTTGTGGTTAAGAGTATTTTTAAATCAATTTAATTATGTATATTAAGATTGATTTTTATGATATTTTAAAAATGTACTTAGGTATGTTGACTTATTAGATTATTTATAAAATATTAAAATAATATGCACATTGACATTCAAATCATAAAATACACTTAAAACAAAAATCAATTAATATTTCAATAAAATTAAAATATTAATAAGAAGGGAGAAAATTTGGGTGTATACAGAACACCTCCAGGGCTCATATGTTCCAAGTTGCGTGCTTTGACTGAGACTTTCCCAGGATCAGGTCCTTGAAGACTGCCTATAGTGGTCAACCCGTGCTTTAATAGACAAAGCCTTAACTTTTTGTTCTGGGTCCCAATTCCGTCCCTCAGATTTCCTCCTCCATAAAAGCAAGCTCAAGAGCCCAAACTTACTCAAAATCATTATTAGTTCATTACCCCAAAAAAGTTTCAAGCTCTAGCGCTCGCTAGTCACTGCAAAACGCTTTCAAAAAACCTTCCAAGATCAAACACCTAGCGTTCAAGTCATACAGTTAGAGCCATGGCTAGTGCAAGCTGCAGCAGGGAAGAGGTGAAAGTGGTGATTATTGACACTCAATATGTTGTCACTGATCCTTTGACCTTCAAGTCTGTGGTTCAGAGCCTCACTGGTAAAGATTCTTGCGTTTCTTTGATAGAAGAGAGCTCGTTTGCTGGTGGAAAGAGGAAAAGAGAAGCCGATAGTAATGGGATTATTGAAAGTTCAGGTGGTCCTTCTGGTGGTGGTGGTGGTGGTGGCGCTGCTGCTGCTGCTGCTGATTGGAAGTTATCGAAAGGGTTGTCGTTTAAAGACTTGGATAAGATGATTTTGGAGCTGCCTCCAATGGAGGAATGGTACCAGCTGTGGGCTCAGAATAATTTTCTGTAGCTATTTCAATTTGAAATTTATGATTTATAAGAATTTAATTTCATTAATTTTTTGATTAATTTTATTATTTAAAATAAAGAATTATTTTCTAATTTAGAAAAATTATTAAAAAAATAAAATATTAAATATAATTATATAATTTTCGTGCAATGAGTGGCTACGCAAAAAAAAAAAAAAAAAAAAAGTTAAAATATTAAAAAAATAGATATATTCGCATGTTTCAGAGATTACGTGGGAAGTTGATATCCTAGTATGTTGGCCGGTGGAAGTTAATACCACTTCGTTCTGATTGGCGCTTCATTTAATTATTGATCGTCTTCCATTAATGCACTGCGCCTAAAGCATCGCGAAACAGTACTCATTTTTAATCTGTGATGGATGCAGTACAATGCGATTTATAGCATGAAATTTATATTAATTAATGATTTAAATTATATAATTATTGTATCATTTATGATTATATAAAAATATATATTTTTAATTTTTATTAAATTTTGGCCACCATAACCGTACAAGTGATACTGTGCAAGTTGTTTGTGATAAAAAAAACACAAATTAATAAAATTATAAACAGGATAAAGCAAATTTCTTTCAATTACCCATTTACAGGTATAATTAATAGAAGCATAAATATTCAACAAGATGACAAATAGTTAGGGATGGTTTTTAGCTGAGATATTTAGCATATATTGGCTTGGCTATTTAAGTTCCATCATCAAGATAGGGATGATAACTGACCAAGATCATTATTCTTAAATTTGATTAATATTTTAATATTTAAATTCATTCTAAATTCAATTAAAATTTATTTTTAATTATGTGAAATCATATAATTATAATTATTGTTATCTAAAAAATATTCAAATATATTTAATTATATATATTTTTTAATTAATAATTTATATAAAAAATATTTTTATTAATAATTTATATGTTAAAAGTAATTTTATAAAATATTTTAATTTTATTTATTTAAAATATGATATATAAAAATATATAAATATTATTATAAAAAATAAATATTTTTATATTAAATTAATTATTTATATAAACTAATTTAAGTAATGAATATACAACGTATAAAATTTAAATCCAATTATATATTATCCAAACTCATATAATTAAAGTATAATTGGATTGAATACCTGTAAACATTATGATCTTATACTCCCTCTGTCCCCTTGCAATAGATGATTAAAAAAAAAAATTTAACTCACATTATTTGCTATTTTAAAAAATTAAGAAAGTATTAATTATTATTTTTAATTTTATTATTATCTATTATTATTATCGATGTGTTTATTTTTCATGAGAAAATTTTTATATTTTAATGGTATTATAAAAGTATTTTAATTAATTATTAATATTTTTAAAAAATACTATTTAATTATTTTAATTTTTGGGAAAAATCTTAAAAATTATTGGAATGGGCTGAGGGAGTTGTTAACAGTCCCTTGAAAAAACTAAAAATTAGGCTGCGCATTAAAGCCTCCATTACAGATGGAGAGACCTTTCCAATTGGGGCCCAGATGGTAGCAGTTGGACTTTCAACGTGAATGCATGTGGGAATCCAAAGTAGGAACCCATCCTAAAAATAACTCATTTTTCGCCTGTCAACAATGTTTTAGTTGACTTTTTTTTTGAAAATATATATATAAAAAGAAGAAATTTTGAATTTAAATATTTTTATTTATTTATTTTTAAAATTTATTATATTTATAATAAGAAGAATAATTTAATCCATTAAATTTTCATTAAAAAAAAATATTCTCTCACCAAAATGAACTTCTCTTTTACTTGTTTAGCATTCAGATTGAAGCAAATAGTTTGTCCCTTCATGCTTCATCAATTCAACAATTCAAGATTGCTCTTAATAATTAAGAGTACCAATCCCATTTGTTATAATATGAAATTAGTGATATATTTATATCTTACTTTAAATTGTAATTAATTAAGCGATGAGAGTTTCCTCACATCATCTATTACATAAAATTACAATCAATTTGATTATTTATATCTTATTTCAAATTATAATTAATTTGACAGTTAATATAATTATTATAATCAATTTCAGTAATTTAGTTTATTAAATGGTTAAAATTAAAAGATAAAATTATAAAAATGTTAGATTTTTATATAATTAGATTTTAATTTTTATATAAATAAAAATAATTATAGGTTATAACTAATTCAATATATGAATAATTAGGGATGGCAAAAATTCAGGAACCTGATCCCACCCGCCTACCTGATCAAATTTTCCCAATCCCACATCGACCTTGATTTGTGCAGGATGAGGATAAGAAATTTTCCCAATCCCACATCGACCTTGATTTGTGCAGGATGAGGATAAGAATACCTTCTTCCCGTCCTGAAACCCTGTAACCCACTCCGTACAATAATATATTATTATTTTTTATTAAAAAATAATTTACTTTTATATATTTATATATTTAAATATTATAATTTTAACAAAATATATAAATATATTATTAAAATAATGTATAAATATTACATTTCTAATTATATTTTATTTTTTAATAAATAAATTTAAATTATATACTAATAAATTAAAAAAAATAAAAAGAAAATTCTCCAAGAAAAAACTCGTCCCGCCCCATCCCAACCCCGAACTCTTATGGGGCAAGGACAGGAGGAGTGATTCCCGCCCCCCCTACCTATACCGTTACCATTCCTACAAATAATATATGTAGTAAAAAACAAATCAATATAAAAGTTAGTTTTGCTTGCTCAACACTAGTTATCATAACATATGAGATATAATTGAGAGGACTGAGAGAAAATATATGATAGCTACAACCATTAATAACAACATTTGAAGGGAAATAATGGATAATCGAGTAACAGGTGAATATTGTCTGATATGGTTCTGAGTTATCACAAGACGCTAGGATATTTCTATTTGACAAGAGGACAGGCATTACTCGTCAAAGTATATCCTATATGCTCGGATCTTATACAGAATCACGAGATAATCATTACATACGTATATCATTTGAGACTAGGACAGGCATTACTCGTCCAAGTAAAACAACATCAGTGTAATCTTTGTATATCATTTCAACTGTTTTCAAGTTGTTTTAAGTTTTAACCTTACATACGTGGGACATTAATTGACTTAATCTGTGTGAGATGAGATGACAAGCTTGCATGGGCAAAACTTTGCGGCTGGTTTTCATACATGTAACATGAAATTTGACTAATTATTGCATACACTAGGAGGACTTAGATATAAAAAATTATTATTTTTTAATTTTAAAAAAATAAAATTCATATTTTTTAAAAAGATAATATATGTACAATGAGTGTAATAATCTTTCGTGAATTCTTATACTAACAAACCAATAACTACTATTGCTTTTCATTTCTCATGCATCTGGCTTATCTTATCATGGTCATTATACACCATTATTGCACTCATAAAATAGAGAAGAAAATTTGAATGGATTCCAAAATGGGCAACCCACCCTTTGGAAAAATAAGGTAATGATTCATACATTTTTAAAACCAAAACCTAAGGGCCTACAAGAAGCATGTCTTTGAGAAACACTTACATAGGCATTGTCAATTAATCAAACACTTTCATGCATTGCACTAGCACCTCTCACACATCAACATATCACTTTACTCTCAGCCCTTTTTCTTTTATGATGCATTTATATGCTTCCTCTTTAACACTAAAATGCATGTCTTTAACAAAAGCATTTTCTTTACAAAAACTTCTTTATGGTCTCTCTCTCTCTCTCTCTCACCAACACTCTCATGCATGCAAATCCCTTTGGGGATCTATATAAAAGGAAGAAAAAGAAAATGTTTAACATTGACCAGCCAAGAAAAGACATGGTGGTTTCATTATTCTGATTCGTCAGCGGAATCTTGTATACATTTATATGTTGAAGATAATCAAGAAAGATCCTTTTTTTTTTCTTTATTTTCAGGGATCTGTTTTTAAGCACATCAAATTATCAAAGTAGTAATGTTACTATGGATACAGTATCCATGCATGTCGGCTGTCGTGGACTACTTTTTCCCTTTTTTTTTTCTTTTTTTTTTTATAATAATTAGGTGGGTTTCTTTAATTTATCTTTTTATCTCTTTTACCACCGAGAGATCACATGCATTGGCCAGGGTGATGCAACATGTCCCTGTCGCATATCAGAGACGAGCCCATTAAGGACAGAGATCTCCCACCATTGATCTAAAACTTAAAATTAACCCCCTCGACTGACTTAGATATAGTAAATGTATATATATTTATATCTTAGGAAAAAGATTGGAGAATCCTTTAACTGATGAGCCAACTAATCAAAATTAGAATATAACCTACAAAAAGATCAGTGCGGATTGCATAATTTAAGCTTTTAGAGAGTTTAATTAAAATTAATGAAGATTAATTAATCACATTTGATTATAGGTTAATTATTAGATATATCAGAATTACTAAAAAATAGTATTCTCTTAGACGCAATAAAATAATTTTTACTTAATTACAAAGAGATGAGACTCATACTTTTAGAGTAAGAGTGCATGTACACTGGGTGCTCCTAATAATTTCTCTTAATTATAACTTATTCACTATTTGAATATAGTGTAGGAAACTATTAATAAAAAAATATTAATTTCTGCCATATACCAACAAATTATTCACTTTTTATTTTAGGGTTTGCACGTTTGAGGTTTGATCTCAAATCAACTTTGTGTGTCTTTGATTTGGAAATGCATTAAAATTTAAGCTTTCATTATTTCACAAAAAATAATTTGTATATGAAAAATATTTTTCATAAAAAATGTTTTCTAAATTTTTTTAAAAAATATTTTTTGTTATTTAGTTTAATGTTAAACTAATGGTTTGTGCTTATGTTATGTATATATAATTGTTTTTCATATTTTTAATAATATTATTAAAGTTTAAATTTTAAATGAGAAAGTCATTTTTCTTGAAAATAACTTAAATTATTTTTTTTAAAAATAACTTAATTTTGCCTTTATCAAGAAAATATTATTTATTTTTTTTTAATACTCTAAAATACATAAAATATTTTTCATAAAACAAACATAGCCTTAACGAGATTTGTGCTCTTCCTTATTATATTTTGTTATTGTCAGAATTGTTTGTTTTTATGAGGTATATTGGGCATTTTATCATGTCGTGTAATCTTGTGTGTGTATATATATATATATTGTTTCCTTCTCCATCAAACTTGGTTCTCTTCAATCTGAATACTTAACCCACTCAATTTTTTGCAAAAATGTAATCAAGAAGGTATATTTGGCCACACAGAGGAAAAACCATTTCAGATATCCATTTCAAACGCATGCACTCAGTCTATGAAATTTTGTTCCAGCTCGCAAACCTTTTCCTTTCCTGAATGTCAACTTGAATCAGGCTGATTCCTCTTTTTTGCGATTTCTCTTTGAATATAGTTGTCTTCGACTAAAAGTATACAAACATTCTTTTAAGAGAGTGATATTAGAAGTATTCTTAAGAATATGTTTGGATGAGATGAAGAAAGGATAAATAGTAGAAGGATAAAGAAGGGTTACAATAAAAAAAAATTCATTTTTGTAAATGAGTAAATTACTGAAAAGATGATGAAAAATAATATATATATATATATATATATATATATATTTATTTATTTAGATAGTGGTAAAGTAAAAGTAAATTTAATGAGTGTAGATATAAAAATATTTGTAACTCTTATTTCTCTTTTTAAAGAAAAATTGAGATTTAAGGGATAAGGCAGGGTAAGCTTACATTTCATTATCTATACTCTTCATTAATTCACTCTTTTTTAAACAAGAGTACATAACCCGGTTATTCATTCCCATTTTTATTTACTCTTTTTTCACTTTCATCCAATGTATTAAAGTCAAGGGACATACATATAATTAAAGTAGAATGTATGATCATTATTGCTAATAAAAATTTCACCGACGGTCCCAAATTTGGGGAATCATGAGGGGAACGGGGGAAGGAGTGAAGGGGCGATATTCTCTTTATAGGGGCAGGAAATAGAGAAACGCAATGAGAGTTGAGAGAGAGGTGTTGTTGGCAAAAGGAAGGCGGAAGGGCAGATGGTCAAGCTCAATCAAACAAATAAATTTTACACCCTACCCCTAAATTAAAGGCTACGGTATTTAAAATATCATTTCGGTTTGATTTATATAAAATTTTCAATATAATAATTTATTTTTAATTAAATAAATTAATTTTTAAAAATTAATAATGAATTAAATTATTTAATAAATCGACTTTCAATTTTAATGCTATTTGATTCGGCGATTTATTTTGATTCAAATTACATTTTGCTCACTTTATCTATAATAACCACACCCATTATTAATTGATTTGAGATATGGATAATGTGTCACTTATAAATTCTTGAGCACCCTACTTTTTTGTATAGCTTTAAGGATGAGTTAGATCTAACTCATTTTTTTAAAATAATACCGAAGCATCTCAATCAATGTTGAGCCTCTCATAAGTGTTTCTCGCAACAGGTATTTGATTTTAGGCATGAGCGGAGTGTATTAATATTTTACATTAGTTTGAGATAATATTAATATACCCTTATAAAGTTTTAAGCACTCCTTCCTTTAAATTAGCTTTTGAGTATAGTAGTGAATTTATAATTTTTTCCAAGATCAATATATAAAAAATAAATAATAAAGTATTATTAAAAAATTTAATTAAACGTCATTTATCAATTTATCACATGTATAATTATTCTATTTTATTTTAAAAAAATTTACTATTGAAAAATTATAGTAAAATTTTAAAAGTAAATAAAATTTTGAATGTACAACATATCTTTTTTTTTCAATAAATTTTAAATTTTATAAAAAATAAAATTTAATAATTAAATTTATTAGAAATCAATATATATAAAATTATATATATAAAAAACATTTAAAAAAAATTAATTGACCCTTATTTTATACTCTAATCCTGTCATTGTTTGAGAGTGAGTTAGTCCCAATAATCACTGTCGACACCATATTTTGGCCGATCCCCAAGATCAACAAGACTTTGAAGCCGATCCCCAGCTCTAGGTCTCCCTGGGCCAGCCAATGACATTTCCGATTCCTCTTTATTTTTCTTTACCAGATGACCATATTTCCGAACTCTCCTTAAAAGGAATTGAATCAATGCTAAGTCCTAACATTCGTTAAAGCCCTGCCGATCTCTCAAATCATTTATCGATCTCTCAAACCCGCTGTCGAATTTCCGGACCTGTCGAGTATATTCCTGATCTCTGTTGATAAAATGAACTGGCAATAGATCTTTTCCTACCTGTTTTATTACCGACCTCCTTTCCAAATGTTTAAGAGCTAAAGTTTTGGTTCGATTTAATGAGGATTCAGATCTTAAGTGTTCGAGTTAAATTTTCAATCAAGTTCCGTTCAGCATTTCTTCCCTACCGATCTCATGCTTAAAGTACTTTCCGATCTCTTATACTTAGAATAATAATCGCATTTAGTTTTCGATTTGCTGTGCTCATACAATCAAATACTCAGACAAACAATGGTTTAAAATTTTCCGATCACAACCATTCATTGAACAAAGAGGCATTTCATTTCATATCATAATTTGTACAAGTTATTCGGCTGGGGGATCACCCCCAGCCTGATCTACATTTGGCTCGCTCACTCTCTCTCCCTCTGGTTCGGCTTCCTCCTCACTATCTTCGCCGTCGCCCTCGGGAGCCAGGTCGTCCATCCAGAGAAGTCCTCTTCAGTAGCGCTTTTGGAGTTCACCAAGAGGTCCTTGTGAGCATTCACATAGGCTCACTGTCCTGTCACCATCTCTTCGTCTTTCTCCTTAAGCTCCACATCCTTCGCCTTAAGCTCCTCGTCTTTCTCCTTAATCTCTTCGATGAGTTGGGCGACCTGAGCAGCTTCGTTGGCCTGAAGTGCCTGGACTTCTCTGAGAGCCCGTTCCCTTTCAGCCAGGTCACGAGACTTTTCGGCCAGCTTGTCTTCATGGTACTTCGCCCGTCCCTCAACTTGAGATATATAATCCCGAGCGGATGAGAGTTGGGATCGGAGGGAAGCCAATTCCTGATTTTTCTTCCCGATCTCCTTACCTGCACTGAATCTTTTCTGAACCATGGTCCGGTTCACGGACACTCCACATTCAAGCTCATGGATCGAGTCAAGATATCATCGAGACCATTCCGGGATAGCCTGTCCCGATCCTCCTGAAAGAAGATGGTAGACCCCAGGACTTTGGCAAAATCGGGGTTCTCCCTAACAGTCCGGTTATTCCTCAAGGAGTCGATCAGTATTTGAGCGCCACGAGAAGAGGTCCTCTCAGAAGATTGAGAAGGACCCCTTTCGCATTTGGAACAATTGGGTGAGGTGGAGGCGCTCTTCCGATCTAGGAGGTGATCGGACAGCTTGATCGGCAAATCCAAAGGTTGAGGTGGGTCACTCTCTATCTCCCCAGGTTCGTGACCGGGCGATTGAAGTCGTTCCGAACGCTTCATCTCCATTATCGTCCGGGAGATCTCTTTGTCCTTCTTCAGATTCTTAGAACCCTCACCGCCCGCCATACCGCACGTAAAAGAGGTTAGTGAGATCGCTAAGGTCCCGAGAATCGAGATATAGAAAATACCAATGCCGAGGTCGAGAGCGGAAGTTCGCGATCTCACGGTGATTAGCCGCATGGTCCAATGGTGCGCTCGGCATCACCGCATTTGGACAGAATATTTTAGAGTGGCGGCGACTCTTCAGATCCATCACTATTAAGCTTTCCTCTTGACTCGTGGTAATGTGCTTGAGCGAGGGCCCCTGGTACCACCAGCTACGAGGAAAGTCCTCAAAGCAGCTCGGATCTTTATTCCTCAGAATGAAGAACCGGTTCTTCCAATTCTTAAGGGATGAGGGCAGATCGGAAAAGAGCCCGCAATGAGGCTTCGCCTGAAAGAACCAGTGTTCGTCATCCTTTCGGCGAGTTAGTCTGTGCAGCTCGGCGAACACCTTAGCCGTAGGTCTGATTCCCTTAGCTCGGCATAAACCTCTAAAGCTACCAAGATCCGCTACGAGTTGGGGTGAATTTGAACAATGGATGCTCGGTGAAGTTTTAGGACCTCCTTATAGAAATCGTCTAGAGGGAACCTCAGACCGGCCTTTAACTGTTCCTCGTACACCATAACCATGTCATCCTCTTCAAAAGAATGATCGACACGAAGATCGCCATGGCACTTGATCAGCTCATATGAATCAGGACAAATATTGTATTCTTGAACAAACGATTGCAGATCGGATTCTCGAAGAACCGACGGAAGCTCGTCTATAGGAAGGGTCTCTCTCCTTGAAGTAGGTGCAAGCCTTGATGGTATGACCCGCCCCCGACCTGGAGCAGAGACCCTAGGGGGTTTAGGTTGCGTGCTTGGCCCGACTACCTCTTCTTCATCGAAAGACCATGAGAACTGAATGGAAGGAGGGCTCGCCGCTCTCTGACCTTCGGCACCGCTCATTTTCAAAAGAAACAAAGAATTTAAACTAAAAGAGGATCAAAGCCCTTACCGGAGTCTGATCGGCGTCGGAAGAACTTGAGAAAGCGAGAGAACTTCGAAGTTGTGAGCAGGGGATTGAAAATGGAATGAGAGAAAATTGGCTAACCCTCCCACCCCTATTTATACTAGTCCGAGCATTTAATGCTCGCGAGGTTCTAGGCAGCGCATCGATTGGTGGGACTCGACAATGTTTCGACACTTCTCTCAAATATCCGAATGTTCGAGAGATCGGTTAATTGGAGATCGGCATAATAAGTTAAATATTTTGAATAAAGGATCAGTTAAGTGTCATTCAGGTAAAGAACCAGATCGGATAACCACATTAGAGATCGGAAAATAATCAATGCAAAAATAAGATGATAACCAACAAAATAAAGTCTTTATTTTCAAAAGATCGGATTACATCATTTGGGCGATCTCTAGGGATCGGATTACACTAAAATTGGATCACATCATTTCTGTGATCTCTAGGGAACGGACTACAATAAAGGTCTAACTACATCATTTGGGCGATCTCTAGAGACCGGTGGAACATCCTATCTAAAAGGCCTATGTCAAAGCCTAGTCTCGTGGCTGAATCAAAAGACGTGTTTGACCAGGAGACCGGCTGTTGACATCGGATAGATGTGCAGCTTAGATGGGGTGACTATGACTCCCATGAAGATGAGAGACATCGTCACCGATGTTACCACCCGAAACCGACTTGCCGAACACCCAATGTGGGGGAAAGCCGCTGTCGGAACACTCAATGTGATGAGAAACCGAATGAACTCAGTTGAGCGACTCGAGATCGGTACAACCAAGGTCCGCAATACAGATCGGTCAAATCCAGTCTTCTCACCATCGTCAGTTAAGGTCATTCGATCACCGGGATCGTAAATTTTCAGTCGGTGAGTAAAGAAGTCCATCGGAAAAAGATCAAAGCCACAGTTATAGCCAGAACTTCCACCGGAGCAGCTAGAACAGGGAAAGTAAGAAAGGAAGAGAGGAAATTCAGATGAAAGAAATGTCTGCATCGACGGGAGTATATATAGGGAAAATGAGCATTTATTCTTTGAGCGAGAAACGGCTTAACGCCGAATCGAGGAAAATTAATACTTTGACCAGGACTGAAGAAGGAAAAGATCGGAATAGTAGATCGGAAGGTGGGAGACCAGCATGAAAGGTCGAAAGAACATGTGAAAGAGATCGAGAAAGAGGAGGATCGGTAGGCAAAAGAATAAGACAAATTCCAATAACCGTAAATCGAGAATCGGGTAGAGGTAGTTAAGGCGTTGCGACGAGATCTCCACCGCGCCTAAGAATCGCCGCAATCTTGACAGTGCGAGGTATGTCATGACAGTCTGTACATTCCAATCTCCACCGTTGATCCCACTTGTAGGACAAACCGGAACCCTTAGATCAAGAGAGAAGACGACAATACCAGCGTCTTTCGCTCTTAACCCTCGGATCGTTCCGGACAAGGAAATTTGGGACCGTCAGATGGAAAGAAGAAAAGGACAAATATTATGAAGAGTGATCTCAACCATTCATTTTGATTCTCTTTAATTCCTGAACCTCCGATCATGTCCTTCGAAATCTTGACCCTCCATCTCCCTCAAAATAAATCCTGACCCTTCACGAAGAGCACCCGATTCCTATAAATACCTGCATAAAAACTGTTCAATGGACGGGCAAAAAAATAGACAAGAGGTCATTATTATAGCAGAGGAACTCAAATTTCATTTAGTTTGCTACTCTACTTAGAAGTGTCAATTAAAAGACTTTTGAAACTAGTTTTCCGAAGTGTTTTTCTTGAAAAGATTCTGAATACTGGAACTCTACATTTCCAGTTTGTTCATTATCTGGTCACACTCTCACTTTCTGCCTTTTATCACCTCTGTTTTTATTGTCCAAACTCAACTTCATTCCACTCGGTTCTTTTCATCTTGATCGGATCGCATTTTAGCTAAGCACCCTCCCGTTCACGAGGAACACCACCCTCGTGCCAATCACTCCGCTGCCTTGTCACTATTTGACACCCCATAGTTATTTTAGTAGATTTGGCTCCTTCAGTAAGAGCTCATACTCTTGCTTTATTAAGTGCTTACATTTACTTTCTGCATTTTCTTTGTTCTTCTCACATCTGTGACTTTCTACTTTTGCACAAACGATCCCCAAAGAATGTTACTGTAAGAGCTCATATCACTGTTTTATCAAGTGTCTGCATTTACTTTCTGCATTTTCCTATGTTCTTCTTACATCTGCAACTTTCTTCAAGACTATTTTTGCACAAACGATCCCCAAAGGATGACACTCCCAAACCATCTATTTAGTGATCAGTTCATTTTTGTTAATCTTCATCTTTTTTGAAAGCAAGTTTTCTAACTCCTAGTAGTATGTAAGTGGTTGGGTAAACGTAGGTAACTGCAACTTAGGGGTCTCTTTTAAAAGAGAGAACATGAATAACACGTCAGGAAGATAGCCAAACTATTAGGCCGACGTAAACAGCAATTCGACAAAGATGTCATAAAGTGGAATAAGACCAAAATAAACGAACAGAGTAGATCGGTCATTAATAGATATTGGTAAAATGAATGCATGGAAGGTCGGTAAATCAAGTCTAGTTTTCCCTATCTAGTCAAAAGGTATCGAGAAGCCTTATCCCCAGCATCTTAGAACGCCAGAATCCTTAGCTTTAGGTTCTTATGTCATGTAGTTGAAATTAAAAATCCGGGAGATCGGAGAAATCCCTTCCAGGCTCCTGTTAATCTGAAAGAGATCGGAAGAGAGTTCTTGTCCGGTCTCAATCCAAAATTTTAATAAACGTAAAAAGAGATCGGAGGAGAGTTCTTATCCGGTCTCAACTCAAAACATTAATAAATAACTCTAAAGGAGATCGGAGGAGGGTTCTTATCCGGTCTCCTCAAATTTTTAATAAATAACTTAAAAGAGATCGGAGGAGGGTTCTTATCCGGTCTCCCCCCAAAATTTTAATAAATAACTCTAAAGGAGATCGGAGGAGGGTTCTTATCCGGTCTCCCCTCAAAATTTTAATAAACGACTTAAAAGAGATCGGAGGAGAGTTCTTATCCGATTCTCACACCCGTTCACTAAGGTTGTCTCATTTACTTATGTATCTGGGTGACCCAAATTTAGTGAAAAATCAAATATTCCTTCTACCAAAAGGATTAACATTGCCGTCTAAGCCTTCCTAACTAATTTATAAAGGACGCAGAATTAAATCTACTTACCCTTATTAAGGGACGAGGTGGGGTGCCTAACACCTTCCCCACCCGTTTACGGACCCCGAACTTAGAATCTCTGTTTTGAAGTGGTTTCATTTTTAATTTAACTTCTCAAATGGTTTTCTTTAGTTTCCCTCAAAACTAAGGTGGCGACTCCTCACTCTTTCCCACTTCGGTGAGTGATCGTCCAGACGACCGCAAAATCCATTGCGACAGCTTGGCGACTCCACTGGGGACCTGATCCCGGTCTAGTGGTCCAAAAGTAGATTTAATTTTGTCCGATCAAATTTTGCCCGATCAAATTATAGTTAGATAGGCTCATTCGGCGATGTTGTATGCGTTAATTATTATTGCTACTAACTATTTTGTTTGTTTTACCTGTCTTATCCTCATAGTGCTCTTCGTTTCAAAAAAGGGAAAAATGAAAAAATAAAATCCCCCGAATTGGGAAGAGGTAAAGGTGTCCCTTCACACACTGAACACTTACACAATGTCCTCACACACTATGGTCCTAACCCGGGCTTTCTTACCCTTTTAGGAAAGTAGGAGGGGGTCATGTAGCGGTACCCGTGGGTTTTACCCCGTTAGTATCCGTGAAGGCTTCTGCTCAAATTGAAACTCGTTCTATTTACCGTGATATCCGTGGAATTTTCCCGAAAATATCATGGGGATAGAATGGGGCTCTACTGTTCACAGTAGGGGCAATTCGGGAACCTGTGGCTATTAGAAAATTAGATCCTGAGCTTAACTATCACGATAGCTGAAAGCCGTAGTAAGCTACCTTATAAGATAGAACTATCCCAAATAGGTAGCGCTTATCAGATCGAGTCTCCTATTATAGGACAAAAGGGACATGTTTACTCTTACCTTACTCTGCTTTGATTTCCTTTTGTTCATCTTATAAGGGTAATCTTGAATTCTACTGGAACACCTACACATTTTCCTACTTCGATAAATGTGTATGTGTCACCTTGTCAACAGTATGATTCAAAATTACCCCAATTTATCTTGCTAACGAATTTTTCCGCAGGCATTACCAAACCAAGAGTCTGTAAAAGGATAGGCATCATTTATATCATGGCATCCTCGAGTCAGTCGGCAGAAAAGGTTCAGAATGCTAAACTTTGGTCCAAATCAGCTCATAATCCGGTACCCTCGCAAAATGATGCTTCCGAGGCACCTGCTAGCTCACTACCTTATTTGGATCCTGAATAAAATAGAGGTCGAATGAACGACCTAGAGGGTCCGTCTAACGGATAGAGGTCGCTTCCGATCGTGCCAAGGTGCGTTTTGAAGAGAAATGCGGGAGGATTGCAACCTTAATGCAAGTCAAGGTCCAAATCCGGCATTAAAAGCCATGTTGTCGGCTTGGAATCCTAAGTGCAGGGTATTCTCTTTCAATGACATTGATACGGTCCCCACTATGGAAGAATATCGGGCATTCTTTGGGGATCCCATACTCATTGCGAGCGGATCTACTTACACCTCGAGCATAGGCAAACACAGAAGCGGTTGGCACATATGTTGGGTTCTCCCCCGGAAGAAGTAAAGTCAAAGAAAGCGGCCAAAGGAAAAACACATGGTTGGTATTGGACATATCTCGAAATGTTTAGATCAATGCCTCCATGAGAAAGCAGTGGGACTGGTTTGATAGCTCTCACTTTGGGAATCTACTGCGATTACATTCCGGGACCATTGGGAATCATAACTTGCAACGCGGTGGAAGTATTCGGGCGGTGGAAAGGCGTGATTAATCCAATACCGCAATCCTTGCGGAGACTTTATTAACCCTTACCTCTGCGGACAGGCGAGAGGATCCCTTAAGTATTGTTCTCAACTGTTATACCTCTGGATTATCAGTCACATGTGTCCTGTGGAGACAAAAGGATTGACTTGGTACCTTGACCAGCCTCCCATTGAGAAGATGATCCGATTAGTGATCAGCCCTAAGAATGAAAACGATGGTGGGAGCAGTTTTGAGTTTCAATAGCCATGATTCTTGTTGGAGGAAGTCGTGGACGTCAAGCCAACCCGTTTTGATCGATGCAGGGGTATTCACGGTGTCACGATCGGAGTAACCGGATACACAAGTTACACTCCGGCATTGGTAATGAGGCAGTTCGGCTCAACACAGTCTGTGATCAACGTTGAAGAATACCACCAAGGTCGCTTCTACCACGAGCTCAAAGGAGAAGAAGGGTTGAAAAAGGCTCGCAAATCGTGGAAAAGCGTCACTCGATGGAGAGATCGCCTAAGGGCCCGTGCACCTCGGGCGATTATCTTAAATGGAGAGCTGACAGGGATCGAGAACATTCAACTGTGAAATTTGAAGACAGTAACCCGCTCCGAGATGTCCTATTAGAAGAAACGAATGGCCATCTGGATGACTCACTACGAGAGGCTAATACTGAGAACTCACAATCTGCGGGAACAAATAAAGCAGTGAAGGACCAACAGTGAAACTTAAAAGGAAAGTAAGAAGACTTAAGGAAGAGGTAAGGGCCGAAAGGATGGGGATCGAGGAGCAAGAGGTACAGTGGGAAAGGGAA
The DNA here is from genome assembly GCF_030052815.1 of Hevea brasiliensis. Classification (NCBI taxonomy): domain Eukaryota; kingdom Viridiplantae; phylum Streptophyta; class Magnoliopsida; order Malpighiales; family Euphorbiaceae; genus Hevea; species Hevea brasiliensis. The sequence goes on from NC_079510.1 coordinate 45,253,212, forward strand.
AGAGACTCTCTCAAGTGAGGTAAAAGAGATGAAAGTGCAGAATAATAAGCTTCAGGAAAAGATGAAATACCAAGAGGTACTCGTTGAAGAATATAAGCAAGAAAACAAAAAGAAGAAGCTCGAATTGAAAGGACAGGCACAACTCATCGACGATATCTTGAAAGAGTGTACTAAGGAAAGAAAGGAAAAGGAAAAACAAACTGCTCTCTATCAAGAGTTGAAAGAGAATGTGGACCAGCTGGAAAGAACGATAGCACGGGGAAAACAAGAATTATTACACGAATCCGTACGCATACAGAAAGCATTTGACCCCGCCAAGCAAGAAGAAAGGTTATATGAGTATCTCAGAAAATGTCATCTTATTATAAAGAACCTTCCAGAGCTTAGGCCAATGTAAAAGATACGATGTACAAATTACTCAGTTAATGAAGCGATTTTTGGACCATTGTTTAGCAAAATTTGTGAATGAATAGTATGATTCCCGTAGGAACCCCCTCGCTAGGGTTATGCAAAACAATTGAATGCGCCATATGGACAAGTACCATAAATGCGCATTCAATCTAGTCATTCACCGTCAGACTATCGAACGATGCCATGATAAAAGTGATGCAATTATCCCTCTGCAGATTTCGTCTTAGCTCTCAGATGCCATCGTATCCTTTGTCCACACCAGGACCCTTTTAATTTTTAATTCAAAATTCATTGAAAATTTTCCTTTTTACTCCCCCCAGAAAATCAAACATTACTTCAAACAAGGCAAGTCTGACCAAGCACGCGATTCAACCCCAGCGAGTGTACTTAATAAGATCTCGAACAAGAAAACTAATGGAAGACCAGGAACAAGTACAGAACCTACAGGGGCAAGTGTCTGAACTAAAAGACCAGGTTTCAGAACTTATGAAGATGATGAGGGAGATGTCCCAAAATAGGCCCACTTCAGACCCTAACCTACCATTACCTCCCCCACCTCCTACAACGGTTGATTCTCACTACGCTTCAACCTCCTTCACTTTCCAGCCATCAATCCCGGACACAGCGATCCTTTGTCAATCCGGTGACCATAAATAATGACCTACCTTTTTCCTATTACCCGGCTATCTCAAATGCCGAGCCTCACCCTTCAATCCCGATCCCTCCGGTTTACTCCACCCCTCAGCTCCCAGTTGGAGGAGCGTATCATACGGTGGAAGGAGAACATAGGGCGAGAGAAAACGAGAAACTATCGGCTCTAGAAGAAAGATTGAGAGCAATAGAGGGGCTGAACATGTATGGTTCAGTCGATGTGTAAATCACGAGATTGGTGCGGATGTGGTGGTACCACCCAAATTCAAGGTTCCGGATTTCGACAAGTACACCGGAAACTCAGATCCCCGCATCCACCTGGCAACCTACATTGCCAAAATGTCTGCCTTAACAGAAGACGATAGACTTCTCATTCACTTCTTTCATGAGAGCCTCTCCGGAGCAGCCCTGAGGTGGTGCATTCAGTTGGACAAGAGCAAATTGCGCTCTTGGAAGGATTTGGCTGACGCTTTCCTAAAACAATACAAGTTCAACTGCGACGTGGCCCCTACAAGGAGAGATCTCCAAAACTTGGTGCAGAGAGACAGGGAAAGCTTCAAAGAATATGCTCAGAGATGGAGAGAGAAAGTAGCGGAGATATACCCTCCAGTTATTGACAATGAGCTTTGCTCTCTCTTCATTGAGACCTTGAAAGCTCCTTATTTCTATTTGATGATCGGGAACACTTCCAACAACTTTGCTAACATTATACAGACTGGGGAGAGAATTGAGGCAAATTTGAGACTAGGGGAGGTTACAGGAAGTGGTAAGAGAAAGTTCAGTGAAAAGTACGATAAATTCTGAGAAGAAAATGGAAGGAGAGGTGCACAATGTGATGTAACAAGCCTATCAACCATGCCCCCCCCACAAAACACCTACCGTTCTCGATTTCCTTCCCAAAACCTAATGGTAGCCAATTTTCCACAATTTCTTCTTATCCCAACCGCAATAGGTCCCATAACCAATTGCTTACACTTCACGTCTGCCGACTCAAACAAATTAGTTCATATAAATCACCCACTCCCCAATCCCGACCCACCACTGCCTATCCCCTTAAGCAAGATTTATTGCTACCTTTTGAGCATAAACCAGATGGCCCCCATACAACTCGACCTTTTACAATCCCTATATCCAATGAGGTGTAATCCAAATGCTCATTGCGAATACTATAGGGGGGCAATTGGTCACTCAACATACAATTGTGGAGCTTTCAAAGGTAAGGTACAGTCCCTTATCAGAAATGGGTGGTTGAAGATGGAAAGTGAAAGTGCAATTCCTAATGTTGAAATTAATCCATTGCCTAACCACGAAACTGGTAAAAGAGGCAATGTGCACATAATAGAATGCATAGGGAATGCGTTGGAACCAGAAATGCTGATTGTGCAAATAAAAGGAAATCAAGAGCTTGATACTTGAGGGGCAAAGGATATCCTTATACTTTTCTCTGAGTAATGAATATTTGGTTACCAACACTTGACCACTTTGTCCATGGTGTCAAGTGGATTGTGAATGGACCTTCTCTCATGATTAAGTATTAGTAAGTTAATAGCGCATTTTTCCAAATTTTCATATCCGATTACTTCTTTTGTTTAGCCTTTTCTTTGCTTAATAAAACCGCTTAATTCTCCTCTTGTAACCGCCCCATTTCCATTTTCTTCAAGAATAATAATCAACCAATACATGATGATTCAATTAACTATGATATTCATGAAGTTAACTTTGAAGGACCAATAATTGCCCTGAATACTAGTGATTCTGATGAAGGGGAACTATGCCATGCAAGCTAACGAACACATGATGGCTAAGAAAATCTTACGACGGAGATACTATTAGATTACTTTGGAAGGAGAAACTGTATTGAATATGTTTGAAAATGTCACAAGTGCTGTACATATGCTGGCTGGATAAACGTCCCATGATCGATTGCAATGCGGGGCATCGATGTCATTGGAAGCCTCCGGGGTGATTCGTCTTATCAGCCCCAAATGAACAAAGCCATGGAAACTGTGAATAAGAATCTCAAATGAATGATCGAAAAGATGGCTGATTAGGGCAACTCCATATTCATTGGTATATGGCATGGAAGCAGTTTTGCCAATAAAGATGGAAATTCCTTCTCTGTGAATCTTAATGGAAAACAGAGCTAGATGAAATCGAATAGGTCAAAACAAGATTCGAAATCTACCATGGACGGTTATACCAAAGAAGAAAGGCCAGGGTGCTTGAATAAGAATGAACAATCTCGGGAGCTCCAACCAAGAGATCTTATATCGAAGGAAAATACTACAAAATGTGGGACTTGAACCAAAAAAAAAAAAAAAAAAAAAAAAAAGGGTGAAAATTTGTAAGGGCGCTCCTAGTAAAATGAGGGAAAGAGGGTGAAAACCCGAGAGGGCGCCTTCTGCAAAATGAGTGAAGGATGAAAACTCGAGAGAGCATCCTGAAAAAGTGAGTTATCGGGATTGAAAACCTCAAAGGATGCGCCTAGCAACATGAAGCCTTATTGAGAATGTAAAATGGAGTCAAAAGGTAGCAAGTGACCATGGCACAAGGATTCTTCTCAGACTATTAGTATTTGGGGCAATAAAGGGTCTAGAAAAGTTAATAAAGGAATTCGTGAGATTTCTCTTTCTTCCAAATTCATATCCTTATTCTTTGTTATTAAAAACCATATTTTTCTCATATTCCATCAGCCCATTTACCTTGGAACATGCGCTGTTAACTTGTTAATGCTTTATTATGAGTTAAGAATTTAAACACAGGTAACTTTATATACATTGCATTGAGAATTATAGGGAATGACTAAGCAGTGAACACACAACCTATTGATATGGGAAGTTGGGACTTGAACAAAAAAAAAAGAAGAAGAAGAAGAAGAAGAAGAAGAAGAAGAAAATGTAGGAATAAAAACCCGAAAGGGCGCTCCTAGTAAAATGTGTGAAAGAGGGTGAAAACCCGAGAGGGCGCCTTCTGCAAAATGAGTGAAGGATGAAAACCCGAAAGGGCATCCTGAAAAAGTGAGCTATCAAAAAAAAAAAAAAAAAAAAAAAAACTAGGGGTGAAAACCCGAAAGGGCGCTTCTAGTCAAAAGGGCAAAAGGAAAGTGAAAACCCGCAAGGGCGCTTTCCGGGAGAAAGTCTCAAAAACAGAAAAGGGGCATTTGAGGGAACGAGGCCATAGGTCAAGTCTTGCAACTCGTCCTCCATTCGTCATTGGTCTTCGGGATTCTGTTAAGTACACTTCATTGGGGAAGAACTTCTTGTGTCCGGATTAGACTTGCTTAGTGAGTGCAATTTAAATTTCCTGTCAGTTTTAATCTCCTGCAATTTACATTTCCGCTATCAACCTCTGGTTCCTTGATCTAAGTTGATTTTAATTTCATGCAATTTACATTCCTGTCATCAACCTCTGGTTCCTTGATCTAAGTTGATTTTAATTTCATGCAATTTACATTCCTGTCATCAACCTCTGGTTCCTTGATCTAAGTTGATTTTAAATTCTTGCAATTTACATTTCTGCTATCAACCTCTGGTTCCTTGATCTAAGTTGATTTTAATTTCATGCAATTTACATTCCTGTCATCAACCTCTGGTTCCTTGATCTAAGTTGATTTTAAATTCTTACATTTCTGCTATCAACCTCTGGTTCCTTGATCTAAGTTGATTTTAATTTCATGCAATTTACATTCCTGTCATCAACCTCTGGTTCCTTGATCTAAGTTGATTTTAATTTCATGCAATTTACATTCCTGTCATCAACCTCTGGTTCCTTGATCTAAGTTGATTTTAATTTCATGCAATTTACATTCCTGTCATCAACCTCTGGTTCCTTGATCTAAGTTGATTTTAAATTCTTGCAATTTACATTTCTGCTATTCCTTGATCTAAGTTGATTTTAATTTCATGCAATTTACATTCCTGTCATCAACCTCTGGTTCCTTGATCTAAGTTGATTTTAAATTCTTGCAATTTACATTTCTGCTATCAACCTCTGGTTCCTTGATCTAAGTTGATTTTAATTTCATGCAATTTACATTCCTGTCATCAACCTCTGGTTCCTTGATCTAAGTTGATTTTAATTTCATGCAATTTACATTCCTGTCATCAACCTCTGGTTCCTTGATCTAAGTTGATTTTAATTTCATGCAATTTACATTCCTGTCATCAACCTCTGGTTCCTTGATCTAAGTTGATTTTAATTTCATGCAATTTACATTCCTGTCATCAACCTCTGGTTCCTTGATCTAAGTTGATTTTAAATTCTTGCAATTTACATTTCTGTTATCAACCTCTGGTTCCTTGATCTAAGTTGATTTTAATTTTCTGGTACTTCAACTTCTGTTAACAATTTCTAGGTCATTAGTTCCCTAATTTCAAACACTTAATCGTCCAAAATATGAGTCTGAATCTTTACATAATTCCTACACGGAAATTTCTTTCCTTTAATAGAAATTATGTAAAGAGGGGCAGCTGTCGACACCATATTTTGGCCGATCCCCAAGATCAATAAGACTTTGAAGCCGATCCCCAGCTCTAGGTCTCCCTGGGCCAGCCAATGACATTTCCGATTCCTCTTTATTTTTCTTTACCAGATGACCATATTTCCGAACTCTCCTTAAAAGGAATTGAATCAATGCTAAGTCCTAACATTCGTTAAAGCCCTGCCGATCTCTCAAATCATTAACCGATCTCTCAAACCCGCTGTCGAATTTCCGGACCTGTCGAGTATATTCCTGATCTCTGTTGATAAAATGAACTGGCAATAGATCTTTTCCTACCTGTTTTATTACCGACCTCCTTTCCAAATGTTTAAGAGCTAAAGTTTTGGTTCGATTTAATGAGGATTCAGATCTTAAGTGTTCGAGTTAAATTTTCAATCAAGTTCCGTTCAGCATTTCTTCCCTACCGATCTCATGCTTAAAGTACTTTCCGATCTCTTATACTTAGAATAATAATCGCATTTAGTTTTCGATTTGCTGTGCTCATACAATCAAATACTCAGACAAACAATGGTTTAAAATTTTCCGATCACAACCATTCATTGAACAAAGAGGCATTTCATTTCATATCATAATTTGTACAAGTTATTCGGCTGGGGGATCACCCCCAGCCTGATCTACATTTGGCTCGCTCACTCTCTCTCCCTCTGGTTCGGCTTCCTCCTCACTATCTTCGCCGTCGCCCTCGGGAGCCAGGTCGTCCATCCAGGAGAAGTCCTCTTCAGGTAGCGCTTTTGGAGTTCAGCCAAGAGGTCCTTGTGAGCATTCACATAGGCTCCGGCTATCCCTGTCACCATCTCTTCGTCTTTCTCCTTAAGCTCCACATCCTTCGCCTTAAGCTCCTCGTCTTTCTCCTTAATCTCTTCGATGAGTTGGGCGACTGGCGGCCGTTGGCACAAGTGCCTGGACTTCTCTGAGAGCCCGTTCCCTTTCAGCCAGGTCACGAGACTTTTCGGCCAGCTTGTCTTCATGGTACTTCGCCCGTCCCTCAACTTGAGATATATAATCCCGAGCGGATGAGAGTTGGGATCGGAGGGAAGCCAATTCCTGATTTTTCTTCCCGATCTCCTTACCCAGACGCTGAATCTTTTCCCGAACCATGGTCTGGTTCACCAGACACTCCACATTCAAGCTCATGGATCGAGTCAAGATATCATCGAGACCATTCCGGGATAGCCTGTCCCGATCCTCCTGAAAGAAGATGGTAGACCCCAGGACTTTGGCAAAATCGGGGTTCTCCCTAACAGTCCGGTTATTCCTCAAGGAGTCGATCAGTATTTGAGCGCCACGAGAAAAGGTCCTCTCAGAAGATTGAGAAGGACCCCTTTCTGTACTTGGAACAATTGGGTGAGGTGGAGGTTGCTCTTCCGATCTAGGAGGTGATCGGACGGCAGTGATCGGCAAATCCAAAGGTTGAGGCGGGTCTCTCAGTATCTCCCGTGTTCGTGGCAGGCGTTTGAAGTCGTTCCGAACGCTTCATCTCCTTTATCTTCCGGGAGATCTCTTTGTCCTTCTTCCGCTTCTTATAACCCTCACCGCCCGCCATACCTGCACAGAAAAGAGGTTAGTGAGATCGCTAAGGTCCTGAGAACTGAGATATAGAAAATACCAATGCCGAGGTCGAGAGCGGAAGTTCGCGATCTCGTGGTGATTAGCTGCATGGTCCAATGGTGCTGTTCGGCAGTTACCGCATTTGGACAGGAATATTTTAGAGTGGCGGCCTGACTCTTCAGATCCATCACTATTAAGCTTTCCTCTTGACTCAGGGTAATGTGCTTCTGAGCGAGGGCCCTGGTACCACAGCTACGAGGAAAGTCCTCAAAGCACTGGATCTTTACTCCTCGGAATGAAAACCGGTTCTTCCAATTCTTAAGGGATGAGGGCGATCGAAAAGAGCCCGCAATGAGGCTTCGCTGAAAGAACCGATGTTCGTCATCCTTTCGGCGAGTTAGTCCATGCAGCTGGCGAACAACTAAGCCGTAGGACTGATTACCATAGCACGGCATAGACCACGGAAAGCTACCAAGATACGCCACGAGTTGCGGTGACTTAGAACAAATGATCCTCTGTGAAGGTTTATGACATCCTTAAAGAAATCGTCTAGAGGGAACCTCGGACGCCTTTAAGCGTTCCTCGTACACCATAACCATGTCATCCTCTTCAAAAGAATGATCGACACGAAGATCGCCATGGCACTTGATCACTCGGATGAATCAGGACAAATATTGTATTCTTGAACAAACGATTGCAGATCGGATTCTCGAAGAACCGACGGAAGCTCGTCTATAGGAAGGGTCTCTCTCCTTGAAGTAGGTGCAAGCCTTGATGGTATGACCCGCCCCCGACCTGGAGCAGAGACCCTAGGGGGTTTAGGTTGCGTGCTTGGCCCGACTACCTCTTCTTCATCGGAAGACCATGAAAACTGAATGGAAGGGGGGCTCGCCGCTCTCTGACCTTCGGCACCGCTCATTTTCAAAAGAAACAAAGAATTTAAACTAAAAGAGGATCAAAGCCCTTACCGGAGTCTGATCGGCGTCGGAAGAACTTGAGAAAGCGAGAGAACTTCGAAGTTGTGAGCAGGGGATTGAAAATGGAATGAGAGAACAACTGGCTAACCCTCCCACCCCTATTTATACTAGTCCGAGCATTTAATGCTCGCGAGGTTCTAGGCAGCGCATCGATTGGTGGGACTCGACAGCTGTTCTGACACTTCTCTCAAATATCCGAATGTTCAGAGATCGGTTAATTGGAGATCGGCATAATAAGTTAAATATTTTGAATAAAGGATCAGTTAAGTGTCATTCAGGTAAAGAACCAGATCGGATAACCACATTAGAGATCGGAAAATAATCAATGCAAAAATAAGATGATAACCGACAAAATAAAGTCTTTATTTTCAAAAGATCGGATTACATCATTTGGGCGATCTCTAGGGATCGGATTACACTAAAATTGGATCACATCATTTCTGTGATCTCTAGGGAACGGACTACAATAAAGGTCTAACTACATCATTTGGGCGATCTCTAGAGACCGGTGGAACATCCTATCTAAAAGGCCTATGTCAAAGCCTAGTCTCGTGGCTGAATCAAAAGACGTGTTTGACCAGGAGACCGGCTGTTGACATCGGATAGATGTGCAGCTTAGATGGGGTGACTATGACTCCCATGAAGATGAGAGACATCGTCACCGATGTTACCACCCGAAACCGACCCGCTGTCGGAACACCCAATGTGGGGGAAAGCCGCTGTCGGAACACTCAATGTGATGAGAAACCGAATGAACTCAGTTGAGCGACTCGAGATCGGTACAACCAAGGTCCGCAATACAGATCGGTCAAATCGGTCTTCTCACCATCGCCGATTAAGGTCATTAGATCAACTGGATCGTAAATTTTCAGTCGGTGAGTAAAGAAGTCCATCGGAAAAAGATCAAAGCCACAGTTATAGCCAGAACTTCCACCGGAGCAGCTAGAACAGGGAAAGTAAGAAAGGAAGAGAGGAAATTCAGATGAAAGAAATGTCTCTGTCGACAGGAGTATATATAGGGGAAAATGAGCATTTATTGGCGAAAGCAGTGAAGCGAACGCTTCGGGAATCGAGGGACAATTAATACTTTGACCAGACCGGACCTGAAGAAGGGAAAAGATCGGAATAGTAGATCGGAAGGTGGGAGACCAGCATGAAAGGTCGGAAAGAACATGTGAAAGAGATCGGAAAGAGGAGGGATCGGTAGGCAAAAAGAATAAGACAAATTCCAATAACCGTCGTCAGAATCAGAGCCGAGGTAGTTAAGGCGCGCATTTAGATCTCCACCGCACGCCTAAGAATCGCCCGCAATCGTCGACAGTGCCGTGGTATGTCATGACAGTCCTGTACATCCCAATCTCCACCGTTGATCCCACTTGTAAGGACAAACCCGGAACCCTTAGATCAAGAGAGAAGACGACAGTACCAGCGTCTTTCGCTCTTAACCCTCGGATCGTTCCGGACAAGGAAATTTGGGACCGTCAGATGGAAAGAAGAAAAGGACAAATATTATGAAGAGTGATCTCAACCATTCATTTTGATTCTCTTTAATTCCTGAACCTCCGATCATGTCCTTCGAAATCTTGACCCTCCATCTCCCTCAAAATAAATCCTGACCCTTCACGAAGAGCACCCGATTCCTATAAATACCTGCATAAAAACTGTTCAATGGACGGGCAAAAAAAAAATAGACAAGAGGCTGTTATTATAGCAGAGGAACTCTGAAATTTCATTTAGTTTGCTACTCTGCTACTTAGAAGTGTCAATTAAAAGACTTTTGAAACTAGTTTTCCGAAGTGTTTTTCTTGAAAAGATTCTGAATACTGGAACTCTACATTTCCAGTTTGTTCATTATCTGGTCACACTCTCACTTTCTGCCTTTTATCACCTCTGTTTTTATTGTCCAAACTCAACTTCATTCCACTCGGTTCTTTTCATCTTGATCGGATCGCATTTTAGCTAAGCACCCTCCCGTTCACGAGGAACACCACCCCTCAGGCCAATCACTCCGTTGCCTTGTCACTATTTGACACCCCATAGTTATTTTAGTAGATTTGGCTCCTTACAGGTAAGAGCTCATACTACTGTTTTATTAAGTGCTTACATTTACTTTCTGCATTTTCTTTGTTCTTCTCACATCTGTGACTTTCTACTTTTGCACAAACGATCCCCAAAGAATGTTACTGTAAGAGCTCATATCACTGTTTTATCAAGTGTCTGCATTTACTTTCTGCATTTTCCTGTGTTCTTCTTACATCTGCAACTTTCTTCAAGACTATTTTTGCACAAACGATCCCCAAAGGATGACACTCCCAAACCATCTATTTAGTGATCAGTTCATTTTTGTTAATCTTCATCTTTTTTGAAAGCAAGTTTTCTAACTCCTAGTAGTATGTAAGTGGTTGGGTAAACGTAGGTAACTGCAACTTAGGGGTCTCTTTTAAAAGAGAGAACATGAATAACACGTCAGGAAGATAGCCATACTATTAGGCCGACGTAAACAGCAATTCGACAAAGATGTCATAAAGTGGAATAAGACCAAAATAAACGAACAGAGTAGATCGGTCATTAATAGATATTGGTAAAATGAACGCATGGAAGGTCGGTAAATCAAGTCTAGTTTTCCCTATCTAGTCAAAAGGTATCGAGAAGCCTTATCCCCAGCATCTTAGAACGCCAGAATCCTTAGCTTTAGGTTCTTATGTCATGTAGTTAAAATTAAAAATCCGGGAGATCGGAGAAATCCCTTCCAGGCTCCTGTTAATCTGAAAGAGATCGGAAGAGAGTTCTTGTCCGGTCTCAATCCAAAATTTTAATAAACGTAAAAAGAGATCGGAGGAGAGTTCTTATCCGGTCTCAACTCAAAACATTAATAAATAACTCTAAAGGAGATCGGAGGAGGGTTCTTATCCGGTCTCCCCTCAAAATTTTAATAAATAACTTAAAAGAGATCGGAGGAGGGTTCTTATCCGGTCTCCCCTCAAAATTTTAATGAATTGGATCATAACTTGACAATGAACTTTAGATGCCTAGGTCAAGATAGGGTACTGTCCATGGATGACTTTCATCATATATTCGGGTTGCCCAATGATGGTTTAATTAGAATGCCTACCAGTAAAAGGGAATATAATGGGCATGAATTATGGTAGCAAATAGCACCCTTAGCAGGTGTTTTCAAACCTGGGCACAGTAAGGCCTCTAAAATTGAGAGTCACTCTTTGCGGTTGCTTCAAAGGTTAATTGCAAATACAATTTTAGGAAGAGGAGCAAGTATTGGCACAATGTCTCAGTATGACTTATTTTTTTTGTGGTGTGCCAAAACTGGTAAAAAGGTTTCACCTGATTTTTATTTTTGCCACCATGTGCTACACCAAGCTACTAGGGGTACTGGTAAGATTGTGTTTGGAGGTTTGGTCACACCCATTGCACACTATTTTGGTTTTGACCCTCATGTTCATAGGTGTGCTGCTATCACAACTGGCTTGCTGTATTTGGATGGACCTCATTTGGCCAACTAAAAATTATGTGTTAAAAATGAGGCTACACAGCTTTATGAGATTCCAGCAACACCACCAGGCTCACCTATTGTAATTTGCTCCTCTACACCATTTGAGCAACCTACTGAGCAGCCCTCTACACAACTTCCACGTCAGGCTCCACCAGCTGCACAACCTGCTTCATCAACAGCTTCTGGACCCTCCATGGCAACCCTCCTGACATTCATAGAGAATCTCAGTGATGAGATCTACTCCTTTCGCCAGATGACAGATCTCTCTTTTCTGATGTTAAGGGATTTAGCTGATATATATTTGGATAGGAGTATTGAAATACAGGATGATTTGAAAGCCATGCGAGCTAAGCTAGAGCAGATAGAAACTAACCAGGCACTCATTTTGAGCATCATTTCTCCATAGCAACCACCAAAAGCACCACCACCTCTACCAGATGGCAAGGGCAAAGGAGTTATCATTCATGACTGACCAGTTTTTAGTTTCAGTTTACATATTTCATGTCTTTATTTTAGTTGCTTAATTAATTAGTGTTTTTAGCGACTTGTTTAGTTAATATTTCGCTTGTGTTGTTTTTCTTTTATTTCAAACATTTGCTTATTCAGTATTTTCTTTTTTTTAGTTGCTTATAAGTACATTTTTTTATTTTGAATCCTTAAAAATTTTCTTTGCTCACTTGCTTTTGATATGCTACTTTGGAATTTCACTTGATGAGTGGATATCTCATGGTTATATTTTGAGCTTAACCTCCCTCTATCAACTTTTTGAGTTTAATTGTTTTAATGGATTCCATTCCTCTGTTTCTTTTGCAATGAGTGCAGCAGCTGTCCAATTTTTATTTAATTAAATTGGCTGCACCTTCAATGAGGTAATAATTCTTATTTCAGCTTGTGTTATTTTCAGCACAAGTTGTGCTACCACTTATGAAAAAGGGTACCTCTTATCCACTTTAAGTTTACATATCCATTTTTTAGGCACAAATTAGCTACATATTTTCTGCACAGTATTTGAGAGAACCCATTGAATTTATAGCCAAATTATCACATTCCTTGCAATCTTTTAACATTGAGGACAATGTCCATTCTGAGTATGGGGGAGAGGGTAAATTTTTTGCAAAAATTATTTTTCCTTTTCATTTGCATATAGTGACATACTCATTCATTAATTCATACTTGTACATATTCACATATATACACTGCATATAGCTTTATATACTTAGTTATGCATACTTAGTTGCATATAGGTTCATTATACATTTATACATTCATGCATTTCATTTATTCATTTAAAATTTTTGGATTTTTTTAAACTAGTCTTTGAATTCCAAAAGTTGCTTATTCAATCAATCTAACTTGCCTCTAGATGGTTAGTGGAATGAAAGTTTTCAGCTGGGTACAAAGTCTTTAGCATTATTCTTTCTATTACTTAATAGCTGAAAATTAATATATTCATCTAGGTATGTAGATTCTGATTAGTTATTTTGAGTTTTTGAGTGTCTGAATAAGCCTTTAAGGAAGAATATGGTCATTGTCATCTCACCATTCCTAGAACAAACATCTTAGATCTTTTAAAGCGGAATTTTTAACTTTCATTTGATAAGAATATGATTTAGGCATTCCTTCATATTTTAAACCTTATATTTAGCCTTAACCTACCTTGATTTCATTTTAACCCTTGCAAACCCCCTTGAACCTTAATTCTCTAATTTCTTTGGAACCTAAATCATTTACCTAGCCATAAAACCTAAACACTACCACCTATTTATGAGAATAATATTTTAGCAATTAAGTGCACATAAAAAAAAACTTGGAGGATTGAAACATCTTGAAAAGTGATAGAGTATTTGTGAAAAGCTGATAAAAAAAAGGGGTCACCAAAATATCCTAAAGGTAATTTTGGGTGTGACATGAAATAGGGACAAGTACAAAATCAAAAGAGTATAAAAAGTAGTCTCTTTATATAATCATTGTGATAGCACTTGAGATTCATTGTGAATTTCTATCCTCTTGATTTAAAAAAAATATATATTGGATGCACTTTGAGTTTCATCATTAATATTATTATCATATTTTGTTTTTCTTATTCCCTTTCTTTGTTAACCACAATTTTACCTTATTTGACCCCATTACAACCCTTAAAAAACCTAATGATTTTTTAAAAAATGCTTGTTACATTAGTGGAGTTAGATCTTTTATGTTTGCATATGGGTTTGGCAAAATAATCCTCCATACATTACTCACTATCTATTTGAGACACATTGGCTATCTATTTAATTTAGATTTGTTTAGGCACAATTGACTCTTGTAGCTGGTTGGTATTTGTTGCTTGGGTTGATTGGTTAATTCTTAGCTATTCTATAATTGTTGAGAGTGATTTGTAACACCCCTATTTGCATAGCCCAATACATTTTACTGTTCTGGTGATCAGTGTCGGTCCGGATAATTAAGAGAATTAGAACTATATCTAAGACACCTAGATAAGCCCTGAATGCAAATAATTAGTAATTGCCAAATAGTTAAATATAAAGAAGAAAAACAGAACACAAGAAATTAAATGAGCCGGGAGTCACAGCGATGGGTGACCTTCTCGGGAAATGACTGCGAGGTCAGTCTGAACTCAAATTTTAAACCATAAAATGTGACACCGCGGTCCTTAGGACTATTGCGAACACAGTAGAAAAGAGAAAATCATGAAAAATAGTTGTTAAGCAGGTCAAATAATTAGGTCAGGGATCCATAAGAAATATCGAATAACTTGCAAACCTGATTGAACCAGTGAGGGGCAATTTAGTCAATTCACTCCTAGAGCTAACTCCTGACCTAACTGTCCAATAAAATCAGAAAAAAAAAAATTTTGGGATCAAGAATTAAATTAAAGAACTAATAAAAAAATAAATACAAAAAAAAATTATTTACATCATGCTTACCTCATTGGATGACATCATCATGATGTCAAAATTCATTTTAATTTTCCTACAATTGTTGACCAAGTTAATTAAAGTTAATTACATATAAAATAACAAAAAGAAAAGAAAAGAAAAGAAAAATCACTCATCTTCTCTCCTCACTCATTTCAGCCGAACCCTTCGCATAGCCTCTCCATTGCCAACCTCCATGAAAGCTTGAACTCAAGCTTGAAATCCCTCACTTAACCTTAATTTTTCCCATAAATACTTCATAAAAGCTTATTACCTCAACTTAAGAAGAAGAGTGAAGAAGGAAAGAAAGGGAGAAATTGAAGGAAGGGAAGAATTGAAAATTTTAGTGGAGGTAAGCACTTTTACTTGGAAATTTCAATTTATTTGTTGTGTTTATGACTCAAATAACTTAGAAATTAACTTAAAATTAAAAGAAAACAATTATTGGGAGACCAAAAAAAAATTCTGGCCAGCTTATGTTAGGGTTTGAAATGAATGATTTTGGAGTGTTTGATTGGTTGTTTAGGTTGAATGAAGTATGTAGACATTGAATGTGCACTTTGAATGCATTAGATTTGAACTCTATATAATTAGGATTTTGAGCATGTGAAAAATTGGAGAAAAAGTTGAGAATTAGTCAATTGATGTAGTTGACCTTATTTGAGTTGAGAAATGGTCAATTGTGACCATTTGTGGTGTGTGTGAATTGTTAGAACCAAGTTTCAATTCGGATTGGTTAGGGTCAGTATGCAGACAGCTTGACCTAGGTCCCTTTCAGGGACCAAAACTGAAAATTTACTAACCCAATTGGTGTGAGGCCAATTAGGAATGAAACTAGACACAAAATGACACATTTTTCATTCAGGAATTATGCCCAGAAAGTGACCATAACTTAGTGAACAATTAGGCCAAATCTGGAATTGGGCACACTGACCTGTACAAAAATGACCAAATGAACAGTAGTTACGTAAATGACCATAACTTGGACTAGGAAGGTCCAAATGACCTGAATTTTATACCGATAGAAAGCTAAGACATAGCTTAACAACTTTCATGAAGAAAACAAACCCAAATTGTGATCATAACCTATCAAAAAACTCACCTGCAGTCAATGTACAAAAATTGCCAAAATCTAAGAAATACCCAGAATTCTGGGTAACACCAAGTCTGGGTAGCCATGTTTAAATGGCCATAACTTAGGCTACAAAACTCTAAATGGAGTGATTCAAAAAGAAAAATAAAGTTAAGACAACAAGGAACAACTTCTGTGAAGAAAACTTAGCCAAATTACCATAGCAGCTTGACCAATGGAATAGTGTAAAACAAGATACCAAATCTGAAATTTTAGAAGTTTCACCTAAGAAACTTAAAGTTTGAGAAAATAACCAAAACCAATAAATTAGATAACCAAAATGTGGTATGTTGGTGAAATTGAAATTTTCATACCTATTAAGCAGTAGAAAGTCAACAAATTGACTTGAATAGTATCGTGAATAGTAACTCCGAAATACAAATTTTAAAGAACGTCAAGTTAAGCATATTAAAGCTAAATATAAATAGATTTGAATTTATTTTTGGACTTCTGATAAATTATGATACTGAAACACTGTAAAATTGTGTGTTTCAGTTGAAAAGAATACCAGGAAAGAACCCGAGGTATCGAGTCAAGGCCAAGAGGTGACTCGCATAATGTTTGAGCACAATATAAATATTCCTTTAAAATTCTTTTGCAAAGTACATAAAATGAATTGTGAATTACTTATATTGCAAAATGGTGATTGAAATGTATATTATGCTTTTGATTTAAATTGTTAAAAATTTGATGATATGTGATTTAATTGTCAGTAAATATTTAATAATTTGTTAAGATAGTTTTGAAACTATAGTGTCATGACCATATATTTGAATACCTCACTAGCATGACAAGTGAGAGGAAATAGTTTTGAATTTTGATTCCTCGCTGGCTGAAGTATTGAGATGTGTGCCAGTAGAGAAAGAAATTTGAATGGATACCCATAGTTTGAGCTAGCTAGCCTTGTAATTACTCATAAGCCTCTGACTATTGAGATGAATATTGTTCTGAATGGCATTATATAACTGTGTATTTTTATGAAATTCGATTTGAGACTTCATAAATAAAATTGTTTGGACTAAAAGTTTGCAAATCATATTTTGTATTTGTCTTTCATTTTCAGTACTGTATTCGAATAAATGTGATTTGAATTATGCATAAATGTTATTTTAGTATGTTGTGTACCACTGAGTTATAGCACTCAGTGATGACTGTTATTGCTGTCGTAGATATAAAGACAAGAGGAGCAGCAAAGTGAGTTGCTGAGGATCTTGGAGCCACATCCCTAAAATTTTGTCGGGTAGATTTTATACCCTGATTATAATATTTATTTTGGTGTATATAAATGTATGTACATGTATAAACTGGTTATGAGCAGTTGTATAGAGTTTGTAATAATATTATTTTGGCTTTGCTAATGTAAAGTTTGGTTGATGAATGTAAATTGATTTTACTTTAATGAAATATGAATGAAATTATTTAGTATTATTTTTTATGATAATTGAATTGAGAATTATTTTGAATTTTGGAGTTTGAGAAAAAAATTGTGTTGATTGTGTTGTAGTAGTGATGGATTTTGATAAAAAGAATTATAGGAAGTGTTTTTACAGGTTTTTTGTAACACCCCCATTTGCATAGCCTGGTAGATTTCACTGTTCCAGTGACCGGAGTCGGTCCGGACAATTAAGGGGATTAGAGCCACACTTAAGACAACTAGAGAAGCCATAAATATAAATAATTAGTAATTGCCAATTAGTTAAGTATAAGTAAGAAAAACAGAACATAAGAAGTTAAACGAGCCGAGAGTCACAGCGATGGGTAACCTTCTCGGGAATGACAGCGAAGTCATTTTAAACTCAAATTTCGAATTGTAAAAAGTGACGCTGCGGTCCTTAGGACCCTTATAAATACAATGGAAAAGAGAAAATCACGAAAAATAACTGTTAAGTCAGTCAAATAATTAGGTCAGGAAGCAGGAAGAAATATGGAATTAATTGCAAACCGGGATAAACCGGCGAGGGGCAATTTGGTCAATTGACCCCGAGAGCTGACTCCTGACCTAACTGTCAAATAAAATCGGAGAAAAGAAAATTTCGGAGTCGGGAATTAAATTAAAAAACTAATAGAAAAATTAAAAAAAAAAAGGAAAAAGAGAAAGTGTAGGGAGATGACATCATGCATGATGTCATAAGAGTAATAATTAATAAATTAATTAAATTGATTTTTTTTGGTCTTCCATAAGCTAAAATACATAAAAGAAATAAAAAGAAAAAAAAATATCATTTTGGTCATCTTTTTCCCATTGTTGCCGCCTCACCCTTTCCCTCTCATCTCCATGAATGGCCCTCCATTAAAGCTTGCACTCAAGCTTTAATTTCTTTACTTAATCTTAATAACTCCCATAAAAACCTTACAAGAGCTTGTTATCTCAACTTAAGAACAAGAAAGAAAGAAGAAAAGAAGAGAAAAATTGAAGATTGGATATTAAAGTTGAGGTAAGCACATCAATTTGAAAGTTTGTAATTATTTGTTGTGTTTTTAGTTTGAATTAGCTTGAAATATGCTTAAAATAAAAAAAAAATAGTGAGGGACCATTACTGAAATTTCGGCCAGCAGGTGATGGGAATATGATTTGCATGGTTTGATGGATTTAAATGAGTTTATAAACTTTATTTAGTTGAATGGTTAGGATTAAAAGCATTAAATGTGGTTAAATACAACAATTTAGTAAGTTAGGGTTTTGGGACTTAGGGTTTATGAACCAAAAATGTAAGAAATGAGTAAATGGTATCTTGGACCTATTGTGAAGTGAAAAATGGTCATTTGTGACCAAATGAGTTATGTTGGAATGGTTAGAGTGAAAGCTAAATTCGGAGGGAGTGTGGTCATGCTGCTAGCAGAATGACCAAGTCAGCTTTGAAGGATCAAAAATGAAATTTTACAAGTCCAATTGATATGGGACTAATTGTGGATGAAAATAGACATAAAATGACACAATTTTCATTTAGGAACCATGCCCAAAAAGTGACCAAAACCTAGTGAACAAATTGACCAAAGTTGGATAAGTGCAGGCTGCCCTGTACAAACTGACCAAATGAACAGTGTTTATTTATTTGGTCATAACTCGAGCTAGGCAGGTCCAAATGACCTGAAATTTTACCAGTGGCTAGATGAGATATAGACCTAAAATTTTTATGAAGAACACAAACCCAAATTCTGCCAGCAACCAAGCCATTTGGCCACCCCAAATTGGTGATCCAAAACTGCCAGCACCAAATTTGCCCAGAAAATCTGGGTTGTTTCCAATCCGGCAGCCATGGTTCAAATAGCCATAACTTGAGCTACAAAACTCCAATTGGGGTGATCCAAAAATGAGAATAAACTTAAGACAATAAGAAACATTTTCTATGAAGGAAGTTTTGCCAAATTCCAACAGTAAAATTTCCAATGGAACAGTGCAACTAGGAGCACCAAAACTGAAAATTTGACAATTTTGCTAAAAGGACTTAAGCTTTGAGAAAATGACCAAAACTAACAAATTTAATGACCAAAATATGGTATGTGGGTGAAGTTGGAATTCCCATACCTATTAAGCCTTAGAAAGTCAACAAATTGACTTGAATAGTATAGTGAATAGTAACCCGAAGCACAAAATTTCAAGAACGTCGAGTTTAGCACGTTAGAGCTAGGTAAAAATGAGGCTAAATTTATTTTGGATTTATATTAAGTTCTAGTACTGAAACATTGTAAAATTGTGTGTTTCAGTTGAAAAGAATATCGGGAAGGAACCCGAGGAACTGAGTCGAGGCTAAGGGGCGACTCACTTGAGGTTTGTGCACAACATCACTATGCTTTAAAATGTAGTGATAAAGTAAATGAAATATGTATTTTACATTTGCTTTGAATTGTTGAAAATTTATTTGTGACATTAGTTATGATGTTTTGACTTAAATTGTTGAAAGTTATTGTGTATATTTGAAATGACAATGTTTAGCAAATTGTTAAGATAAGTTTTGAAACCACAGTGTCATGACCATATATTTGAACACCTCACTAGCATGACTAGTGGGGGTAATTAGTTTCGAATTTTGATTCCTTCTCTGGAGAAGTGTTGAGGTGTGCCAGTAGAAGAGGATGTGAATAGATATCCATATATTTGAGCTAGCTAGCCTTGTGATGTGATTTCTCTTTAGCCTCTGGCTATTGAGATTTTATTTGTTTCGAATGGCATGATTTAACTGTGAGTTTTATGAAATGTGTTTTGATACTTTGAAATGAACTTGGTTTGCATTTAAAATCTCATAATGCATGATTTGTACTTAATTCTCATGATCAGCCAAATTTTTGAATAAATGTGATTTAAGTTTTGCATAAAGATTATTTTAGTATGTTGTGCACCACTGAGTCCTAGTACTCAGCGATAGCTTCTATTGCTGTCGCAGATACGGAGACTAGAAGAGGAGCAGACTGAGCTGCTAAGGATTGAGGATCTTCCTGTTTTGAAGCTATCGGGTATAATTTATACCCTAATTGTAAATATTTCTTTTGATATATGTATTGCATACAAATGTATGGACATGTAAATGGGTCTTGAGCAGCTTGTACAAAAATTTGTATGAAGTTTGTAATAAAGTTTAGTTTGTATTTCTTTTGATATAAATTTGTAAGGATGTGTATAAATTATTGTTTTTAATGAAATATGAGTGGAACTATTTTATTTAATTTGAATGAAATGTATTGCTAGTATTTTGAAGATTATTGAATTTTGAACTTGAGAAATTGATTGAAATGAATTGAGTTTGATTGTGAAATTGAAGTAGTTGTTGAGAAAAATTTTTAGAAGTGCTTTTTACAGGTATTTAAAGAACTGATTTTTCAAAATACAGACATAACTCTATCAAAATTTTTATAAAATTTGCGGAAAAACAAAATGGATCAAAAATATTAACTAGATTTACTTTTAATCATATGTTTTAAATACCTATTAGAAAATGCTCACCACTTGTCAAAAGTAAGAAAATTGTTTAAAATCCCTTGTAGGGTACTTAATGAGTTATCGGTAGGTGAAGTTCGGTAGTTCATTAGGTATTCTACGGGATCATGTTATGCCTTACAGAGGGGTAAGGTGTGACATGTTTTAGTGGTGTCAGAGCAAATTTTTGAAGTATGTTTTAACCTATGAATTTGTGTCTTTTCTTTATTAAGTACAACTGCTCAATGTCCATAATTGTTACATATAGTGCATTACATCATGAATATGAACTAACGGATGGAAATCTCCATGTGTTACTTGTTCAGGAGATACCCTAACTTCAGATTGAAATGGAAGAAGGGGATCGCTCAGTTGAGTAGTCTGTTGAAGCTGAGGTACAAGAGGAAGCCCCAGCTTTACCGAATTTCAGTGGGTCAGTAGCACCACCCCCACAAAATGCCGCAGTTTCCTGCACAGTTCGCACAGCAGATGGCTGCGATGTTTCAACAAATGGCTGGGGGTATGCCTGCTTAAGCTCCACCCCAAACACCTGTGGCACAACCACTGCCTCCAGCCAGACAATATGATAAATTACTGAAGTATGGGGCTGCAGAATTTAAGGGTACAGTGGACCCTTTAGAGGCAGAGCAATGGCTTGAAAGAATGGACAGAGTATTTAAGAAGCTGCACTACCAAGATGAGCTGAAGTTTGAGTATTCTGTGTCGTTACTGCAAGGAGATGCGTATGATTGGTGGAAAACCATCCCCCACAGCTTGGTTAAACCACCAGTGCTGACCTGGGATGACTTCATCAAAGAATTCAGACAGAAATACATCCCAGATGCATATGTTGATAAGAAATTGCAAGAATTTTTGAGTTTGAAACAAGGAAATAAATCAGTGGCAGAGTATGAGAGGGAGTTCTCCCGCTTAAGTCATTATGCTGGGAGTCTCCTTACTACCAGCAAGGCAAGGTGCAAGAGATTTGAGACGGGTTTGAAGCCCAGTATAAGGATGCAAGTTGTGGGATTTCGACACAACAACTTCTCAGAGCTTATATCTCAAGCACTTGAACTAGAGAGAATTGAATCAAAAACAACCCCAGTGAAAGAAAAATCAGAAAAAGCTGAGAAATCAGAAAAAGACAAGGGGGAAAAATCAATTGAACAGAGTTCTAGTGCTACCTCTGGAAAGAGAAAGAAGTTTAGTGGACCCAGCAGGGGTCGAGGTGGAAGATTTGGTAGAGGCAGATTTTCTGGACAGAGACCCCCTAGGTCTGATCAGCAGTCGAGCAGGGGTTCACATTCTGCCCACCCCTGTGAGACTTGTGGCAAGATTCATGGGGGGGAGTGTTATTGGGCCACTGGAGCCTGCTTTAATGTGAAGGCAAGGGTCATTTAGCAAGAGACTGTACTAGTGCTCCGTCTTTGAGATTTGGTCCAGCTCCTACTACTGCCGAGGGATCTATTCAGAGTCCTACTCCCAGAGGTTCACAGTCCGTTGGTAGAGGAAGAGGTAGAGGTAGAGGCGCCGTCAGCAATGTGGCACGCTTGGTCGATCAAGACAAGGAAGTGCTTCAACCAGAATCTACACAATAAGACAGCAAGAAGAGGCTGAGACTTCTAATGTGGTAGCTGGTACATTCTCTATCTCTGATCAAGAAGTATTTGTATTGTATGATCCGGGTTCAACCCATTCATATGTTAGTGCTAGCATAGTCAGTTCACTTGCTGTTCCATGTGTGCAAATGGGTTTTGAAGTGTTAGTAACTAGTCCGTTAGGACAAGAGGTCCGGGTCAACAGAATTTATAGAGACTGTCCTTTGATGATCCAAGGACATGTTTTCCTGTCAGACTTGATTGAAATGCCCTTCAGAGAGTATGATATCATCTTAGGCATGGATTGGTTAGCCAGGCATCACGCCATGATTGGATCGTAGATCAAGACAGTCACTTTTGGTCTCCTCTGCATTTGATGTGGTTATACATGGGGAGAGGCATTTACTGCCATCAAATATCATTTCGGCTGCACTAGCTAGAAGAATGATCAGAAAGGGGTGTGAAGCATACTTAGCACATGTGATGGACACCCAAGTGGGGAGCCTAGCACTAAGGGACATCCCTACTGTATGTGATTTTTCGGATGTGTTTCCTGATGAATTGTCAGGATTACCTCCAGAAAGAGAGGTGCAGTTTGAGATTGATGTTATGCCTGGTGTGGATCCAATCTCCATAACGCCATATAGAATGGCACCTGCAGAATTGTAAGAGTTGAAAGTGCAGTTGCAAGAGCTGCTTGACAAGGGCTTTATCCGCCCTAGTGTGTCACCTTGGGGAGCGCCAGTATTGTTTGTAAAGAAGAAGGATGGCACTCTCCGCTTGTGTATTGATTATCGACAGTTGAATAAGGTGATTATAAAGAACAGATATCCATTGCCCCGCATTGATGACTTGTTTGATCAGTTGAGGGGTGCAGCTGTATTCTCCAAAATTGACCTGAGATCAGGTTATTATCAGCTAAAAGTACAAGAGCAAAGTATTCCTAAAACTGCCTTCAGAACCCGCTATGGCCATTATGAGTTTTTGGTTATGCCATTCGGGTTAACTAATGCTCCGGCTGCTTTTATGGATCTGATGAACACTATCTTCAGACCATACCTCGACCAGTTTGTTGTGGTATTCATAGATGATATATTGGTCTATTCGAGGAATGCAGAAGAGCATGATAGACATCTGCGGATTGTACTGCAGACTTTGAGGGAGAAACAGCTATATGCCAAATTGTCGAAGTGTGAATTTTGACTGAAAGAAATATCTTTCTTGGGGCATGTAGTATCAGAAGAGGGCCTCAAGGTAGATCCAAGTAAGATTGAAGCTGTCCTTAATTGGAGGCCACCCAAAAATGTCACAGAAATTCGTAGTTTTCTGGGTTTAGCTAGATACTACCGTAGATTTGTGAAGGGATTCTCCATATTGGCATCTTCATTGACCAAGCTGCTTAGAAAAGATGTGAAATTTCAGTGGACGAATAAATGCCAACAGAGTTTTGATGAATTGAAAAAATGTTTGACTAAAGCTCCAGTCCTGACTTTACCTACTCCGGGTAAAGAATACACCGTTTATAGTGACGCTTCTCACAATGGGTTAGGCTGTGTATTGATGCAAGATTGAAATGTCATTGCCCATGCATCACGCCAGCTGAAACCGCATGAGAGGAATTATCCAACACATGATTTGGAGCTTGCAGCCATTGTGTTTGCTCTTAAGATCTGGAGACACTATTTGTATGGGGAAAAGTGTTACATCTATACAGATCATAAGAGTTTGAAGTATTTGGGCACCCAGAAAGAGCTGAATTTGAGACAGAGGAGATGGTTAGAGTTGATAAAAGACTACGATTGTCTGATAGACTATCAGCCAGGGAAAGCTAATGTTGTGGCTGATGCCTTAAGTCGCAAGACTATGGCAAGTCTACGAGTTACTCCTTTGTCTTTGGTACATGAGTTAAGATCATTGCATGCCAGCTTAGAGATTAATGATGATGGGCAGACAGCAGTTGCATGGCATGTACAGCCAGTGTTGATTGATCAGATTAGAATGGCTGCTCAAAATGATCAGAAGTATCAGAAGTTGATGGAAGAAGTCCGACAGGGCAAGAAACCAGAATTCTCAATCAAAGATGATGGTCTATTACTACACCAGGGCAGAATGTGTGTTCCTAATGATGTTGATTTGAGGCAGATCATTTTGAAGGAAGCACATGAGTCTCCTTTTGCCATGCACCCTGGTGGCACAAAAATGTATAGGGGGCTAAAGGAGCATTACTGGTGGATGGGTGTGAAAAGAGAAGTGGCAGAGTTTGTATCCAAATGCCTAACTTGTCAGCAAGTGAAGGCAGAGCATCAAGTAGCTACTGGGTTGTTACATCCACTACCAGTACCAGAATGGAAATGGGAAAGAATAACAATGGATTTTGTGATGGGACTTCCGAGGACACAGAAGAGTCATAATGCAGTATGGGTCATTGTCAACAGACTAACTAAGTCTGCTCATTTTATGCCAGTCCGGATGGACTACAGTTTAGAAAGATTGGCCAAGTTATACATCGATGAGATTGTGAGACTGCATGGAGTGCCTGTATCTATCGTGTCAGATAGAGATCCTAGGTTCACTTCTAGATTCTGGGTTAGTCTTCAGAGAGCCCTAGGAACTAGATTGAAATTCAGTACGGTATTCCACCCACAGACAGATGGCCAGTCTGAGAGGGTAATTCATATCTTGGAGGACATGCAACGGGCTTGTGTGATTGAGTTTGAGGGCAGTTGGGATACACACTTGCCTTTGATTGAGTTTGCTTACAACAACAGCTACCAATCAAGCATTGGAATGCCTCCATATGAAGCTTTGTATGGCAGAAAATGTAGAACCCCATTGTGTTGGGATGACGTGGGTGAAAGAAAAATGATTGGACTCGAAATTGTTCAGCACACTGAAGAGAAAATCAGGGTGATCCGAGATCGACTTAAGACTGCATCAGACTGTCAGAAGTCCTACATTGATTTGAAGAGAAGAGATTTGAGTATGCAGTGGGTGAGAAAGTTTTCCTCAAAGTTTCTCCTTGGAAGAGAATTATGAGATTCGGCAGAAAGGGAAAACTGAGTCCTCGTTTCATTGGGCCATATGAGGTTCTGGAAAGAGTGGGTCCTTTGGCATATCGTTTGGCACTACCTCCAGAGTTGGAGAAGATACATAATGTCTTCCATGTGTCTATGTTGAGGAGGTATCGATCAGACCCATCTCATGTACTACCAGTAGAGGAAATTGAAGTGAAACCAGACCTCACATATGAAGAAGAACCCATAGAGATTCTGGCTTATGAGGTGAAGCAGCTACAGAATAAGCAAATACCGCTGGTAAAAGTGCTGTTGAACCATCATTCGGGCCAGGAGGCTACTTGGGAACGAGAAGAGGATATGAGGAGACAGCACCCACAGCTATTCAGAGATTAGTACCAGGTAAAATTTCGAGACGAAATTTATTTTAAGGGGGGGAGAATTGTAACACTCCCGTTTGCATAGCCTGGTAGATTTCACTGTTCTAGTGACCGGAGTCGGTCTGGACAATTAAGGGGATTAGAGCCACACTTAAGACAACTAGAGAAGCCATAAATATAAATAATTAGTAATTGCCAATTAGTTAAGTATAAGTAAGAAAAATAGAACATAAGAAGTTAAACGAGCCGAGAGTCACAGCGATGGGTAACCTTCTCGGGAATGACTGCGAAGTCATTTTAAACTCAAATTTCGAATCGTAAAAAGTGACACTGCGGTCCTTAGGACCCTTATAAACACAGTGGAAAAGAGAAAATCACGAAAAATAATCATAAGCTACCAAATAATTAGGTCAGAAGCGAGAAGAAATATGGAATTAATTGCAAACCGGATGAACCTACGAGGACAATTTGGTCAATTGACCCGAGTGACTCGACCTAATCACAAATAAAATCGGAGAAAAGAAAATTTCGGAGTCGGGAATTAAATTAAAGAACTAATAGAAAAATTAAAAAAAAAAGGAAAAAGAGAAAGTGTAGGGAGATGACAACATGCATGACATCATGCATGATGTCATAAGAGTAATAATTAATAAATTAATTAAATTGATTTTTTTTGGGTCTTCCATAAGCTAAAATACATAAAAGAAATAAAAAGAAAAAAAATATCATTTTGGTCATCTTTTTCCCATTGTTGCCGCCTCACCCTTTCCCTCTCATCTCCATGAATGGCCCTCCATTAAAGCTTGCACTCAAGCTTTAATTTCTTTACTTAATCTTAATAACTCCCATAAAAACCTTACAAGAGCTTGTTATCTCAACTTAAGAACAAGAAAGAAAGAAGAAAATAAGAGAAAATTGAAGATTGGATATTAAAGTTGAGGTAAGCACATCAATTTGAAAGTTTGTAATTATTTGTTGTGTTTTTAGTTTGAATTAGCTTGAAATATGCTTAAAATAAAAAAAAATAGTGAGGGACCATTACTGAAATTTCGGCCAGCAAGTGATGGGAATATGATTTGCATGGTTTGATGGATTTAAATGAGTTTATAAACTTTATTTAGTTGAATGGTTAGGATTAAAAGCATTAAATGTGGTTATATACAACAATTTAGTAAGTTAGGATTTTGGGACTTAGGGTTTATGAACCAAAAATGTAAGAAATGAGTAAATGGTGTCTTGGACCTATTGTGAAGTGAAAAATGGTCATTTGTGACCAAATGAGTTATGTGGGAATGGTTGGAGTGAAAGCTAAATTCGGAGGGAGTGTGGTCATGCTGCTGGCAGCAACCAAGCCATTTGGCCACCCCAAGTTGGTGATC
Source organism: Hevea brasiliensis (assembly GCF_030052815.1). Classification (NCBI taxonomy): domain Eukaryota; kingdom Viridiplantae; phylum Streptophyta; class Magnoliopsida; order Malpighiales; family Euphorbiaceae; genus Hevea; species Hevea brasiliensis. Next base: position 45,280,141 of record NC_079510.1, read on the forward strand.
CAAAACTGCCAGCACCAAATTTGCCCAGAAAATCTGGGTTGTTTCCAATCCGGCAACTATGGTTCAAATGGCCATAACTTGAGCTACAAAACTCCAATTGGGGTGATCCAAAAATGAGAATAAACTTAAGGCAATAAGAAACATTTTCTATGAAGGAAGTTTTGCCAAATTCCAACAGTAAAATTTCCAATGGAACAGTGCAACTAGGAGCACCAAAACTGAAAATTTGATAATTTTGCCAAAAGGACTTAAGCTTTGAGAAAATGACCAAAACTAACAAATTTAATGACCAAAATGTGGTATGTGGGTGAAATTGAAATTCCCATACCTATTAAGCCTTAGAAAGTCAACAATTGACTTGAATAGTATAGTGAATAGTAACCCGAAGCACAAAATTTCAAGAACGTCGAGTTTAGCATGTTAGAGCTAGGTAAAAATGAGGCTAAATTTATTTTGGATTTATGTTAAGTTCTAGTACTGAAACATTGTAAAATTGTGTGTTTCAGTTGAAAAGAATATCGGGAAGGAACCCGAGGAACCAAGTCGAGGCTAAGGGGTGACTCGCTTGAGGTTTGTGCACAACATCACTATGCTTTAAAATGTAGTGATAAAGTGAATGAAATATGTATTTTACATTTGCTTTGAATTGTTGAAAATTTATTTGTGACATTAGTTATGATGTTTTGACTTAAATTGTTGAAAGTTATTGTGTATATTTGAAATGACAATGTTTAGCAAATTGTTAAGATAAGTTTTGAAACCACAGTGTCATGACCATATATTTGAACACCTCACTAGCATGACTAGTGAGGGTAATTAGTTTCGAATTTTGATTCCTTCTCTGGAGAAGTGTTGAGGTGTGCCAGTAGAAGAGGATGTGAATAGATATCCATATATTTGAGCTAGCTAGCCTTGTGATGTGATTTCTCTTTAGCCTTTGGCTATTGAGATTTTATTTGTTTCGAATGGCATGATTTAACTGTGAGTTTTATGAAATGTGTTTTGATACTTTGAAATGAACTTGGTTTGCATTTAAAATCTCATAATGCATGATTTGTACTTAATTCTCATGATCAGCCAAATTTTTGAATAAATGTGATTTAAGTTTTGCATAAAGATTATTTTAGTATGTTGTGCACCATCGAGTCTCAGTACTCAAAGAATAGCTTCTATTGCCGCAGATCTGAGACTAGAAGAGCAGATCGAAATGCTAAGGATTGAGGATCTTCCTGTTTTGAAGCTATCGGGTATAATTTATACCCTAATTGTAAATATTTCTTTTGATGTATGTATTGCATACAAATGTATGGACATGTAAATGGGTCTTGAGCAGCTTGTACAAAAATTTGTATAAAGTTTGTAATAAAGTTTAGTTTATGTTTCTTTTGATATAAATTTATAAGGATGTGTATAAATTATTTTGTCTTTAATGAAATATGAGTGGAACTATTTTATTTAATTTGAATGAAATGTATTGCTAGTATTTTGAGGATTATTGAATTTTGAACTTGAGAAATTGATTGAAATGAATTGAGTTTGATTGTGAAATTGAAGTAGTTATTGAGAAAAATTTTTAGAAGTACTTTTTACAGGTATTTAAAGAACTGGTTTTTCAAAATACAGACAGAACTCTATCAAAATTTATATAAAATTTGCGGAAAAACAAAATGGACCAAAAATATTAACTAGATTTACTTTTAATCATATGTTTTAAATACCTATTAGAAAATGCTCACCACTTGTCAAAAGTAAGAAAATTGTTTAAAATCCCTTGTTGGGTACTTAATGAGTTATCGGTAGGTGAAGTTCGGTAGTTCATTAGGTATTCTACGGGATCATGTTATGCCTTACAGAGGGGTAAGGTGTGACATTTTTGAAGAACTGTTTTCTTAAAATACAGACGGCACTTGCCGAAATTTTTCTAAAATTTGCAAACAAATAAAAATGAAAAAAAATTTTAACTAGTTTTTAAACTTCTATTAAATGTAAGAAAAAGCTCATCACTTTCAAAAAGTAAAAAAATTGTTTTAAAATTCCTTGTAGTGTATTTAATGGGTTATTGGTAGATGGAGTCGATAATTCATTAGGTATACTACGAGATCATGTTATGCCTTACAGAGGGGTAAGGTGTGACATTTAATCCTTGACAGATGGACTGAGAAGTAAATGTTTGGGATAGATAATCTTGCAATAAACTTAATTTTCTTGGTATTAGAGATAAGCTAAGAGGATTAAAGGGACTTTTAAAATCAATTAGAGCTTTAATTGAGTTTTTGTCAGGTTTGAAATACCGTGAAAACAGAGTTTGATTTGATAAATACCAACTTTGAAATGCTTAAAAAAGGTTTCAAAGAACGAATAATTAATTTCCCTCAAAATTGCAATTCTCATGTGTTTGACTAAATTGGGGATAAATCACATGCAAACAACATTGAAAACCCTATCTCTAGAATCACTTTAATTTTTATTAAATTTAAATTTAATTCGTCCCAATTTCATAATTAACAATTTCAATTTAAATTTTGGAAATCTAGTTTAATTAATTTAATTAATTGTTTGATTTAGCTTAAATTCCTCAAATACCAATTTTAATTTTAAATTTCATTTTTAATATCTTTAAATTTTACAATTCTAATTAGGTTATTCCTTTAATTTCAATTTAAGCACAATTTTCTATGGGAACGATATTTTTAAAACAATACTACTGTGACCCGTGCACTTGCGGAAGCTATTTCACAGCTAACATCAACTAATCTGTTTGTTTATAATAATTTTTGAGTTTATAAGCTAAAAAAATACTTTCAACTTTTCATTTTGATATTTATAAGTCTTGTGCTTATAAACAAGTTTGATCAAATATTTTATTATATTATTTTCATTTAATTTTTAAAATTTCATCATAAATATTATAATTTTAATAAAATATATAAATATATTATTAAAATAATATGTAAAACTTATATTTCTAATTATATTTTATTTTTTAATAAATAAATTTATATTACATAATAATAAATTAAAAAAAAAAATTTTTCCGTGGGAAAACTCGTCGCACCTCACCCCGGCCCCAAACTCCTATGGAACAGGGATGGGAGGAGCGATTTCCGCCCCCTACCCATCCCGTTACCATTCCTATAAATAATATACGTAGACAAAAACTAATCAATATAAAAGTTAGTTTCACTTGCTAAACACTAGTTATCATAACATATTAGATGTAATTGAGAGGACTGAGTGAAAATATATGATAGAATATATGATAGCTACAACCATTAAAAACAACATTTGAAGGGGAATAATGGATAATCGAGTAATGGGTGAATATTGTCTGATATGGTTCTGAGCTATCACAAGACGTAAGGATATTTCCATTTGATACTAGGACAGGCATTACTCGTCCAACTATATCCTATGTGCTCGGATGTCATAAAGAATCATGAGATAACCATTACATACGTATATCATTTGACACTAGGACAGGCATTACTCGTCCAAGTCAAACAACATCAACGTAATCTTTGTATACATTTCAACTGTTTTCAAGTTGTTTTAAGTTTTAACCTTACATACGTGGGACATTAATTGACTTCATCTGTATGAGATGAGATGACCAGCTTGCATGGGCAAAACTTTGCGGCTGGTTTTCATACATGTAACATGAAATTTGACTAATTATTGCATACATTAGGAGGACTAAGATATAAAAAATTATTTTTTTTAATTTAAAAAAATAAAATCCATATTTTTAAAAAAAATAATATATGTACAATGATTGTAATAACCTCTCGTGAATTCTTATACTAAAAATAACCAATAACTACTATTGCTTTTCATTTCTCACCCATCTGCCTTATCTTATCATGGAAATTATATACCATTACTGCACTCATAAAATAGAGAAGAAAATTTGAATGGATTCCAAAATGGGCAACCCACCCTTTGGAAAAATAAGGTAATGATTCATACATTGTTAAAACCAAAACCTAAGGGCCTACAAGAAGCATGTCCTTGAGAAACATAAACATAGGCATTGTCAATTAATCAAACACTTTCATGCATTGCACTGGCACCTCTCACATATCAACATATCACTTTACTCTCAGCCCTTTTCTTTAATGATGCATTTATATGCTTCCTCTTTAACACTAAAATGCATGTCTTTAACAAAAGCATTTTCTTTACAAAAACTTCTTTATGGTCTCTCTCTCTCTCTCTCTCTCTCTCTCTCTCTCTCACCAACACTCTCATGCATGCAAATCCCTTTGGGGATCTATATAAAAGGAAGAAAAAGAAAATGTTTAACATTGACCAGCCAAGAAAAGACATGGTGGTTCCATTATTCTGATTCGTCAGCGGAATCTCATATACATATATATGTTGAAGATAATCAAGAAAGATCCTTCTTTTTTCTGTTTTTTTTTTCTTTATTTTTAGGGATCTGTTTTTAAGCACATAAAATTATCAAAGTACTAACGTTACAATGGATACAGTATTCATGCATGTCGGCTGTCGTGGACTTTCTTTTCCCTTTTTTTTTTTTTTTTTTTTGCAATAATAAGGTTGGTTTCTTTTATTTTTCTTTTTATCTCTTTTACCTCCGAGAGTGCACATGCATTGGCCAGGGTGATGCAACATGTCCCCGTTGCATATCAGAGAGGAGCCCATTAAGTCAAGTACAGAGATCTGCCACCATCGATCCAAACCGTCTCTACTGATTTAGATATAGTAAATGTGCATATTTATATTTGAAAGAAAGGAGACTCCTTTCAATGATGAGCCAACTGATCATAAATAGAATATGAACCTACAAAAAGATCAGTGCGGATTGCATAATTTAAGTTTTTAGAGAGTTTAATTTAATTAATGACGATTAATGAATCACATTTGATTATAGCTTATTCACTATTTGAATATAGCAGAGAAAACGATTAATAAAAATATTAATTTCTGCCATACACCAACAAATTATTCATTTTTTTCTTTTTTTAAGATTTGCAGGTTAATTTGAGTTTCGAACTCAAATTAACTTTGTGTCTCTTTGATTTGGAAATGCATTAAAATTTAGTGAGAACTGTGTTCTCCCTTATTATATTTTGTTATTGTCAGAAATGTTTTTTTTTATGAGAAGCTTTGATAGGTGATTGGACAGTTTATCATGCCATGTAATCTTGAATATTGTTTTCCTTCTCCATCAAACTTGGTTCTCTTCAATCTGAATAATCAAGCCACTAAATTTTTTGCAACAGTATAATCAAGAAGGCACATTTGGCGACACACAGAAAAAACCATTTCAAACGCATGCACTCAGTCTATGAAATTTTGCTCTAGCTTGCGAACCTCCTGAATGTCAACGTGAATCATGCTGATCCCTCTTCGCGATTTCTTTTTGAATGTAGTTGTCTTTGACTTACAATTGTTAGAAATATATATATATATATATATATATATATATATATATATATATATATATATATATATATTTTTTAAAATAATATTAGGTTCTGTTTGGATGCGTCAGAAAAGGATAAATTAGAAAAAAAAGTAAAGAGGGAGAAAAATAAGAAGGGTAAAAATAAAAAAATAATAATGTTTTGAAAGGTATGAATTAATGAAAAAGTAAAGAAACTTAATGTATATTTTTTATATTTAGAAAATAGTAAAAGAATGATAAATTTAAGGAAATAAGAATATTCATAACTCTCGTATTCTCTTCCTTATCATTATTTATAAAAAAAAATTGAGATTTAAAAGATAAAGGAGGGTAAAGCTTACCTTCCTTTCTCATACTCTTCGTTAGCTTGCTCCTTTCTAAATAAGGTTATATTTATTCCTTCTTATTTTTATTTATCCCTTATTCAAAGTACTAAAATCAATGGACATAAATATAATTAAAGTAAAATATATGGTCATTATTGCTAATAAAAATTTCACCAAAAGTCCCAAATTTGGGGAATCGAGAGGCAAGCTGGAGAAGTAATGAAGGGGCAATGTTCTTTTTATAGGGGCAGAGAATAGAGAAACGCAATGAGAGTCGAGAGAGAGGTGCTCTCCGCAAAAGGAAGGCAGAAGGGCAAAGGGTCAAGCTCAATCAAACAAATCAATTTTACACCCTAACCCTAAATTAAAGGCTATGGTATTTAAAATATCAATTCGATTTGATTTATATAATTTTTTTTAATATAATAATTTATTTTTATTAAATAAATTAAGTTTTAAAATTAAAAATGAATTAAATTATTTAATAAATCGATTTTGAATTTGATGCTATTTGATTCAGTGAATTATTTTGATTAAAATTAAATTTTGCTCACCCTATTTATAATAACTACACTCATTATTAATTATAATTTTTTGTCCATCTAGCGCCTTCTGTACCATATTAATTTTTTTTATTAAAAAATAAATTTAAAAAACTAATTTTATTAATATTTCATATCAATTTGAGATATGAGTAATATGCTTCTTATAAGTCCTTGAACACTCTTCTTTTTTTGTTTAACTTTTAAAATGAATTAGGTCTAACTCATTTTTCTATAATGATATAATAATATTTTAATTGATATTGAGCCTCTCATAAATATTTTACGGTATTTGATCCTAAACGCAAAAGAAATGTACTAATATTTTCACATTAGTTTGAGATATGAACAATGTATCTTTATAAAAACTTTAAACACTTATCTCCTTAAACTAGGTTTTGGGTGCATCGATGGATCTATAATTTATTCCTAGGGTCGATATATAAAAATAAATAATAAAGTATTATTAAAAAGTTTAATTAAAAGTCATTTATCGATTTATTATATAATTATTTTATTTTAATAAAGTTTATTATTAAAAAGTTATGGTGAAATTTTAAAAGTAAATAAACTTTTGTATGCATAACATATTTTTTTTATCTCAATAAATTTTAAATTTAAAAAAAATTAATAATTAAATTTGTAATGAATTAATATATATATATAACTATATATATATACAAAGAACATTTTTAGAAAAAAATATTAAAGTATCCTCTCATTTTACACTCTAAATCTGTCATTGTTTGAGAGTAAGTTAATCCTGATCTATTTTTTAATAAATTGCACTATAAAGTTAAACGGAAAGAAAAAGAAAGTCATAAAGATAAGGATACCTACGTCTCAACGTCTCGTAAGATAAGGTGGCTAAACCTATCCCATTTCTTATCCACTTACCAAGCATAGCCTTTTCAATGAGGGGTTCTTTAGCCAAACTAAGTAAGTTATCACCATTGAATTTCTCAATTTTTATTTATTTATTTATTTATTTTAGCATTGCGAGGGTTGCAACAAATTAAATAATATTGGAATTAATTTGCCCATTCATAACTAAATAATCTATTTATCATTAAATTAAAACACCATTAATCCCAACCGGTTAAAACTGAAACGACAACGTGAGGAAAGTGGGAAGCTGCTTTTTCGGCAAAAGAATTTAGACTCAACTAAGCCATACTGGGCCTTATGTTTAGTTTAATCCAATTTGGATTGAACATAACATTTCTCTTTAAAAAAAAAAAGAAAAAAAAAATCATCTATTCAAATAATCATCATTAATTAATATTGGAATCACACCAATTATAATCTCCTCTTCAATACTTTTTAAAGGAAAAAATCATCATCATTATGACATAAGGAAGGGGATTAGAAATATTCCTATTAGTATTAAAATCAATGGACATAATTAAAATTAAAGTAGAATATATTATATATTGTAATTATTGCTAATAAAAAATTCACTGAAGGTCCCAAATTTCAGGACTCTTCCAATTAAGTTATTTCGCTATCCATTCCATATATTAATTTAACCCATTAGTGGAATTTCCCCCTGGACTTTGCTTTTGCCTGAAGAAAGTGGAAGGGTTATTTTGGTCATAAGAAATTTGGAAGTCGGAGAGTGGTTTGGAAAGAGACAAGCCTTGAGAAAATGAGAGAAAACACATCAATAGCCGTATAAAACCAGTTAAGAGGTAAGAGCCAAAGGCAGCATTGGCCATTGGCAGGGAATAATTAATAAGCTGAAGCTTCTCCATTCCAAAATAAAATTTTCAAACAAGCAAGAAAAGAATTCACAGACTCCTCTTAGCCTCATCTTCTCCTCTCTCTATATCTCTTCTGTTCCTCTCTCAGTTTGGAATTCCTAGCACTCTCTTTCTCTGTTAGTCATTTTAGCAAGATGGCTATGATCCATATTTTTCTTACATTTTCTCTAGCTTTCTCAGGTACCATTTCAATATTTTTTAAATCATTTCTATATAGTTTATGATGCATTTCTGGTTTCTATTTCATTTCTTCTTAATTTCTTCAATCTTGAGCCAATATGCTTGTATTAACTTTTTGTCAAGTGTCTACTTTGTTAATGTCCAATACTCTTTTTTTTTTTTTTAATGTTTCGCAGATTATGGTTTTCTACGGGGAGTTACATCTCTTGGCATCAACTACGGGCAGGTGGGCAACAATTTGCCACCACCAGAGAACGTTCTTGAACTCTTAGCCTCCCTTAAGATCACCAAAGCAAGAATCTACGATACCAATCCTCAAGTTCTAACAGCATTTGCCAACTCCAACGTTGAGCTGATTGTCACTGTAGAAAACGAAATGCTACCTGTTTTGGTGGACCCTGAACAAGCCCTTCAATGGGTTAGTACCCAAATCAAGCCATACTTTCCGGGCACAAGAATCACCGGAATCGCGGTTGGAAATGAGGTCTTCACCGACGATGACACAACATTATTATCATATCTAGTTCAAGCCATTGTCAGCATTCATGAGGCACTAGTTCAATTAGGCCTAGATAATATTCAAGTCTCAACACCTAATTCTTTAGCTGTTCTTGACCAATCTTTCCCTCCTTCAGCAGGTAGTTTCAAAAGTGAGGTCTCAGGAGTAATGTCACAATTTTTGCAATTTTTGTCAAGCACTAAGGCTCCATTTTGGATCAATGCATACCCATATTATGCTTATAAGGATGACCCTAACAGGGTTCCCTTGGACTATGTTCTTTTTAACCCTAATTCAGGCATGGTTGACCCCTACACCAAGCTACACTATGACAATATGCTTTATGCTCAAGTAGATGCTGTTATTTTTGCTATGGCTAGATTGGGTTATAATGGAATTGAGGTTAGAGTTTCTGAGACTGGGTGGCCATCTAAAGGTGATCCAAATGAAGTTGGTGCAGCCATTGAAAATGCAGCACTTTACAACAGAAATTTGCTGAGAAGGCAATTGGAGAATGAAGGGACACCTTTGAGGCCTAATATGAGACTAGAAGTTTATTTATTTGCTTTATTCAATGAAGATATGAAGCCTGGACCAACATCAGAAAGAAACTATGGTCTCTATCAACCTAATTGTACAATGGCTTACAATGTGGGACTCTCTGCCCCTTCAAGTTCATCATCAACATCATCAGCTTCCATTTCTCTCACTTCCTCTGCCACTAAGGTAAAGCCATAGTACATTCTTCTTCAAAACTATTTCTTATCAATATTTTTTTAGTTTAATAAAATTTACACAGAAAAACAAAAGTGTACACACATGTAGTTGTGGGACAATGTAGGGGAAGAAAATACAGTGTATGCTATTCATCCAATGAGCAATTTGTATAAATTATTATATTTTTTTTTTATTGTGCAATTGGGAATTCTTGCCTTGGCCCGTCTATCATATATTTAGGCACAAATATGTAAGATGCATATATTTAATAGGTGAATCCCACTATACATCTTCTATCTTGGGTCACGGTGAACTAAGTTTAAACGAAAAAAAATCTTTATGTAATTAAATATGTAATCAATGCTAATAAAAGTTTCCTGCTTGTGGTGAGAAATATTGTAATTTTTCTGTTCTTTTTTTTTTTCTTTTTCCTTATATGGAATTCACTGTGGAACAGGCTTCAAACAAGGAATATGATCAAAGCTTGGTGTACTGGATGTTTGTACATTTGCTGACCTTCCAAGTTTTTATGAGAAGACCATTTTAAGCATTCGGAGTCCAAATGCTTATATTCATATTTACATATATTGCGTTTTGGTAAGAAACTTAGGGGTCAATCTTTAATTTCCCATTTTGTACTTTCCCATCATAAAAAATTACAATAGAGAGACACCCCGCAACCATACCAAAGGAATTTGCACCAAGCCAGTTAACCATATATATGTGTATATATAGTTCTATATATCTATGATTAGCCTGCAGGCCATATCTTCATCATCAACATCCTTCAGAAATGAATCTCAATTCCGCAGTCTCTCGATCAAGAACTGAATTATCTCAATATCTTTTTTAATTATTCTGTAATTTGTAAGAAGTTGTAGAAAATTTATTTCTGTTTTCTGATCATCAATTTAATTACTTGTCATTAATTGTAGGACTACTTGTGTAAAATATATATATATATATATATATATATATATATTTGTTGTTCTATGTGATATATCTTATTGGGGACCTCTCTATCTCTCTCTACTTTAGGACGTGGAATCCATAACTGTACCTGCAATATACAAAGATTTCCTCAAGTTTGCTTTTTCTTTCTTCTCTCTCTTACTCAAATATATATAAGATAATGTAGGGAAATTAATATAATTAATTAATTAAAAGGTTAGGCTTTTTTTTTTTTTTTTTAATCCTGTAGCAAGAATTGGGCAGCTCAGCTTTATTCCTTTGGGGTATAATGCCGTCAGCACATGGCCATTTTGGTATCCTTTTTTGCAAAAGAGCTTTTGGCTTGTTTTCTCTCCTTCACTTTTCTTTCTGTGTGGAGAAATATATAGGAAGATGATGAAGGAGACAATATATGCTCAGCCTTAGTTAAACCTGATGAGGACGGTCTCACTGCTTTACGTCAGCCAACGTGGTGCACATGCACCCAGACCCCACAACCAACAAAATATTTCCTTTTTCTTTTTATTTTTCACACTATGAGAGTGTCATGCTCCAAGTCGTTACCTTAACAGCAAGAAATTCCATAGAAATTATTATTTTTGTAATATATATATATATATATAGTAAAAAATCAAATATTACCTTTCAAAATTAATTTTCTAGTTTCTTTCAATCAATTCATCCGACGTTAACATACACTATATTCATACTACAACACAACTCTAATTTTTGTGAGCATCAATCAAAGAAGCGTTGTTTCTTATACTTTATTGTTTTCAGCAAAACGACGTGTTGAGGCTCTATTGACGTGTACACAGCACCATGTGCAGTTGCCTCCTGGTGAGATTGTTTTATCGCACACTCTTTAAGCCTAATACATCTTAATCAGCTTAAGTAATCCTTCCTGTATTAAAAGAAGCAAACTTTCTGTTCCAGTATTTGCATGATCTCTATCAAATCTAACAGCAATTTGTACGTCAGGTCAGGCGCGGAGGAAGGGGGCTAGGGGAGCTTTGGTGCTCAAAAGATAATTTATATTGTTTTATTATATATGATATATAGTATTTTTTGAATATATAATATAGACCCTTTAAAATATAGAGATATAATTGTAATTAAATAATTTTTTAAATTAATTGTATATATAATGTTGACTCTCTCACAAATAATTTTCTAACTCCTATGTTAGCTCATGAAGGCTTAAGCTTTTTATTCCATTTTCATTTCTGCACTTCATTATTGAATTCAAAGCAATATTACATTTTTATGAAAAAATTATGTAATAGACCTGATTTATCATAAGTCCAATACACATTATATATAATAAAACTTACATATTAAATAGGTAGAATTTGTATATTTATATTTCCTGTATTTATCAGGCTATCACACCCAGCAGTAGAAATGAATAAAATAGAACTAGAATCTTTGATCGATATTTGGTGGTTTTGGACCATACTTTTGGATGTTGACATGACAATGCTTGTCAAAAGTTAATTATCAACAAAGGTTAGGAAAGTCAAAAAGATTACCAAAAGAAATATATATTAAACATCACCATTAACTAATGCTTAATTAGTTAATTAATGGTGATTTTCTTGGCTGGCTGAAATTGACAGAGAATCAATGCCTCTCATCAATCACATGCTGCCCTTCAGCATTATGGCTTGCCTACCTAAAACTTTAAGCAGCTATGTAATTATCAGATGAAATGACCAAGTTTTCTTATTTCCTTTTCATGCAAATGGATAATTTTCTTTAATTACCTAAAGTTTAAAAAAAAAAAAGATACCAAAAGAAATCTAATTAGAGAATTAATTAATCACAAGTAAATGAAAATCAAGTGAAGCATTACAATCTTAACCATTAAAGGTAGCTTTGAATGCTTCTTCAATAATATATAGAGTTGGGATCTGTCTTTTCGTTTCTAAAGATGGTCAAATTGAGAATCCTCCTTATTTATTTATTTTTTTTAAAAGTAGAATAAAAAAAGTGAGAGGGGTTGGTTTTCCATAGTGATGCAAATTTAATAATAAGGCCATGATGATGTATATAGGTTGATTATCTTCTCACTTTGTCTGAGGGGCCATGATGATTATTGATTAGACTTTGTTTAAGGATCTTTAATTACAATAATTTGAGGAAGATGCTTTCATAAAGTGGAATTCTTTTTTCTTTGGAAGTTTTCTACAGTCAGCTATATTGCAAGTTTCTTTTAAAGTAAATCTACTAATTATTAATATGGAGATGCAAGTAATTAAAGATTATTTTGAGAAAAAAAAATAATAATGCTATGTTATGGACTGAAACTTTATTTTTAAAAATTATTTAAAAAACTACATAAAATAATTTTACTTTGTTGATAAAACGCGTCAGTACTTTTAATTTTTTTTGCTATTGAGCCCTTGCACAGTTGCACTTCAATTTGGTGACATTGTTAGTCTAATAAAGGCTCAATAACAAATAAAATAAAAGTTCAGCTGCTTAATGTGACTACATTGAAATATAGGGGCTCAATAGCAAAAAAGCTAAAAGTACGAAGATTCCCGCATGCGTTTACCTGATTTGTTTCAAACAAAGTGAGATTGGGCTTCCCGTGGAGTCGAATTCGGTCCAGTTGAACATAGCCCATAATATATAAGGCCTCTTAATTCAAACTCAGCGAGACAAGATCCTCTTGGCTCTCGATTTGGAGCGGAAATTCATCTCTCTAAATCATCAATGGCGCTTTCCTCTGCGTTTCGAGAGAGGCTAGAGCTCATGGAGCGTACCAGAAACCAACGCCTCTCTCTCCTCCAGGTCCTCAATTTATACCTTAAATTTTTTTTCCTTTGTTTGGTAGCCTAGAAAAGAAAATGAGTTTTAACGGTATCTTTGCAGGTAGAGAGAGAATTGGAAGCAAACAGATCGAAGATCTTAGCGTCAAAGCTAGCTGATATTCGGTCCGTGGAGCAACGTTGCTTGGTGCTCGATCGAAACATTGCGTCTCAAAACTTCAAAATCTTGGCTCTAAAATCTGAAATCGAGAGCCTCGATGCCAAATACCAGGCCGATTTACATCAATTGAGGTAAGATGAAATGTTGTTATTGTCATTAGATTTATTATTCGTAGACAGGAAAAGAAAATTTTGAACTAGATTTGAGTTTTGTTTTTGTATTGGATTGGATTGATAGGGTTTTGAAGAGTGAAGTGGAGGAACTGGAAGAGGAGGAGAAGGAGAAAGAGAGGTTTTATGAGCTAAAAAGTAATGAAATGAAGGAGTTTAGGGAAACTCTGGAGAAATTTGTTCTGAAATCTCAGATGCAAGTGAATGAGTTGAGGAATCAAGTGAATGAGGTCAGGATTTATTTGAACTTCACAATAAACTGAATTAAATTTCACATTAATTGGTGTTTAATAGTGTTAAGGTTCTAATCTGTCACTTGTAGTTTTTTTTTTTTTTTTTTTCAAGGATGTGATAAAGTTGATATTTGTTTCAGTTGAATTCAGCCTTTGTAAAACTCCAAGACAACAATGGATATTTGAATAATTCTGAGATAGCTCCAGCAGAGATGAGAAAGTCAGAGCTTGTTGCCGCGAAGAAGAATTTGGACAAAACTTTGGCTTCTAATTGCCAAATAAGATCACAGCTGCAAAAGCAGCTTCAGAGTATATCGAGCGCACAAAATCAAGAGAAGAGAAAACTATCCCAATTTCACTGTTAAGTAAAGGTGCAATGAAGCAGGCTTCTTATCAGAGAAGTTTTTGGGCTATATAACTTGCTGAAACCTGTGTAATTTCTATAAAATGCTTTGTGAAGTGAATCAGATTTCTATCTTTGTTTTGGTAAATTTAGCATTTTATGATTAAGATGGGCACTGTAAACTAATTTTTGAGCATTCAACTTGAATGCATACCCAAAATTGCAAAAAGTTAAAGAAACCCTTACGTACTGCCTGCCCCTTGCTTGAACAAATTATTTCTTAGACAATAAAGAAAATGAACTGTAGCAACTAATTTATTTTAATTGCCTAATTTTGTTAATAAGGTGGATATTTTTGTAATTAGTTAGCTAATGTTGTTTTCTAGTCCAGCTGCCAGCTAGTTCCCCCAAGTCCCAACTATTCTTCTTTCTCCGCGTATTTTCAGTTTCTATAACCGTAACCGGCGCTATTTCCTTGATGGGAAATTTTATTTTGGCTCTAAAGTATGTTTGGTTTACTTTTTTTAGTATAAGCATCCAAATAAGTAAATTAAAATATTTGATAATTTTAAAAAAATTGAGCTGTTAATTAATGTGTAACTGATATAGTATCTATCACCTGCAATTTGTATTAGCTCTATTATTAGAACAGTTTCTTATCAGCTGATAACTGATTAAATTTTATTTAGGCTATATTATTCTTTTTCATATAACTCGAAAATTAATATTATTAATAATATTTACTTTTTATTTTTTTATTTTACAATCTTAACACTTTAATTTACGTATTGTAATTTTATTAAAATATTTTTTGTTAACAACATAAAATATAGAATATTTATTTATTATAAAAAAAAGTTTTTTTTGAAAAACTTAAAATTATAAGATTTTTTTCTTCATAAACAAAAATAATTATTTTATTTTTTTATAACTATATTTTAAAAATTATTTAATTATTTTTTAAGGAATTTAATTATTTTCTTATTTTAATAATAAAATAAATAATGTGATATAATAAATTAATAATTATATTTTATTTTAATAATATAATAAATAATATAATATATAAAATTAATAATTATGTATTTATTTTAATAATAAAATAAAATAATATAATATAATAAATTTATAATTTTATATTTATTTTAATAATAAAATAAATTATACGATATATACCTTAATTAGTCAGTTTACATATTAATAGTAATCTTTAAATATAGTTTTATCAAACACTTAACATTAATTTACTATCATCAGTTATCAATTATCAGTTAATAATAACAGTCGCTAATTAAAAATTATTAGTAAAAACCTTTAAATAAGTTTATTATCAATTATCAGTTAATAATAACAGTCGCCAATTAAAAACTATTGGTAAAAACCTTTAAAAAAGTTTATTTTCGCTCTAAATTAGTTTTGTGGTACCATAAAATTGTTAATTGGATTCTGACTGAGGGTTCGAATTTCCTTACAACTCAAACTTCGTTCGTATAGTTGTTGCATTACATTGATATCAATGAAATGGACATTTGAGAATCTAATTTGGCTTCTTCTCTTTAAAATTGTATGAAACAGGCAATTTTACGAGTTCTTCGCTGGACCGTCCTTGGATCATCCTCGAAAATACGAGACTTGTGAGGAAAGACATTTCCCCAACTCTTTAACCCATTGGCAACTAACGGCAACAAGTCCACCTCGGTCATTAAAGTGGAAGCCCAAATCCATCTTCTTGGGTTCTAGAGGGTCCTAAGTTCATTAAAGCCCGCAAGCTCTTACAGCCCAAATTTTCCCGAGCTCTCCGGAATCCCGATTCTCTCGCTGTCTGCTTTCTCATTCCAACCGACGCTCTAGAACCTTCTTTGTCAAAACTCAACAAAAGCCCTAGACATCAGTAAAACAGGTTTAATTTCCTATAAATCCCCCATTTGCGCCCTCCAGTAAACAAGAGGAGGTTCTAGCATTTTCCACACACAGCAGTGTTACGTTCCTTTTTATTCACTTATAAAATCACTCTCTTCTATTTCATTTGTACAGAAAAAGAAGGAAAAATGGGTGACGAATTGGCGTTGGATTTGGAGGAGCTAAGGCAGCTACAAAGCTTAGCCAAGAGGCCAAGAGTCCTCTCGCTCATCTCCTCTGAGATACGCAACTTGGAGAAGGTGTGCTTTTCTTGATGCTTTGGCTTAATTTGTGTTTTTCTATTCTTGATTATGTGTTTCAGAAAATCATTCAGAGCGCCCTTGCTCACTGATGCACTATTTGTTCACGGGAGTATTGTATAATTATCCTTGTCTTTGAAGCTAAATCCGATACTTTGGTTGAAATGCTTCTAACTAGTTTTTGCTAATTACTTGCCCTTTCCTGTGTATGTTATCTGTGGATTATCAAAGTATTGTTGCGAGGAAGGAAGTTTTGGATTATTGTTATTGTCGTATTCGTGGTATGATGATGTTTTCCACTTCAGAGTTTCATACTGTAAATTATGGTGGAATTTTTATTATCATCACTTTTCCCAGGATTTTTGGCTTGATAGCGACTCTAATGTTTAGTGCTTTAATGTTTAGACAATAAATTCGCTAGGATCCTTTGTTTGCTATAATTTGCTAATGCTATTTGGCATAATGGATGGTTGTCTTAGAATATTCTGTAAAGACTGTATCAGCGTTGTAAGTTGAAACTGACCCACAATGCTTCATAAGATCAACATGGCATGAAATGCGCAATTATGCTTCCGTGAAGCTGATCATTAATGAAGTTCAAGTAAATTAAGCATCTCTGTATTCTTTTATAGTGATAAAAGTGACTCTTTAACTTTGGTGTAGAATTTTGCTTAATTAGCCATTTCTACTCTTGTTTTATTTGCTCATAGTTTCTGTAGATGTAACGTCTATCCTTCTTTCACTCTCTTTCTTCCTTTTCTCTCTCTTTTTCCTTTTTTTTTAATTAATTTTTCCCCCTTCCTCCCTTGGCATTTGGATAGACATTCAATTTTTGTGTTTTTGGATTGTTCCCGACAGATGAGTGTTTATTGGTTTGGTAGTTGTTATTCTTTTTGTAGATTAGTATTCAATCGTAGTATTATCGTAGGCCAACGAGGCTTTTGGGAATCGTCCACTTTGCTTGCAACCACTAAATGGCTATTTACTTTCCATGCTTAGTTGTCACAGGAGCCTATTTCTGTGCCTGTTCCAACTCCAACTCAATTAGCAACTGGAGTCAAGGTGCCTCCAACCCCTGCTCTGAATTATGTTACGCTTGGATCTTTCAGCTGGGATCAGGACAATGACAAAGTCAAGGTAATAAATTACCTGCTCGAACAAATATTAACCAGCACAGATTCGAGCATAAGATGTTCTGAATTTCTGGCATATGAATTACGTGCTTATAATTTTGTCTGGTCCACTTTTTTCTGTCTGCAGATATATGTCTCTCTAGAGGGTGTCAAGCAAGAAAATATTGAGACAGACTTCAAGCCAATGTCATTCGATGTCAAATTCCATGATGTGCAAGGAAAGAACTACCGATGTGCGATACCAAAATTGAACAAGGAGATAGAACTGGAGAAATGTAAAGTGTTAGTCAAGCCTACCAGGGTTATCATCACTTTGTTTAAAGCTTCGAAGGGTAACTGGTTAGACTTGCACTACAAAGAGGACAAGGTAAGGACTCTATATGGATGGTGCAGGTTCATTGATGATTTTCTTATTAAAGTTGTTTTCTAATTGTATTCTATTCGCCTTATGTTACAGCTGAAGCCAAATCTGGGTAAGGATCGAGATCCCATGGCTGGAATTATGGACTTAATGAAGGTACAGTTTTCTTCACTCTGTTGCACCCGCACACACAAGTCTACTTTAGCATACTTTGCCTACGATGAATGATGCTAGCCGTGCGTTTGTAGAAAAATATTAGATTCCATTGTTGTTACTGAATTTATGTTGGTTATGTACTACTTACAGAATATGTACGAAGAAGGGGATGATGAAATGAAAAAAACCATTGCAAAAGCATGGACTGATGCAAGATCAGGCAAAGCAGCTGATCCATTGCAGGGCTATCGTTAAACCAAATTAGAATTCGTCCAACATCTTTGATATCATTTTGGCAGATAATGTGTTTCCATGGTTTTTGTGCCATAATTTCACGTGTTGCAGCTTGTCGAAAGATTGTGTGCGAATGCTTTTTTTTTGGTAGAATGTTATGAATTGCGGGTTTCCTTTTTAACTTTCATCTCTTTAATCATTGGATCATGGTTTGCATGCCTTCTGTTCTATTATATATTTGTCATTTGGACAAACCAAGCACACGAACAGTTAACAAGTCTTTTTTTATTTAAATTTTCCTTAATGAAATTGCATTTAGTATTTCTCTCCCTTAATTAGGGATGGCTTATGAGTTAAACTTAATTAATTTTCTTGGATTTCACTGACCTCGAAACTGAGCAGTGGAGACGGGATATTTTCTCCCTTAGAATTTTCAAGATTCAATTCGCAAGATGACATTATTTTTATGTATTAAAATCTTATAATTTTAAAAAAATATAAATAAATTATTAAAATTACGTTTAAAGTTCTATAATTTTAAATTTTATTTATTTTTTAATAAATAAATTTATATTATATAATAATATATTAAAATGAAAAAATAAAAAGAGAAGTCCGTATCTCCAGCACAAAATTGATATCTGACCCTAAATTCGTATGGCGTGAAGCTGATTCGTCCCGTTGCCTTCTTACGCTTAATTAAGAAATGAACAACTATACTTCTCAAACCTGAAAATTAATATTTCATGCGAATAACATTTTTGCACATTTATTCTTAGTAGTGTGTAATTTCGGTTCCAGTTTGAGGTCAGGAGTGCCAAAATTTTGAGTTCGCATTTGTCCAATGTAGTTTTATTACCTTATATTTTGAAAAAAAAAAACATGAAATAGCTTCACAAAAAAATAATGAAAAAAAAGTCGCATGTAAATTTTCAACTTTTAACAAAAAAAAAAAAATTAACGAAACAGATCTCAACATCAAATGTTAGAGAAAAAAAAATTCTGAAACGAATTTGCACGGCCAATGAACAGTAATACCTCAATAACCGAGTGCCAATCAGCTAAGAACAATACCCTTACGCAGCAGCAGCACCTAAAATAAACCCGAAAATTGGAAACTGTGTTCAGAGTATTTGCACATCCTACAAAGACCATAAAAATAATGGATACTAGGAAGTGGGAAGCAATTGAGATCAAACCTAGATATGTTGTTATCTGGTTTTCACACACTGCTCTATACTTATTATGGTATAAAATAATAATAATAATAATAATAATAATAATAATAATAATAATAATAATAATAGACATCATATGAAAATACCATAAGCTCGGAAACTTTACATTAACTTTCATATCGGAGGATATGTACCTTCATTGTACTATTTGGCTACCGTAATCAGCATTAAACTGCTCATATCGATGGGCATGGAGATGAGCAGATGGCCTAGTGTTCTTCAAAGCTGTCTCTACATCCTCAGGTGTGATAGGCCCAACTTCTGGCAACTCTGTAAGCCAAAAATTAAATCTTCAGCTTATGATAAATGACCAAAAATGAAATGCAGATAACGATTGTGCAAGTAATAAAAATTAAATACACGTTATCATTGAGCATAAACCATTTAGTATGAAAAGATTGATAATTCACTTTCTTCGATGTGCATATTCTTTTTTTTTTTTTTTCTCTTATTATTATCTTAGTTACATATCTCCCCTTGTAAGAGTAGAAAGTTGTCGCACAAGTATGTAACCTGTTATCCATTTATTAGACGCATTTTCCATGATTTCGCTAAGAATTCATATTCACATATAATCATATATTAGTATGGACATCGCTTACCATCCTCAGGTACTACTTCCTGTTTGTCCTCAAGGATTGCCATCAGCCGTCGTAGTGGCTGCATGGCAGCTTCTTTGCACAGTAATCGAATATCTGAACCTGAATAACGTTCTGTCCTTTCCACCAGTAAACCATAAGGAAGCTCATTCTCGTCAGGCTGTGTTGGCAGGAGTTCCTCAAGCATGGCTTTTCTTGCATCTGGTTCAGGAAGAGGTACAAGGATCTTAATTTTTATAGTTAAAGGAGAACTATCTGATTACTAAACCGCCAAAACTTTTGTCTCATTATTTGCTCAACGAATTGCAGTACAGTGCCATCAGGCCAATGATGCGAAATGGATGAATAACACCAAGGACAACAAGAGGCAAAAGGATACTCGCTTCTCAAGACGCCGGAGCATGGCCGCATCCAACTCCCAGGGGAGATTTGTTGCCGCCAAAACGAAAACAAGATCTTCTGTCCGTGTCAAACCATCCATCTGCAATCTAATCCGAGCGATTAATTTTCGAGAAACTAGATTAAAATAAAATGATTTCATTTCCAAATCAGTATTTAATTGGTGACATGCAATGGGACTATTTGAAGTGCTCCTGCACCTAAACTTGTCAATTAGGATAAAAACCTCTAAAAGTATATGGTTTACATGAGAGAATAATGATAAGGGCAAGGAAGCATTGATTATGCTCATTCCACTTAGTTGAGGATAAATATAAACATAAGCAAGTTGTGATCAAGATTTGAAAGGTAAGTATGATTTGGCTTTTAATGCTAATGTACAGTAAATTTAATAGTGATCGCTATGATTCTCTAAGAATTCCAATTTGCAAGGTTGCTAAAATTTATGGTGCTTATCATTCTCTCAGCTAATGCCCATTTTGGTTGCTCCAATACTCTGATGGAAAGCACCGTATCTCACACAAATAAAGGAACCGCATGCAAAGACAGAGGGCACAAATATCATGCCTTGCACATATTCCCAAAAAAACCTTTGAAGAAACAAACATCACCTGTATGAGTAGCTCAGTCTTCAAACGCCTACTTGCTTCATGCTCACTACGACCTTCACCCCGGTGACTAATAATTGCATCAATTTCATCAATAAAAATAGTTGATGGTGCATGATGCCTAGCAAGCTCAAATAACACCTTTATTAACTTCTCAGAATCACCTGCAATGTTTGCATAAACGATATTAGATTCACTTCAGATATTGTATTAACAGTAAATCATCTTATCAAAAGGGCCAGAAAAGGTCATGTCCCAAAATAAAGAAGTTTTTCAAGTTTGATGTATATATGCATTGAACAAACCTATGTTATCAATGAAAAATAAAATTATCCGAGTAAAAGATAGACACCACCATTCAAGCTTATCTATTACCATCATAATAGCAAAAACAGCAACAGCTCACATATGCAATAAGTTCACCCAAAATCTGGAACCACTTCGTCAGTTCCTCCAAAAACATAAGGCAGTAACCATAGTGTCCTTGATGGGTCATGCAATATTTTTGGGGTTTGATACTAGATGAACCAGAACTTCAAAAATGCACAGTTTCAAAAGAAAGTAGAACGCATGCCAACAATGTCATACTAAAAGTTGCCAGATGATAACATACCACGCCACTTGCTAACAACAGAAGATGCTGAGATATTAAAAAATGTGGTTTTGCACTCTGTAGCAATAGCCTTTGCAAGCATTGTCTGAATAATCAAAATAGCAAGTTACACAACAATCATGATAGCACCAGAAAGAAAAGTGAACTAATGCGCCATTATGAGTGGAAAACTGGAAATAAAGCACCATACATAAAACAGCTTGTAATTCCAGAGTCATTCATGGCTGTGGAATTATGTCATAGGAAGTATGATGATGGAAAGTCCAAGATGTTCATCACATAGAGAACCTCTTGGATGACTTTGCCCCTAGCCCATGAGACTTTACATCCTGTTCTCTTTTAAGCTTTCTTCAAATAAAAATAACAATCACCCAATGTTCTCTTTCTCTAGATTATTTTGGATGCCATAATTAACAAACATTTCTTGAAATACTGCGAGAGACCAGGTAAGATTATAAAAAGGCACAAACGAAAAAAATGCTAACTTCAAGTGTCAAGAGTAGCACAGCAACTCCCCAAGGCAAAGACAGCAATGGAAATGGTCTAGCCAAAATGTTCAAGTTGTTACAAAAAGATGAGTGATAAATCTGTTTGTCACATAAAAATCATTACAGTTCATATCAACTGTGAATGTTGAGAAAAAATTTTAAGCAAGCAATCAAACTCAAGGATCAAAAGGAAGTTTAGTACTCCATAAGCATACTCAAATATATTACCTCCCCACAGACCAAAAAGAAAAAAAAAAATCACACACATGGACAAAAACGGGTGACCTAGTGCATGAAGCATCCCACACTTGTGGTCTCGAGGGAGGGTTGATGACTTGATGCACGCAGCCTTACCCTTACTTTGCAGAGAGACTGTTTCCATGGCTTGAACCCATGACCTCCATGTCACAAATGGACATAAAGGTTAAAAAAAAATGTTTTGATGAGGCTAGTTACAAAAAGAACAAAGGAAAAACTTAAATGAATAACAGTTCTATTTAGGGAAATATACCAGCACGTAAACAAAACATGAGGAAAAGAAATAATTGAAAGTTAGAAATACCAAGTTCATACACCTTTCCTGTCCCGGGAGGGCCAAAAAGAAGAATGCCTTTCCATGGTGATAGAAGGCCAGTAAAGTACCTAGAAATGGGAAATGCCAGCTTCACTGTAAAAAATTAACTTCAAATTTCTCCTTGAAGGATATTTCATATTATTATTCAAGATTATAATTAACCATATGACATAATATTAACAGACACTAACTTTCCATGCAATGACACAATAGCTAATAGCCAAATTAGATCAAATGCAGAGAACATTTAAGGCAGACTGGAGAATCCCAACATTATATTTACAAACCAAGCTAAGCAGAAGTTTAAAGTTCACTACTGCATGCACTTGCCATCTACGTTTTGTGACAACCAGCTTACAATAGCTCAGGCCTCCGCAACTTCTTTATTTCTTCCACAAAAGGAAGGGAATGAAGAAAACCTTATTCAGTAAAAAAACAAAAAAAGAGCCTCAAGCTTTGACAAGTGAAGGCAACATTCGAATGGTCTGTTTCCTGTTGTACTAAGGAACCTACAAAATTATTTGCCTGGTTCAGCATGGCAAGAAAGTAGCAAAACTATTCACATCCATGCATACCATGAGGCTTGCTATATTAAGTTCCAATGCCCTTCTTGTAAACACTAATCCAATAATTAGAGCATGCAACTTATTTTGTGATGAGACGTCCGGAGGAGGGTAACATGGTAACTTTATTTTGCTAATGTGAATGCCCCATTCTTCATTCTCAAAGATGTGACCTACCCTTGTTATGTCAGCATCTAATTTTTCTTGTCAACTAAGATTAGTAATTATCTCCAAATCTACCAACATCAGCAAAACTAATCATAATTGGAAGTGTAGATATGGCAAACAAGACGTACTTGGGATATTTTATCGGCATGACAACTGCCTCTTTCAGTAAACGTTTGGCATTCTCTAACCCTTTAATGCTTTCCCATTTCACATCAGGGTACCCACGAACAATATCCCTATATAAGAGAAATTGTAGAGGACATCAATGACATGACTGAAAAGATTCTAAGTTAGCATAAAATAAAAATAAAAAATTTAACTGTCATATAATATTCCTTGCAACAGGTTCTTCTTTGTGATTAAAATTCAAATTACCAATTACCTGCATAAACCCTCTGCCAAAGAGCGAGTTTCAGAGGAATCAAAAGCAGGAAGCAAAGACTTCTGGCTGAAAAAGTAAAGACAAACATTAGGACATTTTCAAGGCAAAAGCCAATTATCAGTTATTTCAAAAAAAGAAAGCTTGATATTCTATGCAAGAATGGAGTTTAATGCTCTCAGTATTTATAAGATAAATTTCTAGACCAGAACAACCATGAGCACCAGAAACATCTCTCCGGCTCTCCCAATCCATTTAGATCTAGCAGTGAAGTTGTATACAGTAAAATTACCATGAATTGATGCCACCATCAGATATCAGACTATTCATATTCATGTATTTGTATGTTTATCTCCCTTGACCGATAAAAATTTGAAGGAAAAAAATTGCTACCAAATTTATAAATACTGCGTGAAATGCATTCTCTCTCTCTCTCTCTCTCTCTCTCTCTCGTGGAGGGTTCTATAATTGGTACCAATTGAGTAAAGCAAAACAATAACAACGATGCAACAAATGGACTCAGTTTCTGTCATATAATCCAGAAGAACAAACGCAAACGCCAATTACTCAAAGTAATGAATCAAATAAACATACGGTCTTTCACTATTATTCCCGCTAGCCGAAACTCCATTTAAGTGGTTTGTGCTCCCGTTCTGAAACAGCAACAAAACACAGCATCAGCATACAAATCAGCTCGTTAAGCTCTAAAAATGCCAAAACACGACTACGCAAACAAATAGAATCAATCCAATGCAATACTTGGTTTCTGTACTGCTCGTAAATAGCCATATCAGATGTGCTCTTGACAAAACCATTTCCATTCGATGAAGCACTCGATAAAGAAGAACTCACGTTTGGCACTGAATTATCAGCAGCCGACTTGCCGTTCTGCTTCTCCGGTATCCTCTTTCTCCCAAACTTGGCATCATAAAATATTTTAAAATCCTAAAAACAAACATTAGTAGCTGAAACACATGCATAACCGTTCGCGAATTTTTCATTTTTCTCAAATCAAATATTATCAAACAAAAAAGACCTGATATAAAAACGACGCCGAACCAAAATCACAAAAAATTAAAGGTTGAAGTTGAGCTAAGTACTGGAAGCTTCGATCCGATTAGTCAATAAAAGCATTGTGATGTTTGTTTTTGCAAAAAAAAATGAAGGAATTGAATAGGTTCAGATTTGTAGAAATTTTCTAAACTTAATTAAACTCAGTTTCTGAACTTTTCTTTTTCTTGGCAACCAAACAGAAACTTGCTGGGACATAGAAAAAGGAGAGAGAGTTGGTACCTGAAAAGACCACCGAGTGAGAGAAGGCTCATCGGCGGCCATTGTTGATGATCGAGAGAGAGAGAAAGAGAAAGAGAAATGAGAAAACAGAGAAACAACTCTAAAAAGACTCTCTCGCGCCCCTGTTAGATTTGGATTTTGGAGCTACAGCGAAGGAAAAGACGAGAGCTGCAGCAGGAAAAGAGAGTGGAGCATGAGCCTGTGCATAAAATTAGGAAAAGGAATAAGGTTCAATTTTAACTTGTACATGCTGTTGTGGGGGTTTGATTTAGTGTATTTTTAATTTTTGATTTAATTTAATTTATAAATTTTAATTTATGTTTAAATTAATTCGGTTAATAAAAATATTATTGTTTAATATTAAAATATAATATAAAAATAATTTATTTAATATTTTAATTATATAAATTATAAAATATAAAAATAATATTTTAATATTATTTTTAAAATATTTAATTATTTTATTTAAATAATATTAAAAAATAATTTTTGTTAATATTAAAATATTTATTTTTATATTGTATAATTAATAAAATAAAAATATTATTTTTATTAATAAAAATAAAAAAATATTATTATTCTAATTAATAATATTAAATAATAAAAATAATATTTTATTTTTATTAATTAATTATATAATATATAAATAATATTTTAATATTTAAAAAAATAATTAAATAATTATATATTTTTATTAATTAAATTAATTTAAATATAAATTTAAATTTATAAATTAAATTAAATTAAAAATAAATTAAATTAAACAGAATCAAATACAATCAAATTGAACTTATTCCGTTAGGAAAATAATGCCGTAAAGGTAAGAGATTCGGCAGAGTGTGACCTGTCATTTGGTAAACATGCTCAAAACGTGGGTGTAAAAAGAAACTTCTTGTAGGACTATTATTTATTTCTTGATTTTTAATTAATTTGTATGTTAGTCAATTTGTCTTTTATGATTAATTAGTTCATATGAAATATAATTATTTTATTATGAAAAATAAAATAATTCTACATAAATTTATTATTTATATTATGAAGTTTTTATAAAATAATTATTTTTTCATAAAGTAATTAATTATAAAAATTTTATTAATTTAATAAAAAAATAAAGCTTCTTCATTAAAAAAAAATATATAATATTTTTTAAAAAATTTTCTTAATCATTTTATTTAATTTTAGTTCTAAATTATTGTTAATTAAAAAAAATAAAAAATCCTTCACTTATGTATTTCAATATGAAACAAAATAATTTTTAAATTTTTAATTTATTAAGAAATAATGTTTGACGTCCCAAAATAAAAATTTTAATTGTTTTAATTTTACAAATTTATAAAATTACATTTCAAAAATTATAACATAATTAATAGTTAATTTTAAAAAATAACTATTAATCAATAAGATGAAATTTTAAAAAATCAACTATTAATAAATTCTAATTTTTAATTGTTTTAAGTTGTATTTATATGTTATATTATTTTATTAAAAATGTAAGGATGAATTTGTGCTTCATCAAATATAAGGATCTTAAAATAATTAATTCATACATTAATAATTATAATTATTTACAAATTAATACTTATATATGTTATAAATTAAAAAAGATAAAAACTTATTTGTAAATAAGTATAATATTTAACGATCAATTTATAAAATATATAAATAATTTTTGAATTAATCAAAATTTTTAAAAAAATTAAAGTAATTAATTTATATTTTTTATAATTATAATTTATATTAATTAATATGTACTTTTAATCAAATTTCAAAGAATAAATCGTTGTAAATAGAAAAATATAGTAAATGATATTTTGATATTTTTATTAAAATTAATGGTAATTTAAATGTGATTAATATATAAATTTATTAAAATATAGTTGATTTTAAAAATATAAAAATTAATATATAAATTTTACTAAATATTAAATATTAATTTGTAATTTATCCATTTTTATATTTACGCTCTTTCCTTTTGTACTTTTATATTAAAATCCATACTATAATTTAATGTTTAATTTTAAGATATTATAATTAAAATATTTTTTAAATATTATTAAATAAAAAATATTTTGAATAGAAATGAATTTTTATCATATAAAAATATATATATATATCATTTTTTTATTTTATTTTATTTGTTTATCATATATTTATATAAATAGAATTATTACTATTTCACTCTAACAATTGGTAAATTTCAATAATCATTATTCTAATTCTTTTTACAGATAATGATAGTTGTTTGATCGCTTAACTTTTTAATACATAGATAATATTGTAGACTCTTAAATTCTAATTATTAAAGCTAAAAATCATCAAAATTACTCATTCACAAATCTCTCTATATATTAATAAAATTAGTCTTTAAAATAAGTTTATTAAAAAATGACTAGTGGCACTTTATTATATCTTTTTTATTTGTCAATTTTACCTTTTTTTATCTTATTATTACTAGTCTTCAATATATGACTTTTTACTTTTTTCACACTAACATAAAAATTTAATTATTATCACTATTTAATATGTGACTTTTTTTTATACCTGACTTTTTTATTTTTTAATATTTAATATAAAATTCAAATAAAGTTAATATACATTTATATTTATAAATTATAATTGAAAGAAATGATTTTTTATCAATAAAAATGATTAATTTATAATATGTATATTTTAAATTAAATAAAATTCATTAATAACAACTAATATGTATATAATAATAAATAAATATGTACAATTTATCATTAATAATAATTACCATTATATTTTAAATAAATTTTAGAATATATAACTTATATAACTTTTTAATTTCTTAATATTTAATATAAAATTTAAATAAAATTAATATATATTTAGATTTAAGAATTAAAATTGTAAAAAATCTACATTTTTTAATAATAATAATTAATATTTATATGTTAACTAAAGTTTTTTTAGTCTTATTAATATGTGATTTTTTTAATTTGTTAATGCTTAATATTTAATGAGTCATAATCACAAAAAATATTAAACTCAAAATTAATAAGTATAACTAATTAAAAACACAATAAAATAACTAAGTGATTTTCCATAATTTTAATGTATTTTATCTTTATATTTTTTGTTATATTTTATCATATTTTTTATGAGCAATTTTATCATTAATTAAACTTTATTGGTATTACTAATCTTATTTATTATTACTAATCACTTATTAGTATGACTTTTCAATTTCCTAATTTTTAAAATATAATCTATATAAATATTGTAAAACTGAGTTGTCACGACCCAACCTATGGGCCGGACCGGCACTAGGACCTGGGCCAGCCTAAAGCCCCCGAAGCCCGTAGTAAGCCTTAACTATTCATTTACCCAACTCTAAGGCCCATTTGGGCCCAATTTCAAGAAACCAACCGGACAGAGTCCGGCCATAAAATGGACCTACCAACGGGGAGTTTTTGACTCACCCGACCTGTAAACACATTAAACAATCCATTGGGGAGCTCAGCTCACCCTCCACATACTCATATCATCATAAAGATAAATGGGAGCTCAGCTCCCTCATCCAGTCCATCAAACATGCATATAATAATTTTACAGGTCCACAATAATAATTTAGTTTACAGACCCAAATCAAATAAACATTTCTAACACATGCGGAAATTCTAGGAGTTTATAGAATTACACAAACATAAATAAATGACCTGCGAGGGAGAAAAGCAAGTTAACCTCAAAAATATCCTCCTGTGGCCTGGAAAAATATTGAACAGAGTAAGCGTTCGACTCAGAGAGTAAAATATCAATTTTAACCATAATCTCTATAACTATCTAGAACTAATGCAACATGTGAAGTAAAATGCAACAGCAACAATATTTTCACATCATAACAGCAAAAAGGTAATTTGGAGCACTC
The DNA here is from genome assembly GCF_030052815.1 of Hevea brasiliensis. Classification (NCBI taxonomy): domain Eukaryota; kingdom Viridiplantae; phylum Streptophyta; class Magnoliopsida; order Malpighiales; family Euphorbiaceae; genus Hevea; species Hevea brasiliensis. The sequence goes on from NC_079510.1 coordinate 45,309,087, forward strand.
ACGCACCCTGTAACATCAATCATAATATATGGGAGCTGATCCCCTATCTGACTCTCTTAAATCTAACTCAGTGTCGATCCCCTATCACTCATTTCGGACTTTCACTTAATAACCAAATCGGGTCCCAAATAAGAACTCAAGCGTGTCTACCCGAAGGACCGGTCCCAATAAGATCTCAAGCCGTGTCTACCCGTCCTATCCATAGTCCACACCACATTACACGCACGCCAACGCACGCACACTGCTCCAAATTACCACAACAACATCCATGGCACTTTCACAGTTATCAATGCAACATAAATCGTGCCTAGAATTTATCTACATAGATATACGCATATAAGTGATGCATGGGCATGCTTGAACATATAATAATATCGAAATTACAATTAAAATTAATATTTTACTCACAGACTTGACGGTGGTCACTGAGGCGGCTGGGCGGAGGAAGAAGGCTGTCCCGGCTCACCTGATAATTTTTATTACAATCATTTAATAAATTTGACTCAATGCAAACAAAGAAAATACCAAATATGTCATAAGTCGCGCCGAAAATCCGACAGAGTCTCCCCTATACCTAGGACCTACCCAACCTGCAAAAGGGCTCAAAACACACTTCTATATTCACAATCCATATGTCCACAACTCAATCACATCACACAGCCCCTCCTGGGCCCATCAAATCAATCATCCATCACAATATGTAAAATTTTAATTTAGTCCTTATAATTGACCATTTTTGCAAAAACCGCCCAAATCAGCTCTAAAAATTCTAAAACTTTGCCCTGCGTTCCTTAGCAATATTACTAAGCTATTGCAAAAAGAATCATAATTTTCTAAACTACCACGAATATTTTATGGATTTTTAATCCTATTTAAGCACTAGAAAATTACGTAAAAACAAGGTTCGGGTTTACCTTTGCCGATTCTGACTTCGGGGACGCGCTCGGGACGTCCGACAATGGGGGGGTAGCCAAAACTTCGGTCCAATTCGGAGACTTTTCCGGTAACAGGTCTGTCTAGCCGGAAATTCACAGACCCGGTCAACTGTCGAATTTCTGCGAATTGAGAATACCTACACGAAGCCCACAACACGGGGGTTAGTACATAAATTTTTTAGAATTTTCTAAGCTCATTTAACGCTCGAAAAGACACTGCGAAGTTTCTTGGGACCCACCAAAAAACGGTGTCGGAAAAATTTGAAATTTATGTCGCCGCGAAGCTCTCGACGAGTGGAGTGCTCTGGTACTCTCGGTTTTCTCGTGGGATTCACGGTTTGTGAGAAATCTAGCCCGAAAATCAAAATGGGCTAAAACTTCCCGGGCAAAAATCGGACAAACCGCTCGATGGATTTCGGTGTTCTTGGTGTCTATGGAAAGCTCTCGACGAGTAGATGATTTTATACACAAGACCCGGTCCGATTGGTGGCCGGATCGGTCGGATTTCGGCCGGGAAGACCAACAGCCGCGCGCGCGCGTCGCTCAACTTCGGGCGACATTTTCCAGCTTTCCAGGCGGCGGCCGGCCGTGGGGGAGGGCCAAGGTGGGGCGCCGGCGAGGTGGGGAGGCAGGGGAGGTGGTGGCGCGGCAAGGGGAGGAGGGAGGAGAGAGAAAAGAGAGAGAGAAGGGAGAGAGGTCGACGCGCGCGGGAGGAAGAAGGAAGAAAAAGAAAAGGCCGGTCCGATCCGGTCCGGTTCGATTCGGTCGGTCCGATTCAGGATACAAAATTTTAAATTTTTACTCTGCCTCGAGACCGAAAACGAGGTCCAAAAATTTCGAAAAAATTCCAGAAAACTCAGAAAAATACGTAGATTCTAAATATATTTTTAGTTTTGCCACGTAGTCTTTAAATTAATTTTTAAAAATCATCAAAGTTTATATTTTCGAAAAATTAAACCCGATTTTTAAAATCCGAAAAATCTCAAAAAAATTCCTAAAATTTAAATAAAATTAAAATACCAAAAATGCTCATAAAATAATAAAATTTAAAATCTTGGGGTGTTACATTCTTCCCTCCTTACAGAAAATTCGTCCTCGAATTTTTATACAAGGCAGAATAAAGCACATGATTATACATTGAACAAATAAGGGTACTTGCTACGCATGTCCCGTTCTGACTCCCAGGTGCACTCTTCCACTGACTGGCTCCTCCACAAAACCTTAACCATAGGGATCTGTTTGGATCTTAGCTGTCTCACTTGGTAGTCCACTATGGCTACAGGTTGCTCCTCAAATATCAAGTTCTCTTTTAGCTCTATTACATCCGGCTGTAGTACATGAGAAGGATCTGGAATGTATTTCCTGAGCATGGAGATGTGAAACACGGGATGAACGTGAGAAAGGTTGGGTGGTAGCTCCAACTGGTAGGCAACTGCTCCAACTCTATCAGTAACCTCAAAAGGTCCGATATACTGAGGCGCCAACTTGCCCTTCTTTCCAAATCTCATGACTCCCTTCATTGGAGAAATCTTCAGGAATACATGGTCGCCCACTGCAAACTCCACATCCCTCCGTCTAGGGTCTGCATAACTCTTCTGCCTACTGAAAGCTGTTTTCAATCATTTCCTTATTAAAGGAACTACCTCTAAAGTGTACTGCACTAGGTCTACATCATGCACCTTCGCTTCTCCCATTTCCGTCCAACACAGAGGAGACCTACACTTCCTTCCATATAGTGCCTCATAGGGTGCCATCCCTATGCTAGAATGGTAACTGTTGTTGTAAGCAAATTCCACCAAAGCTAGCTGCTCATTCCATTGACCTCCAAAATTCAAAACACTCATGCGAAGCATGTCTTCCAGTGTTTGGATCGTCCTTTCGGACTGTCCGTCTGTCTAAGGGTGGAAAGCCGTACTGAAGTTCAACTGTTTGCCAAGTGCCTCCTGCAACTTTCTCCAAAACTGAGAAGTGAACTGGGGCCCTCTGTTAGATATTATGGAAGCCGGAACTCCATGCAATCTGACTATTTCTCGAATGTAGAGTCGGGCGTACTGTGCTACAGAATATGTAGTCTTCACAGGCAAGAAGTGAGCTGATTTGGTTAAACGGTCTACAATTACCCATATCGAATCATATCCTCGCGTGGTACGAGGCAACTCAGTCACAAAATCCATAGTGATCATTTCCCACTTCCATTCTGGGATAGGGAGCTCTTGCAGCTTCCCTGACGGTCTCTGGTGTTCAAACTTCACCTTTTGACAAGTCAAGCACTTGGGCACAAAGTCTACTATGTCTCTCTTCATACCATTCCACCAGTAGCTATCTTTCACATCATGGTACATCTTGGTGGAACCTGGGTGGACACTGTACAGTGTGTAGTGTGCCTCTCGCATGATTTCATTCCTGAGGTTGTCCACATCGGGCACACATATCCTAGAACCTTGCACTAGGGCGCCATCATTGGCAAATCCAAACTCACCACCTTCACCTTGTTGTACTTTTTCTATGACCTTCATCAATTGTTGGTCTCTGTGCTGGGAAACTCTAACTCTGTCCCGCAAGTCTGGCCTCACTGAAAAATGAGCCAACAATACCCCCTCATCTGAAAGATCTAGGATTAAACCTTGATCCATCAACTCATGTACCTCCTGAATCAATGGTCTCTTTTCTGCTGAAATGTGCGCCAAACTGCCAGAAGACTTCCTGCTCAAAGCATCTGCCACTACATTGGCTTTCCCAGGGTGGTACTAGATGGTGCAATCATAGTCTTTCAGAAGCTCCATCCATCTCCTCTGTCTCAAGTTTAAATCCCTCTGTTGGAAGATGTACTTCAAACTCTTGTGGTCAGTGTATATCTCGCACACTTCACCATACAGGTAGTGTCTCCAGATTTTTAGTGCAAAGACTACAGCCGCCATTTCCAAATCATGGGTGGGGTAGTTTTACTCATGCCTCTTCAGCTGTCTTGAAGCATAAGCTACTACTTTTCCATTTTGCATCAAAACACACCCTAGGCCAACTCTGGAGGCATCACAGTACACGGTGTATCCTTCACCACTCATAGGTAGTGTCAACACAGGGGCAGTGGTTAGACACTCCTTAAGCTTCTGGAAACTCCTCTCACAGTTATCTGTCCAAATGAATGGAACATTCTTCCGAGTTAACTTAGTTAAGGGAGCCGCTATCCTGGAAAAATCTTGCACAAAACGCCTATAGTAGCCAGCTAGACCCAGAAAACTTCGCACCTCAGTGACTGTTGTAGGCCTAAGCCAATCAGTTGCAGCTTTAATTTTCTTGGGATCCACTTGAATGCCATCACTAGAAACCATGTGTCCTAAGAATGAGATGCTTTCTAGCTAAAATTCACATTTCGAAAATTTGGCATATAGCTGGTGCTCCCTCAAAGTCTGCAACACCATCCTCAAGTGCCACACGTGTTCTTCCTCGATCCAAGAGTATACCAGAATGTCATCTATGAATATGATGACAAAACGGTCCAAAAATGGCTTGAACACCCTGTTCATCAAGTCCATGAAGGCTGCTGGTGCATTAGTGAGTCCAAAAGACATCACCAAGAACTCATAATGACCATATCTTGTCCTGAAAGCCGTTTTGGACACGTCCTCATTCCTGATTCTCAACTGATGGTAGCCTGATCGTAGGTCTATCTTGGAAAAGAATCTAGCCCCTTGGAGCTGATCAAACAGATCATCGATCCGAGGAAGTGGATAGTTGTTCTTCACAGTCACCTTGTTCAGCTGTCTGTAGTTAATACATAACCTCAATGACCCATCCTTCTTTCTCACGAATAGAACAGGAGCGCCCCAAGGTGAAGTGCTCGGACGTATAAAACCCTTGTCCAAAAGCTCCTGTAGCTGCTCCTTTAGCTCTTTCAATTCTGCTGGTGCCATCCTGTAAGGTGGCATGGATATGGGATTTGTACCCTGAACAACATCAATGCAAAACTCTATTTCCCTTTCTGGTGGCAACCCTGGAAGCTCTTCTGGGAAGACATCCATAAATTCTCTGACAACAGGAACATTTTCCATGCTGACACCTTCTACAGATGTATCTCTCACCAATGCCAAATACCCTTGGCATCCACGCCTCAACATTTTTCTAGCACTAATTGCTGACACTAAGTTATATGGAGCCACGCTCCTGTCACCGTCAAAGCTAAACCCTTCCACACCAGGTATGTGAAAATACACCTTTTTGTTCCTACAGTCTAAGGTGGCATAATGAGTTGCCAACCAATCCATCGCCAAGATTACATCGAAATCCATTACTGGTAGAGGAACCAAGTCTACTGGGAGGATCTTTCCATCCACTACTACTGGGCTACCCGGAAAAACCATATCTACTTCTATGTTGTCACTAAGTGGGGTAGCTACCGACAAAGGACATTCTAAGGTTGTAGGGTTTCTACCCAACCTCATGGAAAACACAGGGGAGACAAATGAGTGCGTAGCACCCGGATCTATTAAAACACGAGCCTCATAAGAACAGACCAGAAGAATACCTGCCACAACTGCATTTGAAGCCTGAGCATCCTGGTGGGTCAGGGTGAAAACCCGAGCTTGACCCCTACCCTGAGTGGCAGAACCACGACATCGACTTCTACCTCCTGATCTGCCTCCAAATCCACGTCCCCCTTGTCCTCGGCCCTGTTGGCCACTGAACTGACTGCCTGCCATGTTGGAAGCACCCGGATACAACTGGCGAGGAACATTTGCAACAGAACCCTGTGACCCCATCTGTGGCTCGCTGAACACGGGGCATTCCCTAGCAAAGTGACCTGGTTGGCCACATCTGAAGCATACTCCTGAACCCATTAGACAAGGTCCTGAATGTCCTCTTCCACACTGTGCACAAGGTGCCAAGGAGGATCCTAATCCAGACCCAGAACTGCTGTACCCTGAACTATAACCACTGCTGGATCTGTACCCTGGTCTGAACTCTCGGGATTTGTGTCTGTAACCACTTCTCTTATTCCTGCTTCTTCCTCTGTAATTAGTCTGGCACCCACTATCCGAAGTACCCATGTGGGGAACACCTGAAGAACCCTCTGCTTTGTTTTTCTTTGCTCTTCCGCTGTCATCCACCGCATAGCTAATCTCTATCTGTCTGGCTCGATCAACTATCACATCAAAAGACTGATCAGACATCATGGCCAGGTTTGCATACCTCCTGTCAAGCCCCTTTAGGAATCTCTTCACCTTCATAGTTTCTGTAGCTACTGCTGTAGGGGCATATCTGCTCAATTCGAAATTGCAGAGCATATTCATCTACTGCACTGCCATTACGTCTTAAGGCCTCAAAGGCCCACTGCTTCTGATCTCTGAAGCTTTCTGGCACAAACCGATTGATGAACAGTTCCACAAACTGAGCCCATGTCAAACTCTCCATCCGAGGTAATACGTAGTCATTCATCCATTGTCTAGGCATAGGCCCCATGACATGCTGCATACACTCTATCAGTCTTTTATCAGTCAACTACAATTCTGTTCCTGCCTGTCTGCAGGAATCCAAAAACCGATACGCATCGTCTAACACATCATAAGTACCAGGCACCAACTTCTTGAAATTGATGATTTGTTTGTAAGGTTCTCCTCTTGGTGCGGTGGACTGCTGCTGCTGTGGAGGGTGGATCATATACTACGCCATCATATCGATGGTTCTCTGCAACCCAGCTAGAGTAGCTGCCATTGGGTCCATGGGACCCTGTGCCATAAAAGACTGATCCTGTACTGTGGGCAGCTGCTCTTCTACTTGAGCAGCTCTAGGCCTCCTACCCCGCCTCCTCGGGCAAAGCGCCTCATCTGTCTTGACACCTCGTCAGCACATCCGTTACAGTGCGATGGCGGCTCTCACCTTCTACGCATTTTCCTGAAATTCAGCAGCATTAGCCCACAAAATTCAAAACTATACATTACACAGCTCTATAGACTCATATTTACACACAATTATGTGAAGCAGAAACTAGAAGCAAAGATGACAATGCAAGACGAATGCGGACCCTATTTTTCCGCATGTGACTCCTAGTGGACTCTTCCCAACACTTAGACAATTTTTCCCTAAGAATCTGGAGCCTAAGCTCTGATACCACATTTGTCACGACCCAACCTATGGGCCGGACCGGCACTAGGACTTGGGCCAGCCTAAAGCCCCCGAGGCCCGTAGTAAGCCTTAACTATTCATTTACCCAACTCTAAGGCCCATTTGGGCCCAATTTCAAGAAACCAACCGGACAGAGTCCGGCCATAAAATGGACCTACCAACGGGGAGTTTTTGACTCACCCAACCTGTAAACACATTAAACAATCCATTAGGGAGCTCAGCTCACCCTCCACATACTCATATCATCATAAAGATAAATGGGAGCTCAGCTCCCTCATCCAGTCCATCAAACATGCATATAATAATTTTACAGGTCCACAATAATAATTTAGTTTACAGACCCAAATCAAATAAACATTTCTAACACATGCAGAAATTCTAGGAGTTTATAGAATTACACAAACATAAATAAATGACCTGCGAGGGAGAAAAGCAGGTTAACCTCAAAAATATCCTCTGTGGCACGGAAAAATATTGAGCGAGGAGTGGCGTTCGACTCGAAGAGTAAAATATCAATTTTAACCATAATCTCTATAACTATCTAGAACTAATGCAACCTGTGAAGTGAAATGCAACAGCAACAATATTTTCACATCATAACAGCAAAAAGGTAATTTGGAGCACTCACGCACCCTGTAACATCAATCATAATATATGGGAGCTGATCCCCTATACAGCTCTCTTAAATCCAACCTGGTGCCAGCGAAGAACTCAGCTCGGACTTCCACTTAATAACCAAATCGGGGTCCCAGAAGAACTCAAGCCGTGTCTACCCGAAGGACCGGTCCCAAATAAGATCTCAAGCCGTGTCTACCCGTCCTATCCATAGTCCACACCACATCATACGCACGCCAACGCACGCACACTGCTCTAAATTACCACAACAACATCCATGGCACTTTCACAGTTATCAATGCAACATAAATCGTGCCTAGAATTTATCTACATAGATATACACATATAAGTGATGCATGGGCATGCTTGAACATATAATAATATCGAAATTACAATTAAAATTAATATTTTACTCACAGACTTGACGGTGGTCACTGAGGCTTGGTGAGGAAGAAGGTCATCGGCTCACCTGACAATTTTTATTACAATCATTTAATAAATTTGACTCAATACAAACAAAGAAAATACCAAATACGTCCTAAGTCGTGCCGAAAATCCGGCAGAGTCTCCCCTATACCTAGGACCTACCCAACCTGCAAAAGGGCTCAAAACACACTTCTATATTCACAATCCATATGTCCACAACTCAATCACATCACACAGCCCCTCCTGGGCCCATCAAATCAATCATCCATCACAATATGTAAAATTTCAATTTAGTCCTTATAATTGACCATTTTTGCAAAAACCGCCCAAATCAGCTCTAAAAATTCTAAAACTTTGCCCCGCGGTCCTTAGCAATATTACTAAGCTATTGCAAAAAGAATCATAATTTTCTAAGCTACCACGAATATTTTATGGATTTTTAATCCTATTTAAGAACTAGAAAATTACGTAAAAATAAGGTTCGGGTTCACCTTTGCCGATTCCGACTTCGGGGACGCGCTCGGGACGTCTGACAATGGGGGGGTAGCCAAAACTTTGGTCCAATTCGGAGACTTTTCCGGTAACAGGTCTGTCTGGCCGGAAATTCACAGACCTGGTCAACTGTCGAATTTCCGCGAATTGAGGATACCTACACGAAGCCCACAACACAGTGGTTAGTACATAAATTTTTCAGAATTTTCTAAGCTCATTTAATGCTCGAAAAGACACTGCGAAGTTCCGTGGGACCCACCGAAAAACGGTGTCGGAAAAATTTGAAATTTATGTCGTCGCGAAGCTCTCGAAGAATGGAGTGCTCTGGTACTCTCGGTTTTCTCGTGGGATTCACGGTTTGTGAGAAATCTAGTCCGAAAGTCAAAATGGGCTAAAACTTCCCGGGCAAAAATCGGACAAACCGCTTGATGGATTTTGGTGTTCTTGGTGTCTATGGAAAGCTCTCGACGAGTAGATGATTTTAGACACAAGACCCGGTCCGATTGGTAGCCGGATCGGCTGGGAAGACCAACAGCCGCGCGCGCGCGTCGCTCAACTTCGGGCGACGTTTTCCGGCGTTCCAGGCGGCGGCCGGCCGTGGGGAGGGCCAAGGTGGAGCGCCAGCGAGGTGGGGAGGCAGGGGAGGTGGTGGCGCGGCAAGGGGAGGAGGGAGGAGAGAGAAAAGAGAGAGAGAAGGGAGAGAGGTCGACGTGCGCGGGAGGAAGAAGGAAGAAAAAGAAAAGGCCGGTCCGATTCGATCGGTCCGATCCGGTCCGGTTCGATTCGACCGGTTCGATTCAGGATACAAAATTTTAAATTTTTACTCTGCCTCGGGACCGAAAACGAGATCCAAAAATTCCGAAAAAATTCCAGAAAACTCAGAAAAATACGTAGATTCCAAATATATTTTTAGTTTTGCCACATGGTCTTTAAATTAATTTTAAAAATCATCAAAGTTTATATTTTCGGAAAATCGAACCCGATTTTTAAAATCTGAAAAATCTCAAAAAAATTCCTAAAATTTAAATAAGATTAAAATACCAAAAATGCTCATAAAATAATAAAATTTAAAATGTTGGGGTGTTACATGAGTTATAAAATAACAACATAAAATTAAGCTATGATAAGAATATAAAAAGGTTAATGAAAAATAATTGTTGAATGACAAATAAAATGTCATAGTTATGACTCATAAGCATATGATGAATGAATATCAAATAAAATTACTATTGAAAAAATAATTTTATAAAAATTTTGATGACAAGAAGAAGTCGATATAAATTTAAATCATCATAAACAAAAGTTATAATAAAAAAAAAAAAGTGAAGATCGTGAATAAGAGTTTTCACAAGTATTCATAAGATATGTTCTTAAAATTTAATATTTTTTTTCTAAATTTAGAAACTATTATATTATTATTATTATTTATTTTATTAATAATTTTTAAAAAATAAAAATTTCCCAAATAAATGTCTAGTATTTATTAAATCATTTTTATTGATTATTGCACTTATTATTAATAAAAATATTTTTTCTTTAGAAAATTACATTTTCCAGCATCGCATGAATAATAATGCTTGTGAATGCCTTGAAAAATTGATGTTAAATAAAATAAATAAAGCATTATGGGTTCGTTAGCTCTTGAGATGATTTAAGCAAGTTGTTGGATTTGACCCTCAGGATTAAAATTTTTTCAGGATGAGGAGATTGAAACTCATGTACAATCATAATTGACAACAATTTTATTTATGCAGAATGCAAATGAAACCCACCTGTGTAACTGGTGCAGATTGTGATGCCACCAAGACTAATACCCAAAGATAGAGCAGAAATCCAGGCCCAATGAGTTTTGCCTTTTGGTTCTGAACCACCAAGCCCCTTCCAAAACAGCCTTGGACCAAAATGGCAAAATTGAAATTCATTTGTACTATTCTACTTTTTTTTTTTTATAATCAAATAAGCATAATTTATTTAACATAATAATTAACAAATTATAAAATTTAATCAATTATAAAATATAAAAAAAAAATTATATAAGGGGAGACTTAGGTGAGGGAAACTACTTGAAATAATAAACCAATAATAAATTTATATGTGTAAATATACCGTCCCACAAACTTATAACTATGCAATTTTTTAAAATTAATTATAAATTTATGTGTAGCTTTTTTTTTATTCACATGTTATTTAATATGATATATCGAAAGGGTATGAGTGTGGCATGTTATTAGGATAATTTTATGTCTCAAATTATCGGTAATTATATCTTTTTTTTATTAATTTATGAGTAGTTTATAATAATAATAATAATAATAATAATAATAATAATAATAATAATAATAATAATAATAATAATAATAATTTGAAATTCTAGAATTAGAAAGTATTAGAGAACGAAATTTCTAAAATATTATTAAAAAGGTAAAATTTGAATTAAAAAACAATAAAAAGGGCATTCAAAATACATAGAAAATGGCTTTAAGAATTCAATGAACTTAGCAGCCGAAAGAGACTTTAAAAATACTATTATTATTATTATTATTTTAAATAAATCAAAGTTGAAAAATGAGAGTGACAACATAAGTTCTGATAAGATGTGATCTAATTAATCTGATTAATTGTGGAATGTCCAAATCATGGAAGGATTCTAAGTAAGCTAATCATCTTCAGGAATTCAGAAAAGTGTTTGAATTTTAGGATTTTGGATAAGCAATTGTTTGTTTAATTATTCCCTGTTTTTAATTAGATGGCTGTAGACCAGCAAAGGTCTTCCTTTGAAAACTACAATTGACCGTCCATGGTGCCTTCTCTTCCATAATTAATTTCATGAAATCATTCCAAAGTTGCTTGAAATCAATTAACACGAAATTCAAGCAGCCCAAGCCCATTGAATTCTAAAATATATTAATATTAGAAGTATTAAAAATTAATATTTCTTATAATAATAAAATTCTTACTTCCTTTATTTAAAAATGTGAGCCCTCTGTGCTATATGAGTAATGGAATTATTATATTAAATTATTTAAATTCAATCTACTATATTAAATTACTTTATAGTAATGGAATCATAAATAATCATGTGAATTAATTTTTTGTTATTCTTTAACATTAAAAAAATTATAAATATATATAAATAATTGTAGAAAATTTTAATTTACAAATAATGTGATAACTAAAAATCTTTGGTGCCCATAAGTGCTTCAAGCAATATAGGGGACACAGAATTAATGGATGCTCCATTGCGATAATGATTTTGTTGTTTCAATGTTTTATTGTTGTCTCCAGTAGGAAATGGTATAACCGTAAATATTTATTTATCTGCATAATAATTAAATATTATTTATATTTAAAAATGTTATAAGAGAAAGCATCGGATTATTCAATTATTTATCTTATTATGTCTCGCTTCAAATTTAGTGATAGATTCCTTTTTATAAGATTGGATTAAATTGAAAACGTCAACTTATAATCCTAAGTTTTAAATTTAAGGGGCTATAATTATCGTATCAGAATAATACTGATTTTTTAGTTTAAAAAAAATTACGACATCAAAATCCACAGCCTAGCTCCCTCCTATTGTCCATAAGAGAATTACTTAACGATCCTTTTCACAAAATTATTTTTATTTTTTACATAAATTAAAAAAATGTAATTAATATAAATAAGTTAATGAATTTTATTTAGGCTTTTTTATTGTATTTTTCACTCATATTATTTTATTAAAAAATAAAATAATTTATATTATTAAACTATCATCAGAATTAATAGGTTTTGTTGTTCAATATATATTAAGTAAAAGAAAGTGGCTTATAATTTGAGATAAATGAAAAAGTAAAACAAATTTATATTTATAAAATAAATTTAAAACAAGTTATACATGTAAAGAAATTGTCTAGAGATATTACACTATATCAATACCAGGGTTATGAATATAATACTTTGTTGGGACTACTTATTCCATATTAGGAAAATACAAAGATTAAATATTAAAGAATAAATATAAGTGATTAAATTATAATATTAATTTGATTAGTAATTTTGATATATAAAATAATTAATTTAATTATTTATATAAATTTAAATTAAAAATAAATTAAGATATAATTTATTAAACATTTTCTCTAAATTTAATAAATTTATATATATATATATATATATATATATATATATATATATATATATATATATATATATATATATATATATATATATATATATATATACATATACATGTGCGCGCGTACACACATGAAGGTTTCTAGTTTCAATATAGTTATGTATCGGCAAAAACCAATGGAAAGATGTGAGAGCTAGCTAACTATACGGAACAACTTGGTTTATAATTTTAGGCAATCATGAAAACAATAATGAAACTTATACAGCTATTTATGTTCAAAGATGATTGTGCTTAGCGGCGGTTCCTCTTAAGCGAAAGAGGTTGACATCCGATGAGATGAGGAGATACTTTAAAGAAATTCTGTTGGGTGTTGTTGAACAGAAATGACCACCACCACCAACAGTCCACCACCCCCTCTTGACAAAATCTTCAATAATTGCTGAAACAATGGCATTGATGGGTGCCCTCGCAACTAGAAGTTCATTCATTTATTTGGTGACGGTTTTTCAATTTGGACATTCTATTGATGCAACAAGATTGTGTGACGTATTTTTTTTTAATAAATTATTTAATTGTGACAAATAGTTGATAATTAATCAAATTATTTACAAAATATTTTGTTCAAATTGCACTGTGAGTTTTGTTGTGTTAGAATCATTATTCGACTTTGTAAGAAAAGCAAAAGTTGACTTAGCCCAAATTAGGAATCAGATGCATTCTGAATGAACGTAATGGAGAATGCCAAACTATTTCTTTTGTTCATTTCATTGGCAAGATTCAGAAAGAATTGTACAGCTTTGCTTCTGGAAAAAAAAGAAAAAAGAATGCACTACATTATTCCCAACCAACGAATTAAAATATTATATGTGTCAATTTTTTGAAAATGGACCCAATAATATAATCAATGTTAAAGAATGGAGTGAAGGAAGATCAAGTTGTGGACAATTGTGATATTTCCTTTTTCTAGGAATCATGCACAATTATAAGAGGGATGGTTTCAGGGTAGTGATAATTTGAAATTTATAGATGTTTGTTGGGTATCTGTCTCTCAAATATCTCTCTCATGTGCAGAATATTGTATTCTACTTTGGGACCAAAATTGTACCCCGGCTGTAATATTCTTTCTTTAAATAAAAAAAAAAAAAAAACACTCAAAAAAGTCTGCTGTTTTTTTTTTTTTTATTATTTTTGGGTGGGTGGGGGTATGTGTGTTTCTGTCCCTATCTCATATGTTACCAATCCAATTATACCCACTTCAAAAAATCCCCTACTTGCAAAGCAAATGACGTTGAAGGTTGCCCAAAAATTAGGGAATTGCATTGTCTACATTACCTTTTTAAGAAATTGGAGAATCTGCTCCTCTTTATTGCCTACCTGTGATTCTGCGGTGAAATTTTAAATGCTTCATCCTTCTCAATACTAAATGTGATCATTTACTCTTTTTTTTTTTTTTATAGGAATATTTTTATAAAATTCATTACATTTCATTTTTTTATAAAATTTTTTAAATTTTAATTTATTTCATAAAACTCATTAAATTTTAATTTAATTTCATATCTTCTGTAATAAAAAATTAAAATATTATATATTAATTTATTGACCTGTTAATTATTTTATAAATAAAATTATTTTATTTTATTAGTTTATTAAAAAAAATAAAATGCATAAAACGCATCTAACTACTTCTCTCATCGTCAAATCTCTCATCTTTTTTTATCAACAATTGTTAGTTAGGTAATTTTATTTATACAAGATAAATTAATTTAAAACCTTTAATTTTATATTCCAAAGAATTTTATAAAATTAAATTGAAATTTAATTAATTTTATAAAAAAAATTAAAATTTAATAACTTTTATTACACCTCTCTCTAAAGGATCCTTTATATTTTTTTTTCTAATTTTTATAGAATAAATGTTTTTTGGGATGGAGTTATCAACACTTTTCTTCTAAATCCACAGCCTGAAGCCTGAAGGTGAGTGGGTGGATGCAAATATAAACATGTGGATTTAGCAATTTCTGTCAGCGAAATCTATCTTCAGCCAGAAGGAGAAGCCAAGTCCTTTATGGTTCAAAGATTGAATGTATTTCTCACTGAACAAGTCACTTCCTAGAATTGCAACTTGCTTTGTGACCACAAAATTATTTTTTGATGTGGTCCTTCCTTTGAATGGGACTTCTAACACAAAATACCTATCCATGTTCATCTTTGCCTTGAGAGACCAATTCAAAGAAAAATACTTATAAATAACGACCTGAAAATCATTGGGTCAATAGCGTGTCGATTTTTTCTCTTTAGATATAATTTAAAGAGAAAAAAATATTTAGAAATATAGAAGTGAAACCATTCACTATAGAAAATTAATGGTTGATCATTGATGAAATGACGACTCAGAAAAGGGGACGTGACTGAGATTGTGTAGTTCAATTGGATGGTCAATACAAACTCTTTGCTGGTAGAGTGACTTGACCAAGCACACCTTTCCCTTTCAGAATCTTCTCAACCCTCTCATTTCGTGTGGGGCACTAGGGACTACTACTCCAAAAACCATTAACAGATAATCATCATCATAACTTGCTCAATTGCTTTTAGTCTTTTTTTTTTTTTTTTTTTTTTTTTTAATATGCCACATTTCAGTTTCCCAAATGACAAGCCAGTAGGTGAATCATACAAATAGGTGCAATAACAACTTTTATGAAATCATAGATAAGCTAATAATTGTAGCCATGGTTGTCTGCATAGGTGGACAAATTGGGCTTACTTGCGTGTGATTAGCATTATCGTGTCAAATACCAATCTACACATTCATGGTATGATGGGAGGGTGAGAAAACTATAAAAATTGATAGCAATTGGAAATCTGACTAGAGATGGGAACTTTGCTTGCCACAATTATCAGAGAAGTGGAGAATCCCCCATCTGGTAAAAGTTACAGTTAAGGGCCATGCAGGGAATTTTGACACAAACATTTGGATAATATTGTACATATGATAATAAACTTGCATTAATGGTAGAGAAGCTGCAGCTGCTGTTACATTTAAACCAGAAGAAAAGAAAGAAAGAAAGAAAGAAATCCACAAAAGCAAAAGAACAACCTCTATGCTTTTCCATCTGTGGGAATTGAGTCAACTCTTTCAAACCTATTTTGAGCTTTGACAAAACCCTAAATTAAATATTTGCTAAAATGGCCTGCAGTTTTCTTCTTTTCAAATAGCCCAAGTCTGTAGTCAGCCAACCTTGACTTGTAAGCTGAGTTTTTGTATTCACTCCATGTGAACTGCTCATATAAGCTTTCTTCCCCTTCTGCTAATAGAGATGGTAAAGGTGCAATCTTTTCACTCAGAGGTGGACCACCGAAGTAGATCATGGAAATTCTTGATTTTCTTGTGTCAGCTAAAACTCTGTGCCTCACACTCTTAAACCTTCCATTAGTCATTACCTGTATTTTTATTTTCAAAATCCCCACACAAAATTCAATAAAACAAGAAAAAAAAATAAAAAGTTTCCCTTTGTACTTTACTACTTTTGAACCCAAAAACTTTTCCAAGAAAACACAGAAAATGAAACTTTAAAAAAAAAAAAATTAAACTTTTACTAGTAAAACTAGATGGGGCCAATATAGAAAATCATTTATTTTTACTTGAGGGTACGTTCTGTTCAATATGGAAGACACAGGCCGATAAACACAAGTAACAAACTTAGCTGCAATTTTTCTTTTTCTTAGAAAAAAGATATTACATAATAAATTAAAGAAATATACATATAAAATAAACTAAAAGAAAATAAACTGTACCTGCAAGGCATCACCAACATTGATAAAAAAGGACGTCTGATCAGGTGGGACTGAAACCCAAGTCCCATCTCTCAGACAGATTTGCAGGCCAGTTGTGTTGTTAGATCTTAAGACAGAAATTATCTGTGGGTCTGTGTGCTCCCCAAACCCAATCAAATTTCTACCACTCAATGCTTGCAGCTCTGGGCATGGTGCATAGTAGTTTAGCCTGAAGCATGAGTCGCTCTTCTCATCCTTCACCAGCTTACTCAGCACATTCCTTGGTTCAATCCCCAGTCCATCTGCCATCAATTCCAGCACTTCATATGCCATTCTCTTCACTGCCAATATGTAATCTTCCACAGCAGAGCTACAACCATTAACAAAAAGAAGAAAAATATTAATAATGCAATTCATTCATTTATCTGATACTAAATTATGTTATTTCCTCTGTTACGACAAGAGACAAACAGAAGTACGAAAGAGAGAAGGAGAAAACAAGAAAAGGAGGAGGCTTATGTACAAATTTTACCGGAAAATTTGTGGGTTTTCCTGGAAAATGGAGAGAGTTTTGTGGGAAGTGATTTGGGGATTGGTGTTGAGAAGAAGATATTCAATCCAACCAACATCACCATTAGGGCCAATTCTCTTGTTGCCATAGCCAAAAGGGTCAGGTGGGCCAACCTTATCTTTCTCAGACTGAGGAAGGTCAAAGAAGTTCATGGCCAGTGTTTCCAATCTGCTCATGAACTCCAATGGGACTCCGTGATTGACCAACTTGAAGAACCCAAACTCTTCACAAGCTTCAACTATGAGGGTCTTGGCATCAGGGTCCATCAAGTTTATCACAGGAATCCCAGAGAATAAGCCCGTAGGCTTGCATGTTTTGATTAGGGAGTAATGGTCTAATGCTGTCTGCGACAGAACCACCATGGCTCTGCTATTGTTTCACACTCAAAAACACCAAAAGGGGCACAAGAACACAAAAAAGAAAAAGAAACAGAGTAAGAGAGAAAGAAACAAAGAGAAGATGAGGCGATTTGGAATAGAGAAGTTGGCGGAGATTGATGGGGTTATAAATGGGCAAATGGGTGAAGAAGCTAATGCATGAGAGAGGGAGGAGGGACACAGGCGTTAGTAACTATAAAGGGGAGCCATCTGGCCTTGTGTGTCTGCTTGGCTTTTATGCTTTCGAGGAAGAGAAGAAAATAGAAATGTTGTAATAGCAACGTAAATTTAAGACGCGCTAATAGCATAGTTATATAATATTAAAATAATAATATAAAATTTAATGTATTTTAATTATAAGTTCTATATTTATAAAAAAATATATAAAAAATTATATTATAATAAAAAAAATAAAATATAATTATTTAAAATTTTTAAATTTTAATTTTAGTATATTTTTTAAATAACTTACAACCCTAATTTAAATAAATCGAACCACAATTTAAATCTATAAAATGTATTCAAAATTTAAGTTATAAATAATATCAAGAAATTTCTTAAATTTTTTCTTTTTTTTATTTCCTATTTAATCATTTATTTTTTTATCTTTTTCATATTATTCCAAGTTAGGCCCTACAAATTTATTTTCTGTTATTTCGACTTTGCTCTATTAATATGTCATGTGGGAATTTATAACAATTATATTAGCAGGTATTATTATTCAACCTTAATTTATTTTATATTATTTGAAAAGTTTTTTTTTACAAAATTGTATTATTTCAAGGTAAGCATCACTAATATTTTATTGTGAGATTTTTATCGTAATTATATTATTAATTTACACTATAATTAAATATTAATAAGATTATTTTTTATATAGGGTGTAACTTCTATTATATTGATATTCTTAATTTGAGTGAGATTTCTAATAAATTAACTTTATAAATATAGTAAATATAGAGAAGGATTTTCTCATAGAGGATAAGGGGTTTTGTCCATTAAAAAGAATGACTTTTACTCAAGAAATAATATATTTTTGTCTATTAAAAAGGGTTACATTTGTTTATTGCAGTCTAATGAAAGGAAAGAGATTTCGATAAGGGTAGAAAGGATATAATTTAAGAGGAATGTACTATCATTCATTATAGTTATAGACACAATTGAGTTATGTATAAAGGGATATAAAAGGGATCGATTAATATATTTATTATGAGCAATTTGATGTGAAAATTTTATTGGGTGTAATTTGATTGATGAGTAAATAATTTCAATCTTATAATCGATAAATTATGTAAAATTTTAGCAAAATTGCTACTGTTACAATAATAATGATTTATACATATCCAAAACAACAATTTTTATCTATTGTGAAAATATAATTAAACTGTTACTTTGTGTTATGATAATATAGGCATATGTATTGGTTCACAAGCCACTGCTTCATCATTGATGTATGGCTATGATTTAATCATATTTAACAACAGTTTCCCATCGATGCCTTATATTTATTATGTAGCAGCATTACTTACAGTAAATATAGTATTTTTTATTATTATTAATTTTAGTTGAAATTAAAATTTGAGAAACTGAAAAGTTTTTTTTTCTTTATTATCATTTTTACTTTATAATGAAAATTAAAAAAAAACTATAAAAGTAATTTAAACAATCAAAAAGCGAAAATTGAATGAAATGATACCTTATTTAATATCACACATATTTTTACTGTATTATGTATTGAAAAAGATTAATGGGATTAAAATTAGAAAAATTTTATGAAATAAGATATATTATAATTAAGTTTGTAATATAAAAGAATTTTTATTTTAGTGGTTATATTTTCAAATGAATTAACCAACTTCTACAATTATATTTTAAATTATTCATATTTTAACAATTTTATTTTTTTTAGAACGAATATTCAAAACAATTTGCTATTTAGTATTTATAATTAATTATTTTAAAAATTAAAAAATTATGATATAATATTTCAAAATAACACAAGTCTCTTAAAATACTACATTGAATTATTTTTTCCATCCATTTTTATTTGTTGTATTTTCTTTTGTCTATAATTATCTATCGCATTTAGACAGCCAAAAAGTATTAACTTTTTTTTTTTTTTTAATTTTATGCTTTGTCAAGACTCAAATTATGGGTCAGATCAGCACTAGGACTTAAATCAGCATAAAGTCCTCAAAACCCGTAGCAAACCTATTATTTCTAGCCCAAGTCTAATGCCCATTCTTGTAGTTCAATTTCAAGAAAACAACCGAATAGAGTCTGGCCATAAACTGGACTATCTAACAGAGAGTTTTAGCTCACCCGATCTATAAATATAAAATATATTAAATTGGGGAGCTCGGCTCACCTTTACTATCCTCAATCAATCACAAATTAATCAAATGGGAGCTCAGCTCCCTCATCCATAAAATAGTACATATCACGTACCCATACACATTCATATATATAATATTACAACCCCAAAGTTAAGTTATTTCAAACCCAAATAAATAATACACTACCGATACATGTGGAGTCCTAGAATGAAGATAAAGAAAAAGAAGAATACAATAAAATAGGGGTGGCCACGGTTCAGAAATCGCCGGTTACAGTTCTTAAACTGCCGGTTTAGGTTTAGAGAAATATTGAACCTGAACCGAACAGCTAAGAGACAGTTTGAAGGGCGGTTCATGAACCGCCGGTTTCGGTTCGAGCCCCAATTTAAAACGGTTTAATAGGCGGTTTAGAGTTGGGCTGTTTAGAGCGGTTCAAGAGGCGGTTTGGAGCGGTTCGGGGGATGGTTTAGGACAGTTTGATCAAAAAATAGGAGAAAAAAAAATTGGTAAAATAAATATTTCAAAAAAAAAAGAAAAGAAGAAAATGATATTATTTGTATTTGTAATAAAAATTAATAAGAAATGTGTAGAGTTAATTTAAAAAAATTATAGAAATGAAAAGAGATTAAATTAATTTTAATTAAAAAAAAAAAGGAAGAAGGGCTTGAACTTAATTTTGTAGAAATTAAGTTGCCTACGTATCCTCTTGGGGTTTAGAGGAATCAAAGCCCACGTAGTTCTCTTACCTTCTATTTTGAGTTAGATAACCCCCTTACCCTAATCACTTCCACAACCGCTCGATTCCGTTGTTGTTCCATTGGTTCTTATGTCATATAAATCTTTATTTCCTTCACGTGTGATCTCTTGTTGCCTTAAGGCTGCCTTAATCCAATCATTTAAACATGTTTGAGCTTCTAATGATTCAGGAACCATATTAGATCGTGTCTCATCTAATATACTACCCCCTGCACTAAAAGCTTGTTCAACTACAACTGTGGAGACTGGTGCTGCTAAAATTTATTTAGCAATTAGTGCAAGGGTGGGAAAAGTATTTGTATGTCGACGCCACCAATCAAGTACTAAAAATTCTTTACCTGCACTATTATCACCAAACTCGAAAATAGTGATTAAATAAATATCAAAATCAGAATTATTATCAAGGGATCCTCTAGGCACTTTTTGCCTTTGTAATAAGGCACGATCACCCATGCTTATTCTAGAGGTTGGCTCATTCTGAACTTAACTAGAAGGCTGAGATTAAGAAACTAATTGTTGACTAGAAGAACAAAATTCACTATATAAATCAAAAATTAATTTTCTAATTTCAACAATTATTGCAAGAATATCAAAATCAATCTCATCATCAAGATTTAAACATGAATAATAAAGAGACAAATAATCATTTAAACCATCTAATTTACATCTAGGATAAAAAACACAAGCAACAAGATAAAGTGGAGGAATATTTTTGAAATAATTCAACCATTTTTTTTTTCATGTTAGAAATGCAATTTTTTAAATTAACATCATTTTCATGGTCTTGCAATGCACCAATAATATTAAGACATTCAATCATAAATAAATGAGATGTAGGATAATAAACACCACTCAATGTATATGTAGTATCATTAAAAACTTTTAAAATATCCAAAAGTTTTGTACAAATGTCCCAATTTTGTAGATATAGTTGAACTTGTGGCACATTATTGCTAATAAATATGCACAATAAATCTATATATCAAAATGACTCGTTTAGTAATTCATATATTGAATTCCAACAAGTGGGAACATTTCTTGGAACTTTTATTATTTATTTTACAAAATTTAGCCCATTCTTTCATAATTCGGGGATATTCCCATAAAAATAAAATTATTTTTTTGATGGAAGAAATAAATTCATCCAGGGTTCTTAAACCATCTTGCACACTCAAATTTAATGCATGACATGCACACCTAATATGAAAAAATTTTCCCCCAAAATTGGGTTGATAAATTTTTTTAAGGTCATTAATTGATGCAGAATTTGCAGTAGCATTATCAAAACCAATTAAAAAAATTTTATAAACTAATCTATATTCTTTTAAAATATTTTAATCATCCTATAAATATTATCAGCAGTATTTCTCTCATCAAAAACACGAATTGCAATTATTCTTTTTTGCATGATCTAATCATCACTAATCCAATGACATGTTATGTCCATATATAAATGCATTTGCCAATGATCACTCCAAATATCACTACAAATAGAAACTTGTGCACTCATATTTAAAAAAAAATTATTATAATTCTTTTTTTCCTTTTTTAAATAAAGAAAAAACATTTCGTTTCAAAGTATTTCTAGGAATACGTTTTGCATTAGTATTTAAAGCATTTTGACAATAATTAATAAAACCAAGTTTTTCACCAAAATTAAATGATAAATGCTCAACACAAATTATTATTGCTAATTCTTCTTTATTTTTTTGATCAGAATATTGAAATAAAGATTGAGATTTAGAATTTGTGTACCTTGATATTTGAGTTTGAGACTTATCATACCCAATTTTGATCGGATGTTTTTGCTCCAAATGCCTATTGAATGTGCCATATCCATCTCCCATTTTGAACTTGTAGACTTGGCCACAGTAATTGCAAATTACATCAAATGTATTTTCAGATCTTCGTTTTTTTGTAAAGTGGACTTTGAAAATATCGGACGTGAGTGCTTTTTTTTTTTTTCATCTTTCTCAGCTTGTTGATTTTAGCTTTTTTTAGTGTGGTGGAATAACTCTTGAACTTCAATATCATTATCATCATCCCCAATTTGCTCCATTATGTTGTCTAAATTAACTGTAGTAAGCTTATTTGGATTTAGGTACGTTAATTCATCAACCTTACTTTTCCCCTTGCTACTTGATGAACTTCCAAATCCACTACTTGCCATTTTCTCAAAAAAAAAAAAAAAAAAGGTATGATACTATGATAATATTTGAAAAAAAAAATAGTGTAGAGATAACAAAAAATAGAAGGTACTAGAAATTTGAAAAAAAGAAGTGTAGAAGATAACAAAAAAAAATTAGAAATTTGCAAACAAAAAAAATAGTGTAAAATTTTAAATTAAAAATTAGAGATAGTGGAAATTTTTATGAGTATATAAAAAAATAGAGTAATAAAGAAAATATTAAATTTTAATGATAGTATAAAAAAATAATAATAAAGTTATTGAATAAAATAATGGGATATAAGAAATTTTTATGAGTTTAAAAAAAATAAAGTGTAAAAATTTAGAGAATATTGAGAATTAAAGAGAGATTTGAGAATAATTGTGTAGAGAATTTGAGAGATTTGAGAGATTGGAGAGAATTTAAGAGTTGTGTGAATGAATTAAGTGGATGAATTGAGGTATTTATAGAGTTTTTATAAATTTTTTATTTCTAAAATTATCCCAAAAAAGTAACTACTTTTTTACTGTTATTAGGGACTAAAGAGTAATTTTATAATTAAAATAAAAAAAAACTGTAACAGTAAATATTTTTATCGTTTGAGATTAAAAAAATAAAAACAATTGATTTTGAAATTTAATAAATGATTATAAATTAAAAAAAAAAAGAAATGACATTTGAATGGACATTTGCAGAGGGTAGGCTGCTATAGAGACGTGCTGGGCCTGCGCAGAGTAGGTGGGCAGCTGGGCTGCAGTGCTGCACTGCAGCAGTGTGTACTGTACACGTTTTAATCCAAACCGCCGGTTCGATTCGAATTAACCCTACGGTTTTAATTCGAATCAAACCGACGGTTCAACGGTTTTATAATATCTTGAACCTGAACCAAATCATGGAGGAACGATTTAGGTTTGATTTAATAACGGTTTCGGTCTGGGTTTGACCGGTCCAATTTCGGTTCGATTTCGATTCCAAACCGGACCGTGGCCACCACTACAATAGAACTTCTTTGATAGAACCTGCAAGAAATAATACAGGTTATACTAAAAAAGGAATCTTCCTGTAGCCTGGAAAAATAAGATGAACAGAAGTGAGTGTTTGACTCATAGAGTAAAATATTGATTTTAAATATAATTTCTATAACTATCTAAAACTAATGCATCTCTAAGCATAAGTGCAACATATACATTCAAAGTCAATCAATTTCAACAATATTCACACAAAAGATAAATTGGAGCACTCACGCACCCGTATATCACATCAAATTATATATATATGGGAGTTGATTCCCTATACAGCTCTCTTAATCCAATACTTGCCAGCGAGATCAACTCGAGCTGGTCTTTTTCCTAATAATCCAAATGCGGGGGTTAGCGAGATCAACTCAAAACTGTACTCACCTCAACTTATCATAAAAATGATCAGGTCCCAGCAAGACCCAATCAATCTACCGGTCCCACCCATAATCAGCATCACACCACACGCACGCCAACACACGCATATAGCTCCAAATTACCCTAAGGCGACACCCATATCAATTTCATCAAACAAGAAAGCAACACAAGACATGCCTAATAATAGTTATGTACAAATATTTATAAGTGAATGCATAGGTATGCCTTGAATATTCAGTAATATTAAAATTATAAATAAAATCAATATCTGCTCACAGATTAATAAAAAACTACTGTGGTGGCTGAGTGGAGGAAGAGAGCTGATTCTGATCACCTAAATAATTATATTATATTTTTATCAGTACTAGCTCAAAACAAGACTTTAAAGAGATAAAAGACGTCCTAATTTATGTCGAAAATTCAGCAAAATTTTCCCTGTACTTAGGACCTACTCAACATGCAAAGTGGTTCAAATCACACTTCTAAAATCATAAGTCTCAAATCCACATCTCAACAACATCACATGGCCTCTCTTGGACCCTCAAAACCAAGCAAAACTCATATACTCAGAAAATTCAGTTATAGTCTTTAAAATTAATATCCTGCAAAAATTATTCAAACTAGCTCTAAAAATTTTAAAATTTTTCCCCATGGCCCTAAACAATGCTATAAGGTTATTGCAAAAGGAATTATAATTTTCTAGTCACCCACAAATATTTTATAGATTTTTATTCTAAACTCGTCATTAAGCAATTAAGAGAATTTAGAGTTCAAGTTTACCTACGCTAATTCTGAGACGTAGAACACATCCGGGGCTTCTGAAAATAGTGGTAGGGACAGTAATATTAGCCTACTTCTGAGATAATTTTGACAGCCTATCTGTCCGGTTCGAAAATGCAGATTTGGGCGTCGGTGTATTTTCTACAAAACGAAAGTACCTACGCGAAGCCCACAATTACAGGAGTTAGAATATAATTTATATTTAATTAAATAAGCCCATTAAAGGCTGGGAAAAACACTTCAAAGTTCGTGACACCCATCAAATTTTTAGTATCGTAAAATTTTAAAATTTATATTACCACGAAGCTCTCACTGAGTAGAGTGTGCCGGTAGTCTTGGAATCACTGTGAAATTCTCGGTTTGGAAGAAATTTAGTCCAAAAGTCGAAATTGGTTAAAACTTTCCGGGCTTAAATCGGACAAACTACTTGATGAAAATGGGCGCTCTTGGTGTCTTTGGAAAACTCTTGGAGAGTAGAACATGATTGGGACTGGATCCGATCCAATCAGTGGCCAAATCAGCCAAAATCGACCATGAAAGCTGAAACAGTGCGCTGTGCATGAAGGGAGGTTCAAGCTCGATTTTCTAATGTATGGGGCAGCGGTCGGCTGTGAGAAGGGGACCAGGTGGATCGCCGGCGTGGGGGAATGGAGAGGAGAGAGAAAAATGGGAGAGAAGAGGGATGGGCAGCAACGCGCGAAAGGAGAGGAAGGGAAGAAAAGATGGGCGATTTGATTTGACCGGTCTGATTTAGTCTGATTCGATTCAGGCAATTCGATTCAAAATATTCGAAATTTAATTTTTACTTCACTCTGAGACCTAAAATAAGACCCAAAAATTCCAAAAAAAATTACTTAAAACTTACAAAAATTTATAGAGTCTAAATATATTTTTAAATTTACCACGTCGTTTTTAAATAAATTTTTAAAAATTAATAAAATTTATTGTTTCAAAAAAATCAAATCTGATTTTAAAAATAAAAAAATTTCAATTTAATTTTCATAATATTTAATAAAATAAAATATTATAATTTATGTATAAAATAATTATTTAAAAATTTAGAGTATTATATACTTTATCTCTATTAAATACAATAAATATTTATATAATAAATAATAAGATGAAATATATAAAAGATAATTTAACCAATTACTAGAATTTTTTTTTTAATAAAAATGAGGTTATAAGTTCTAAATACAACAATTAAAAATCAATAGAAATAATATAATTGAGAAGTTATCTCATAATATTGAAAAGGAGAAGCTTTAAAATCAAAGATTTTATTGAAAATTTTTGAAACTCTTATAATTAATGTATTAAATATAATAAGCAGGACCAGATATTATTTATTAGTTTGGAGTTGGAGACCTAACATTAGTTTCAGATAATTAAAAGGGTCCTTATTTTGCAATGAGACTAAAATGGTCAATTAAAGCAGAACCTTTGTTCACATTGAAAAGTATTCAAAGTTTAATGGGTCCATAATAATTAACAAAAATTCCAGAAAACCACATCTCTTCTCTTCCTTTAGAATTAGAAGCTCAATATTTCTTTTCCCAATTCTGGAGGCTCATCATTTAATTTAGATGATTAACAGGGCCATTTTAATAATAACAGGGCCATTTTAATAATAATAATAATAATAAAAATAATATTTTGACCAAAAAGGTAATAATAATAATAATAAAATAATATGGTCAATTTCAAACTCATCTGTAATTGCCTTTCCTTTTCAGTCTGTTTTTAAGGAAAATAATTATTAGTTTGCAATTTGAGAAATGATTTGGGCACCCTGTAGAATGGGCATGGATTCTCTACAGTCCTCAATTCACCCACCAATAATGCTTCTTTTTTGCACATATTACTGTTGGCTACAGCCCCGCTAAGATTTAGCTGTGCCTAATTGGCATATTTAACATCTACTTTTGTGGCTTTGTGCGTTTAATTGTATCTAAATAATCTAATAAACATGATTAATTAATTGAAATTGTGATTTAAGGGCTTAATTAGTCTAGCATTTGGATAAGGCTAACTAACAGGGTATTCATGGGTTTCCATATATATCTTGTTTCTATAGAAATGGTAAGTTTTTTTTTTTTAATTCATAAAATAAAAAAGAAACTTCTCTATTCCTTTTCTGTTAAAAAATAATATCTTTTTAAAAAATAAAAAATATACTGAATATTCTAGATTGTCAGTTTGAAAAGATTTATGATCTGATTTAACTGTTGAATACAATTAATAATTATTAGATGATAATTGATAGCTATTTTATATTAAGTGTTTAGTAAAATTATATTTAGCTGTTGTTGTTGATACGTGAAATGACTAATAAAGATATACATCATATAATTTATTTTATTATTTAAATAAATATAAAATTATAAATTTATTATATTATATTATTTATTTTATTATTAAATTAAATATATAATTATTAAATTAATATATTATATTATTTAAATAAATATATAATTATTAATCTTTTATATTATATTATTTATTTTATTATTGAAATAAAAAATAATCATTTTTTAAGATAATTAAATAATTTTAAAAATATAAATAAAATAATAAAATAATTATTATTGTTAATATAAAAATTTATAATTAATTTTAAGTTTTTACATATAAATAAATATTTTATGTTATTAAAAAAATATTTTAATAAAGTTGAAATACGTTAATTAAAATATTAAAATTATAAATAAAAAATAAAAATATTAATAATATTAATTTTCAAGTTAAATAAAAAAGAATAATATGATCAAAATAAAAAATAAAATCAAATGAGCTATCAGCCGATAAGAAACTGTTTTAAAAATAGAGATGATACAAACTGCAGCCGATGGGTATCATATCAGTTCTCCATCAACTATCAGCTCTATTTTTTTAAGCTTTTCAAACACTATAATTTACCTATTTGAATATCTATTAGCCATCAGCTGCACCCAACAGGTAAATCAAAGACCCATTTAGGGGAAAAGCAAATAGAGAGTATAAAAAAAGGAAGGAAAGTATTAAATGGAAAATAAAATTATTTTCTTTTTTTGTTTAGAAATTAGGGAGAAAAATGAATTATTTTATAAATAATAAAACTTATCTTTGACTTTTTTTTTAATTTTTCATTTTTTTAATTAACGAGAAAATAAATTATGAGTATATTTTCTTTCCTCTTCAATTTTCCTCTATTCCAAACAAAAAAAAAAGCATATTTTTTTATTTTATTTTCTAATTTTCTTTTTTTTATCCAAACAAACAACAGTCTCATGGAAAATATTAATCCACTTGAATTTTTAATAATTTATAAATTCAAAAAAAAAAAAAAGCTGGATGGTGGATCTCTATCTCATACTTTGAAAATAACATCATCGCAAATGCTGTCTTGCATATGTTAGGAAAGTGATTAATTTTCGAACACTGTTATTTAAGTTTCATTTAATCAAATTCAAATTATTTAAATTTTATAATTTTAAAAACAACTCAAATACTATTTATTTATTTATTTTTGAAAATAATAATATTTATTTTTTAGTCTCGTGGCAAAACTGAAAATTGAGACGGATGCTCTTCTCTAGCTTTGCAGCATTCTGTTGCAGGTCTGAATTACTCATAATGTTGAATAATAATATTAAGCACATACACAAAATAAACAAAAAAAAAAATAAAAAAATATATATATTTGGCCTTGCACTCTCAGATTGTGTTTACAGGACTGGGTTTCCTTTGTCTGTCTTGCTGATGTTTCCCCTACTTGATATTTCTATAAAAATCTTTTTTTTTTTTTATAAAAAAAAACCTCTAGATAATTGTTATTATTCTTGGTGCGTGGATCTTAATGTGAACATGGACTTGTAAAAACAATTAATTGGTAGCTGTCACCCATATTACAATCAAACCTTTGAGTGGGGAAATAAGAGGACCTGATTTTGATTGCCATCTTTTCTCCCCCTACACATAGAGACATCACTATATCCTAAAAGCTTTTCTTTTATTTTCAATCTTTTTCAGTGGTTGCAATGACTTCAAATTTAAAGTGATCAAATTAATCAATATCAAAGATAAATATAATTATTCATATTGAAACTAAAAAATTTCAAACAACAAAAATTAAATATTTCAGTTTCCACTTAATCTATGTAATAGATAGTAGAAGGTTGTAGAAAGTTTCTTTTACCGTTGAAAATGAAAAAAAAATAAAAATTTCTGTAAGTTTCTTTTACCGTCCAAAATTAAAAAAAAAAAAAAAATTTATCAGTAAGATTATCCTTGTCTGCCATATCATTTATGAACAGAAAATTTTTTTATTATTTATATTTATATTTTTTCTCATTTAAAAATATTATGTTATATTTATACTATAAGATATGTTATGGGGTGAAGTATTTGAATTATACATATTAGGCTTGAATAAATTTTTTTTTATTTAAACTAACTTTTGAAGTAAAATTAGATTTGGTATATTTTCTCAATATGATATAAGAGTAGTTTTAATATTGAGTTATATGTAGATGTGTTTACTTTCAAGTTTGACTTGAGTAAATTTCATTCTCTTAAATTAACTTTTAGGGATGAGTTAGGTTTGATTATTTTTTAAGAATACTTATTAATAAATAATTTTTTTTTTTAAATTGTGTGTTCTTTAGAATTCCATCTCTAGTGAGGGTGACCAGTGGATTTTGATGTGTCTAGGTAGGTAGAATCATGTAAATCATATATACATGAATTATTGTAGCCATAAATGATATGCTGTAAAGACAATAATGATGAGTATTGTGAGAGCAAAACTTCTAAATTAAAGTCATATTTTCCAATGCTAATTAATTAGTATACACCATATATAATAATTATATAATTAAGATGCACAATTATATCATATCCTATATATTACTCTACTCGCTCGTTCTCTTTTAGCCGAAATCAAATTTGACAACAAGGAATGTGAAAATTAGGATGCAACCTAATAAAGTTTTGACAACCATTAATTACTTCGATTAAGAGTATAATAACAATGATTTTCCTCGATGTTTTACAATACCCAAGTAAAATACTAGGTTATATCGAGAGGCTATTATCATCATTACTTGTGACAAAGTTATCAAAGATCCTATTACTTTTGACTATCTTGGAGATTATCAAAATCAAATTAAAATGCCATTTAATGAGTATTTTATAGTCTTAAAATTTCTAATTATCAAATAAAATTAAAATTTTATTTATAAATTTCAGTATCCCCTAAAATGTTTTAAAATTAAAATTTTACGTATAATTTTTACTGTATTTTTTAAAAAAATTATTATTTGTCCTTGTAATATTTTTTTTCTTTTTTTTTTTGGCAGTCTCTATACTTTCATGTAAATTTTATTCAAATTTTTTATATTATTTAATTTTAATTTCTTAATATTTTATATTTTTATCTTGATCCTATATGACACATGATATACATTGTATCTTTGTAGCTAGCCTTTGGTTTTTGATTTTTTCGACAGAACCTTTGGTTTTTGATTGGTAAAGGGTGACAAAGAATGCAAATTCCTTCTCAACTTGAAACCAACGTTCACACAAATCACTTTGAATATTAATGGAAATTTTCATCCATTGCTAGGTAGGTAATGCTTCTTAATTCTCTTTCCTTTTTATTATTATGGGAAAGCACTAACTTTGGGCTACTGTAGTTCTCTGTTAAATGTTATAACTATTAGAAAGAACAATCACATCATGACCTAAGAAATGATGCCACAATATAAGAGTGATGCTAAGGTCTAATGCATCATAATGAAGAACAAGCATGCCAATTAGGTTATTGACGTTATAATGTCATTATCCATAGGTAGTTGTTTATTCAATCTTTTTCCTTTCTTTAAATATTATGGTGTGTCTTGTTTATATAAATATATACAAATATATAAATATAAAAAAATTGAAAAAATATATATAATTAACATATTTTTATTTTTTATTTTTTACCATTAAAAATTTAATGGTACACTCTCTCATATTTGCTTAATACATTCAAGATTCTTATATAATTTTGAAGTGTTTTTCTAACCTTGTTAAGCTTTATTTGATAAAGATGGTATATCCCATCTTTATGAACTAGACTAATCATACTAAGTAGCGTGCTTTCGCTATGAGAGATTCTATTTCCATCAACTTCAAACGCCAAAATTTCAACGACTCACTCTTTCAAATGGAAGAAAAATGAGGAGGAATTAAAGTGGTGAAAAGATTGTTTAAATGCAGGTAAAGAGGACCTTTCAGTAGATATTGCATCCTTCTTGGTCATTTTCTATGTATGCATATCTTGCGGGTAATCTAGACTTTGTCCCTAATTAACGTTAGTACTGATGAGAAAAAAATCAAACTCATTCTCTTTCTCAAACACAAATATAGACCACTATATAAACATACAATTGATAAGGTTCATTGTGCTCTCGATGAAAGAACTTAAGTTCGATCCTTAAAAAAATATATTATTAAAAAGGACAATCACAAATTATAAAAAAATTAATTTTTTTGTGGACAAATACTTAATAAATCCAAAAACACAAATATAGGCCACTATATAAACATGCTAATGGTTTGGCTTCTCTTTGGTCTTTTCATTTGGTCAAGAGTGCTGATGGCTTTAGAAAATCTTAGATTATCGACAAGAAGACTTCTCAATTTGGGGTCACTTTCTTCATAATAATAATAATAATAATAATAATAATAATAATAATAATAATAATAATGCATTTCCAATCCTATAGCTTAGGACAAGTCCTGTCCATTCTTCTTCATCACTAGTGCATTTATTCTCTTGGTTTTTTCTAACGCTGTAAAAGATGGCTGTTACTGTTGAACTCCTTTTACTTAACCCTTCTACAAACACAAATTCGGTGGCTGAAACCTTTGAATAATACATTCTTAGCTATTACATTAGTCAAACGGCTTTATGTAATTGTTTTGACGAGATTGATTCGTGTTTTAACTTATTATTCTACTTTATTTGAAATTTCAACTTAATTGAAAGTATATATTTTTTAGAACAATTTCATAACAACGTGTTAATAATTAATAGATAAATTAAATATTTAATTAAAAATTATATATAATTAATTAAAAAATATATATATATAATAAATATTATTATTAAATTTGTTCTCATCAAGAAATCGAATCAATTCAGCACAAAACCTTTACAAAAGTTCAACACTTTCACTAATCAATTTAGCTGCAGTGCAATGTCATTTTAGTTGCAGCTTGCTTGCTTTCCATCTGTCACGAACGGTAGTACTGTACGCCAGCGACCCCCACTCCACAAGGCATCACATGCAATTCACAAAATTGACTTCATAATGAAGAATCCAGAATATATGTTACCCCATGAACAGACCCACTCCTATCTCTATCATCAAAATACCTAAAAAAATCCAGAATCCAATTTAACGCATTAATATCTTTTTACTTCTCTTCTTTTTAATTAATGTACGAATATAAAATATTAACACGTCATTTTCGCACTTCACATTAAATTTATTTTCCCAGTTTCCATTAAAAATAAAAATACCTTACTAGATAAGAAGGTTTAAGTTTAGTAGATATCGAAGGATAATCTTATAATCACTTCATTTACAGTAATTAAGATTGGAAAGGTGCTCGAACAGTTTATCTAGAGGTGCCCAAATCAGTGGATTCACTTTCTAAGGAAAAATGATGACAATGTTGTGTCTAGAAAAGTTATTGTAAAATCGACTGCCACTGAAATAGACATCTCTGTAGCTCTCTCCAGTCACCCGCAGACTTCCTTATCAGCTAGAATAAGAGTGATACAGGAATAGTCCATAGACTATTGGCTTGTGATGTCACCCAATAATATAATCAGGATACCAAACAAATTGGTGGGTATTAATTAATTTTTGTGGGGTTGCAGCTGATATATATATATATATATATATATATATGCAAGAATCAGTTTTGCTTCATGATAAAGCCTGTTGGGATACTAAAAAGATGGAGAGGGAGTCAGCATATATATGTTTTTTTTCAAGGATGGAGCAACAAAATGCATTCATTGCAGAGATCGATGTATGATGTGTGAAGTGGTGGGAATGAAACTGCTTATTAATGGAACCAGGATATATATTGATATTGAAGGGATCAATATGGCGAAAGAGAGCAAGTCTTTGTTTTTTTTTTTTGATGAGATTGTGATAGGATTGCTTTAAGTGGAAAGCTAGTTATACGGGTAAATTACATAAAATTGTAGGGTATATAATAATAAGTTATTAAAAGTTTAATTTATAATACAAAACTCTTTATCTTTACTTTGTATAATATAAAACACTTTGTGGCCTTTTAATAATAGATTTTTAAATTATTTTTTTTAACGTGTCACTTGTTTAATTAAAAAAAATTATTATCTCTCTATTAATTGGATATTTATTAAGAAAAATAATTAGTTAAAAATAATTTTATAATTAATTGATCTCTAACCCTCTCTTGCTTGTTTTTAATTCAAAATATGCATATTGACACTTTAGTAATACAAAATTTATTTACTTGAAGCTACTAATTGATAAAAATATAATTTTTTCAATTTAATAAATGTTATATTAATATAAATAACTTAAAAATTAGTCTCTTATCTCTTCAAGAAAATTTATCACTAAATAATATGTACAGACTTCTCATCTTAAATATTGTGTTCTCAGATCTACTATTGCCGAATAATATATCACTCTCGATATTCCTTCTCCTTCTATCCCCCAATGAAAAAGACAAATGTACTCTCATTTATACTTTGAAGCAGTTAAAGTAGTTTTTACTCTGCATGAATGAAGAGTACTATCGGTTATTATCAAACTCTTTTTATTAGATATCAGATTTCTCAAATATAAACACGCTATGATTGGTACTTGCATCTCCATTCTCCATGCTGAGATCGTGATACTCACTTTTTTTTTTAAATAAGGGATTTTGTATTATAAATTAAAATTTAAATATCTTATTGGTACATAATTTTAAATTGAGATACAATTCATATAATTTATTTTTATTTATACACTAAATGAGGCCATTTTTAAGTCTATTTTCCAATGACTTCATTTTCTTCTAAATTAAAAAAATATTTTCTATTTATTTTTTAAATGTAAACATTAAAATTATAAAAAAGTATTAATAAAGCCTTTTAATAAATGAACAATAATAAAACTAAGGAGCATGCTAGTAATATCCAAAATTACTAATTCTATGATCTCTCAATTATATAGTATCCCTTACCTGATAGTATAAATTAAGAATCCAAAATTCAAATTAAATTGCATTAACAGACTGTGAGATGGAATGTTAATGTCCTCAAATTCTGTTTTTCTAATTATTAAATTTAATTATAGGCATTTTTACAAGAAATAAGAGAGACCATGGAAGGTGCATACTGTGTGTGGGAGTTGGGACACCCAAAAACCCACCGTGTAGCCGCATGCGAGTGGTGCTAAAGGTTCCAAAATCGTAAGTGGCAGTCTTACGCTCCAACGAATCAGACTTTGGAAACGTGGAACGATAGGCTGCGTCAGATTTGGCAGGTGACGTGGACATTCCTCATTCGCACCATTTCTCTGTCAAGTCTATTGTATCCAGGTTGGCCTATACCTCACCTTTGTTTTATTATTTTCTGACCAAGCTGTCACCCAGTGACTGCCCTTCTTCAGTTCTTCTCTTGTCTGTGTTCTGCCGATTTCAGTCTCGTTTCCTCTTTTAGTACTAGATCAACGGTACACAATAAGCCACCTCTCCTTTCCATTCTTAATCACACACACTCTTTCCACTCTAGGTTGCAGCGATGCCGTTACGAATTTCGAAAATGTTTATTGAGAAAGTACTATTTCAAAATGATTTATTATAATTTTTAAATTTTAATTTAATATATTTTAATAATAAAAACTTTGAAATAATAATATAATATTTTAAGGTTGTCAAAAAAATAAAATGATATTTTAAGAATAATATTAATTAATTTTTACCATTCAATTTCAATTTCCCACAAAGTCCTCACTTCCAGTTGATATACCTATGAACAATTAATTTACTCAATTTTAACATACATGCTATTAAAATATAAAGCTTTTGGTAATATTAAAAAAAAAAAGCCTAAAATTAAGTTTAAATTTACAAGTGTTAATATTATAAGTCAAAATCAGACATTTATTTTTAAATTAAAATTATATTAAGATTTTGATAGTTATTAGTGCAATGCTGGCACAGCAGGAATGGCCAAGGCCCCACTGTGTGACACGTAATTAAAGCATACAGTCCCACTTGGCTGTAGTATAAAGCGGGAGAAAGAGATTGGTAGAGCACGCGCGAGGTGATAAATAATGGAAGTCAGAGCAGAGGATAAAATGATGTACCACACCCAGTTTACTGAAAGTTTCCAATGTACATCCACAAGTCAAGGCTTGGGCTAAGCTTAACCACCCCCCACCCTCTGTATCCGTACTTATTCCTTCCAGACACGAAAGGAATTTCCTCTGATTTGTACAATACACACGCACCCCTTCATTGGAAAAATGACATGAAACATTGAGATTTATGACATTACAAGGCTTTCATGCCAGATAAGAACCATGGAGAAGGAAACCAAAATCAGGTTTTCATGGCAGCAATGGCGTTTATATTGGCTTGTAGGCAGTTGGGCTAGTTATTCAAGCACCCAAACATATATAGTTTTTCTTTTTTACTATGGGTGTATTTCAGGGTGAGAATCATTTACCTGGATTGAATTAAACTGAATTTTTAATTAACTTCAAAAATTTTAATTAAATCAAATTAAAATTAGAAAAAATTAAATTTAAATGAAATCATTGTTACAATTGAATTAATTAAAAATATTGTGATATATATTTTAAATTAATTAATAATAATACATTTTTAATCATTTTTATTTATAAATATATTTTTTTATTAATAAATAATATTATAAATAATATATTATTAATAAAAAATATAATTAATATATTATTTAATATATAATCAATTATTTCGATTACCAAATCATAAACAATCGAATTTATAATCAAAAATAAAAAATTTTTAAAATTACTAATAAAAATCAATCAAACTAAGCTGAAATTATCTTTTCTAAAATAACTTAATTTTATCAATTTAATTATTTAATTATAATCAAATAATGTACACCCTCAAGTGTATTTAACATCACTAACCTAATCATCCTTTGACTTCTTGAAATAATATGAAAATCTTAAAAACATCTCATAGGTTCCAATTTAAAATATTATCATCTTAGAATTTCAGTGTTAACTATTCAATCAACACTTCATTGAAAAAAATATTAAGCAGAACAAAAATATGACGTGCATGCATATGGGCCTATTAGGCTGAGTGTTTAGTTTTACTGAATAGTTATTTTTGATGGGCAAAATTTTTACTATAATCTCTCAATGAAATTAATAAAATATGTTTTGGCCAACTAGCTGGAACTAATTATATTTATGGTTAATCTCTAAAGTTGAAAATCAAAATTGAATTCCCATTACGTGTATTTTCCTAATGATGACTCATTTCGAAGATCATGCTGCACTCTGAGATTGATACATGGGTAATAGAATTTTATTTTATTTGAATGTAGAGTGCATGTGACAATGTGGTTGGGAAACATGACTGTCGAGTTTCTGAAAATTGGACTTCTGTATGAGATTCCTCCAAAACAGATGGCATATATACATACACACACATCGATCAGATGGAAAAATGTTTTTCAATCGTGGAATCCAAAACATAGATATCTTGAGCAGGCATCGTGGTCCTTATTTCATTATTTTAATTATTCACGATATCACTAGGAGCTCACATCCTTCACCATGTCAGTTTCTTAGTATATCACTATAATTTCTCTTCATCCTCATCAGAAAATACCAACTATAGCTTCTGTTTGCCATTTTCAGGTTCGGACAACCATTAATGGCTCAGTTCCGGTCCGTGAAAATGAAGGGCATGAACTGAATTTTAGGGAATTGGTTTCCAACAATTTTGGTTTGACAGTTACAGGGCTCGGCCAGATGCTTTTTTTTTTTTTTTTTTTTTTTTTTTTTTAACGTTTGCCATTTGTTAGATGTCTTTAAATTTTTTATAAGAAAAGAAAAAGTAAAATATAAGAAAATTTTAAATTGAAAAATTAAAAAATAGATGAAATTAATGTTAGGAAAAATTGGTCATTTGGGTATTTGATGATTAAGCAAATCGAAAAAATTTTGGTAGGTTTAGAAATGAGAATTTACTTGATATTTATAGATAATTTTTATTTTTTTCATTCTCCAAAATATAGCATTACGTGATTTTTATAATGAATAAAATTGACATTTACAATTTATGACAGAATGAAGGAAAGGAGACATGGCCCATTGGCCTTTCCTACACGTGCTACATGATGTGTGTTGGGTTCGCACGTCACCCTTTATTGTCCTGTCCACCCAAGCTTAATTCAGCCTGCAGGCTCGAGGCCCCAAGAGATGAGCTTAACATAACAATTGGGTTGGCATTCTAAAATTAAGGATCAATTTTCATCTTTTTCTTTTCTCCTAGTTTATTACAGAAATTCTGAGCGAATAATTGTATTAAACAAGGGCATGAATAAAACAATGGAGTTGTAAACTTGCAATTGGAATGTTCATATAATTAAATTTTAGAGCTTCTAGGGTCAAATTCTCCTTCAACAGTTTCCACATACTTTTCCCACCATTTCTTTGCTTCTTCCTTGTCATCCAGCATTGTATATATGATAGCCTGCATGAATTGATACAGATTATTAATCATTATATATCAAGGCTTCCATTTAGTTGGCTAAGTGGGATGCTGCAGCTAGCTAGTTTGCTGTAACAGATGGCATTATAACGAACCTTGTAAAGAGGAATTCGACCATCTGAAAGTATACGTTGGTCATCCTTAATGCAGTTACACTCCGAGGCTTCCATGTATTTTCCCTGCATAATTAAGTATACAGATTACTAACTAAAATCTTGATTTAGGCCTAATTGTCCTGAAGGCCTGGTAATAGTTTTATTATCAGTAAGTAGATAAACCTGACAGATGAGAATTTCTACTAATGCCATCTCCACATTGTATGCAGGCTCAAGATCGTATCTATATTTATTATATGCATTTCGAAGAAATAACACTGCATCTTCTGGGTTCCCATATTTCATTATCCGTATTGCCTCCATCTGCAAACATGACAAGGCATTAAAACCCAGGCTATTCATTGCACTTGTGAGAATAATATATCTATAAGTTCGAACTCATTCTCATTTGTATTTATATCTGTGTACTCATTATATAAAATTAAATAGATTTTGTAGCTTGATTTTATAAGAGAATGAGTAGAAACATTTCTCATATGGATGTGTTCAACTGTTCTTTATGCCAATTATAGATTATACGAGCGAAGAAGCTTCTACGTACTTTTATCATATATATAATACACTTATTCTTATTACTAATTATATTTATTAATTTTTATATGGTTTTTTACCTTGAACTTCAATTTATTATTTTGTGTTTAAATAAATTCATCGATGATTTGAGCCGGCTTTAGCCAAGTAATTAACTAAAATTGAGTGATTTTTCAATGATAAAAAGATGAATAGAGAAAGTATAGTTAAAAAGTATGGCAAGAAGAGAACCTTTATGACACCGTTAACCTCTTCAGCTGAAGGTCTTGCAGGAAGCCTGGAAGGAGTTCCTGGGGGCTCTAATTTACTTGAAGCCAGGTAAATATTCACGTCCAGTAACGATTTTAGTGCAGACTTCCCACCTATTGGATATGCTGGTACTGCTTGCGGAGCTTTCTGATATAATTCCCTAGGCCCTGCTATGGCTTTAGGGCTCATCTTCAAGCAGGCAACGATGATACCGAGAACACAAGACAATGCTATTGATGCGCCCACAGCGGCTCGCATAATTTTGTTTTCATTCCTGCAATTTCTTGATGGTGTGGATGATCCGTCTAGCGCACGAATCACTGGATAGAAGACATGCCTGATCGGCTTCCGGCATGTATTGACACTGGTAAGTGAATAAGCACAAGTATGGCTAAGACTGAAATGAGGCTTAGTCTCCCGTGGAGTGCTTAGAGAAGAAGGGATGCGTGCAAGGGTAGGAACTGTGGGTCCTTTACCAAGAAACAGCATAGATTCCATGGCGGGTTTTTGTCTTGAGGATTTAGAATTCCACAATTCTTGTTTGCACCTTAAATGGTTATAATTGATGAGAATACAGAAATTAAGAAAGCCTTTCAAGTTGTGCAAGCAAGGCATCTTTTTGTTGCTTTCAACAAAAGTAACATTATTTAACTGGGCAAGGCATCAGAGTATCATCATGTGCATTTAATTTTAAGCTGTGAATTATGTACTAAAAAGATCTAAAAACATGTTATAGATGTAGCACTTTAATTTCCATTAATTTCTTC
This sequence comes from Hevea brasiliensis, assembly GCF_030052815.1. Classification (NCBI taxonomy): domain Eukaryota; kingdom Viridiplantae; phylum Streptophyta; class Magnoliopsida; order Malpighiales; family Euphorbiaceae; genus Hevea; species Hevea brasiliensis. The sequence goes on from NC_079510.1 coordinate 45,348,409, forward strand.
TTTTTCTCCTTAATAGTGTAGCAACCTGCATAAAGCTTTTTCTTGAAACATAAGAATTCTCAAAGAAAATCTTGAAAAGTTCTTTCCTTAAAATCTTGGGAAGGTATAAATTTTGCCACAGTCCACAATGCTTCTTGTAAACGCATGTGAAGTTTCTTTACCTATCAAACAAGACTAAAATCAACATGCATAATTTGATCTGACGACCATAAATGAGCTTCTGTTGCAATCCTCAATGTTCACCCTCAATTCGCAACTATAAGTTCTTTCAAGTTTTGGAAACTAGCTTCATCATCTCCTCTCGTGAATTTGGAGATGTCCTTCCTTTAGGAAAGAGTTTCCATTTTATAGACAAATCGTGAAAATACGGATTGATTAGCTATGTTTAATTTTACTCATAACCTGATGAGAAAATTCGAATTTCGCTTGGAGAATTTCTTAAATTCTTTTACTGCAAAGACCAACTATGGTGCAGTGGCGGCAATAGCAACTCCAATTGTGATCATTGCAGGAACATGCGTGGTATTTTATTATGCAAAACATGTTTTTAAAAGCAAAAATGATGGTGTTTTTGCAAGGTCCATGTCCATGGGAGCTCTACATGGAGGCAAACTGGCCATGGAAAGGCTAACTGATTACCATCAAGCTAGGGCAGATGCAGCATCACTAAACGCAGCTGAATCTGAATTAAAAGTTCTACTCGAAGAGGAACAACCTGATTTCAAAAAGCTGCAGGTAAGCCAAAACTTTTTGCATTTATTGTTTCTTGAATTTCTGTTGGTTCTGGTTCTGACATTTGCCTTCTTATATATGAATTTCATGGAAGAGCGCTGTTGCAAAGCTGGAAATGAGTGGAAAGGAAGCAGTTGCAGTGGGAATACTCGAAAGTGCAGTGAAAAAGGCCAGAATGGAGGAAAAACCTCAAGAAGCTTATGAAATTGAAATGTTGCTTGTTGAAATGCTTATTTACAAGGTCTTTCACTCCACTTGCCATTTTATTTATTGCATCAATTCATTTACTGGCAACTGCAAGCATTCCTATTTATTTCGATTCATGATAAACAAGTGATATTAGAGCACCGACAAAAGCCAAATTCAGTATTTTTGCCATTCTTTCTGTATTTTCTCGTAATTTTCTTGATGATGCATTTCTAGGGAGATTACGATAAGGCTTTAAAATGTGAATGCCTTAGTCACGAAGAAATTTCTGATGCAAGACGTCCTTTATATAAGGTGACGATTTGTATTTCCTGCTATTCACATGTTACATATATAGGCTAACTGTATTTAGTAACTTAATGTGCTTAGCTAACACCTAATTTTGCCATGTTCATGGAAAACTCTTCCAGGCAATCATTCACATCATGTTAGACTCTCCAAAAGAAGAAGCCTCCAAATATTGGGAAGAATTCACAGAAGTTCGAACACACTTCCAGTCTCCACCAATTTCCCAAGACGATGACCAATCTCACCAAGCCATTACCAATTTCAATGAATTTGGAAAGGTTGTTGATCAGGTGCTCAAAAAAGATATCACCAAAGCTCACACTAAGAGATAACGAAGTAGCAAGAAAGGGTAATCCATATCTACAGGCTTACAGCTTCATGCATGCATCTTAATATATATTCTCAGGATTTTTTTTGTCTAAATTGGTTCATTATAAATCAAGATAGGTATATTTTAAAGTCCATTTATTAAGTATATGAGTCTTTTATATATATATATATATAGTTTGAATTCATGATAGACTGAGTATGGATAAGAATTTTCCTATTCTCAATTTTTCATTTGGTGTGTGAACTTTTGTGTAATATCTTATTAAAAAGAAAAAAAAAAGACTGTATATGTGGTGATATCACTCATTGTTGGCTTAAGAAGCTTGATGCATACAAGTAATAATACATATATGTAAGTGGGAAACTCAAGGTCAAGATCCTTCGCATTTTTAGTCTAGCGTACAAGTTTAGCCTAGCGTAGCGTAGCAAATCAATCAAATAATTAATAGTAATTCCAAATCCACTAAACTTATTGGCAACTTCAACGACTTGATCATCATAATGAAACCAAGGTCCCCACACCAGCAAATCCACACCCACTTGAGTAGAAACTGGCAACAAACAATTGGATGCACGTATTCCAAGTTGGAATTTTTAACATAATTCTCATTGAAAAAAATATATATATTGGACATGCATTAGAAACTTACTTTATTTTAACAAAATTTTAATTTTTTTATTTATTTTATAATAATATGATTATTTTTTATTATTATAAATTATCAATATTTTTAAAATAATTAATCAATTTTAATTAAGAAAAATTATACCGTAATTTTTATTAGAGAAAATTATTATATTTATTAGAAAATAAAAAAAAAATAAATTTTTTGTTTTAAAAAAAGCAGCGAGTCAATCAAAAGTAGTCTAATTTATCTTCCTTTATTTTCAGGACTTGTTTTGTGGAAAGAAAAGTAGGAGAAACTAAAATAAATTGAATTATAAGGATAATAAAATTCATATAAAAAGGAAAATTATATTAAAAAAAAAAAGCTATTGTAGGACTAAAGGGCATAGAAAAAAAAATAAAACAATTAATATTTTTTTTATTCTTTTTCCCCTAATTTGGGCTGAAAACAAATACACAAATCATCACAATTTTTTCTCTTTTCCTTTTCCTTTTCCTTTTCATAAAATAGAAGAATTGAATTTTTATTTTTTGTTTCTTTCAATAAAATAAGGAAATTATTTTTTTTTTCTTTCCCGACTATTTTTCTCTCTTTTTTCCTCAATACAAAATATGCATTAAGATGTAAAAAGTAGGAAAGATCTCAAATCTAAATCTTTTCATCCATCTATTATCTCAATGGAGAGTGCTAACTACAACCACGTAGCCTATAGCTATAATGTAGCGTATAGTTATAGTCCATTAAGTTTCAATTGAATATAAAAAAGAAAAACAATGAAAAACTCCGTAGAATGGTTTTCTAATCTTTAATTAAAATTTTAAATTTTAAATTAATTTTACAGTATTTTATATAAAAACATATATAAAAATAAATATGAAATTCTATCTTTTAATTTTTTTTTAAAAAGTTTATTTAAAAAATATTTTATTTTTCTATGAGTACACAGCTATAAAAAATATAAAGATTTATTTGATAAATTATGTCAAATTAGATTATGTTTAGTAGAGCGTAATATAATGTAATATAATTAATTATATAATATAATCAAAATTATAATATAATATAATGTAATTGTGGTTATATTTTTTTATTTGATTGTAAAATAAAAATATAAGTAATATAATATAATAATAATAATAGTTATAGTTGCTATGATTAGTAATCAAGTGGTAGTGGTGGTGACGGTAACAATAGTAATTAAATGGTGATGGTGATGGTGATGGTGATGGGAATGTGAGGTAATAGTGATGGTGGAGATAATAATAATTATGTGATGATAACGGTGATCTAGTGATGGTGATATCGATGATGGTAACAAGATAGTGGCAGTAGTTGTGATGACGGTTGTAGTGGTGACATAGTAGGAGTAGTGACAGTAGTAATAATAGTGACCTAACGGTGATGATAATATTGATAATAAATAAAAAAATTAAAATGAATAATATGATTGCATCTAATTTTTGTATGTAATGACTATTATATTATTTTAAATATAATTAATTGAGTTATATAATTATTATCTTATTATATCAAATATTTTAATATTATCAAATAACGTAATTAAAATATACAATACAGTCGTGATTATATTATAATTTTAATTATATTATAATTTTAATTATGTGATACCAAATATAATCTTAATTATAATAGTTATTAATTTCTTAATTGTAAAACTTTACTAGTTTTCATGATAATTCAAAATAAATTAGTGGTGATGAATATGATGCACACAAATTTGGAAGTCTTAACATGTGCAATTTATCAATCAAATTAGTTTATATCAAAGCCAAATTAAATATTCTCAAATTGCAAAATAAATAAACATTTTGACCTCTGACGTACGCTAAGGTAAACTCGAGTGCATAATATAATTCCCCTAAAATAAAGTGCAAAAGAAGAAACCACCATCAAGGCGAGAAAACCCATGAAGAAGAGTTTATGGGGAACGCGATGTTGTCCACGCCTCTCATCTACCAATCAAAGCTTCTCTGTTTCTCTCTGTTATATCTCTTCTCCACTCTGTTTTTAGCTCTCTACACCTCTCTCCACCCTACCCAATGCCTCTTCAGATCATCTCCTTTCGATCCCATCCAGGTTCCTCTCTTCTCTTACCCTCCCACCTATGGAGAACACAAGTATGCCATTCCCACCAATCGCAACCATTGTTCCTCCCCTGTTTATTTCTCTGGTACCACTATACGATCTCTCTCTCTCTCTCTCTCTGTTTATTCTTCTTCTTCTTTGGGTGTTGAATTATGGGTTCAACTGGTTCTGTTTTGGTTTCTGATTAATGGGTATTGGTTTTTGTTGTTAGATTATTGGATTGCATTGCAAGAGATCCAAGATTTATGTCGGAATTCAACTGTATCTTCCCAGGATTTGAGGTATATGGAAGGAAACGGTGAGAGTTTCGGTGGGAATTTCAGTAACCAGAAGAGGATGTCCTATTTTCATCATTTAAATGATAGCGTGGAGATTCCTTGTGGGTTCTTTAAGAAGTTTCCAGTCAGTGATTCTGGTCAGTTTATTTGTCCTGCGTGAATTCCTGAGAATTTAATTCATTTCCATTTTTTTTCTTCTTTTTTTACCATTTTGAGTCCCAGTTGGTGAAACCAATGAAACTTTTAGATCAAAAAACAAAATCACCAATGCTGTCACCTCAAAGAATCAGGAACATTCCAATTCTGGAAATTCTTCTTATTTTGTTATGGTTGAAATTCAAAATTTAAGTTAATTCAATTAACAGGGTTTCTCCTTGTCATTTGTGTATAATTCAGATAGAATGACAATGGAGAGCTGTAATGGAGTAGCTGTAGTCTCGGCAATCTTCAATAACCATGACAAAATCCGGCAACCAAAAACCCTTGGTTCCAAAACACTAGATAACGTGTGTTTCTTCATGTTTGTGGATGATATAACCCTAAAAGAACTAAACCATCATCAATTAATATCAAGAGAATCCTTTCAATATAGTGTAGGTGTGTGGAGAATTCTTAAGGTTTCAAGCACGCACTTGTATGAAAATCCAGCCATGAATGGAGTAATACCTAAATACTTGGTTCATAGACTTTTTCCAAACTCGAAATTTAGCATTTGGATAGATGCAAAGCTGCAACTAATGGTGGATCCACTATTGTTGATCCACACATTAGTTGTATCAAAGAAAGTGGACATGGCGATATCGAAACATCCATACTTTACACATACAATGGAAGAAGCATTGGCAACTGCAAGGTGGAGGAAATGGTGGGATATTGATGCTTTGAGGTTACAAATGGAGACATATTGCGAGAATGGATTGGAGCCATGGACACCCACTAAACTCCCCTATCCTTCAGGTAAACAAGACTCTTAAATCTTCGTTCTTCATTGCTTCACATTATTTATGAATTTCTTTTTCTTTTCTTCTTGTGGCATTTGAAAGGTAAACAAGTGCTAAAATGGTTCTTGATTCCCCTGAACTAATTTTGGTTTTAACATGTCATGAGTCAGCGGTGCACTTGTTTATGATTCCTTCTTTCAGTAGGAAAAGGAGAAGGAAAATTGTTAGGCTTGATCTTGAAGTTTCATGGAGTAATCATTGCAATGATAATGTTTAAGAAAGAATCTCCAACAGATCTTCTCTAGTGGAGGGTCGTTTGAGAAATAATTGTGCTTTAAGTGAATAATGACTGCGTAGATAGTTTCCTCAAAGTGAATTTTCTTCATGGTCTATTGAGTCATGCTAATAGAACCTGAGATTAAAAGGTTGCACTAGCTAGTTTTAGGGTCTGTTTAGTATTACTGTTAAAATTGTTGTTGAAAAAATTATCTTTTTAAATATATTAATTAGAAAGTATTAAAAATTAATTTAAAATTAAATTTAATAAGTTTTAATCGTAAAAATATTAAAATAATAAAATAACTTTTTACAAACTGCTTTTTTCAACGGTATCTAAAATGATGTTTTTATTTGCAATAAGCCCTCCAAACTCAATATCAAATAGGCGCTTAGACTTTAGCTCTAAATTCTAAGTAACAATTATATATTTCTGATAAGCCTATTTAATTTGATAATAGATATAACTTTTAAATTAATTCAGATTAGAGTCTCCCTTCCCCTTCTTCAGAAAATTAACTAAATAACAAAAAGTTCATATGGGATCATCCAATAAATATGAACTTGTTAAGAAAATAACAAAATTCATATGGGATCACCCAGTAATGTTAACTCGTTAAGAAATGTGGACCCAAAGAAATTTCATGGAAAAATAATGAAGTGCACACCGTATAGAAATGCGTGGTCATTTTCATGTGTGGTGTTGTTTATTTAGTTGCATGTGGCAGGTTTAAAGGGTCATTTTCATATGGGGTGTTGTTTATTCAGTTGCATGTGGTAGTTGATCTGTCGTTTACTAGGAATTTTAAATGCATTACTATTTCATTAAAAGAAAATCAAGAAGATGATCGGTAGAAAAGATAAATGTCTATTTGTTCTGTTTTTGAGTTGCCAGATGTGCCCGATAGTGCTTTGATCTTAAGGAAGCATGGACCCAGCAGCAATCTATTCTCGTGCCTTATGTTCAATGAGTTGGAAGCATTTAACCCAAGAGATCAATTGGCTTTTGCATATATTAGAGATCACATGAACCCAAAGCTCAGGTTAAACATGTTTGAGGTAGAAGTGTTTGAGCAGGTGGCTTTGGAGTACAGGCACAACCTGCAAAAAGATAGAACCAGTATAAGGGAAATTTCGAAACCTGGAAAGCCCAAAAGGGTTAGCCAAGATTTGTTTGTTAATAGCAGCTGTTGTAGCAAGTGCCAGAAGTATCTGTTTGAAATGTGGGGGGAATACCATAATTGATTCTGTCTCTTAACTTATTAGACTTAGCACAGAAAGAAAGGATAAAGAAACAGGGGAAGATTGTAAAGAAAAGAAAAGAAAAAGACGGCGAACGAATAAACTTTCACAGGAAAAAGCTGACAAAGAATAACAGGCTGGCAGGCTTTGTTCCTTTTGCCCTTCAAATAGAGGTTTGATCATTTTATTTTCTGGAAGGCCTTATACGTGTGCGGTTCTAAATTAATTTAACTTCTGCTTAGGAATTGAAATTAAATTCAAATTTTAGTATAGTTTTAGTTTAATTTTTATTATTTTAATTTTAATTTAGTAAAATTTTTTATTCTAATTTGATTTATTTTGATTTTCAATTTTTAAAATAATTTTATATAATTATTTAAAAAAAAAAGTTATATGTGAATTAGCATATAAATTTTAAATTAAATTATTAATATGTAATATATCATATAATATATATGTATTTTAAGTATTTTTAAATTATACAATTACTAATTATAAAATTTATATATAATTTATGATTAAATATATTATATAATATAATAATAGATTATATAGTACTATTTTAATTATTTATTAATTTTATAATATTTAAATATAAAATATCAATATAATTATGAATTAATATATATAATTAAAAATTATAAGATAATTTAATATTTTTATAATTAAAATTTTTAAAAAAATATAAAAAAATAAAATACAATATTAGTTTGGATTTAGTCTCATATATATATATATAATTTTTAATTCAGTTTCAATATAATTTTAATTTAATTTTTAATAAAAAATTAAAATTAAATTAAAATATTGAAATAATTTTAATTTGATAATTTAATTTTTAGTTGGATTCAGTCGGAGAATCATGCACAGCCGTAGGTCGCTAGCAGTTAATTTTTAGAAGGGCAGGTGAAGTGGTTGGTGAAGTGGTTGGATAGTTTCATTTGCTCGAAGCAGATTTGTATGATCTTTTAAGTGGCATGAAGCCATTGGTTTTGATTATAAGAGCAAAGAGTATGCAATTTAATCTTTAAGTGGCAGGAAGCCTGTGAAAAAAGGTTTCCCCTACACGGGAATTAGCAAGTTTTTGCCCTTTTGACATAGGGTTTTTTTAATATAAGTTATCATTAAATTAAATATCTACCTCAAAATTTATTTAAAATTAAAATGTGTATAATTAAAATATAAACTTAAATATAAATATTATTAAATTTATTTTCACATAAAATCTGACGTATAATAGCTACCCTTTTTTTATCAGACTTTTAACATTTCGATTTTGCTTACACTTTACACCCAATTTTCAATTATTTAATGTGCAAGTTTGGCTTTGGGCTCTCTTTTTACATGGCCCAATTTCAAGGAAATTTTTTTTTGTAAATGTCATCATTACTTTCTTCAAAATTAAGAGGACATTTTTATTTACCAAACACGTGTGTGTTTGTATATACATATAATTTAATTTAATAATTTTAATTAATAATCAGTTATCGAATGTTAGAATTAATAATTAATAATTGAATAATAAAAAGATAACAATTAAGCATACTAATTTTTAATAATACAGTTATGATTTAAAATGATTAATTGTTAATTTTTCAAAACCTAATTAAAAACTATATATTTCATATTAATGATTAAAAGCCTAAAATTGAAATTAAATCTCAACCAAATATACACTGCATTCGTCCGTTCGTTCTAGTTTTGAAAGAAGAGAATGAGAAAGACGATAGAAATTTCACAAGCATTTGGAGGAACATTTGAGTCCACCAACTCAGCATAAATTACCTATATAGAATAATCTATTAATTTAATTATTCAAAAGAAGTTAGGCATTTGACAAATGAGGCAGCCATCTTAATGACTGAATTGGATTCTAATCTTATTAGTTATTAAAACTTACTCAAATAAGCTATTTTTTCGTCAAAAATATTTAAAAAAAATATATATTTTTTATGTTGTTTATTATTTAAAAATATAAAAAAAAATTAAGAGAAAAATATTTTCTCAATAAAAGGAAAAAAATGACTTCTGAATTTTCTTTAGTTACTCGGCTGTTTTGTCTTTTTTATTTAGCCTTTCTTTTAATACATAATATTTTACTTTGAATGGGAGATATTTGATTAGGTTATTTTTTTAGTAATAATTTGAATACTATTTATATTAATGATGTCTTATAAACTAGCTCCAATAATAATAATAATAATTTTTTTATTATTATAAACTAAGAATAACTATATTTATAATTTTTTATTATCTCTTTTATGGATGAATGATCATCTAATTTTAATTTTAAACATAAATTTTATATATTTATTGATTTATATACATTTTATAATTTTTTTTAAAAAAATTATTATTATTATTAATATTAATATGCACCAAACACTAGAAAATATATTCTAACTAATTTTTAGTACTAAAACCAAATAAAAAAATAATTTATTTTTAAAAAATATTTTTCATAAAATAAATGAAGCCTAAATCTATTTTTATTATTCTTCCATGATTATAGGTTGGTTATCCATGCTAAATGTGAATTTGGCAGTTAATATTTTGTTTAAGGAGAGTTACTATTAAAAAAAAAAATTAATTTAGCTATGTAAACTTTAACTTAATGATATAATTAAGACTTTTTGTTTTGATCTGTTTAATCTACTTCTTATAGTAAATGGTTAAAAGATTAAAGCTTGACAGCGGAAAATATTAATTTTTAGTGACATAAAAACAAAATTTATAAACTAAAAGCAGTTTATAATGCTGTCAATTAAGCAATGTGTTTAATTCAGTTATGAAGTTTGAGTAAATTATATTTCTAGGAAAGTAAATTATTTTATATATATATATATTTACAGCTCTCTAATTTCCATTGCACTTAAAATCCCAAATTACGAGTAAAAATCCAAAATACTCAAAATGACTTCTCAACTAGTAGCAAACCACCGAGGAGGAGCGGAGATCTACCACGGCAACTCCTTCTGCAAGCAGAAGTTCCTCGACATTCTCAAGGAGATCCGTCTCCCCATTGGACTTCTGACCCTAGACGACATCCTTGAGATTGGCTATAACCGCACCACCGGCTTTGTCTGGTTGAAGCAGAAGAGGAGGAAAGAGCACAAATTTCATGCAATTGGACGCAACGTGTCTTACGAAACGGAGGTGACGGCATTCGTGGAGAATCGTCGGATGCGACGGGTAACTGGGGTGAAGACCAAAGAGTTTCTAATTTGGGTCACGATCTCTGATATTTCTATAGATCCTACGGATACTGAGAAAATAAATGTTGCTAATCCGACTGGAATTTCAAGGACTTTTCCAATCTCAGCTTTTGGGCTGGAGGAGGGGGGAAAATTAATTAATTGATTAATTAGATTAACCATTGCGATTTAATTGTGTTATATGGGACATTAAATAAATTTTCAATTATGATTATGATTTTTTTTAAGCAACAATTATGATTATGATTAGGAATTTAGGTATCAATTAATAGTTGTCGTTTTAATTTTTTTTAATAAAAATTATTTAATCAATAAAATAAAAAATTTAAAATAGTGCATAAAATTATTTTAATGCTTAAACATATTTCAGTAAAATTTTTAGTAATAATTATTATAATTTTGAAATTAATCTACATTTTATATAAAAGTAATGATGGAAAGAAAACTATTAATGAAACCAATTTCATCAAGCAGAAAATCTATCAATAATATATCTGAATTTATTCACCACAGGGTGATTTTTTTTTTTTTCCGAAAATATTAACTTTAAATGGCTGGGCCAGAACAAATAATAAAAAGGATCCAGCTAGTATCCAAGAGATACATAAACAAGAGCCCAATCCTAACAATCAACTAGCGAAACCGAAAGCAACAAACCATACTCAAGTCCAAGCTAGCACAACTAAAGCCTAATAATAATAAGTTGCCCCAAGCCATAAAAAACAGTAGGCTAGAGGCCCAACCACAAACTCTTCAGATTTCTAGATTTTACCTGAATAAGCAAAGATTCGATTGCAAGATGAAGTAGTGCTGTCATTCCTATCCGCCAAACCTGAGTCATTCCTAGGAAGCAAGTAAAACCGAAGAAGCACGCGAGAATCTTAATAAATCGCAAACGCATATACCCAACATCATATACACAACAGAACCCCCAATAAAAGTATTCCTTAAAGAAGGCAAAGCCTAGGCAACGATGACAAAAACACAATACAACACCTTGGAGGAGAGCAAGATCAACAAAGAAAAGGAAGTAGACGGATCTTTAGCTTTAATAGCCATTGAGAGACTCGGTACCAAGAGTACGACACCAGTAACATCCTCGAGATATCAAGCAACTAAAATTGAATCAATATACTCTAAAGCTTCAAAGCAGCAGAGAGGCCAAGAGCTGGCGCCAAGTAGCCCATACGCTGCAAGATACCAAACAGAATAACCCAGAGACTACTCCAGCAAGCAAAGCAAGAACATTTTGTTCAAGATAACCACAAATCTGCAGCAAAAAAACAAATGTAAACTCATACACAACCACCCCACCCAAAGTTAAAGACAACCCTTTTCCTGGACAGAAGAAAGTATACAAACTACAAGGTGAAGTTACCGGACTAAACTTCCAAAATGAGTATCACCATTCATATATAATTTTAAAACCACGTCAAGGTTCTCTATCATCGCCAGAAGATTTGCTAAAAAAATGCAATTTTATGAAAATATTTTAATGAAAACATATTTCAATGACTTTTAGAGAGAATTAAATTATATTTTACCATATAAAGCAAGAATGAGTTCATCAACAAGGGCCACCCAGTATGCTTCCATTTCAGGGGGAACCAAAGATCCAAATGTTACTTTTTTTTTTTAAGACAGCTAATTTTTATTCCACCCAGTATGCTTCCATTTCAGGGGAACCAAAGATCCAAATGTTACTTTATTTTTAAGACAGCTAATTTTTATTTTTATGTAAGTGAACATTTGTTTTCGAGAGAGCATTCAATGGAATTGGACTGCTGGACATTCTCCAGCAAAACAAGCAGCGAGAGCAGAAAATAAAAAAATTAAGACCATCCATAGTTAAAACGACAGCAAATATAATACGAATTCAGATGCAGCAAAGGTAAACCAACAATGCAATGTGATAAAAAATTCCTGATATTCAATAACACCTTTCTTCTACTCTGAGTTCAACATAAATCATTGGCAAAGCATAATATAAAAACTAAAATTTAGTTCCAAAACTGGAATGTGACTTGATCTGATATAAAAATAGTATCCAATTGGGAATAACCCAAAATAAAAACACAAGCTCACAGCCTTCTCCCTCTTCTACCACCCTTTCTGCGAGTGCTATCAGTGGGAATTGGTGTCACGTCCTCTGGAACAATAAACCATGAGGAAACCAACATCAGCATTCCGACAAAAAACTTAGTATAAAATTTAAGCCAACAATGTCATTAATAAGAATACAAAAATTTCTAACATTCAACACCAATCAACCTAGGCAACTTGTGTGGACAACTCAGAAAACCATATACAGAATTTCATTCAATTGTAGGAAGATATTAGTAGTAACTACATGGAAACATGAATATCAAAATCCCACAACAATCAATAAATCATAAGACTAGGAAGAAGATAGGTAGACAACAACACAAAAAAAAAAAGGATAAAAGATTTTAAAGGAAAACAAATATACACCATTCTGAGCACAAGTATAGGATAAGGCCCTTACCTATGCGACCAATCTTCATTCCAGAACGAGCAAGGGCACGCAGGGCAGACTGCGCACCTGGACCTGGTGTTTTTGTCTTATTACCTCCAGTTGCACGGAGCTTAATATGAAGAGCAGTAATACCAAGTTCCTGCCCCAAAAAAAAAAAAAATGAAAAACCAGTCAAGCAGTTCTGCAGTGAAAAGAACAGACATATTCTGGTGTTATGATGACTATGATTCTAGAAAGACTTAATGCTCAATAAATTCATTCATATCAACAAAAAAATAAAGGAAAATTAAGCTGTCACATCTGAAAGACCATTGCAGGATTAATGCCAAAAAATATTCACACAATGAACCATTTATAGTTAGTAAGAGGAAGCTCACCCAAGTGAGACAAGTAATATTAATTATAGCAGAAAAATACTAAGACAAAGATGACGTCAAGGAGGCAGAGAAGGAACCCTGTTTGAGGAAAGAAGGGAGGCTCAAAGTATACTAGGACTGGGACAAACAAAATGTTCTTTTTCTTTAATATAGGCCTGCTCAAGCCTGAAAAGTATCTACCAGAGAAATACACAACACAAAATAGATGCATGCTTTTGCTTTATTCAAAAGATTGAAAAAATGACATAATTAGTCCAAATATCACTGTTGCATTAAAAATGCATTAAAAACCTATAGCAAGAGAAAATTAAATACATCAATTGTTCACCTGAAGCACCACTCATATTAGGTGAGCACTCGCATAAACTGCCTAAGCAAAGCCTAAAGGTTTTCAGTTGACAGATCAGGCCTACTTTAGAAGGATCTTACCAAGGTTGCTAATTGTTGTTCCTTATGGTCTCTCAGTGCTTTGTTTAGCACTTGGCCAGCACTCGAGTGACCTTTGACTACATAGCAGTGTTATCAAAGGCGCGCCTGAGGCGCGCCTCAGGCGCGAGGCGCACCGGGCGCAGCCCCAGGGGCCTCGGGGCAGCTGAGGCGCAAGGCCTCACTGAGGCGCACCAAGGCGCACCGAGGCGCACCGAGGCGCGAGGCGCACCGAGGCGCGCCCCAATGAGGCAAGGCACATTATAAAATGGTGGGCTGCTAGGGTTTCTTTTTTTAAACTTGTCCAGCAGCCAACAGCCAGCAAAAAGAAAAAAAGAAGAAGAAGAAGAAGAAGAAATTTTATGTCATGCGTTAGAAATTTTTATATAATTATTTTAAATTAAAAATAAAAAATTTATTTATAATTTTTATTAAATCTCAAAGTAAAAAATAATTGATCCTATTATTTATAATTATTTTTACTAATTATAATTATATATTTCATTAATCACGTGTATTATTTTTGGCACCTATAATATAATTTTGGTATATTATTATTATTATTATTATTATTATTATTTTATTATCAATATTATTATCATTTATAAATATTCTTCTTTAATATTTTCATAATTAATTAATAAATTTAACTTAAAATTAGGTAGTAATGTGCTATGAGAACGCTGAAAGAGTGCGTTTTCTTAAAATTTTAATTTTATATAAAATTTAATTTATAAATCTATTTTACGGTTCTTTTAAGAATAATAATATGGCATCATAATATTTTTTGCACTATATTTTTTTATTAAAGATTTATTTAATATTATTGTTATAATAACTGAAAAAATATTTTTAAATATGTTAATTAAAAATATTAAAAATAAATTAACAAAATCACTTTTCCAAATTAGGTTGATTTTTTTAAAGTAAAAATATCAAATAGCTTCTATATTTTTAGTTAAATTAAAATAAGTCAAATAATAAATTTTATGTCATTCTTGGGCTGCTAGGGTTTCATTTTTATCTCTTTTGGATTATAAACTAATTATTACTTGCATATTTGTTAGTTATTATTATATAGTTTTATGTTACTTGAGGTGTGATAGCATAATTATAATTTTTTTTATTTTTAATATATATTTTTTATTTTTGCGCCTCGGCTCTCTCGGGCGCGCGCCTGCGCCTTGCGCCTTGCGCCTAGGCTCCAAGACACCTTGGTGCCTCGGTGCGCCTTGAGCCTTTGATAACTATGCTACATAGACACTCCTAGACAGAAATAAAAACAAACCACTCTAAATTCTAAATAAGAACATTGTATAAAGAGTAGTGATTTGTAAATAGGAAGAAAACCTTGCATCTCTGTGAGACATCCTGTGCTGCAAGCATGGCAGCATATGGTGAAGACTCATCTCTGTCAGCTTTCACCTTCATGCCTCCTGTTATAAAGGAGAAGATCACGTCCCATGAAACAAAAATTCTCCACTTTATATAATATAGACAAAAGTGATGGTGGGATGATGCAAAAGTAAAACCAAGCGCAAATTTCACGAACACCAAAAATAAATTGGCACAACAGAGAAAAAATAAACATATAAAATGTTGTTTAAAATGCAAAGCTCAACACAAGGAACTCAAATGCTTGCAAATATACTTTACCTGTTATTCGAACAAGGGTTTCTCTTCCAGAGAGATCAGTCACATGCTGCAGTTCAACAAGGCAAATTTAAGGCAAATTTAATTAGAAGCGAACATCAAGCAATACTGCCTGCTAAAGTTAACAGAACGTCCCCACATACTTACAATGAATGTGTCGTTGAATGATGCAAAGATGTGTGCCACTCCAAAAACATGCTCACCCTCCCTGACTGCAGGTCCAAGTGTCACATTTTCTTCCTTTGGCTCTCTAGTCTTCTTTTTTGACTATAAAATGGTTCATGCCAAGCATAAAAACACAAGTTCCAATCAGGACATCTTGCAACTAAATGTAAACAAAATAAAACAAATAAAATCCAATGTTAAATCAGGATCATTTGAAGTCCCCATAAAAACAAATGCTGTGGCATTAACTTGCTTCTGGTTCACAAACTAAAGTAAGCAGATGCACAACAAGTTGAGAATTGATCACAAAATTGGATGTTTAACATTTACATCCCAAAAACATCGGACCCATGATATAATCAGAAACAAAAATTCAAATTTCAAAAACAATAGAAGCGATAACAAAGTCACTCTGTAGAAAAAAGCTACTAATGAATAAAAGAGGCATCATTCTGAACTTGTCAATTTCTGCTGTGAGTGAAAGGATAATTCTCCAAGAAGTGAGTATTCTGTTGCCATTTACACACCAAAAATAAAATATAATAATAAAAATAAATCACCAAACAGATCGTAACTGTTAGACCACAGGTTGTGAGACAAATCATACAAAATAACTTGCAAATGTAAAACCGAACACAATTAAGCTCTCATATAGTCGAAACACACCAAATTAACTGTCCTTAAATTTCAATTAACAAGATTATTGGGAATAATCTACAAGCTACTTACTAATAACAAAGGCAGCTAAATTCTATATCTTGCAATGAATCCGTGCACAAAATTAATGCATTTATGATTACTCAAAATAATGTGACAACTTAAAACTCCATCATTAACCACGCAAACATAGAGATCAATTGGGACATCTAGAGCAAGAGAGGAGCGAATCAGAGAGAATTGCTTACCATGGCTGCAAGGATATGAGGTTGCGATGGAGACAGCGAAGGAAGGGACTTAAGGAGGCTGAGCGTTATGAAGTGGGAAAACCCTAGAGAGTGACGAGAAGCTCTGTATGGGCTGCTATTATATGACTAGGGTTTTAACACGAGAAGGTGTGAAGTTTCTAAATTTGCAATTATGTCACTAAAGTTCTTACAAATATTAAGAATGCGCCTCAAGATTGTTTTTTTTATTTGGATGCCCTCCGAGTCCCTCATAGTTTCTTTAATTCTTTCCTTTTTTTTTTTTTTTTTCCTTTTCTTATAATCCCTGCTTTTTAATCACTGAAAATTAATGAGAAGTAAAAAATATTCAATTTAAAAAAAAATACTTAAAATCTCAAAAAAAAATACAAATCATAAATTAAAAAAATTATTTGACTTATTATTATCATTCTTATTATTATTATTTCTTAAATATTATCATAATATTTAAGATTTTTTTAGCATACTTATTATTATAATTATTATGGACAAACTATTTTAATAATATATGATCTTTTTTAAATATAATTACATCCTAAAAGTATTATATTATTATATTTTTATGAATGAATAATTAGAGGAAAATAATTGATAATCATTTTAAAAATAAAAGTTTAATTCAATTTTAATAGGGATATAATTATTCAAAATTTTAATTGTATTTAATATAATTGACTAAGAATTTTATCATTAACAAAAATTTATAGAATGGTTTTAAAATATAAAATTTTATAAAAATAAATATTAAATTATATATTAAAATAAAAAGAGAAAATGACTAATTTAATTGAATTGTAATTCAATTATGCTCGATTTTTATTTTTTAAATGATTTTTTCAAGATAAAAAATAGTTAAATTTTTATTTCAAACATGATATTTAATAAAAAAAATCAATTGAATTAAATTTTTATGAAACTCTAATTTTTAAATAGAAAATAAAAAAATCTAAAATTAAATTTATATTTAATTCATTTTATTTAAAAATAAAATTTTATCGCATTCTTACATTCTAATGTGTAAAATTCGTTTTCCCATAAAAAAAAAATTGTAAATTTCATTTTAATTTACGAAGCCAAAGTAATTAATAGAAAAAAAAAAGTTTCAAAATACTATACTCTTTAAGAATTTATCTATTCTAAAATAAAACTTTTAAAATTCATGGATTCCACAAGAATTTGGTTATCTACATGGAAATTTGGAAGGTTACCTTTGCTTTCTCCTTTTTTAAATACTAATTTTTTCTTAAATGTGCATTTTACTTTTTTTTCATTCATGTACCAATAATAATACCTTCATATATTATTTTTTTATTAATTTTTTATATGATATAATATTATTATAATATACTAATTATTATTGTGATAATATAATAATTTTTTATTTTTCGTGATTTATATATTATATATACATTTATTATTTTCAAACGAAAATAAAAATATATTAATGAAAATAAAAAATTATAGAGGTAAAATTTATAATAAAAAAATTATTATTATAATATAATTTTATAGTTATAAATGTTTTATAAATATATAAATTTAACTATTTGTTATTTTGCTAGTTAAGTATTGAGTTTATCAAAATTAATTAATTTTTACTATTTTATAACTTTGTAAAATATATATAATTAAAGTGAAAAATCGAAAATTTTTTAACACTAAAATAAATTTAATTTAATATAATTTTATAAAATTTTAATTTTTTTTATTTTTAGTTATTTTTAATTGAATTTTTTAATTTTATTTGACAAAATTAATTGTGCACACTATATCAATAACTTTGAATTTTATTAATTTTTATTTAATATATAACATTTTATATAATTTTATTTTTTTAATGATATAGAGAAAAATTTTAAAAATAAGATTAAAAATATATTAATATTAATAAATTATTTATAAATAATAAACTAATAACTAACTTTTTTTATAAAAAAATAAAAAAATCAAGGCTAATAGAATAAAAAAATATTTACATTAATATATTATTATTTTTAATTGAAATAATTATAGAAAAAAAATATAGATAATTATTTGTTTTATAATAAAACATTTTATCAAATAAATTTATAACGTATTTTTAAATTAAATTTTTTGTAATTATTTTTTTTTTAAAATAAACATTGAATTTTAATAAAAAAAAGTTATTAAATCTAAATAAATAAAAATTTTATTAAATTATGTGATGCTTATATTCATATAAAAATTATGACATCTTTTAATTAAATTATCAATTTATGTTTATATTTAAATATAAATTTATTAAATTAAAATAATAATTTTATATTTAAAATATGATTTTTAATTCATTTTATATATATTTACTGTTCACTAAGTTATGATAATATTATAGCATTAAAAAATATTATATTTTTTTATATATGCAAATATTAACATTTTTAACTTTTTAATAAAGTATAATTTTAAAATAAAAAAATTAGTATTATAAATTATAATTATCCTATTAATTATATTAATTTTATAATTAAATTTAAACTTAATATATTCTATTAATTATTAATTTTTTAAATAATATATGTTTATCTAGTTAAACGTTTTTTTCTTATATATATATATATATTTTATTTTTTTATATTTTGTACATAATTATATGTTATTTAAAAAATTTTAGATTAACATAATTTTAATATATATTACAAATTAATTAAATAATTTTTATAAATCAACCAATATAAATTTTTTTTCCTTTGTTGTATACTTAAAAATTTTAGAAATATACTTATAATTAAAAAATATAATTTTATTTTATATAAAATATTTTTTAATGAACTTGTAAGAAATTAAATAAAAAGAAAACTTCAAAAACATTAATAAAAGAATTTATATATTTAACTAAAAAAATAATTTCTTTTCCTAGTCTTCTATGTAAATTTAAATATAATTGTATTAAAATTACTTTACATAAATAATTATAAAATAGAAATAAAAATTTTAAATTTATATATACTTAAAAATTATATAAATAATTAAATTTTAAATTTATATAAATTTACAAATTAAATTAAATAATAAAAAATATAATTATAAATACTATAAATAATAAAGGTCAATTTGATCAAAACTAATATTTTCATTTCATAAATTTATGTATTATATAGATATCTATAATTAACAAAACAAATCATCAAATTAATTTAAATATATAAATCTTAACAACACATTCTCATATTAACTTAATATATTTAGAATTATTGTTTTTAAAATACTCTTCAATAAAATTAAACCCTAATCGATAAAACAAAATTTAAAAAAAAAAAAAAAACTTATTCTTATATTCTTATCATTTGTAAGTTAAGAGGCCGGCTTGCTTTGACAACACTCATGTTTGATCTGCAGCTTGAGGGAAAAACGACGTCGTTGAGTGTTGAGAACATAAACCTCAATCACACCTTGCTACTCGCGACAAGAGGCAAATAACACAACTCAAATTACAGGCACACAAGAAACCGTCCAAACTAATAAAATCGTACTGATCTGACTCAATTTATTATGATTTTCATTTGAATTATATTAATTATTAGTTATAAATTATATAAACCTATGTATTTCGATTTTAAAAATTATCAAATTGATGAAATCTAAATCGATACTTACTAAGAACAATGAAAAAAGAAACCATGAATATCCCTACTGTAAAGTTACAGAACTTGTTTTTTTTTTTTTTTTTTAATTAATAAATAGTCGTATGCATAAATGCATAAAACATGCAATCAAATCCAATCCGTTTTATTGTAAAAACTGAAGATATCGATTTTATAATTTGTTTTATTAGTCACGGTACCAACACTTTCCAAATAAACATGGTCAGTTTGATTTTAGTAAATACATTGAACTCGACCTATGTATACCCTTAACTCAAATGTTTACATAAAATTTGTTATTTCCTAAGTTCCTCTTCACCTCTTTTATAAAGAAGATTACAAACATCAAGGTTTCAAACCTAAAACCAACAAATCGAATAATAAATGACAGGAAATATAAAGAATAGCAATTCTAGTGACCCTAACTACAAAAAGACAAGGTTCGAGAGGAGCAAAATTGCTATCAGAAGCTAAGCTGATATTAGACCGACATACCCAGCAACTAATGCCAACAGGCATGACACAACATACGCACCAGCAACAATAGTCGGTTCTTCGAATCCACATAATTCAAGGTGATGATGAAAAGGTGCCATCCGAAACAAGTGGTGCCCAGCTCCACTCAACCACCTAGTTGCCTTGAAGTATGCTACCTGAAACATAAATAATTTTCAGACCTGGAAAGCTCTAACAAGCAGCACGCCAACATAAAAACTTGCAGGTTCCTAGTTGCAGTAGCAGCATGAGAACACAAAATTACCATCATAAATGCTGAAAGCCTGAAACTTGCCTGTTATGCTCATCCATAAGATACAGTGAACCACAATGAAAACAGTACTTATCTATACAACTTTTTGGAAGGAGCTGTGACCAAAGATAATAATGCCAGAGGTAAAAATAAAATCTGTTTGCCAAATAAGGTAGCACTCAGTTTGATCCCAAAATGCAACTTTTTTTTTTCCTTTTTATGAAAGCAAAAAAAAAAAAAAGTAACATTTATTTGCACCTTGAAACTTATTTTTGGAAGCAAGAAAATTGCTTTTTATAAAAAGCCAAAAAATCTAAATCCCACCACCCAACCTCCACCACTACCTCAGTCCTCAACCTTCACCACCACAGCCACAATGAGTTGATTAATGTCATAAAACGTTTTCAAAAATCACACATTAACCAAACATGCTTTTTTATTATTGTTTTTGCTTTATAGCAAAAATAAAATAATAATAATATAATGAAAACAGTTTTTAAATAGCAAAAAGCTGAACCAAACTCTACCCAATTGTTTAAGAAAAAGCTGTTAATAAATAAATATTGTAATATAGCTTATTAGTAGGGACAACACTAAAACTAATGCAAAAAAA
The DNA here is from genome assembly GCF_030052815.1 of Hevea brasiliensis. Classification (NCBI taxonomy): domain Eukaryota; kingdom Viridiplantae; phylum Streptophyta; class Magnoliopsida; order Malpighiales; family Euphorbiaceae; genus Hevea; species Hevea brasiliensis. Next base: position 45,369,657 of record NC_079510.1, read on the forward strand.
AAAAAAAATAGAAGTTTTACATGGCATAATGTCAAGACAAGAAAGTTTGTATCACTTCTGAATATGGTCAACCTGATATCTGCTGAAATTATCATGAAAGACAAGCAACATCAGAACAACCTGTTCTTTTAACATAGGTCATCTATATATCCATCAAATGTGTATCATTTGTAAAGCATGCAAAGTGATGGCATGCATTATAGTTCCCTCTATTTGCTATAATGACTTCTCTATTTGCTTCTTGTAGTTCCCTCTGCTTCATTGCCAGCCACTGGCAACTTTACTATCATTACTCTATTTCAATGACAATAGGCATAACCGGGTAAAAATAAATCAATAATGCAATACACACACACACACACACACACACACACTCACACTACAAAAGAGGGAAAAAAGATGTTTAACAGTGATGAGTAACATTTGTAAAGCATGCAAAGTGATGGCATGCATTACTATGGTCCATGATAATTAGGCAGTAAAACAAGCAATAGCATTTGCCAGGCAGGAACCAAATTTCTTACTGGAAAATGTGATGGGAATTTAAAAATAAAAAAGAAAAGGAAGAAGAGAAGATAACATTGTCAAAACAGCCTCTAATTGTTCTGATGACAAAGGAAAAAAAAATTCTGACTGGAAAAGAATAGATACAGTAATTCCAACATAATATACCTGCATAATAACTGATGATGTTTCCAAAAAAAAGAATCCAGATGAAATAAATAATGGAAAGAACATTCCAGTGCAAGCAGCCATTGCAGCTAATCCTCCACCCAATGCCAAGGATCCTATATCTCCCATAAATATAGATGCCCTGTATCGGTTGTGCAACAGAAAACCAACACAGGCTCCTGCCATTGATGCTCCAAAAATAGCAAGTTCTGCTTTGGAATGTTAAATAATGGTTAGTACAAAAGAAGCATTTGGACAAGAATTAGATAAAAAAAAAAAAAAACACAACTCTCTAACAACACAATAATAGCTGCATAGTATATTTTGAAGATCAAACTCCAATCTAACATTACACATCAAAATAATAGACAAGCATTAGCATGCTAATAAATATCTCAAGCCACCTAAATAACATTTATCAAGATCTTTTAGAGGCTACAATGATAAAGGTTAAAATATATGGTGCATCCATTTCTAAAAGATCTGACCAAAACAGTGAGATTGAGCTTGCAAGTCAAACTCCTGCTATTTGAAAATGTGGAATATGAAGTTGTCCAGAAACTGCCTCACTAAATAATTACGAGTTAATAGTCTGAACAGATTACCTACCCAATTCCAGCAATTTAAAAATATGAAATATGATACAGAAATTGCTTCCCTGAATGATTACAAGTTAGTAGTCTGAACAGATCAACTATCTATTCAAATGCATTGACAAATATTACTGGCTACTCTTGGACATAAAAAAATAATTGCATTATCTGCTTTTCTCTACAACAATAACAGCAAATTCATGTTGACAATGCACAAATAAAGGCTGACAAGATTCTTAGTATGTCCAATGTACTAGAACTCTAGGATCATTCTAATTTCTTACAATATATGTTGGAAAAAGACCTGAAACCCAACTGTCATGTTTCAGATCTTCAATAGAAACTATCAACCCCGCCCCGCGCCCCCCCCCCCCCCCCCCCGCGGAAGAAACAAAACACCAAAAACCACCAATAAAAGAAATAGAAGAGAAGAAAGAAAGGAAAATGAAAAGGCTCAATGACATCCATGCTAACCTGAACATATTGGTAGTACTGCAATCGACATTGCTACAAAAGCCAGTGCAGCAGTCCCACCAGCTAGCCCATCAAGCCCATCTGTCAAGTCAACTCCAGTTCCCATGGAAACAAAACAAAATGAAGTCAACAATAAGTAACATTTTCCAAGGCACACAAGGCCCAATGGTGCAGGTAGAGGAATCAACATTTTCCTGCATTACAAAGAGATACGTAAATCAGAAATGGCAATTGCTAAACAGAATCACATAAGAAGATTGTTTTGTAGCAATAAATTATTAACATGCGCAGATTAGTTAATTGAGATGAAGCATGTAGAACCTACTCAGCCATCAAGTATAAATATTTAATACAATTAAAATTTTTCCAGCATTGACAAGAAAGCCAAATATATTCTTGATTTTCACCATTCAAGAAGCATATAAAATGAAACTCATATGATGTCAATTTATCTCTTCTTTACAATTGCAATTTATTTGATTATGCCAGAAATTGTAAGTATTTGGAAACACTATCATAAACTAAAAATAGGGTGAAATAAAAGCCAAAAAAAAAAAAAAAAAAAACTCCCAAACTCAAAGAAACTTCCCCTGCTTAGATTGTTGTTGCTCCATAGGGGCAAAAATGAGCATTTCAAAGAATAATCTTCTTTGTATCCCATAATCATATCATTAAAGCCCAAAATTTTTCTTGCCCTTTCTCTTTTGAGCAGCATATGCAATGAGAACTATGTGACAACAAAGCTACTCTTTACTATCAAAATTTGGTTGGGTATGCTAAGCATCAAGAACTTTATCATAAGCTTAGAAGTAGGTAAAAGAAGATATGAATATCAAACTCCAAGAAACCTCTCTCTCCCAGATAATTACTACCACAAGAGGAAAAGATTAGAAGAAAATAAGTATTCAAACAACATCAACTTCATCATAGTGGATCAAAGTATCACTTCCCTCCACCTTCTTTAAGTGCAGATACATTTTCATACGTAAATTAAGTCTGGGAACCTAGCGTGTTACGGTTCTTAGGACTTCCAGTCCATGTTCCTCTTTATTTTGTTTTATTTTATTTTCTAGAAGGGAGGGAGGGATAGTTTTCAGTTGTCAATTTCTGCATGGCTCTAAACAACCAACATTGGCAAATGCTTCAATTAGTATAATGTTGATTATTTTCAAAGAAAAATCAACAGATGATAGCACCCCCTTGTAAATTTTTCACCGCTAGAATAGATATGTGAGTTACCATCAGATAAATGTTGATCATATTAGTTACAAGAATGTATACATGCTGTAGGGTGATGATATACTTGTAGTGTCCAACCAAAAGGCAAACAAGGTCCCAGCAGCCAGCTGTAAAATATAGACAAGCTATCATTTGCAAGCTTGTAAATGATAAAATTTTAAACCATATAGTAACAAAAAAAATTCATCTAATCTCACCTCCAAGAACAATTTTATCTGTGAAGATAGACCATTGTTATGATTCTTAATGAGGCTTAAGATGTCATCTAGTAGACCAATTGAAGCAAATGCTACTGTTGCTACTGCTGCTCCAGAAACTTCAACAGAAGAAAAACCAGCTATGAGTTTTGCAACACCGATGCCAATTGGTATAAAAAATAAACCACCCATTGTGGGGGTTCCCCTTTTCTTGTGGTGCCTAACTGGTGCTTCGTTCCTTACATTTTGATGAACCTTCAAAGCATTGAGAAACGGAACAAAAAGATAACCCACAATAGAAACTAAAGCTGTTGATATAAAAAAGGGTCGGGACAAATAAAATGGAGCAAGGGGCTGTCTGACAATTTTCCATGCACACCAATCCACAAATAAAAGCAGCGCCAAAAGGAAGACAATCAATCCCAAATTATTTAGAATCCCAAGTCTGATCCTGCATTACAGAATGAAAAAATAACATCAAACCATTTCTAAAGCATTAGAGGTGAATTAAACACATCCTCACCCCTGCTAATATTAGCGGACTAGAGATACTCAATCAGGTTTGGGATGGGGTGAAATTGCCATTTCCACACTTGTAGTCTTGTTAGTCACAATATGTCATCAAATGTCTAAAGCATTAAGTAAGCATTGACCATCTAATGCAATGAAAACAGAATTGTAAAAAATCACTATAGTGCACTTGCCTATGTTTTCTGCGCCCCTTTGCAATCATTGCAAATCTGGTAGCCGTAACTGTGAGAGCATCATTTGTTGATACATTACCAGAAGGCAAATCAATATCAGAGACTGGATTTAAGATAAAGTCGCCATCACTATCTTCCCCATCGCTGGATGATATCAGGGTCCCAGCGGTGCCCTCATCGATACCCCAATCATCAAGTAGCGATATGTTAAATGTATCCTGCAAAACCCAAAACAAGATACTAAGAATTGCAGTTTACAGTGCATGAGCAAAACTGATTCTATAGTTATGCATATGTAATTTAATACTTCCCTCCGCAAATGGATCTCAGAATTGAAATGCAGCTCTTCAATGTCTATGTGCACGCATGCAACTTAGAAGCATTAATTAAAGAAAGGACACTGGAATAGTGGAATTTAAATTAAATTCAAATAAGCGAATGAATAAATTGCCAACATTGTATCAAAATCTACCGCCAACCCATAAATTACTGGACATTTACATTTATATTTGAAAGCATAAATGTAAATTACCTCATCAAGGGCCCTAACTTGAAAAATCCTATTTCGCAATCGATAACCACGCCGCTTTCTAACGTTTGATATATTTAACTGCACGAAATAAGAACCAAAACGCATAAAACAATCGACAAACTAAGCAAAAATAAAAATAAGCATATGTATAATCACAACCTGAGAAAAGCCATATATAATCAATGATTTATTTCATTTAATTAAAAATAAATTTCCTTAATTCAATTAAAAAAACAATGTCACGGTTACATGATGAAGAAATATACCTTGAAACCGTGAAATAGATTAGCGGAAAAAGGAGAAAAGGGCTTCCGATATCGAAAAAGGCCTGAAAAAGGGAGATGTTGATGGTGATACAGAGACCACATGACGGCTATAGAAGAAAGAAAAGAGAGGAGCAGATTTGGAAACAGAGGTTGGTGCGACGAGAGGGGCCATTAACAATAAAGAGACTGAGGGAGGAGGGTATATTCCAATACAGAAGCATAATTTATTTACTTTCCAAAAATAGCCTATGTTGCGTCCAGTTACAATGGGCGGAGGAAGACAAAAGGACGGCCTGTTGCTAATGTTATCTGATCTGCTTTCGCAAAGGCAACAAAGAATGTTTACGCGCCATTTTGGAGCGTCCAGGTGAGTTGGGTTAGTCGACTCAACCACAAGGCTCAGTTTTAAAAGCAAAACTATAGATTTTTAAGGTAGTATACTTGTTTGGAAGGAATGTGTTTTAAGGAGTTAAAATATTTTCAAATTTTCAAAATCTTCACCGTTTTAATGCATCAAATTGATATTTAATTGTGTTAAGAGGTTTTGACTCTTTATTTTCTAATATTTTATCTTATATTTCTTTGTTCACCTATCCGTAAGACTAATTATTAATTATTTATATATATTGAGAGTATTAAAAAATTATATTTTAAATATAAATTTTTAAATTTTTTATATTTATAGAGAAATAATCCATAATTTTATAATTAAAAGAAAAATAAATATAAAATAATTATATAAATGTAACACCACAAATTTTAAATGTATTATTTTGTGAGTAATATTAATATTTTTATTTTATTTAAATTTTAAGAAATTATTTGAAAATTTTTTGGATTTTCGAAATCGGATTTGATTTCTCGAAAATATAAAACTTTGATGATTTTAAAAAATTAATTTAAAGACCACGTGGTAAAATTAAAAATATATTTGAAGTCTACGAATTTTTCTGAGTTTTCTAGAATTTTTTCGGAATTTTTGGGCCTCATTTTTGGTCCCAAAGTATAGTAAAAATTTAAAATTTTGTATCCTGAATAGAACCGGCCGAATCGAACCGAACCGAATCGAATCAGACCAATCGAATCAGACCGGCCCTATTTCTTCTCCCTCGCGCGCCCGACCTCTCCTCCTTCCCTTCCCGTTTTCTCTCTCCTCCCTCACCCCCAGGCCGCCACCTTCCCACCTCGCCGGCGCATCACCCGGATGCCTCCCCACCGCCGGTCGGCCTTCCAAGCCACCGAAAAATGCACACGAAGACCACCAGATGCGCGCACACCGTTTCGGCTTCCCGGCCAAAATCCGGCCGATCCTGCCACCGATTGGGTCAGGTCTTGTGTCAAACACCATCTACACTTCAAAAGCTTTCCATAGATACTAAGAACACTAAAATCCATTGAGCGGTTTGTCTAATTTTTGTCTGAGAAGTTTTAGTCCATTTTGACTTTTGGGCTAGATTTCTCACAAACCGTAAACCCCACAAGAAAACCGAGAGTACCATAGCGCTCCACTCGTCGAAAGCTTCGCGGCAATATAAATTTCAAAATTTTTCGATACCATTTTTTTGATGGGTCCCACGGAACTTCGTAGTATTTTTCCAAGCATTAAATGAGCCTAGAAAATTTCGTAAAAATTCTATACCAACTCCCATGTTGTGGACTTCATGTAGGTACCTTCAATTTGCTGAAATTCGACAGTTGTCCAGGTTTGTGAATTTTCGGCCAGACAGACCGGCTACCGAAAAAGTCTCCAAATTGGATTGAGATTTTGGCTACCCTACCATTGTTAGATGTCTCGAGCACGTCCCCGGAGTCGGAATTAGCATAGGTAAACCCGAACCTTACTTTTTCATAATTTTCTAGTGCTTAAATGGGATTAAAAATCCATAAAATATTTGTGGTAGCTCAGAAAATTATGATTCTTTTTAAAATAGCCTAGTAATATTGCTAAGGACTGCAGGGCAAAGTTTTAGAATTTTTAGAGTTTATTTGGATAGTTTTTGCAAAAAGGGTCAATTATAAAAACTAAACTGTAATTTTACATCGTGTGATTGATGACTGTTTGGATGGGCCCAGGAGGGGCTATGTGATGTGATTGAGATGTGGATATATGGTTTGTGGATATAAAAGTGTGTTTTTAGCTTTTTTGCAGGTTGGGTGGGTTCTAGGTGTAGGGGAGACTCTGCCGAATTTTCGGCACGACTTAGGACGTAATTGGTCTTTTCTTGGTTTGTATTGAGTCAATTATATTAAATAATTGTAATAAAATTGTCAGGTGAGTCGGGACAGCCTTCTTCCTCCCCACAGTCGCCACAATGACTGCTATTAAGTCTGTGAGTAAAATATTAATTTTAATTGTAATTTCAATATTATTATATGTTCAAGCATGCCCATGCATCACTTATATGTAAATATCTATGTAGTTAAACTCTAGGTATGTTTTATGTTGCATTCATAACTGTTAAAGTGCAATGGATGTTGTTGTGGTAATTTTGAGCAGTGTGCGTGCGTGTGGTGTGGTGTGGTGTTGGCTATGGACAGGACGGGTAGACACGGTTTGAGATATTCGCTGGGACCCTGATTTGGTTTATTAAGCGAAAGTCCGGCTTGAGTTCTTCGCTGGCACAGGTTGGATTTAAGAGAGCTGTATAGGGGATCAGCTCCCATATATTTATGATTTGACATTACTGGGTGTGTGAGTGCTCCAAATTACCTTTTTGCTGTTATGATGTGAAAATATTACTGATATTGTATTTCACTCTACAGAGTGCATTAGCTTTAGATAGTTATAGAGATTATGGTTAAAATTGATATTTTACTCCCTGAGTCGAACGCTTACTCCTGTTCATTATTTTTCAGGCTACAAGAGGATTTTTGTTGTGGTTAACCTGCTTTTTTTCTTTACAGATTGTTTATTAATGTTTGTGTAATTCTATTAACTCCTAGAATTTCCGCATGTGTTAGAAATGTTTATTTGATTTGGGTCTGTAATATAATTATCATGTTGGACCTGTAAACTTATTATTATATGCATGTTTGATAGACTGGATGAGGGAGCTGAGCTCCCATTAATTTTTATGACATTGAGTATGTGGAGGGTGAGCTGAGCTCCCCAGTTGATTATATGTCGTGTTTGCAGGTTGGGTGAGTCAAAAACTCCCCATTGAAATGTCCACTTTATGTCTGAATTCTGTCCGGTTGAATTCTTGAAATTGGGCCCAATGGGTCTTAGAGTTGGGTTAAGGAATAGTTAGGTTTACTACGGGCCTCGGGGGCTTTAGGCTGGCCCAGGTCCTAGTGCCGGTCCTGCCCATAGGTTGGGTCGTGACAATAAATACTTTAAATTTATAATTACAATTAATTTTCATAAATTTCTATAATTATAATTATAATTTTTTAGTCATTTTAGAAGAAGATTTTTTTCAATAATAAGAAAATAATTTTATATAATACTCTAAAGGGTTAATCGTAATTTCACATTTCGACCTTTGAGATTATTTTAGGGTGGCTTTTTGGGCTTTGAAGAATGTGTTTCAATAGATATATATATATATGTTTTTATTAGGGATGACAATAGGTTATATTTTTATAGGTATTTAATTTGATCGAATCCTAGTAAGATAAGTTTGAATATTATATAATCGGGTTTGTAATGAATTTGAGTTTAAAAAATAATATTTGTGACGGGTTCGAGTCGAATTTGGGTTTTACATATTGAGTATTCGTTACTCGAATCTGTTTATATAAATAGTTAATTAAATATAAAATATATATTTTTCATAATAATATTTATAATTTCTTATATAGTTTATTTTATATAAAATAGAATTTAAATATTTTATGAAATTATTAAAATTTTAAAGTATAAATTATTAACTAAAATAATTTTTTATATAAAATATTAATTAAAATATATAAAATTAAACGAATTAAAATTTTTTTTAAAATAATAATAACCGAATTTGAGATGAATTCGAATAGTTGAGAAAAAATTTTAATTAAATTTTAATTAAATTTAGAATGAATTTAAATTTTAATAATATTAATTAAATTTAAATTTAAATAAGTTAATTTTCGTAAATACCTTACTCGTTGCTATTCATAGTTTCGATGCTTTCATTGTAATAAATAAATAAACTCACAAAGCAATTAAAAAAAAAAACTCAAGAAACAAATTTCAAAAAATTAAAAAAAAAAAAAAACTCACAAAACGTGGGACACCATCCAAATATCATCATTCGGCGGTGCGTTGGGCCCACTAGAGACCGAGAATTCGAAACACACAGGAATTACTAGGTTTGCTTTATTGCTGCTTAAATCACATTATATTAAAAATATTTAAATAAATTAGTAATAATAATAATAATAATAATATTCTTATATATAAAATTTCAATTAAATTTACAAAAAGTTCACCATAAACATTTGATTTAACGATTCATGCTCGTGCTCACGGCTTTAAACAAAAGCAAACACATGCTTATGGGCCTGGACTACTGAACTGTTGTAGTTCACATCCAAACCAGAATGCGATACCGTTCGGAACATGCTAGTGGTACAATCACCCCACGTCCATTTTTTCTTCCTATATAAAATACCCAAAACACATAATTTCACTTACTTCCATCTCCCACGAATCTATAGATTGATATTCCACGAAAGAGGTATATTACATGTCATATAATTTGTTGTCTTTAATTATTTACAGAAGGCCGTCCTCGTCTCATTGTAAAACGTCTTGTTCCATCGGGCATTTAAGGGCCAGGACTGGCTTTGAGGGTTCAATGGCATGTGCAGAGCCTGTAGTTCCACGACTTGAGGCTGAGTGGAAAACATAAAATACATTAATGATGCAACGTCACAACGAGAAAGACAAGAACTTGCCTACACTGGGCATTTGATGTACGCCCAATGTAGCAGAAGCATTTATCAAGTGGTTTGTAAATTTTTTATACCAAGCCCATTAGTGGCATGATGTTTGTTCCTCCATGGTCGTCCCCGATTTCGACCCCTTTGTCCAATTTTCTCCATAGATAAATATGATGCAGCAAACCTCTTGCAACAATTTTTTTTTTCAAATTTTGCGGAGCAGATAAGATGATAATGTTTCCAATAGCCATTATCAGGGAATGCTTAAAAATATTTTTTCATCAGGATATGATTGATGGAATGAGAGTAGGATTAACTACCTGAGAAAAATATTATACAAATTTTCTATCAAATGATAGATAAATATTTAGCTCAAAATATAAGTATCAATTACCTCTTCATCAGGTGTATCATCATGGTGCTCACTTGAGCGATGATTCTCCTCATATCCCATTTGATTAGATGCATGACGAGTGCTATTCTTTTCAGTATCAGTTCCCTCCAGTCTTGTCTTTTCTGTTCACACTTGCCTTAAAGCCAGATAACATTACTACCTGTTATTGTCAATAATGTAGAAGAAAAAAAAGACCATCCTCACCATTCCCTTAAGAAGCTTAGCCCGCAAGCCATTTCTCCAGTCCTGTTCATTATTTAAACTAGCCACCTGATCCCATTGCAAGAAAAATTAACAATTTAAATAATTAAGAATTCATTACAAAATGCAATGTGCTTTAATGCAGTAGTCGATACTTACAGCTTTCTCTGCAGCCTCAATTGTGTCGTACTCAACAAGAGCATGCAACTATCAAAAAATATATATATATAAAAGGATTAATAGTAAGTACAGCAAAAAAAGTTCCTCATATGACTACATAATGTCAAGAAAACAACACCCCCCCCTCCCCCCCCAAAAATAAAAAAAAAAAAAGAAGAGAGAGAGAGAGAGAGAGAGAGAGACAAAAAGGGGGACTGTCCACATATCCAGATCCAAGAGGGTCACACATCTCAAACAGGTTAAAACCTCTTAAAATTTGCATGATTAATACAAGATGATCACATACTGTGAGCTTAAATTCAGAATCACCTAAAAAAAGAGAACACTGATCCATTCCATCTAATGGTATCTGCTGTATGAAAGTAATTTAGCCAGAAGATCATCCAATGCTGTCTGAACATAAACCAAATAACAAAGTACGCATTCATTTAATGCAATTTGTTTTTGGTTCAGTTAAGGTTTGGCCTCCAAAGAATCATCGTAAAAAAAATTTTTAAAATAAAGAAGCATGTAACTTGATAAGTTTCATACCTTGCTTCAGATCAGAATATCGGGTTTGCTTCCTTTTTCTGAATCTTCCACAGCATGTGAATCATAAATGCAGATATTCTTTATCCTGAAATTTTGTATAATTAGCATAATGCAAACTGAATAAGAATTGTGACTTGATGAAGAAGAAGAAGAAGAAGAAGAAGAAGAAGAAGAAGTATGAAAAAAAAAAAGATCATACTTCCCAGCTTCACCAAATATATGTTGAATGTTCTGTACAGAGCGATCCACTGGAAGATTCTCTACCAGGACAGTGCATAACTAGGGTCCTTATTATAGATGTTCGAAAGTTTGTACCAACAACATGTCCATAATATGGGGGGAAAATAAAGTGACTTAAGTAAAAATACCTTTGGATCGTTAACATCAGCAAATGGAAAAGGATGAAGATGCCTACGTTGTCACTTTCAACTAAAAAGCTAGCACCCATGTAATAATTCCAGTTGCCATGATATATCAGAAGAGGGAAGAGCCAAAAAAAAAAAACTACTTAACAAAATAGAAGACTCCCTGAGTGCAGCAACAATAAGTGAAAGGCCTCAGGCAAGCTTCTTCATTTTACTAAAAGAAGCAATAACTGTGATAGGAACTGAAAGAAAATATCTAATATGAATTTGTAAACTAAATAGTGCAAATTATATACATAAAAAGAAACAGTCAAAAGCCAATTTAAACCAAGAACATGGGTCATAAAAAGATAGGTACAGTTTGTTATGTTTTAACAAAAAATAAATGTTCAGAAACCATTAATTTATAGAGTAATAAAAAATATATATTCAATGTCCTAATTTGCCCAAAATGAAAAATAGCCAGTGACTATGATAAACATAAAGGCTGAACACTAGAACCACTGGCAATACAGTTATATCATCTAGCACTTCAAAAGTTCATATCATGTTGCTTGGAATGAGGAAGAGGAATTTTTTGTTGAATGAGATAACCACAATGTGCTTATTTCATAACATGTATACTATAGGATAGAACCAGATTGTTTCTTCAGACACCATAACACACTAATAAAAATTAAATTTCATTTTTCATTATGACATTCTGGTTCTTCAAAAAATAAAAAAATAAAAAAATGAACACAAGATAAACAGCGCAACAAGATATATTCATGAATAGAGAATGGATCAGGCACAAGATGGTTGCGAAGTCATTCAGAGCAACCCCGGAAGTTCGGCACAACTTAGATTAGCTGCACCAGGAAAACATCCAGGGCAGGCAACCTGTCAGAAGTACCTGTTTTATTTCATCATCTTCAACATATCTATTCTTGACTTCCCAATAGCAACCAAATGCATAATTTATGCTATAACGAATTGCTTTAACTACAACATGCCTTTCTAGAAAAAAGAAAAAGAAAGAAAAAGGGATGAGATGGTTGAATTTGACTTTAAACAACACAATTCAATCTTCAAGTTTCCACAGGCAAATACTGACATAGGCCAACGCATTGGTGGCCTTAACACATCTAATAAGAATCCAAACTGGTAATTCTTAAGCACGAGTTCTAATAAAAAAACTATTTAAAAAGCCTCTATCCAACAAAATTATTACATCATTAACATTCAAAATAAGACTTGCAAATTGCATGGATTCTTTTGGTAAGTTAAATTCCAAATCTTCAAAGAAGTCTAAGGCATAAATAGTTAGATAGAAGCTTTACTCTAAAAAAGGCAGATACATAAAATCATCTATGCTTAGCAGGTCATGTTAAATATGGAGAAAGTATTAGTTAAATTACAATTTAATTCATTCTAATTCGAATTTATATAAGTAATTTGATTGCTTTACATGTTAAAATGATATTTTCTCAATGTGTGATTTATAATCCCAATACTCCACTGCAACTATGATGAACACCCCCAATATTCATATTAGAGATATAACATCTAAAAATGGAATTAGATCTTTTAACAACAAACAAGGCAAAATTGATAACCAATCAAGACACAATAGTAACTAGGCTAAAGCACCTTGATTATAAAGATAAAATATGCAAGTGGTCAATTTGCTTAAGTCCAAGTTCTATTAACGAAATAAGGAAGAAATCATAAAACTCTCACAATTGACAGCGATAGTCAAAAATCAATGCTCTCTCAACCCCATTTGATGTAGAAAACAAGTATTTATATGAGTTACAAATAACTAAACTGCCACATGGCATAAAGAAACAAAAATAGAATATTCTAAAGGCTAGGCTCCAAGGTCCAATTATATGAAGTTGATCCATTTGTCCTCCAAAACCCAAGCCCAAGCCCAATATGATACTCTTGGCACCTCCAAAGTCTACTAACCAAGCTTTGCAACTCACCTACCCTTGCTCTTGTAATTGGACCCTTGAACAATAGAAGTGGCTCCGGTAGTGGCCTCCTCATCAAACTACATGGTTGTCAATTGACAAGTAGTTTATATTTTAATCCAATATGGACTCGATTAACCCAGTTCAGCTCTAATATCATAAATTAGTTAACTTTGGAGAAAGTGTAGATTAAATTATAATTTAATTCATTTTAATTTAAACTTATATAATTCAGGCTTATATACATTATATTTACCCTTTATGCGTATACTTTCCCTTTTATGTTTCCCTTTTATGTTTAAACTTTCACGCTCATTTCCAACAGTGCATTGTAGATTGTTTTATCAGCAAGAGACTTAATTATTAAAATATATTGTTGGTCAATCATCCATGAGGAAGCAATTGAGAGAAAATTTTCCACAAACAGGAACCACAAAAACATGAATTTGGAGAGGTGCATTTGATTTCATTAAATCAATTAAAATGGGTACTAGCATCAGCAAATAATATGTTGTATTAATGCACAGACATGTAAGATATTAAAGTTTAAACAGCACCTTCATATCAAATAGGCATCGTCGTCATGCTCGTCAACCTCACCAGACGGCAGAGCGTGAACCTCAGGCCCAGGCATGGTCTCATCAGGAGATCAACGGGAGTGAAATCAGAATCATGCGGCGGATATGCCGCGGTGGAAATGACGGTGGTGTCGGCGATAGCAACAGCGTTGGGCCTCATTTCACCTCCCACCAGTCAAGTAGGAGAAGGAAGAAACGGAGGCTTTTATTCGAAAATGTTGAAAAAATTGGAAGTACAAAGCCCTCCCGCCCTTTCTGCTCAGCTGCTGTCTATTCATTCCTCCTAATAGCATTTTTATAGCGAAACAGCATCGGAAGGGACACTTCGGTAAGGTAATTTTGAGTTGAAATCTCGAAATTTTTAAAATTTAGTAAACTACTATTTCACCCCTATACTTTGTCTCTGTTTCCACGATGCTTTTATTTTTGGAGAAATTACAATTTACAATCATTAATTTGTGATTAAAAAAATTCAAAATTTTAACGATATTGGTAAAGAGAGAAAATTGCGTACATGGGATGGAAAAGAGTTAAAGTAAATTATAATTTAATCTTTAATGTTTAAGTAAAATTTATAGATTAATTCGTATATTTTTAAATCTATATATTTAGCTATTGATATTTAAATAAATTTATAGATTAATTATTTTATTAATTTTTCATATAATTTATTATTAATTATGAAAAAATAAAATAATATTAAAACTTTTATTATAAAATAACCTTCATATTTTATTATATTTATTATTTTAATTATAATATTATCATCTTATTTTATCAATATTTTAGATATATTATATATTTAAACTAAAACAATTTAATTAAAAATTTTATTATTATATTATATTATTTTATAATTAACAAAAAATAATAATAATCTGAATAAATATGTAAATTTATTAAAATACTATGTGAATTTTGAAAATATAGAGATTAATATATAGATTTTAGTAAATTTTAAAGATTAAATTATAATTTTTTTAATGGCTTGCAGGCAATTTTTCTTTTTTACTAACGGCGTATAAATTTGAAATACCTTTTTATTAAAAAAAGAAGTAACCTTTAGAATATTACTTAAAAATGGATAAAATTACATGGTCATTTTTTTTATAATTTCTCCATTTATTTTTATGCTAGGATGTTTAGAAATCAAACTCAACTTTTATTCTGTAATGAATCTGGATCCTAGAAGGATCCTTTATGGGTATTGAGCCCTACATCTTTTCATGCACTGAATATTATCTATTGAAAAGAAAAAAATGAAAACATTTCTGAGTTTTACTTCTGTTTATTAAATGGTCCTCCTATAATTTTGTATAACAAATGAATAATTGGTATTCTTCTATGATTATGTTTATCCCAGAGCAAGGAGCTCCTCACTAAGTCAGTTTCACATTACAACTAGTTCTCCAGGTCTCATTTGGCATTAAATTACAAGTTGTTTTAAAAAAGCACCCTCTATTACTGCCTGATCAAAGCACCCTGTTTAGAAAAAGATTATGCCAGCCAACACTTCATTGGGTTGATTACAATTTGTATGGGTAATGCCTTCATCATAAAGGAAGTTAGATAACAGAAGATTCTCATTTCATAGCAAAACTCTTTAAGTTCACAACATGACAGAGACTTTGGTGGGAATTTCAACTTACCAGAACTCCCATGATTCCAACACCTATTACTATATATATAAGGACAACATTATAAGTAAAACACATATTTTCATTGTTACTATCCTACCAAACCAGCTTTTAACCCAACACCAAAACCAAAACAAACACCCAAAATACAAGACCAACTCCAGCAAACCCAATTCTCCTAGCACCCGAAAACCATACTCGAACATCATCCACCACCGGTCCACACAGGGAGCTCATATCGTCAGTTCTGGTATTGTAGTACACACTGTAGAATGCAATCCGGGTTCTCTCAGCTTTGGCAGTGAAGTTCAAATTACAAGTTTGAAAGGTAGAATTAGAATCGGGTGTATAATGGATGTTCTGGGCCTGATCTCCAGCGAAGGCCATAATTGCCATGGGTTGCTTGCATTTGTCCCCAGCATGGCCCAAGGAAAATGTCATGGTGTATGGCTTATTTGGCGTTGTTTCAACCATTTGGGAAATTATTCCTTCCTTGCCTGAGAGTAATTCCATGGCACGTTTGCCTTCTGGAACTGAGAAATGGTAGGAATCAATATAGCGAACAGCCCTGTTGGATTCCACAGTCCAACCAGGCAATGAAGTGATTTCTTCGTCCAGGTTGGTGGGCAGCAACACCCCTAGTGAAACGTTTCTAAACATCCACGGACCTTCCTCAAAGTCACCATTTAGTACTGCATTGTCTGATGAAAAATATAGCAAATAGAAGAAATTGGTCAGAAAAACTAGAAAAAGATGACTCACGAGCATCAAAAGATCAAAAGAAATTATACCTTTGGGTTTATCAGGAGCAAAGAGCTTCTTGATGGCAATGTCATCAATGATAGGCCCACAAGAGGGATCATCCTCCATGCCCAAATTCCTAAAAATCAAATTCGCTTGATCCTCCTCTGCCTCAAAAGCCCACGCGTAAGGGTCCCACCCTTGCACATTATACAATGTCTGCAAGTCTATTGTTTGTGATGCAGGTGGCACTGATACGTTTAGTGACTCCAGCTGAGCGCACGTGCGAGCCGCACTAAAAGTCACCGAGTAAATAGACCCTTTCTCCACCGTAAACACTTGGCTTATCTCTGCATCGTTGCCCAATCTCACTGCGTGTGTACCACCTGGTACGATGAGGATCATCCCACCTTGTTTTTGGCCCGAAGAGACGAGCTCTACTGTGCCCCTTAATTTCCAACTGGGGATTTCGATGGACCCGTCCGCTATGGCGTCGCTAGGGAAACCATTCGATGGCGGCGTTTCAAAATCACCGTTAGCCACCAATCCTGCAATCGGACGCATACAATTATTTAGTGAGAGTAAAGAAGGTGGGCCATACGCAGATATGTTTCACAATCAAAGATACTTTAATTTCTGCTGTCAAGATACAGTCCTGTTTGGCCCTAGGAACCATAGAGCGAATACTAGACACTAATGTTTCACCTACTAAGCGTACCGAACATCATATCCATTGAGGTCTTCTAGCTACTGTTGATTGAGTGGCGATTATTTATAAATTATATTATAATGAATAAAATCATATAATATATTTTAAGACATTTATTAAAATATATTAAATTTAAAAAAGAAAAGAAAATACGTGAAAGATCTATGGATGGAGGATAGACTTAGCTTATCCATTCCTGAACCTCAAAATGAAAGAAGAATCATGCCAATATAGAACAAAATAAGAAGACAAACACCCACTAGAGGAAGAAGAAAGTCCAGTTAGGCATTGATGCCCAAATTGAAAGGAACTCCACTAATTAAGTAACAAATAATTTATTTATTTATTTATTGAATCTGATAGGACAAAAATAATGCTGGTAATGATGTGAACGCGCAATCTGCTGCAATTTGCAAATGAGGACCAGAGAGCCGCGTTAAGCGCATCGGATTCGGCCCTACAGCACCGTTTTGGCCCATCATTTCAACTCCTAGAAGCTAGAGCCACTCCACTCTGACTAATTTTCCTTTCTTTTCAATTTTTTTCTACTACGAGAAGAAAAGTCCATAATTTCACAGTGCCACTTTTTAACTTTTACTGACACTCTACAGCTGGAGACTGGGATGATACCCCACCAAAAAGATGGTGAGAAAATGGAAAAAGTACCATCCGGCTTTAAGGAAAGCACCCTTGTCGTTTTGCTAACTCAAGGAAACAGTGCCTAACCTTTGGCGCCAATTTATCCATTTTGACTATTGTTCACCTTTATATTGTGGCTCTGTGGGAATACCCAAATAGATTGGGCCCTCTTCCTTTACTAATAATTAAAGTGGTACCACTATTACATAATCAATTTTCATGTTACATTATTTGCGACTTTATGGCATTATTTAGAAGATAAATAAAGTGAAGGTTTAAATTACAAAAATTAATATAATCGAGTTTCATGATTTTTTCAATTAACTCTTCAATTATTAGAGGCAAATGGTGATCAAGAAGAGAGAACTTACAAGTTAGTCACGATTTTGCCCTACAAAATACGCAAATGAAAAAGACACTAATATCCCCACAGGGTGACTGATACCTTAGGATACTAAAATTTGACAAAACACTTGGGGCCATACCACCATATTTATTATTTAATACTAATCTAGAATACAGATGGGTTATGATAAAGGTTGAAGAAGCCATAGTTTCCAGCCACAGCAAGAAAAAAAAAGTTCCTAAGCTGATCTAAAAGCATAAAAAGATCTGCAAGTTGGTGTGGGGGTTTTCTTGGGGGGACTATATAGAGCCTTTTAGTCTAGAAGAACATAATCACTGCAAATCAAGATTAAAGCAGTGATTAGCCGAACAACTAATCTAGGTAGTCATCACTGTACAAATACAAATATAGAATTAACGGTTCCTCTATTAAGCCAAAATATATGGCTTTCAGTACTTTAACAATGGCACAAATCTTTCTGGCTAAGAGAAAAAAAAAAGGGCACAAATCATTCTTCTTTACGTGCAAGCAATAAGCTTCACCAAAGAAGAATGGGGCAGTTCTGAAAAACACTAAAAGCTTGAATGAGAATTTAAAGCTTCTAAAGATAAAATGCATTTACGCTATCGTGTACGTTGGAAATTGATTCTTGTCTATTGGGCTATCAATTACCAAATAGAGAACATCCCTCGCATAAAGTCCTTGAAAGAGCAATTGGAAAATCATTCAACTCCCATTTCACTTGCAATGCCTGATCTTTTGCAGGAAAAAGCTAAAGACTTAAAGAATTAATCTTTTGAACTATATCTATGGAACCCAGAAATCATAAATCTCATCTCAATAGCCTCACAAAAATTTACACATACCAATAAATTCACATTGAATGTGAGTTTGCAGGTAATTAAGTGAAGGGTATATATCAGATCTCAGAAATGGCTTATCCATGGAAAGAAAAAAGGGAAAGAGAAAAATGCATCTACTAATTACAAGTAAAAAAAAAAGAGAAACCTAGTTATTCTATGAGATCAAGAGATAGGAAATGGGCATGTAAAGAAGCAAGAAGAAAACGTACCATCTTGTCCTAATATTGCAGTAGCAAACAAAGCGAAGAAGAGAATAACAGAACAAGCGAACCATTTGCTTCTGGTTGAGCTTTGCACCATCTTACTCTTTCTCGAGCAAGCACTCTCGCTCTCTCTCACTCTCTCTCACTGAATGTGGGTGTGTATGGACAGTATTTTTTGGAGAGATTATATGCAGCAGGGGAGGTGCCTAGAGTGTCCTTTTATCATGCAAGATTCCAGCTCTATTGTCTTTTTATTATTATTTTTTTTTTGCTGTTACTCTATTGTCTTTTTATTATTATTATTTTTTTAATTATCTTCTCATCTTTGAGTTCATTGAGTTCCTACTGTTACTGTATTCTTATTATGGAAAAAAAAAATAATATTAATTGAAATATTTTTATATTTACTTAAAATAAAAAATATTAAATAAAAAAAATACATTAGAATAATAATAAAAAAATAAAGTTAAAAAAAATAATTTTTTAATTTTAAAAATAAAATATATAATTTTTTTATATATTACTTGAAAAGGGATGGAAATTTTTTTTTTACTTTATCATTTATTAGCAAATGAGATTAGTCAATTTAAAAATAATAATAAAATGAATAATTTATGGCAAAATCGTCTCCAAAGCTTAACAAAAAATTCATTAGTTAACATCTTTGAAGAAGGAAAGAATATGATCCATTGATTTCCTCCAATTTTCCCACTAACATTATATATAATAATTATTTTTTACTTATTATAATTAATTATCTCAATCTTAAAAAACAAATTTCAAATGAAAAAAATGTAGTTAAATTATTAGATCAAAAGTAAGTTAATGCAAACTCCATCTCTTATGAAAATAGTAGACGTTTAATAATCGTTAATATAAATATAATGAGATTTTTACAAATTTAATTCTAGAATGTATAATAAATGTATAAAATTAGATATAAATATTTAATTTAATAATTATTAAACTCAATTTTATATAAAATTTAGTTTATATTTACATATATTTAATTAATTAAAAAAATTATTTATAAAAATATTATTGTTTTAATTAATTTAAATATTTTTAATATGATTGATTTAAGCAGTAATAAAGTAAATTTAAGTAATTTTATATTTTTTTAACTTAATTTAATTTAATAATTGAAATTATATTATTTATTTTTAAGAAATTTTAATTACCTACTTTAAAAAAAAATAATAATTCCGTGTTTTGAGAATCGTGGTCTCTAGTGGCCCGATGCACCGCCGAATTGATGGCATTTGGACAGTGTCCCATGCTTTGTGAGTTTGTTTATTTATTAAAACAAACAAGAGGATTGAAACACATTCTTCAAAGCCCAAAACGCCACCCTAAAAAAAAAAAAAAAAAAATTCCAAGCCCTATATGTGAAACTAGACTAACCCTTTAAAGTTTTTTATAAATTTATATCCTTAATATTGAAAAAAAAAAAACTTTTAAAAATGGTTAAAATTTTATAATTACAATAATGAAAAATTAAAAAAATTATGATAATTATAAATACAAAGTATTTATCTTCCCAATTGTAAACATTGGCCACGAATTAATTAATTTTGGTAAAAATAGGTGTGCATAGAAACAGATTCCTTTGTTCAATGGGCACACATGTTTTCGGAGAGCTTTAAAACCTGCTTATTGTTTATCTAATGAACGAGATGCCCTAAGTATGTCAGTTGGTCAAACCTCTTCTTTTACTTTCACATTTGGAGGGCTGCCCAATGCTACGATTAGATTCGAAATTATTGTTTGGTTAAAGAGTAGATTTTTTTATGAAAAAATTACGTTTGAGCTATTATGACTTTTTAATTTTTTATTTTAAATAAAATATAAATAATAATTTTATTCTTTTTAACATTTATAAAATTTAATAACTATTTTTTAAGACATTTTAAAAATATAAAAATTAAAATTTGCCTATATTTATATATCAAAATTTTATTTATATACTCTTTAAATGATTAAATTTATTTATATTTTTAACTAATATTTCATCTAATTTTTAATTTCCCACTACTAATTTCTTTTTTCTTTTTCATAATCTTTATATTTATACAACATGTTAAGGAAAGATTTTTCAAAGTGTCCAAGAAAATGAAAAAGATAAGAGAAAAATTATAATGTAATTTGAATTTTCAATCAATAAGAATCAACCCAATTAATAAAATGTTGTAAAGATAATTATCATTCATTTAAGTAGCTAAATTTCAAGTCAGGAAAGTCAACATAATGTCTTGGGTGAAGTGTAAGATGAAACTCAAACACAAATGGAGCAAGGACAGGCACATAGATAAGTAGTTGCTATGCATTTTATTTTATTTTTTTATAAATTTTACTAAAATAAATTCAATAATTATTAATAAATTAATAATATTTATAAAATTAAATTTATTAAATTATTATATTAAGTATTATAATATTTTTTTAATATAAGTATAATTATTATTAAATTAATATTAAAATTTTAATTTAAATAAATTATTATAATATTAAAAATTAAAATTATCAAGTATTGAGCTATAATTGTTCGTCGCTAGTATTTGTAGAAATTTACAATGCAGGGATTTAACAACAATATTTCAAAGCAAAAATTATTATTGAGGATAATATGCAAAAAATTTTACTAAAATTATTGGTGATGCATATTTTTTTTGTAAATGGTTTAGTAATGAAATTGTATAGATTAGCGACAAGTTGTCACTGTATTTATTGTTAACAACAAATTATTTATCTGTCACAATGAATATATTTTTGATATTTTTATAAATAATAAAAATAATAAAAAGTATTTTTAAAAATTTTAATGTTTCCCATATATATATATATATTAATTTCTTATTTTAGTTATTATTTTTTATAAAATTTTATATTTAATTGAAGTTATAAAATAAGTAAGACTAAAAATTTTACATTTATATAAATATTAAAATTAATTTAAATAATAAAAATATAATTATAATTAATTTAAAAAATAAAAGGCATTTTTTTTTAAATTAATGTTATTCTCCACCTACATCAAAATATATATATATATATATATATAATCTGAAGTATACACATAAACTCATAAATAAATATCACATATTTAAGTAATTAACTTAAAAATATGTCATTAATTAACTAATTATTATTATCTTCTGCTGATTTGTATAAGACATCTTATAAATATTATCACTTGATAAAAAATATTGATTAATTAATAAGACACGTGATAAAGAATATTAATTAATTAATACACAAATAAGAATGTATAAATAATAATTATTTAAAATTTATTTAAGTCGATTTATCTTTTTACTTTTTAAAATTCAAATTAAAGAAGGATATTAAATATTAATTCTATTTTTATTATTTGATACTATTAACTAACTTATTTATTTATTTGTGATTAAAATAAAATTATAATTAATTTAAAATTTTACCATTAATAAAATTTTATTATATAATTTTAAAAATATAAAAATACATATAAATTTATATTATTAAAATAATAAATAATTTATATAATACATAGATAAAATAATTAGTTTATATATAATATAAATTAATTAATATTTATTAATTATATATTATCTGTTAGTAATAGTCATTAAATATATAACAACTCAAAATTTAAACAATCATTATTTTAGCATTAATTTAAAAAAAAAAAAAGGAAGAAATGAGCCTGAAAAGGGAATTTTAAAACAAATATGCTTTACCACGTCCTCATTCCACTCTAACCACGAGCAGCCGACCCACCATAATTTCAGGAACATCTCGCCAACTAGTTATACGGCAACGCGTTTAGTCAATTAAAATTAAAATAATATAAAATTAAAATAATATAATAACAATAAACAATAAAAAAAGGACTGGCGTCCCACACCAAATCATAACGCTGGTATTGATAGCGCTCCAATGTCAAAACGTTATTGATAACATCCCAATATAAAAATGTAAATTGTTCTAAAAAATTATATATATATAAAAATGTAAATTAAATATCAGACCCTAACTCTTTTTTGTGATTCACCCATACAGTAAAAAGCCCATCTGTCAAATGTGCCTGGGCATTTCTCTTATGTACTGTTTGGTTTTTAAGGCCATATATGAAACTCTCTCTATGGGAAAAAAATATCAAATAAAATTTATAAAACATATTTGCTATATATAAAAATAGTACACATGTATTAGGGTATATAAGAAAAAAAAAAAAAAAAAACCGCGGCCACAGGAGGGCAGAACCACGGCTGCTGCACCCACTATCCAAAGCCACGAAGCCTTATCAGAAAACCACTTATATTATTGGCTGCTGCGTGCATGCTTCTGCTGTTGCCACCTTTTGTTTGCTATTGTTAAAACAATTTCCTCTTAACTTCTCTATATTAATATATCTGCATATGCGACCACCACACCATTTGACATGGATATAACACCACGGAAACCCACTAGCTAGCCACCACAAAAAAAAATGCGGGATTGTCAGTACAAGGTCATGCTCGCTAAAAAAGCCTTATAATGGATATCAGAGTGTTATATATAGATAAATAATTGATATATCTGTATCAAACAGGTGCATATACATGTCTAGCAACATGTATAATTCTGGCCAAGAAGAAGCTTATGTCAGAGCCGTACTAGCTATATACACAATAAAGAATTAGACACTATTAACAAAAAGATAAGAATGAGGAAAAAGATGGTTGAAGATAGGCTGCCCGGGGCTCCGATTGGGTTCAGAATCCAATCAACCAAATTTAGATTTGAAATTATTGTTTGGTTCACGAACCTAATCCGGTTTAGTATATCGTGACTGGAAAGACAGTTTCGGTCTCTTATGCACTCAAATATTAAATTAAATTACATTAAAATTAATGGTTTATTTTAATAATTTAACTCTGTTTCATTCGATTTGATCATGAAAGATGATTTAATAATTATCATTTTTCTTTTTGTTTTCCTTTTGAATTTTGGAGTCAGACATCTTTTTGTTTTCCTTATGAATTTTGGAGTCAGACATCTTTTTGTTTTCCTTGTTAACTTTGAAGTCAGGTTTCCTTTGTTTTCCTTGTGAATTTTGGAGTCAAATATCTATGGCTTCCACCGTATAAATATTTATATACCCATAAAAACATAAAAGTTCTTTATTGAATTCAGGAGAAGATAAAGAAGGGTTTTTCCTTTTTTACTCATTTTTTTTTTATCAAGATTTATAGAATGGATATGAATGATTTTTTATTGATTCTGGAGAGTTCAGGCATTGACGTCTGAACTTTTATGGACACAGCGATTTTAGTGGCTTCGTTGGATTTCGGGGCTGACTTGAAGCAGTCGAGAGATAAAGTTGTTGAAAGGAGAGAAAACAGGCATGAAGTAAAAGGTGGAGATAGATGTGGAAGAGGGTCGCCTTCAAAGGCGCGAAGGTCGATTCATGGAGATGAACATGAAGAAATGAGCAGAAGAAGATCTTAGAGATTATATAACATCTTAAAGATCCTGACAAGTCTGATGATTCTCAGGTTGATTTGCTTCAAATTTTAGCAGATATGGATATAAACTTTGAGACATTCAAGGAGACTGGTATTGGAAGACATGTCAATAGTTAGTTTGAGAAAACATTCATCCAATGATTTTCAGAGATTAGTGAAGCATGGTGAGAAATTGTAGATGAAATCAGCAGGAAGAGCAAGCATCCTTTGCTCTAACGGCTGATGGGGACTCCCCACGGCAGAAAACTCCCCAGAATGGTCATCTCCAGGTTTCTGATTTTGCATACTCTCCAAATACTCACAATGGGAGTTATGGTTCAGATAAGAATACATCAGAACCAGAACAAAAGCCAAAACCAGTTCCGGAAGCTCCACCTAGACCTACCTAACAATCAGTTCCTGTTTCTGCATCTCCTTCTGACAATGTGCAGAGACAGAGAGAGCAGCAGCGAAGAGAGAGAAAACTTTGAGTCTGAGAGGCTGGCCTCCGCAAGGAGGAGGCTTCAAGAGAATTACAAAGTAGCCTTAAATGCCAGGAAGTAAAGAATTACAAAGTAGCCTTAAATGCCAGGAAGTAAAGAACAATCAAAGTGATGAACATACGTGAGATTCAGAAACCCAAGAATGCCTTCCTTGCAAAGAACAAAGGTGGTGGTTCTCAGGGGAGGAGGCACTGGTGATTTTGACAGAGAATTCATTATATATATATATATATATATAAGCCAACATGAATGTGAAAATTTTACTGTACCATATGATGGATACAGCGTAAATCCTATCAAAATCTTGGTTTGTTTAGTGTTGAACTTGTAAACTAATGATATACAAAGTAGTGACCCCTTTTTTTTGGGTAGCCAAGGAGATCAACATTATTTGAACTGTCAAAGGATCCATTTTTTCCTAGGGGTTTGGGAAGGGGGTTGTTTTAGTTTGCACACTGCTTTATACATTATTTTGGCATTTCCTTGCTTGGACTACTATTTTTTTAACTGTTTACTGTCGTATAGCAGTTGCTTTTGATGAACAGAAGGTCGACAGTTATCCATCATGGTTGATTTTGCATTTGATGTCGATGGATCTCCAATATTAGCAATGAGCAGCTTGGCAACTCATGCAGAGTTTGCTTTATTTTCATTATTCTTTTTATGTGTCCTTCAACTTGGCAAACCGTTTATCAATCATAAAAATGAATAGCCATTCCATTGTTTACATCCAGAGATCCAGCTCATGAAAAATAACAAGTGTGACTCTTTTAGATTAGTTAACTTTCGAAAACTAACAGTTGACATTTACACATTGAATGGCTTTCATTTACTATTTTTTCATATAACAGCAGAGGAAAAAGAATAAGCAATAGCAAAGGGAAAGAAAGAGAAAAGAAAGAGAAGGCTAGGCACACAGGCCTTCCAATGAAAATGGCTTAAATTCCATTAGAAAAAACCTAAGGAAGTAACTAATTAAATAGGTATTTATAACCTTAATGACTAGTTTTACTCCTATCAGGATTTAGAATCCCAAACTTACAAAACTCTATATCAATAAAAAATTGAATAAGTGAAAAATTTTCTTAATATTCCTATGACAATAAAAGATACTAATTATGATAGGGAATTTGATTAACATGTCTCTATGAGTATGTTTTGAATATATAAGGAGAGTCAAAATGCATATAGGTTCAAGCCACTCACAGTGTACATGTCAAACATTAAAGTTCAGCTTTGCACATTAAAGTAAATTGCTGGATATCAAATCATTTATATCAAGCATTAACTAGCAATCTGCAAAAACCTATTCCTACCAATAACATTTAGCTTCTCCTGAAAAGAGAAATTAATTAAACTCAGAAACCTATTAATGCAGGGAATGCAAAAGAGAAAATGATCTCCACACGTAAAGTTCAACTACGTATTAATGGCTTCAAACAACTATTTTATGATCTAAGGAACCAAAGTCCCAAAAACAGGGCATATCATTGCAACAAAATTGACTGAATTATTAAGTTAAAAAACTAACCAAAAAGCTTACTTATGCTAGAGTTATTAACTCAAGCTCTGAAGCTATTAGTGAACCAGAAAATTAAAAGAAAATTCTGAAAAATGAGACAAAAAGTTTAAGCAGATTATCAAAATTGCATAGTTTGTCAAATCAAAAATATCCTGCAAAATTAAAGGTAAGTAACTGCATCTGTAAATACCCATACGCAAAAATTTGTGAAACATTAAGCATATACAAATCATTGGCAGAAATTCAAAAGAAGCATAAGAACTCATTTTACATAATTCAATGGTTCACTCAAGACATAGTGAGACCATCATAGCATTTGAAACTCTGAAAGTACTCGGAATTCTCTTACAGAAATCACATTGACTTGGATCATTTCCCTGTGTGAGGGACAATTTTTGTAGTTGATAGGAAAACAAGCCGACAACAAGTTTACCTCAGAATTTGAAGTAATCTCTACCACCTAATCAAGTCGGTTGTTAGCACCAAAACTTTTTTTGTAGTATATATCGTGAATGAAGAGAGTTTCCCTGTGTGAGCAAAATTTTCCTTTTGTTTTCCTTGTGAATTTAGGAGTCAGACTTCTTTTTGGTTTCCTTGTCAATTTTGGAGTCAATTTCTTTATGATTTCCTTGTGAATTTTGCAGTCTGATTTATATGGCTTCCACTATATAAAGATTTATATACCCACAAAAACAGACAAGTTCATTGTCGTTCCAGATAAAGAAGGGTTTTTCTATCTTACTAATTTTTTTTACCGAGATACATAGAATGGATATAGATAATTTTCGATGGATTGTAGAGATTTCAGGTGTTGATGTCTAGACTTTTATGGACACAGCGATTTTGGTGGCTTTGTTAGATTTCAGGGCTGAATTGAAGCAGCAGAGAGATCAGATTGTCGAAATGCTAAGGATTAGTAATGGGCGTGAAACGATAGAAAACATGCATGAAGTGAAAGGTGGAGATGAATGTGGAAGTGGGTTGCCTTCAACGACGCGAAGGTCTATTCATGGAGATGAACAAGAAGAAAACGATGATGAATTGGATCCATACGCAGGATTGTTTAGCAGTCTGAAGATTTTTTGGTTGATTTGCTTCAAAGTTTCGCAGATATGGATAAAACCTTCGAGTCTCTCAAGAAGATGGGTATTTGAAGACATGTCAATAGTTTGAGAAAGCATTCATCCAATGATGTTCGGAGATCAGTGAAGCAACTTGTCAGGAAATGGAGAAAAATTGTAGATGAATGGTTGAGGCTAAATCCGGAAGGAGAGCAAGCGTCCTCTACTCTACTCTAACGGCTGGGAAGTCCCCACAGCAGAAAATTTCCTAGAATGCTCATCACCAGGTTCCTGATTCTGCATAATCTCCAAATACTTACAATGGGAGTTCTGGTTCGGACAAGAATACTTCAGAACCAGAACAAAAGCCAAAACCGGTTCCTCAAAAAGAAGCTTCACCTAGACCTGCCCAACAATCAGTTACAGCTTCTGCATCTGCTTCTCACAATGTGCAGAGACAGATGGAGCAGCAGCAAAGAAAGAGTGAAATTGATTCTGGGAGGCTGGTCCCCGCAAGGAAGCGGCTTCAAGAGAATTACAGAAGCCTTAAATGGCAAGAAGCAAAGAACAATTGGAGTGATAGACATCCATGAGATTCCAAAAACCAAAAAGAACAAAGGTCGTCAAGGGAGGGGCTACTGAGAATTCATAAAGGGTCTTCATGGGGATACACCAGGAAAAATCCTGAGTCCACTTTTATCTTTTTTGTATTTTTTTAGTTAAAAAGAAACAAATTTTCTTCTAGTTTTTCTTACTATTAAGAATAGTTTTATATCTCGGTTCATATACTATGTCTTTTAAACTTTGAGTGAGAAGAAAATTATTTAATTAATAAATAGAGCGATTAGATTTTAAATTTTTGACAATTTAATTTTAGAAACTCAAATATCATACTAAAAAACCACTCAAGTATCTCATGCTAATTATGCAATGGCATTAGTTTTAATTTATGGAATGCTAAATTCAAAAATAGTATCGTGCATATTACACTTTAATTAATACGTGCTTATATAAATGACTGAACCGTTTATAAATCAAAATAAAATCAATTTAATAACACAAATTAATTATTTATTTGTGCCCTTTCATTATGTATGTCTTCAATGTGGGATTTTCTAACAATAATATCATAATAATATATATCCTTCATCAGCTTCCTAATGATCCAAATAATCTTGAGATCGACTAATGTTATATATACATATATATGGTAATCTCAATCGCAATCCAACTTCCAGGATAACAGAACAAACTACATATATGCTTCTCAAAATTTGTTGTCACTTGCAAAAATGAAAATTTCATCTTCTTATCTTCACATATACATCACAACAAATGAAGGCCTTATATCGAAAAATGACTAATTAAAAAGTTATATATATCCCTATTTCTTTTTTTTTTCTTTACGCATACATATTTTAAAAATAGTATTATTTTAAATTATTTTTATTTAAAATATCAAAGATTAAAGTTTAAAATAACCGATAGATAAATAAGTATCAATTGAAATTGAATTACCTACTAGGAAAATAATAAGGTAAATACTTCATTGCATTGAATTATTATTTAGTCAAAGGTAGTGATATCCAGTACTCTATTCGAATTTAACATAGCATTAGAATTTAGTTTGAGTTGTAAGTTTCAACCACTTATAAGGTTGTAAATTGTGTCGAAATTGAGTTAAATATTAATTAATTATCAAATGACAATCATGTGATTACACTTGAGGAATGAGTATTGAAATTAGTTATCCCATGAGGAACATAGAAAAATTAAATGGTGAAATAAGTGGATGGATTGGAATAATCATTTTAATGTGTAAAATAATTCAATCACTTATATAATCTCATATTAAAATAAATTAATATTTAATGGATTTAGCACTCTCTCCGAATTTAACAACCTTACTGTATTGCAATATTAGAACCATAGCATGATAGGAAGAGATGTAGGTGATGATAGAAAGAGATATAAGTGATGTAGCATCAATAATGCAGTACGTTAGAAAGAGATATAAGTGATGTAGCATCAATAATGCAGTACGTTATATATATCATTTGTGGACATTTCTCACATGGTTATATCATTGTCATCATTTCATCAATCTTTTCAAAATATGGACACATTTTCTCATTATACACACGCTTATAGGTATCCTACAAAAACATGTAAAAGTCTTCGAAACCTCATCAGAAAACCACTTATTAGCTGCTGCATGCTTCTGCTGTTGCCACCTTTTGGTTGCTAATGTTAAAACAAATTCCTCAAATTCTTGTTAACTATAAATCTACATCAAACAGGTGTGGACAAAGGTCTACATGTATAATTCTGGCGAGGAAGAAACTTATATCAGAGCAAAGTGAAAGGTATCCGTATCACGCAACAAAGAATCAGACAAATATAAAATGGGGTGATGTTATACGACCATTTCTTTTGCCTGAGTAATTTCAAGAGTAAAAGGAGGCCACTTACTGGGGTGATACTTTGTTCTCACCTAATAAATTGCATTTATGTTTACATTGAATGGTGCTTTTTGAGGCAATACGAAAGAACCCCACTTCTCTTTTCCGTGTATATATTAAGTGAATCAATTCATATGTGGTAATATGATAATCGGGCAGTTTAAATTCAGAAGATTATTCAATATAATCAATATATATAATCAATATATAATAATTTTATTTTAATGTTATTTTATTTAAATATATTTTCGATTATATAAATTAATTGAATGTATAATTAGTTATAAAAAAATAAAAATTTTATTTTATATATTAATTGAATATTATTATTTTATGATTTTTGATATATTTATTTTTGATTTTGTTGTTGTTGTTATTTATATTTTTATATATTTATTTATTTTCCTGGTATTGTCATGTAGGTTATAAAGTTATGTTAAATATAAATTTATTTAAAAAATATAATTAATTTAATTTCTTTATATTTTCTCTATCTTTTATTAATTAGTTATTCAATTACTTTAAATTATTGTTAATTTATTAATTCCACAATTATATATGTAAGTTATAAATTATTAAATGATTACTCTCTTAATACTATAATAAGTAGCCATTGGTTAGGTAAATTAGAATATAAATTTGTTCTATATAAGACATACATATAATTTTGGTTTTCTTTTTTTTATCCTTTGCAATATTTTTTGCTTTTCAGATTATTAATGTTATTTTTCAAATAATATTAATATTACTAAATAAAGATAATATTTGAATATATTATTTTTCTTTATTATATTAAGAAGAAACAAAAATTTTAATACTTTAAATTGATGAAAATTATCATATGATTTAACTAACCTTAAATTACTTCATATGTTTAATTGATATTTCTACTATATTGCTATATTTTTTACTATTTTTATTGTGAAATTTTATTAAAAATTTTGAAAGATAAAAGGGTGAGTTTATTTTTTTTTAAAGTTTAATTTAAAATAAAATATAAACTAATTAACAATAAATTTAAAATATTATATTATTTTAATATATTAAAATTAAAGAATATATAATTAAAATTATTTATATATTAAAATTATTATTAATCACGAATAATTCCTTAATAAATTATAAGTTAAAGCACCGAGTTGCAATGTCAAAATCTCTATCAATTGGTTGATTTTTCTTTTTTATTTTTTAAGTATATTTAAATATTTAGATATAAATTAAATCCACAAATACAATTAATTAACTGAGCAAGGTGCTTGCGAGCAAAATTTTTTCAGGTGGTGTATTGTACCTATATACTGGAAGAAGATATTTGCCGATGCTGGAGAGGCGAACATTATCAGATCTTTAAACTTTTATTGTCCGATATATGCTCTTTTTTTATTATCCCATGATTAACACACGTAATTATCTATGTGTAAGTGCCTTTTCCCATCGACAAACTCATAATTTCTTGAGAAAGTGTTAGACAGTACATAAAAGAAGGATCACAATTAACATTTCGACTAATTTATTTTTTTGTGAGTTTTAATAATGGGTAATTTTTATGCTATGTGTTTAAATTTTATTTAATATTTTACTTTTATCCCTTAATTTTAATTTATTATCTTAAAATTCTTAAATTTTAATTTATTTAAAAAAAATCTCTCTAACATGTAATAGCAAGTTTCTAGATTAAAAAATTCACTCTAAGTTATAATATGACATCTACAAATGCAGTTTCAGCACTTTCCAGTAATAGATAAATTCTTTTCTTTACATGAAATAGATCGTTATAATGACATTAGTATTTTTATAATATATTTAGATGATAATTGAAATCGATACAAGATGAAAGGGTAAAAAGGTAATTTTGTTAATTTTTTAACTTGAAAACCTGTTATAGCATGTTAGAGGGATTTTTATAAAATAAAATTGAAATTCAGAGTTTTTTTAATAATAAATTAAAATGAAGAGATAAAAATAAATATAAAGTAAATAAGAATTACCAAGAGGGAAAATAAAAGAATTATTCTCATTATTATATTATTTAATATTATAATATTTTTATCTATTATAATAATAAAATTTTAATTAATTTATAGTGTAATTAATTAAAATATATATTTAATTCTTGTTATACATATAATATTAGGGATTTCAATGATTATTTCATTTAAAATGTAATAAAAATACTTTATTCAAAAAATAATTTAAATATAATAAAATTTTTATATTTTATTTCATAATTTATGTAAATTGATGTTTGCTTTTTATAAATTATAAAAAATATATTAGATTAATAAAAAAAATAATATTATTTTAAAAATATAATAAAAATATTAAATTACTAATAATGAATTGAATTATTTAATTTTAATAATAATAAAAATATATAACATTATTATTAATTAAAAATAACTTTTTATTTTATTATTTTTTAAAAAAATACTATATCTAAGTGTAAATTTTTTTATTAATCTGATATATTTTTTATATAATAATTTTTTGACAAAAATGATTATCATTAACATAAATTTATGATAATAAAATAAATATATTTCACAAAAATTAAAATTTTAAAATATCATCATTTTCTATTAATAAAATAAATATTGAAAATACATATTATTTTTTAAAGATAAATACCATAATTTTAATAATGTAACTTTAATTTTTTTTAATCATTTTTATTTGTAGCTAAATTTTCGATATAATCCTATTTGTAATTTATCTTTAAAATTCTATTTCTATATAAAAATATATTAGAGAGATAACTTATGCATAAAAATATAGATATTTAATTAAAACTCAAAAATAATTCTATTAAAAATTAATGATAAAAAAATATAGATAATCAAAATATTAGTTATAATTGCATTAGATATATAATTATAATGAAATAAATTATTTAAAAATTTAAGAAATATTAAATAAGAAATTTATTAAAAATTAATAATTAAATACATATTAGTTAAACACATTCAAATAAATACATTTTAAGAATAATAAGTAGTAACTTTTGAAAGAAATAATAAAAAATAGCGCAAATTAAAAAAGAATTGAGAGTATTTAGGTGAAATAAAAATACTTGATGAGTATTTGATGTGTATCATATGTCTCATATGACATTCTATATATAGACAAATAAATAAAAATTATTTAAATAAAAAAATTAATTTACAATTAAATATTATTTAATTAAAAAATGATAGCAAAAATATTGAAATTTAATTTTTATAATAGTAAAATATTTATTATTTACTTGACAATTTCAATAAAATAGCCATAATAATAATAATAATAATAATAATAATAATAATAATAATAAGTATTAATTAATTTTAGGAAAGTGAAATAAAGAGAATATTAAATTATTAACATAAAAAATAATACATACTAATTATAAATAAGTAAAATCTCTATATTTTATTTTTATAATTTTTTACGTAGACTACACTTTTTTATCTCAAATTTTTTAACTTAGATTTTATAATAAAAATAATAAAAAATATAATAATGTAACAAAAATATTTATTAAAGATATGAAATAATTTAAAATTAATTAAATTATATTATAGTTGATTATGAGATAACAAATTAATGGTCAGTTTTCTTTAAACTAATGGCTATCAATGACCTTTTATTATTATTATTATTATTATTATTATTATTATTATTATTATTAAAGATGACATGTGGTAAATAATATTTTTACATAAAAGAATTTTAAAAAAATAATATAAATAATTTTTAAATATTACATTTAATCATAAAAAATCTTAATTTTTCAAAATTAAAATTTAAAGAAAATGACAATTTAAATTATAAATGTTAAAGTAGTATTATAAATAATAACGATAAATAAAAAATAAATAAAAAAAATAAATAATAATTAACATAAAAGATATTATTTATGATTGATTATGATATAATAATTAGCATAAATGATATTATTTATGTTTGATTATGATATCACAAATTAATGGTCAATTTTTTTTAAATTAATAGTCATCATTAATGATCTTATTATTATTATTATTAAAGGTAATATGTAGAAAATAGTATTTTTGTAAAAATTAATTTATAAAAAAATAATTTAAATAATTTTTAAAAAATTACATTTAATCATAAAGGTCTTAATTTTAAAAAATTAAATTTTAAAAATAATAACTTAAATAATAAATATTAAATTAGTATTATAAATAATAATAATAATTGAAAGATAAATAAAAAATAAATAATAATTAATATTTTTAAATTAGTATAAATAATTTTTTAATATTACTTTTAACTACAAAAGGTCTATTGCAACGTTGATAGCGAATTTCACACTATAATCATGACCCTTAATCTTAGAATGAAACCAGATTATTTTCATGAACTGCATGTTCAATTATTGGTTCATGGGAAACAGTTGAAGAGCTCGCAGGAAAACCCTTTGGCCAATTAGCCTACATACATATGTCAAGCAATTTACCATTGTTGCTCTCTCCACCTGCTCAACCTTCATCACGATGTCATTCAACCTCTCGACGAGCTAAGGAACCTTTAAAATTTGTGGTTTGAAAAAATCACACGATAGATAGTTATTGACGACATTATGCTCCTCGGCAATGAGAAATGCATGACATATCAACAAAAAGATCAAGCTTAATCAATAATTTTCTATATAGACTTAGGCCTATTTTGTATTACTATTGAAATTGTTGTTAAGAAAATAATTTTTTTAAATATATTAATTAGAGAATGTTAAAAATAATTAAAAATTAAATTTAATCAATTTTAATTATAAGAACACTAAAATAATAAAATAATTTTTTTTTAAACTGTTTTTCTTAACAGAATCTTAAATGATATTTTTATTCAGAAAAATAGTTTCAGTTCCTGAAACTCAATTTCAAATAGGGCTTCAAAATCTATAGAAGATAAGCATGAAAAATGAGTAAAAAAAAATTTTTTTTGTCAACCAAAAATGGCCATGAAGTTTGGCCGAATTAAGAACTGGCCGTAAGGATTATGAACACGATTGAAAAATCATGTTGTACAGAGTTTCAAGCTTTGAGAACAAGTCTTCCCAAAAGAAGAAATTAAAAGAAAAAAAAAATAGTAAATATACCGAAGTTGCCAAATTGTTTTGGCCATGAAGACCAAACACATGAAAACGTGTTTGAGAAAAATGCTTTTATGAAATTAAAAAAAAAAAAATCAGCCAAATTGAATATGGCCACGAAGTTCAATAAAATGGAAAACATGTTGAAGTTGGGAACTTTTTCCCCAAAATAGAGAAAAAAAAATGGAAAATTAAAAAATAGTTAATTGAAGTTTAACTGAAACTCTATTAATTGAGTTTCAGTTATATCTGTTAAGATAACACATAATTTGTGTTCTAAAGAGGATTTAAGTTTTATCCCTTAAAGAATTTTAAAAAATTTAATTTTAAAAGAAATATTATAAATAATAATAATAATAATTAAAAGAAAAATTAAAAAAATTAATAATAATTAGTATAAAGGATAATATTTATAGAATGTGACACGTAGTAATCTTTTAAAGGAAAGTGCCATGGATTATTTTCTTAGAAATATCTTTTTACTTTATATATATATATATATATATAATTAAAATTAAAGATTAAAATTATAAAAAATTAATATTTTATAAATAGTATATAATATTTAAATTTAATAAATATCAATAAATTCAATTCAAATGAGTTTTTTTTTTAATTGCTATTAATAAAATTGACATACGTGGCAAGAAAAAAAAATTGTTAGTAATAAATTCAATTTAATATTGTCACTTAATTAAATATAACAGTTTTAAAATCTTATATGACAACACACTAATTTAAATATTGACACATGGCATAAATATAATAATTTATAATCTTATGTTACAACATAGTGAGAAATTTTGTTTATATAGAGATAAATTTAATTGATTTAATTTTTATTAAATATAACGATTTAATCTTTTTAATTTAAAAAAAAAACTAATTTTACTCCAGAACTAATTCGGTTTATCCGATTCCAATTTAATTTAAAGTCGATTTCAGTTACGCAAGTGCAAATTAGTTTCAATTTTTTTTTTAAATTAAATAAATCTTCTTTTGGCCCGAACCTAACTATGGCCCGAATTAGTCTTAGGGTTCAAGAAAAGTGACAATAACGGGTCACTCCATCCAATGCTTAATTTATTGATGTTATGGGTACATAGCAATCTCCTGTAGATCTAATTAATGCCATGTTTGGTTAGAAAATCTTGTAGCAGCTTTATACGAAAAATGGTGAGCCACAATGGCAAATAGTTATGCACACCCACAAAAGGACCCAAACCATTGCCATGTGAAGGCTGCACTGCGAGTACAAGTAGGTGTTTGGACGTACAAAGTTCCAAAAAGAAAAGAAAAAAGGAAAAAGATGCGTGATCAAAATCAACACAACTTGCAGTTGGTGGCATATGAACAAATAAATATTCTGTCCATGGATTATTCTTGAAGTTGAAGACGTACGGTAATAATGAGAAAGACCACTCAAATTTTGCTTAGTCCTTAGCCAAAGATTAGATGAAGATATGGGGAACTCTTTCGTTTGTCTTGTCTATAAATTACTCACTAAATTTATGCAAACATGAGAAATGAATCTTGAATGAAATTACAAATTAAAACTCAATTGCTATTAGAAGAATATCATATGGTTTTCTTGAAGTCAAAAAGGATATATGTTCCCCTTTTGGATCTCCAGCTTTCAGATGCTATTTCTATTCTCCATATATTAATATTATACTAAGGTGACAAAAGGGTATCCTAAAAGTTCATCAAAGCCCAATTATGCCTACCCATTTGGCTATAGCTGTATCCAAATTAAGCAGTCTAATCTTGTACTTGTGAGATATAAGGACCAATCAAGAACCACAGACATAATCTTGACAATAAATGAAATGCTATATCTGATGATATCCCCATCAAAGGCATTTTGGTTTATTTCCTTAGTGCAGCTGCCAACTACTAGTAGTGTGGACCATGAAAGGCCTCTCATCACATGAGATGATTGAAAAGGCTACACTAATGGCACGCAACTGCCCTTCACCCCAAAATTCATATATTGTTACAAAATCATCTATCAACCCTTTGCTCCTTTGTAATTTCAACTACCTGGCCAATATCTATTTGTCCCCCCAATATGCAAAAGTTATCAAAATTTTCTTGTTGCAAATCACATGTGTGTTGATTTTTTTTTTAATCTATTTAATTTTTATTGATACTTCACAATTTTAAAAAATAAAAATAACTCAATATCACTCAACTAAGCTCATTTATTATATATATATATATATATATATATATATATATATATTAAATTGCATGCCATGCATCATTTATAAATTAAGGTTATTGTAACTTTCTCTCTCATGCATCTTTAATTATTTACATTCTTCCTTTTATTTATCCTCATAATAAGACACTAATTAATCCTTCTGTTTGCAATATGAATTTTTGTAAAAATTTAATTTAATTATTTTTTTTATTAATTTTTATATTTAAAATAAAAAATTTAATTTTTCTAATTTAAAAAAATTTATTTTCAAATAAATATAAATTAAGTATGATTGTATGAGAATTAAATTGAATTTTTTTTCTTATAAATGATTTATTTCAAACAAAACCTAAATGTTTCAACATTAATCGAGAAGAATTAAATATGCAAGCTAAAACCTTAAGTTATTATTTTGATAGATTTATAATTAAATGAAAATTTGGGGGGGAAAATATATATAATTTTTCAATTAACTTATCAATAAAAAGGTAAGTACATTTGAATATACAACTTTCCGGTAAATAATTTTTTTTTAAGAGATATGATATATAAATAAATAGATGAATAAATTTTTTAAGAGATATCATATATATATATATATATATAATTGAAAATAAAAATCATTAATTGAAGTCTGTGATATTCGAACTTCAGTTAGGAGAGGAGCAAAGGGAACATAAATAGAAGAAATAATGAAGAGAGTGTTTTGACGGGGAGAGAGGGTGACCCACACCTTATTTAAAGTAATATTATTAAATTTGTAGATGAGAGGATTTTTTTCAAATACGGATTTAAAATATAAAATATATAATAGAATTACTTATTAAAACTCAACTCAACTCAACTAAACCTTTATCCCAAAAATTTAGGATCGGCTATATGTATTCGCTTTCTCTACTCTAAACGATTTTGAGTTAAATCCTCATAAATATGTAATGCTTCTAAGTCATGTTGTACTACTCTTCTCCAAGTCAATTTAGGTCTACCCAATTTTTTTTTCTATCTTATAACCTAATGTGCTCGACTTGTCTAACTGGAGCCTCCGTATTTCTACGCTTCACATGACCAAACCATCTCAATCTCCCTTCTCTCAATTTATCTTCAATTGGCACCACTCCTATCTTTTCTCTAATACTCTCATTACGGACTTTATCTAGTCTAGTATGGCTACTCATCCACCTTAACATTCTCATCTCTGCAACTCTTATCTTAGACGTACACGACTCTTTCAGTACCCAACACTCACTACCATATAACATAGCCGGTCGTATGACTGTACGGTAAAATTTTCTTTTCAACTTATTGGAAATCTTACGATCACATAAAACTCTCGTGACACGTCTCCACTTCAACCATTCGGCTTTAATCATATGACTAACATCTTCCTCACATCCCCCATCTACTTGAAGGACTGAGCCTAGATATTTAAAATAATTACTTTGTGACAGTACCACTCCATTCAAACTAACTCCTTCCCTATCACCAGTTTGGCCTTCACTGAACTTGTAATGCATGTATTCTGTATTTGTTCTACTTAACTTAAAACCCTTTGACTCTAGAGCACTTTTCCAAAACTCTAACTTTCTATTGACTCCTTCTCGTGTCTCATCTATCAAAACAATATTATCCGCAAATATCATGCACCAAGAAATACTTTTTTGTATATGTTTCGTCAATTCATCTAAAACTAATATAAAAAGGTAAGGGTTTATTGTTGATCCTTGGTGTAATCCACAATTGCTATGAAATCCTAAAGGATCGGCTATTTATGCAGCAAGCTATGAGCACATGACTCATATGTGAGGGATTAAACCCACGCTGGCTCACCCTCTCGAACACTTTTATCTTTTATTTTTAAATATATACACATGTATCTAGATAGTTTAGAGACATAATATAATCCTTAATAAAATTATAATAATTTTTATTAAAATATTTTAATTCATATAAATTATCTACATACGTTGTTCGCTGTAGATGTGAAACCCTAAAGAACCCAATTGACTAGTTTATCAACCAAATCATCCGGTCCCAATATAATAAATTAATAACAATACTTCAAAGGCCTCTGGGCGCATGTGCTTTCGAAAGTCTTTAGAGGACAACCTCTTAGTTGACTACGCCAATGATTCCTCTTTATAGCGATCGACTGGTCTGATCTGAGTTTAATAACAATGATTGGAAAGCCTCTCGATACATGTACCTTCAAAGGCCTCTAGAGAGCAACCTCTTAATTGGGTACCCCAACGAATCCCTGCTGTAGACCATCGACTCTAGCAATGATAATAGGTTGGATATGAACGATTATTTGATTCAACTGAATTTTAATAAAATAAATTTAAATAATATTTAATTTAAATTTAAAAAATAATATTTATGGCTAATTTAAATTAAGTTTGAGTTTTATATATTAAATATTTATTATATAAAATATATATTTTTATAATAATATTTATATATTTTTATATATAATAAATAAAATTTAAATATTTTATAAAATTATTAAATTATTAAAATATAAATTATTAATTAAAATTTTTTTATGTAAAATATTAATTAAAATATATAAAATTAAATGAGATATAACATTATTTAAATAATATAATTAAATTTAATAATTAATAATAAATTTTAATTAAATTTAAAATAAATTTAAATAATATAAATATCAATCAAATTTAAATTTAAATAGAGTGATTTTTTGATTGAGTTTAACTCTTAGCAATACACGTGTCAAACATCCGGAGATTTGAAATTTTCTTTTTAAACTAGAGGGACTTTTACAAAATTAAAGATTGGTCAAACCATTTTTCAAGTTTAATGACAAAAAAAAAAAACTTACTTTTTATATTTTCAAATTTTATCACCATTTAATACTTTATAAAAATTAAAATATAATTTAAAAAATATTAATGGTAATAATAAGATTGAATTTTTATGGGTTGCCATAGATAAACAAATTAAAAATTTAGTAGACAGAAATCATATAGAATTGTAGTATATTTTAATAATTTAAGTAAAATTTTGAAAATTAAAATTCTGATTAAAATTTAAAAAATATGAAATGATTTTTTTCATTTATTTTTAATTAGGATAAATTATAATTTAGTCTATTAGATTTAATTAAACCTAAAATTTAGTCCCTATAATTTTAAAAATAAGTAATTTGGTCCTTAAAATTTAAAACTTACAAATTAATTTATATCGTTATAATTTTAGTTAATTTATTTTTAATTTTAACAAAAATTATCAAATTATTTTTAACTCTAATTTTGATCTTAAAACATTTTAGTTTCTGAAATTTTATTTTATAGACAATTTTATCCCTAAGATTTAGTTAGATCTACAATTTAATCCTTATAGTTTTAAAGCTTAGCACTTTAGTGATTAACGTTTTAATAAACTTACAAGTTTGTTCTTACCATTAGAATCATTTTTAATTCTCCACTAAATTTAACAAAAATAATCATAATGTCTTTAACTTTATTTTCAATCCAAAAATAATTTAATCCCTGATATTTTATTTTATCAACAATTTGCGTCTAGATTCATATTTAATTTTTTAATATATATAATAATATAATATAATATATGAAAATATTATAAATTGATAGATTAATATATAATTATTTATATATTATTAAATAATATTGACAAATAGAATTTTACAAAATTATAAGGGCTTATTTATAAATAGTTATAATGTTTAAGGATTAATTTATAAAATATATATATAATTTTATAATTAACTAAAATTCAAATGATTTTAAAGTAATTCATCTATATTTTTAATAATTATAATTTAAATTTAAAATTTTTTAATTTTGTAAGATTTATATTTTAAAAATACAAAACTAAATTATTAATAAAATAAAATCTCAAATACTAAATTATTTTCAAATAAAAAATAAAATTAAGCGCATTTTAATTTTTTTTTTGTAAAATTAAGGATAACTTAATATAAATTCTAATGGTATGTATAAATTTATAAATTTATTAAAATATTAAAACTAAAATTATTTAATTTTAAAATTATAAATTAAATTAACTTTTAAGTACTAAATTATAATTTATGGCAAGATAAAATACTGTTGACAAAAATGAAGTGGGATTCTCTAGAAATTTAGTGGGCCCTTATCTCGCACATTCCTTGTTATCAATATGATATCTTAATAAACGTTCTTTGGTGGGGAAAAAAAGAAATTCACAAATTAGGAATAGGGGAAAAAAAAATTCTTTAGAGGTTCTAACTTATCATTAATATGTTAACGTTATTCCTTTCAACTTCTATCAATCATATACACATAATTGGCATTTGGGAGTTGAAGCATTAGTTTTTTTTTTTTTTTAATTAATGAGTTGTATTAATTAATAAAATTAAATTTTTAAATAAAACTGTATATAATTATTAATTCAAATATTATGTATGATAGTTTGATTACAATTTATTAGTATTATCAATTATAAATAAGCTGACTATACAATATATTTACTTATATATTTATAATTGTTAAATAGACTCTAATATTTATTAATAAAATAAAAATAAATCCAATTATTCTGTTAAAAAATTATCAACCACTTATAGTATTTGAAGTGGCAAACAAATCAGATTAGGTGAGTTTTGATTATTTCAAATAGCATCTTTTTAAGCGATATCAAATCAAGTCACTTTGAGTTAGAAATTACTCATAACTTCATTACATTAATTTTTAATTTAATACAATAAATATTAGAATTAGCTACATCAATTTTACTATTATAAAATTAACATACAACAACAATATATAAATTGTTACACCTTATTGTTAAAAAATTATGACGATAAGCATTTTATAATAAAATTATGATTGTTACAAAAAAAAAATATTGACCGTAATAATTATTACTGTTAAAAGTTTATTAATAGTAACAATAATGAATAATAATTTTTACTATATCTTTTTTATATAACATTAATAGTAATAGTTCATGTTGCTACTGTATGTTAATGTTATAGCAGTAAAATTAATATTGCTATAAAATTAAAGCATATTGTTATTTCGTCTAGTTTGATTTGATTATGCATTTAATAGATTTAAGTTCTAAGTATTCATTTAATTGCTTGTTAATATTCTCTAAAATTTTTTAGTTGCATTGTGCTAGCTCTTAAAAAAAATATTATTAGTATATCACTAAATTAATAAAACTATAATAATAAATATTTGTTTAAAAAATTTTTGATTAAAAAAAGGGAAAGAAATAGTAGTAGAATTTTATTTTGAAATTTGAAGTGTGTATAGTGAAAGCCTTTTTTAAAATATGAATTGAAAATGACCAAAAAAAGAAGAAGATTCTAAAGTGATGGTGGGTGACAAACATAAACTTTAATTTTGATATATCATTGTTAGGACCTAACTAAATTTGTCATAGGATGATAGCCTGAGGCTGAATTTATTTATTTTTTTAATTAATTAAATCAAATATATTGATATTGGCCCACAAATGATTTGAGCTTATTTCATGAGGGATCACAATCATTTTAATAGTCAGAACACATACACGTATAAATTAATGATAATAATAAATTATTATTAAAATTATAATAATTTTAATAAAATTTTTATTATTATATAACTCAAATACATGTATATTTTACACTGGTGTGGGATCTCAAAACAGTTTTAAGTAATTTATTTTAATTAATTATGAGTATTATTCATTTCGTCTTGAGTTTTAGTTTATTTTTATAATTTGATATCCTTGGAATTTTAAAATAATTATTTAATGTGTATGCTTAGAGACATGAGTGGTGATAGTCCTCGTCGACCCCAAGAGTGTAGGACTGTCTCGACTCTCATGGTGTTCTTGTGTAGGACCCACCTAAATTGACTACACCTAACCAAACTCCGTAACCTTTTTAAACTCAATAATTTAGACAAGCTTCTATTGATAATTAAAATTTCAATTAATTTCAACAAAAAAAAAAATTGAATTAAAAATTCTCAAATTTAGCTATTTCACTAAAGGCATATCCCACCAGACATGATGTGGGAAATGTAACATATCCCACTAATATATGAAATAAGACAAAAAAAAAAAAAATTTCTTTGAAGACACCAAGAATATAATTCTTTTCGTAAAGGGAAGGAAAATGCACATTTGAGCAATTATCTAAATTAAAAGACCAATTTGAACTCAAAAATGCCAAAACTATGTGCACTATCTTATTTGCTAAGTAATTCTTTTTGGAAAAATTTAATCTAATTTAATTTAAGATAATAAATTTAAATTCGAATTCTTACTCCCTAATTTTAATTCGGGTTGAATATACTATTGTTGTAATAGTTGTGTATTTTAACTTTTTGACATGAAGGCTAAGTTTCCTGCAAACTAAATGGAGGCACCCCATGCTCATTCGCATTATTGTACCATGTGTTTTGATGAGTAAGGACTAACATGTGCAAATTAAGGTGGTCATACAAAGTCCAAAATTTCCATTCATTAGGGTTGCTGCCAGATAATATGCAAATAACAACTCTGAATTGAAGCAAAAGCAGTTTAAATCAAAATTTTGCAAATCCCCAGAGCTCCCAGATGATAACCCACCAATAGGAAATGTGCAATTCACCTGGGCCATATCCTTCTTGAAAATGCTCTTTTTGCTGCAATGCAATCTCTTCAAGTTCTGCTACTAACCTTGCCACTCCATCACCCCAGAGAAAATAATCTTTCAAGGACACCCATATCCTAGGGGACCTCCTTGATCTCTCTAGGACCCTAACTTCTTTCATGGGTAAAATAAATGAGAACTTTTTCGAAGTTTCCCTTCGCTTGCTGCCTATATTTATTAGTTAAAATATTATCTCCACTGCCCAGGAACATTTTGGCACTTTCCTTTTAATTCTTGAAACTTTTAGATTGGAATTTAATCTAAAACAAGGATAATAAGGCATGTACCGAAAGCTAGAGCACGAGCAACCCAGATAAGGATGTCTGAAAGTTCAATTACCATTGAGTTGATCAACCCATAATACACTTCTAGAATTTGGATAAAACAAGCAAGGTATGTATCAACAAATCATGGGCCTATAAAGAGGTCGGTGAAATTATATACCCATAAAATAAAGCCAGAGAGAAGGCAGGAAGAGAGGGGGAAGCTGGGGATATATGGCGGGAATCCATTCCACAACTTATGGTCCTGATTAAGCTGCATGGAAAAAAAATAAAAAATAAAAAACCTTTAGGATCATAGTAAGGAGGAAGAGGGAACGAGTCAAACCTTTTTTCACAAAAGAGCCAAATCTCTAAATAAAACTATTATTGGTCCACGTGATATCCATGACTAGAACCCCCTGCCTAAGTCTACTGAGATTATTTCGTTTATCTTTGCATTTTGAAATGAAAATACCAATATATTTTCACTCAAGTCTGTCCTTGCAAGACCTTTGTCTATAAATGACTCACACCTCCACATAGTTGATTATGGACCTTCGACCACCACCAGCACAATCACACCAAGCAGAAGAACCATTACCATCTTCTTCGTTTTGTCTCTCTGTCTCTCTCAGAGTATTCATCACTGCAACTACATTACAGAAAATCTCATGTCTGCCACTTATACTGCTATCTCACATCTTCTTCTCCCATTGCCCGTGGTTTTAATCTTCTTTCTTGCTCAAACAGGATGGAAAGTTCTCTTTTCATGCTTTCATTTATATCCTTTAATGACGCACTAGTAAT
This sequence comes from Hevea brasiliensis, assembly GCF_030052815.1. Lineage (NCBI taxonomy): Eukaryota > Viridiplantae > Streptophyta > Magnoliopsida > Malpighiales > Euphorbiaceae > Hevea > Hevea brasiliensis. The sequence goes on from NC_079510.1 coordinate 45,414,581, forward strand.
CTATCTGCAGAATCATTTCACAAATGTAATGAGTATTGAGGGAAAAAAGGTGAAAAAAAACAGAGTTAACCCGTGTCATCAGTCACAAGCCTCCCAATCTACATAAATAAAGTCGTTCCCAAGGGATTCATCTCCACTAAAATTTAACAGTATTCGCAGTAATTCAAATAGCCCAAGATGCCGCTTTCCTGTGCCAAAAACTTCTTCCATCGATTCTGTAGCGATGACATTCAAATGGAGGGCATCCCCCATGGTAGCTTCTTTTCTAGTGACTTCCTACCATCCCTTGGAGCTAGAATAAATCGGGCAGCCACACTTCGAAAATACATAATTTCCCCCTACAGTTCCCGTTACAGGTGATAATATGCGTGACATGGCTTTTCTTTCCATATTTATAACTGCACCTACTCATTTCCTGCTCCTCATTACAGGGCTTGGGAGATGTGGCTGATTGTTCTAGTCATTTACTCTGCTTGGATCTCTCCGTTTGAGTTTGCATTTCTAACTTACAAGAAAGATGATGCTCTTTTCATCATTGACAACATTGTCAATGGCTTCTTTGCCATTGATATTGTTCTTACCTTTTTTGTTGCATATGTCGACAGCCAAACTTATCTCCTCGTCGATAATCCTAAGAAAATCGCAATCAGGTAAATATGTTGCTTCAGCATCTAAATCTCAGATTTCATTCAGATTGAAAAAAAGAATCTACAGAGAGATTTGTTGCTATTAGAAGAGCCATTCTGATTCAAACGAGTCTTATTGCTTCTCTTTTCCCACCTTTTCTATTAGAGCAATCAATTCAATCCAAATTGCAGGTACATATCTACTTGGTTTCTCTTCGATGTTTGCTCCACCGCCCCATTTCAGTCTCTCGGTCTCCTGTTCACAAATCAAAGCAGCAGCGAAATTGGCTTTAGATTACTCAACATGCTTAGACTCTGGCGTCTCCGACGGGTCAGCTCCCTTTTTGCAAGGTTGATCATCAAATACAAACTTATGCACTTTAATTTCCTCAAAACTTCAAGTTCTTGTGATAGAAGAATCACAATTCTTATTAGCTGGTTTGCTTCATTCAGACTTGAGAAGGACATCCGGTTCAACTATTTCTGGACTCGGTGCACAAAGCTTGTCTCGGTAAGTCATGAAAAACTTCTTGTTTCCTTCAGTGATATGTTATACAGGTCTCCAACCACGTTTCCCTCTCTGCTCGAATTCAGGTAACCCTGTTTGCAGTACACTGTGCTGGATGCTTTAACTACTTGATTGCAGATAGGTATCCTGATCCAAAGAGAACATGGATAGGTGCAGTAAACCCAAATTTCAAAGAAGAAAGTCTCTGGGACAGATATGTTACTGCAATTTACTTGTCTATTACCACACTAACTACGACTGGATATGGGGACTTGCATGCTGAGAACCCCAGGGAAATGCTTTTTGACATCTTCTATATGTTGTTCAACTTGGGATTGACAGCTTACCTCATAGGAAACATGACAAACCTTGTTGTTCACTGGACCAGCCGCACAAGGAATTTTGTAAGTTCACCTTTACTTGTAGCTTTCTATTCCACCTAGGTTTTCACCTGAAATGAAAATTTCATAATTTCAGAAAAGAAAAGGCTAAATGACTAAAAATTAACAAGTCCCAATCAACAGTATCCTAAAAAAACTTCACTATTTATTGACAGGAGTAAAAAAATTTTTATCCCTGCAGTTTGCCACTTGAATATGCAAAACTTCAGACATGGAACCAACAATCTATAAGATAATTTAGGGCTCATTTGCCCATATTATCATATTATTGATCTTACGTGCACCAATTGGTAATTTAAAGTCGATCATTTAAGAAATGTAATTTTCCATCTTGTTTCTTTGTTAAAGCATCATATCCTTCAAGAGAAAGGAAATTGTGTCATTCTTCTGTCTGATAAGTAATGTAGAGAAACTTGCTTTCCAAATCATAGAGGGACACAATTAGAGCAGCTTCGGAATTTGCCACCCGGAATCAGTTGCCACCTCACATACAGGATCAATTGCTGTCACACCTGTGTCTGAAGTTCAAAACAGAAGGACTGAAGCAGCAAGAAACCCTGAATGGTCTGCCAAAAGCTATTCGTTCAATCATTGCACACTATCTCTTCTACCCCATTGTCGAAAAAGTTTATCTGTTTCAAGGGGTTTCTCATGACTTCCTCTTCCAATTGGTAATACTTCACATGTTGCTTATCATTCTTGTATGGGCATAACACTTTTCCTTCTCCTCTTTCTCCTCCTTCTCCTCCTGCCTTTTCTCTTCTTAAGGTGCAAGTGTAAGCAGCTCTATAGCTGTGCAAAAAAACAATTAACCAACAATCTGTATGGTTTTGGGAACATAAAGTAAATATTAATACCAGATATTGGTAGATGCTGATCAATTTACTCTTTCTCAAAGGCTTCAGATATGGAGGCTGAATATTTTCCGCCCAAGGAGGCCATAATTCTGCAGAGCGAAGCTTCAACAGATCTTTATATACTTGTCTCAGGATCAGTGGTAAGCTAATTGCAACCTCATCAATTATCTCTCAATTCTTAGAATACTGTCTGCCAACATTAATTTGCATTGGGAACCATTCCTTGTTGCAGGATTTGATGTCCTATGCAAATGGACTTGACCAGGTGACAATTTTTAAAAGTCGCATATTCTTTACAGACAGGACTAACAACATAGTAAACCTTACTTCATATTTGCGAAAGGCAAAGCAAGCACTCATACTATCTACATGCACTGTACAGGTTATTGGGAAAGCAACTGCAGGGGATATTTTTGGTGAGATAGGAGTTTTATACTACATGCCACAACCTTTCACAGCCAGGACAAGTGAGCTTTCTCAAATATTAAGACTAACCAGAACTTCACTGATTAACACCATACAGGCAAATACAGAAGATGGTCACATCATAATGAATAATCTTTTCAAGGTTAATATTGGCATTTTGAGTAGTAAAATACTACTGTCCTCTTTTCATTGCCATAATAAAGTTCCATCCTACACAATTACAGAAACTGCAAGAGTCAGAAGGCACAGGCTTTGTTTACCAGAACAAAGATCCAGGAACAACTCTTAGTGACTGGCGTGATGGAGGATCAAAGGAAGGGTGTTGTTCTGAGGCAGGATGTCAAAATTATTCACATGGAGAGCCATTAATGCAGGATGAAGGAGATTTATCTGGTGAGGAACCTGAGGCTAGAGGAAAAAGCAAAAGAGGAATAGGTCATAATTTTACTACACATGCAGCCAATGTAAATTCAACAATTGAGGATGACCAAACGGCTCTTCACGCTGCTGTTCGCAAAGGGCACATTGAAATGGTTAAGATTCTGCTGGAAAAAGGAGCAAATGCAGACAAACCAGATGCCATGGGACGGACCTCAAAAGCTCTAGCAGAACAGCAGGGAAATAAGAGCATTTATGACCTTTTACTAAATTATGAAAATAGAAGGAAAATAGATGAACATAAAATAGATTTTATTGAGCCAGAATCAGATGAACCCAAGAAAAATCCAGGCAAACATAAAGGAGTTGGTGGGCCCAGTTGTTTCAATTTCCATTCCAAAATGGTACCCATAAACTCCAGTTCACGCCTCTATAGCTGTCCCAATGATAGGGAAGCAAAGAAATTAACCAAGAAGAGAGTCACTATCCATATGCAGTTTCACAACAAAAGCACATTGCAGAGGCCTCTTGGAAAGCTAATTATCCTACCTGATTCCATAGAAGAGCTGCTCAGAATTGGTGGTAAGCTCTGTTTGATCTCAAAAGAATATTAACCTAAATATTAGGAACAAAAATTATAGATTAATGTCAAGTTTGAATTGGCATAAGAATAAATGCAAACAAAGAAAGGAACACAGACACCGAGCTTTGATCAAGGACAAGTGCTATTCAATAATGTTTTGTTATGCTTTATCCAATTTGTCATTGTAGCGCCTTGTTACGCTGCAGGTGAAAAGTTTGGAGACTACAAATTTGCAAGGGTCATCAATGCTGAGAATGCAGAAATTGATGATATATGCGTCATTCGAGATGGTGATCATCTGTTTCTCCTTCAAAATGACTCAGAAAATTTGGAATGTGGTGTGACCTAAAAGTTATTTGAAGGTTTTAACGTAGACATGCAGATTAGCTTGATATTTTGAGCAATATATTAAGAAATATTAACAAAAAGTGCAATACATCTGCTGGTCCAAATAGGCCAACAAAACTGCTGTAAGTACTGGAAAATTGGATAAGTAAATTACAAATGGTTGCACTTTCACTCGGTATTTTCGGAGCAAAGAACCCCATCCACATATAATTATGAAGAATGTTAACAATTACATCTTACAACCATGCCATAATCTGGTGGGCCATATGAATGAATTTCCCCAAAAAATTGTTCTTCTCTGTGGACAATTGAGCGCAGATCAAACAACTGACTCATTGCACTGCTAACATTTCTTGATACCACTTTAACTGATCGCCATTTTGAACCAGGACCAAACATGTGAATGATGCACCAACAAAATTTCAAAAAGTAGTAGTCTGTTTCCCACCAAAATACAAGTTGCAAGAGTGTTTCTTCACATGCATGCTTTATATGCAAAAGACATTCAGTCCCTCTCAGTTACCTTTAATAGGAAGAGGATGAGCTTCTGTGTTAAAGACAAACTTATCCAAAGGAAAAATAGAGCTATCCCCAAATAGCAAGTACAGATACTTCAATGTCTCTCCTAAATAGAAGGTCTCCATCTTGTCTCTTCTCCGAGGAGGAAGCTCAGTGACATCTTCTAAGGAACTGTACCCACCAGATTCAACCTTTGTGTACTTCTCAAATGCTTCAAAAATCTGCCAACCCCATTCACGGTATCTGCAATAATGATATTTTGATCAGATAGCTACAATAATAATGAAAGAAAGAAAGAAAGAAAGAAAAGAAAAGAAGTGACTGTGTGCAGTGGACATCATGAAATTAAAGAATACTTGATAACCAAATGCCTGAATTTTCAAGAGCATACTTTGGGTCCTCTGTAATCCGATACAATACAAACAATGATTCTACAGTTTCAGGGCGCAAAAGATTATGACGATCAGCATGCTTGATTATTATGTCATCAACAAACTTCGATCCCTTGTTCCCACCGTCAAGCCCACCTTCAGTATATTCCTGCATAATTCAGAACCAGACATCAAATTGTTGCACAACATAAAAATAAGACATATTTCAAAGAATCAAAGTAACAGTTTGCGCCTTGCAGTGAAACGAGAACAAGTGATTAAATGGCCCATTCTGGTGCATATTATCTAACAATATTTCAGGAAACAAATATTACAAATCCAACCAACCTTGGTGTGGAAGTAAGCAATTTCTGGGGCAAGACCAGTAGAAGTGACTGAATACATTTCAAAGCACGTCTTCGCTAAATCTTCGGCAAGCTTTAAATTTTCAAGGTCGTCAAATTTAAGTAGATTGTCTTTCATTGCCTTTTCCTTTGTGATGCCCTTAGTGGCACCAAGAGCAAGAGTACCAGGCAAAAAGCACACCTGGAAAACAAAGTAGATAGTTTACACATTAATAATTATTCTGGACATATGCATTAAAGATGGCCTCAGTGACTCTCATTCCAAAGACACACACAATCAAGAAGAATTCAAACTCTCTCTCTCTCTCTCTCTCTCTCTCCAACCAAAATAAAAAGATGAGAAACTCATTTACAACAAACAGAAACAGCAAACAGTAACCTGAGCATTAGTAAAATGTTATGAAGTTCTGTCTAGACCAAAATCTGAGATAACTTCGCCACCTTATGAAGTTCTGGCTAGACCAAAATCTGAGATAAATTCGCCACCTATTTTTGAGACTAAGGAGACACATTTCCTCTGCCCCAAAATCCTTTTCTATTTCTTTCCCTCCACACTAATTAAAGAATGCAAGAACTAAATATACTTTGATGAGTGCATATATGCATCCAACCACATATGCACTGAATCATATATATATATATATATATATAGAGAGAGAGAGAGAGAGAGAGAGAGAGAGAGAGAAAGTCAAGTTCTTCCCCAAATTCAAGGACATCATAACTAAACCAATAGATTGTCAAATTCAAAAAATGGGCTTAACTTGAAGCACATCTCAGATGTCAAGATTATGCAAGCCTAGTTAGAGAACATGCAAATAGTGTGAAAAAGCAAAAAGTATGCAGCCTGCATCCGTTTCATTAAGTTCTATTGTCTTCCCAGTTCCCACTATTAAGAGGAAGAAAAATTAAAAAAGAAATTTATGGACAGATGCTTTTAAAAGATGGAAGAGTAACTGCAAGAAAGTTTAGAAGGAAGAAGTCTATAATAATATTAGTCAAATTCCAGAGGATATTCTATCCAAATTGTTAAAAGGAAAAAAAGACCATTATATTTCCAATAGGCCAATACATAAAATTGGTTCCTGGTACTAGGAGTGTGCACAGTTTGGTCTACACTGGTAATTTGAACCAAATCATAAAGTAATTTTGTTTGGTTTAACCCTCCAAATGGTTCAATTTGATTTGGAGAAAAAAAAAAGGTTTACAATTTGGTTCCATTTCTAATTGTAAAAAGATTGTACCAAACTGTAAACTAGGGGTGAGCAATCGGTTCAAACCGAACCGAACCGAATTAAATTATAAAAACCGAACCGTCAATTTTAGAAACCAAACCGAACCAAAATTGGTGAAAAATTGAATCGAACCGAACCACTTTATTTCGGTTCGATTCGGTTTAAACTGATCGGTTTGATTTTTGATTGATTTTTTAATTTAGATTTTTGATTTTTCAAGTTTTTTGGTCTAATTTTAACTTTGGTTTGAACCTAATAACCATTAATCAATGAAATTAAACAATTAATATATATAAAATTAAATATAATTCATAAATTTTTCATAAAAATAAATTAATTCAAAAATCGATTCAGTTCGATTTGACTATATAAATCACTATTCGGTTCGGTTCGGTTTAACCGATTTTTTTCTCTTCAAAACCGAACCGAACCGAAATAACTGAAATTTTTATAAATTAAAACCGAACCGAACCGATTAAATTTTAAAACCGAACCGATTGAACCGAATTGACTCGGTTCGGTTCGGTTTTTCGGTTTGAACCGAATTCTGCTCAGCCCTACTGTAAACTGAATATAATATAATATGTATTCACATGATTATTTATCTAACAAACATTTTGTTTGTTTAATTTAATATTTTTATGTATGAAAAGTTCATTTCTTTATAGTACATATTACATTTTATTGGATGGTTGTATTATAATTTGTAATACGAGTTCTTTAATTAATTTTCTCAAGGTAAAAAAAAAAAAAGCACAAAACCATATTAAAAAATAAATAAATAAATAAATAAACACTAAACTGTAACATTTCAATTTCATTTGATTTGGATCCCAAATTTTTGGGATAAAGGCTTAGTTGAGTTGAGTTGAGTTGGTTTGAAAATATCAAACTGAAATTTTCAGATTGGTTTGAAAATTACTCTAAACCACACCAAATCAGACTGTTCTACTTCAAGCCCATACTTGCTATAGCAGAAAACAATTGTTACCTTATGAATGTTCTAATGCCAGCTCAATCAGAATTTTTATAGCATTAAATGTAACACCATGCTATGTTTCTCATACATCAGAAATTGATAATGACCATTCTAATGTTGTTGTAAGTGAAAAAAGGGGAAATACTCCATGCATCACTTCACCACATGTTGAAACTTTGAAGAACTTCTGCTATGTTTCTCATACATCGGAAACTGATATTGACCGTTCTAATGTTGTTTTAAGTTAAAAAAGGGGAAATACTTCATGCATCACTTCACCACATGTTGAAACTTTGAGGAACTTCTGACGAAGCCATAAATAGAAGCAGTAACTTCATATGAGTTAAGATGGCATTACAGTAATCATGTCCATTTAGACAACTAAGAAAAACATATGAAGCAGGCATCCAACCTAGGTTAACATCAAACACCATGTACTACATCACCTGGACAGCTTATTCTTAAACATATTACATAATAAGTCATGCAGGCAGTGCGGCATGCATTTAAGGAGCATTCAGCTTTAAAAAAAAAAAAAAAAAAAAATTCTTCATGCAGCACTGTATGAAGTGTCAGTTTTATATACCATAAACTTGAGAATCAGTTAAAAGCTATTAATACATACTGCACTAAGCACTACAAAAAGGGTCATATGCAAACTGATGCCAATTTATTGCTCAAGACTTTAATAGAGATAAAATCACAGGTGAAGCAGTAATTTGACATGAATTAGATGGTGTAGCAGATGTTATATACTAACTATTTTGTAACCACCTAACCTTCAAGAATATACAAAGGAGGCACAGAACACGCAAGCAAACAATTGGGTTAACACTGGCATAAAAGGGATGTAAAACACATACCAGGTGATCCATTTTAGGACTAAAAGAACCCTTTTGTCCATAAGGCAATTCCCCCACAAAAACCAATCCATTTGGGATTGATGTCTGAACAAGTAGGTGCCTAACACCCTGCATTGCCTCCTCATACATGTCATGCAGATATGTAAAATTTGCATCTCTACTGCTTCCCTGCTGAAGCCATATTTTAATTAGGTACTCATAGTAGCTGTCACCACGAGATCCCAGTCTAATATTTTCGCCACTAAATTCACCAGAGTCAGGGCTGCAATTAATAGGAAGATACATTAAATAAACAACCATTTTTTTTCTCACCAACCAGAAATACTTGATCAGGCAAACAAGTTTTGGCTTTTGGAACAAAAAGGGAGTAAGGGAATAACGCAACCAAAAACACATTAATAAAATAAATAGGGATTGCATGAACTTTTTTCTTAAGAGAGAAAATTTTATTGAGAAAAGGAAAGGAAGCTATCGCATGAAGGAGAAGGAATCCTACAAATCTTTCAATTATCAACTTAAAAAAAAAAAAAGAAAAGAAATAGAAAAGAGACTAAAAAAGATGTGCTCTCCAATCAGCCAAAGTAGCCCTCAAAGACAATTTTTTGAAGACATTATTGGCATTTGGTCCTTACTGTTTCAAGATTTGCAATTTTAATTTTTATATTTTGCTAATGAATCTACACCTTAGTTCTTAAATATTAAATTATAGAATTTTTCATTACATTTTAGTCACTACATTTTAAATTAGACTGCACTTTAGTTGCTAAATTTTTAAAATTTATTTGCAATTTAGTCTTTTTGATATTGATGAGGATTTGGTGTCTAACAGAGCTGAATGGTGAAAAGAATCCATCTAGCCAACCATGACTAGATTGGGATTAAGGCTTAGTTATTGTTTTTATTGCAATTTAGTCTTTATAAAACACATTAGTCCCTCAAAATCTTGTACTTTGCATTAATGATAGTTTAGGCCTTTGGAACTAAAATCTAATTTTGAAACAACACGAACCAAAGCATGTTTTAAAGTAAACCTCAAGGTTTTTTTGGTAATTACCAAAAAAAATGCTCTCTCTTATTGTGAACAAGTAGATCTAAACGGCAGATCTTCTTGTCACCATTTGATGAAGATGGTCAAACCTAAAACATTTAAAATGCCAAACAACTGCAGGAATCAGGAAATCAGTTCGCATCCCAAAAATGATGTTACTGTAGCAAAGGTAATGGGAAAAGTTCTCTTCTTTTTTTTTCATTAGAAAATGTTGACAAATAAAGTGGGATGAGACTTATTAGATAATGGGAAACTGCAACATGTGAATGAGTCTGCAGCCAGGTATCATCATCAAGCAGGGATAACAACAGAAAACCTGCTTGAAACTCTACCCATTCACTTGCCGATCTACGAAATATTGGTTTAGATAGAATGAGTGATAAATTAAAAAGGCAACCATGTAGAAAAGGAAGGTTAATAACAATAAACAATAAGCTTATCCAAAAAATAAAAATAAATAATCATTTAGAATTATGAAATATTTCAGGTCTTCATACTGTGAACCAATGCAGGCAAATCAATTAATTAACTGCATGAGTAAATATGAAATGCTTTAGGCCAAAGACCCATACCTTATGTAGATAGGAACCAGCCCTTCTACCTTTGGTAGGTTCTTCATATGCTCTAAAACCTTCATAGCTTCCATGCTGTACTTTGGATCACCACAAACTGTACTGAGATAATTGAACTCAAGCTGCAAAGTTGAGACTTCTGAAGTACTACTCAAACCATCAGGAGCGCGATGTGCTGAGGGATCGTGTAGAACAACATCACTAAAGGGAATAGGAGTTGGACTGGAAGTAAAAGCCACTAGCAGACGATCAGCTAACTTTCTAGCAGTTTCTAGATAAAAAATTGGTTTTGGCCCCTCACGCATAGAGTTAGTCTGTTGTCCCCCTCCACTTAAATGATATGCACTTAAAAGACCACCCAAGACACGAATGGTAGTTTCAAATAAATTAACTTGGCCTTTCTTGCTAATCTTATCAGAAAGGTGTGTTTCAATCCATGATCCTGCCTCAGAAACAACTTCATTAGCACCCATTATCATGGCAGTATCAAGAGCATCCACAACAGTAGCACCTAGACCTCCTAACCCATCAACTCCCCGCTGGCTCAGTGGCATAAGTTCATCATATCCCATTGCATACTTTTTGTAGCCAGACCAAGCATGGAGGAAAGCTTCCTTTACTTTTTGTTGCCTTTCAATCCATATTGGATCAGCATTTAGCCTCACTAATTCATTGATAGTTTTATTATTAGTACCCTTTTCATCAGGTGACAATCGAGGAGGAAGCCTTGGTGGTTTCCTCCAAAATCTTCCAAGTTTGGTACTTCCATGCTTCATACTTTCCTCACTGAGATTTGTTCCTTTAGCTAGTCCACCAGAAAAAGAATGGGGACTGCTTGTATGAGTCAGCATAAGATATGCTAAACCAAAGATCATCAATAACATTAGAAACTTCCCAGTAGAACAACTTATACATTCACGCTTTATATTACTGGTAATCAAGGACTGCGAGATCACCTGGAAGAAAAAGACGCAATAAGTTGCAAAAATTCTAAGTAAAAGAATGAACATCTATGTCAAGGAAAACGATGAATTTCAAACAAAATAAAAACACAATTGCAAAAGGAATGGGGGGAAAACAGATGAAGAAACTTTAATAGGTAACATAAGGATTAAGGACATCCCAAGTAATTTGGTAAATTATTTGTATCTTACAATATTACGCCTATTTCATAGGACGCGTGCTCAAATTTTGGACAACAATTATCGATTGTTGGGAGTAAGTATTACTGCGTTATACGATATATTGCTTCATATAAAAATTTTTTTAAAAAATGAATTCTGCTTTATAAGATAAGAATTTCATAAGCACACATCTCCAACACATAGATAATTGAATCTGTGGCTAAATATGCGATGACCAATTTTAGTACCCCATGAATAGAAATCATTAGATCTGAAAAAGAAATTTCACGGTTTACCTGACACTGTTTTTTCACAAGAGACTCACAACCACTGGGGAAAATCAATAAATAGTTAAAAAAGTAGCAGGAAATAGAAATCTTACAGCCAACCTCTAATTGCAGAGTTGAGACTTCAAAAATCAAAACTGTCTTGCATTGCTATTATTCATTTGTAATTCAACAAATCCACAAAATTACCCCATAACTGACTAATATTTAAAGCAAAAGGAGCCCGATTCTATCTCAAATTCCCACAAAAACCAAACAACAACCTCCAACGTAAACTCATCAAGCTAGGCTACTTATCATCAATCAAACACAAAAGCAACTCCGGAGAGGGGGAGAGTGGAATTGATCAAATAACAGAAAGAGATCTAGGGAGGGGGGGGGTCAGAACTCAGAACCTTGACGAAAGAGCGTTGGCGGAACTTGGCGTTATCATAGTGAACATCTTTCATGGAGTAAGGGAGGGATTTCGACATGTTCAAATAAAATTAGGGTTTCTTCCAATGATCTGCCTCGCTCTGGTATCTACAGAATGCAGAGAGAAAACAGAGCGGCAAAGGGAGAGTAGCAGAGAAGATTGGATCAAAACAGAGAATCGGATCCAATCAAATAAGTGACGGATAAATTAAAGATAGAGGGAAAATTGTATCTGTGGGCGGGGAATTGGATTCGCGGGAATGGTAAAAGAACCCAACTCCTAACTTCTTTGCTTGTTTGTTTCGGTGTGGTTTGGTTTTTGCTTAGGTTTGACAAACGAGACAGAGCGAGCAAGAGACAGAATTTAAATAGGATGCACGCTATTCTATTACGCCAGTCAACTGGACAGAGAGACTTCTCTGTTTTCTCCGCGTCTTTGGCACGTTCGCCGTTTCCGTCCTCACCTTTTCGTTTACGCGCAGTGATTATTGCATGAATTACATTGATCCAACCTCAAAGGACGCATGGATTTGAGTTTAAAATTTAATCCTGAGATAAATTTGAATTGGTTTAAATTTTATTATATATAAATATTTAATTAAATATAAAATATATATTTTTATAATAATATTATAAATTTTTATAATTTTTATTTTATATAAAATAAAATATTTTATAAAATTATTAAATTTATAAAATATAATTTATTAATAGAAAATTATATAGCTTTTTAATTAAAATATATATAATTAAATAAATTTAAATTTTTTTTATAATAATAATTAGATTTATAATGAATTTAAATAATTAAAAATATATTTTAATTGATTTCAAAATGAATTTAAATTTTAACAATATTAGTTGAATTTAAATTCATATAGGTAATATTCACGAGTATCTTATCTATTGTCATTATAATAAATAAAATAATTATTTATAATATTTTTTAAATTTATAAATTTTAAAAATAAATTTATATGTTTATTTATAATATTTTTAAGTTTAGTTAATAATAATAATAATAATAATAATAATAATAATAATAATAATAATAATAAGCAAAGGGAACGTTTTATTTTAATGCTTGTAAGTATTATTTTTTTTATAAGATACAAATATTATATTCATAAATTCGTGTAATTATATTTTATTATGTTACTCTCATTTAATTTTAAAATTTCATTACATATTCTGTTTAATATCATCTGTTTAATATCATTTTTAAGCAATTTTCATAATTTGTTTATAAATAACTTTTTATTAAATTTATCAATTGCTTATCTATTATTTATAAATAATTTAATTAAATAAATAATTATTTAAAATTTTAAATACTCATAAATATAAGAAAAATTAAAATATTTAAAATAGTTATCTATAATTTACAATAATATATTTATAAATGTACGAATAATTGGGTAAACTTTTGAGTGGACAAAAATATCTTTATATATTTAATATAATTAGTATATATTTAGTAATAAAAAAAATAAATCAAATTCACAATTATATGATGCTAAAAAGACTTTTGCAAGTTTTAGACATTCTAAGTAATTCTACTTTCACAATAATTTTAAAGTACATAGTAATATTATAATTAATGTTAATTTGAGTGAAACTCGATAATAAATTATATATTATATAAAAATAAATACATTTTTAAATATTATAAGAAATATAATATCCCATATTTTATAATTCTAAATATAAAATGATTAATTTAAAAAAAAAGTTTTCACTTTTTAAAAAAATTTCACCAAAACACAAATTTTAGAAACGAAATTAAATAAAAAAAAAAATCTTAAATAACAAGCTAGAAAACAAAAGATTTTTAGTAAGGGGAAACATGTAGAGATACCAAAGTTTTAATGACTGGAAAGTTTGATACGAACGAAATGATAAAGAGAAAATATAATATATTTAAAGTTTAAACTATAAAAAGGGTAAGTTTAATAGAGATTAATTTCATTCTTACTAAATATACATAAATTATTTATTACAAATATTTTTATGTATTAATAAAATCTTTTTATTTTTATTTTAAACAATAATTTAATAAATTAACTAATATAAAATATAAAAATATTACGTTGTTAATATGTTATATAAAATATTGTAATTAATTATTTTATGAGTTATAATTACAAATTAAAAGATTTTATTGTATATCACAATCTTGAATACGACTTTAATATGAAACATAAGTTTATCTTTTATATATATATATATAATATTTTTATTTATATATTTTCAAAATTATAATTTTAATAAGTGTTTGATTTTTAAAGAAATTTATTAAAAGACCTATATCTTTATATGCTTATATTTTCAATTTTAAATATATATATATATATTAATTGAAATTTATTTTTAAATAAATCCTAATAAAATTTTATCTCTGTTTTATAATTATTTACATAAAATAAATTTTAATATAATTACATCTCTTTTTCTCATTTAATAGTAATTCATCTTTCGATTACATTTCTTATTGCAATTCACTGCCATGCTCAATGTTCTATGCTATTGCCTTCATAAATTCTTTTTCTTTTTTTTTTAATAGTTAATTTAAATTTAATTAAATTAAATTATTTATTCCAATTCAATTTTAATTTATATTTGTTCATCTATAACCTATATTTTTTTAATCCACAATTCATTTAATAATATTAATAATAATAATAATAATAATAATAATATATAAATAAATAATTAAGCAACGAAGGAGCTGGAGGAGCAGGTTAATCAAGGAAGTTCTTTTACCACCTTAAGGAGCTTGAGGGTGATTTTAAGAGACTTGGGTTGTTTAAAATGGAAAAATTTGAGAGGAACTGAAGGCGAAGGAAAAACAGAGAAGATAGGTCAAGGAAGATTTTGGGGAGAGCTTACAGAAGGTTCTAAAAATTTCAAATTTTATATTCTTGATTTGGGGACTTTGGCGGTCGAAGATGTAACCTTTGGCCACCAAAGGTCTCCCAGCAAAAATTTGATATTAAATATTTCCTATGACTTAACTTCAAACCTTCCATTACTTGAAACCTCGATGGATATTCGATTTTTGAGTGTATATTCCAGCTAGTCAGGATGAGAGATATTACTAAAAAGTAATTATAAACCAAATATAGAATCATACATATCAATAAATTAATTAAGTTCATTTTAATTTATATATATATATATATATATATATATATATATATATATATATTGATTTTTGTGGTAATACATTGTATTTAGAGTATATATTAAATGATAATCAATATTTTTAAAGTTATTAAATTGTGAATGCAATTATGTTTATCTAATATTTGAATTATATATATATAAAATATGA
Organism: Hevea brasiliensis; assembly: GCF_030052815.1. NCBI lineage: Eukaryota > Viridiplantae > Streptophyta > Magnoliopsida > Malpighiales > Euphorbiaceae > Hevea > Hevea brasiliensis. Next base: position 45,429,816 of record NC_079510.1, read on the forward strand.
AAAGACATTTAAATGCAAAAAATATGGTTATATTTATAATGATCAATCAATTAAAAAATAAAATTAATTAATTATAATTAATTATTTTTAAGAGAATTATAACTGATCTATCAATTTTTTTTAAATTATTGGTTGTAATTTACATAAATTTAAAATTTATCAAAATTTGTATTTTTATTTTATATTATTTGTAAAAAATGAAATAATTAAAAATTATGGACATTGTGATGCACATGTAATGTACTTACTTCAAAAAAATTAGTTAATCTAAAAGAACGAAAATTAAAATATTAAAGGCACATTTGGTATTATTATTATTATTTTACTTTTTTTAATAAAAAAAAATTCATAGGTAAAAAACCCTCAATTTTTATTAAATGGGTGCCCAACCCTTTTTAAATGCATTTAAAATATTCCTCCTATAGCTTTATTCTTGTTCAATCACACCTAGTTATTATTTATATAAATTACAAAATTAACACACTATTTTTAATGATCCTTATAATAAAACAAAATTTAATTCCATTATAAGAATTGAATTCAAATGATTTTAATTTATACGTTTATAATTTTTTTAAAATGATAGAATTCATTTAAATTCAATTGTTTGAAACAATCGATAAATAAAATGAATATATTTATTTTTATATTTTATCATTATTTATAAAAAAAACACTAATATAACTTAAACATGAGTGTTTTGGGTATTCAATAGACATTTTTTATTAAATTATTTAAATTCTTGTGAAAATCATGCTATTTTTGGTATGAAATTATTTATTTTAAAATATTTTTTAATTGCAAAAATTAAATTATAATAATTTTAAACTTTTCAAAATTTAATTGAATTGAATTTTTTTAATTTTAGACTTTTTTTGTCAATATAAAAAAGGATTTGTATATTAAAATTCAATCAGAAATTAATAAAGGAAATTGCTTGCTCATTTGTTTCCTAACATAAGATTCAGTTCTGCATTGATTTTTTTTTCGCCCCAACTCACAATGCAAGGAAAAGAAATTTGGTAAATTATGGTAGGAGGGTAAATGGGTAATTAAATACTTATATAGTGAATCATTTCCACGCGAGCATTTTAGCCGTGGCCGAGGGGACGTTTAAAATCACAGCATCGTACTTGAAAACGAGCCCCCGCCGGGTGCCAACAATTAGCCACTAAAGCAACCCTGCAGGAGATGTCACCGAGAACAACCACCAGTGACGCGGCCACACCCTCTTCTACTTCCGTCGCTTTCGCCCTACTCCCTACCTCCTCATCTGCTGAACCCAAAAACCAACACACGTGCAAATAACCCGCACTTTTCCCTTAAACCGCACCTAGCATCCAGAAATATGTCACTTAGAACATTTATCAAATACCTTCCCTCCTCCATTTCCTTCTTGAACTCTCTCTCTTGCCTTCGCTCTTTATCTTCCCTCGCCACTCACCAAGATCCATACTCTCTCCTAAAAGAAGACCCAATCGAAATCTGCACTTCTCTCTGGGTCAAATCCTTCTCTTCACCTCCAGACGCCACTTTCCCTAATGTCACCGGCTTCCTCTCAAAACTCGACCTCTGGGTCCTCGCTTACCAGCGTTCCTGCGCTCACGTTACGGGCACGTTCCCTCCCCGCAGTGCCCTCCAGTCCCACACCCTTCATTCTCTCCTCTCCCTCCAAAACGCTGTTGTTCACAACCGCTTCAAATGGAATGATAAGGCCCACCAAATCATCCGCAGCCCAAACGACAAGCCGTTAACGAAACTCGTCTCCAAAACGAAGCTCAAAGCAATGCTGGATTCGGACGATCCGTGCTTTCAGGATCGGGTGGTTCAGGAGGTGCTGCTCATGGTGCTGGAGCCCTTTTTTGAAGCCCGGTTTTCGAGTAAGTCACACTCGTTTAGGCCTGGGAGGAATGCACACACTGTAATTAGGACTATAAGGAGTCATTTTGCAGGATATTTATGGTTTCTGAGAGGTGATATAAGTGAGCTTCTTGTTGCTATTGATGCTAATATTGTCATGGGATGTGTTGAAAAGGTTGTTAAAGATAAGAAAGTGTTAAATTTGATAAAAACTGCGCTTAAACCGGCAACTAGGAGTCGACAACCACCAAAGAGCGGTGTTAGTGAAGAGTTGAGACGGAAGAAAAAGAAGGGGGCTACAAAGAATAAGATTTTGAATGAGAATGAGCCAAAACCTGACCCATATTGGTTGAGAACTTTCTTTGATTTTGCTCCAGAGGAGGCATTGAAGATACCCAATTATGGTTATTGTGGGATTTTGAGTCCTTTGCTTGCTAATGTTTGTCTTAATGAATTGGACCAAATGATGGAAGAGAAAATAGTTAAGTTCTTTAGGCCAAATAAGCTTGACTCAATATGGAAAGATTCAACTGATGATGGGTGTCATAACCCTTCTTGGCCGGAGTTTGTTCCTTCTAGTGGGAAAGAGAAGACCCGGAAAATGAATTACATTCGATATGGGGGTCATTTTCTAATTGGCATTCGAGGGCCTAGAGAGGATGCAGTGCAAACTCGAAAGGAAATCATCCAGTTTTGTGAGAGTAAGTTGGGGATCAGGTTGGATAATTCTAAATTTGAGATTGAACACATAACCAGGGGAATTCAGTTTTTGGATCATATAATTTGCCGCAGGGTGATACACCCCACTCTTCATTACACGGCAAGTGGAGGCAAAATTGTAAGTGAAAAGGGCGTGGGGACTTTGCTTTCAGTTACTGCTAGCTTGCAACAGTGTATACGTCAATTTAGGCGCCTTGAGTTTGTTAAGGGTGATAAAGATCCAGAGCCCTTGCCTTGTACTCCAATGCTTTATTCAAGTCAAGCTCATACTAATGCCCAAATGAACAAGTTTCTTGAGACCATGGCTGATTGGTATAGATATGCTGATAATCGAAAGAAAGTTGTTGGATTTTGTGCTTACGTGATACGTAGCTCATTGGCGAAACTTTATGCTGCCAGGTATAGGCTCAAATCACGTGCTAAGGTATACAAGATTGCTTCACGTGATCTCAGTCGGCCACTGAGGGAGAGTAGTAACAATTCTGCACCTGAATATTCTGATCTTTTGAGGATGGGACTTGTGGATGCAATTGAAGGAGTTCAGTTCTCCCATATGTCTTTGATTCCATCTTGTGATTATACACCATTTCCGAGGAATTGGATCCCAGATCATGAAAGGGTCTTGCATGAATACGTGAAACTACAAGACCCAAAATCCTTTTTCAGGTTACATAGATCAATAAAACATCAAGGTCTGACTTTGCCTCAAGATGAGATATCTGAGATTGTCTGGGATTGCAAGACTCTTGGAATTCGAAGATACCAATCTAGAGGCGAAAAAGAACCAAATAATGCTTCTGAAAAGGTGGATGAGGCTTCATAAATTCTGCTGTGAACTTTAAATTAAAAAAAAAATGACAGATCAGTTTATAGATGGCTAACAGAATTTTTAGGCATTATCCATCTTTATGAAACTACAATGAAACAAGCAGAAATTTCTTTTACAGTAGATGGTTGGCATTGTGTCTGTACTAGCTTGATGGAGTCCTCTTTTTTCTCTTTTGACTACTTTGGGAAAGAATATAAGCCGGAAATGTGAGCACGGAGAGAAATAAGAGCTTTAGATAGGAGATTGACGAGACTGGAAAGGATAGAATTTGAGATAGATTTCCCATCGGGAAATGACACAAATTGGTTACAGAAAATAGGAGTTAACGGAAACTGATTTTAATCTGGTGTTGCAAGGATGAGTGCTGCTCTCCTACGAGTAATTCCAATTTTCAAGCCGGTACTCAGGAGCTAAGGAAGGCCAAGAGACCAACAAAGAGCAACACAATAGGAGATGGTTTTAGATAAAAAGGGCAGGCATTGAATAGAGTGAAGTCTAGTGGATAGCCATTAGAAGGTTACAGCATCCTTCAGTATCATAGCAAAGATCTTGATGATCAATTGAGTGAGTGAGCTTAGTAATTGCCAAACCTGTCTCATCAGAAATTAAGAGAGCTTTCCATCAAAAGCAAAACTATTTCACATAATCTATCATCGGTGGTAAGTCCAGTATACCCTGGAGCATCTCTATCAAGTTTTAGGTGGCGGCTATTTTATTGACTGTAGCTTTCACTTTACAGTAAAATTGTGCAAATTAGTTTTTAACTCGTGTAGATTATTCTACGACACCAACATTGTTGACCATTTCTTTTCCTTTAATCATCTCTGACCTTTCATTCTTTACTTGGTAGAACTGGTAAATGGAGTGGTGCCGTCCCTCTGGACGCATCTTTTGAGTATTTTAGTGATTAGACTGTAAAATATCGCCAGATAGCATTTTGGTTTAGGTTTTAGGTTGTCGAGAACCAGTTGAAAGGCAAGCAAAGGATCATAAATAACTTGCGTATTGTAGTTGCAACAGAAATTTTAGTAATTATTTTATTTTTCAATGTAAAAATTTTAACCAAAAGTTTTGATTCAATGCAATGTTCTTGTTGAAAAGAAATTAAAAAGAGAGGCCGGTTGGGAGCAGGTTATGCATCTTTATGAATTATGACAGTATCAGACAATGAATGCAGTGGCCTTAAAAACATTATAATTTTTCATCATATGAGGAGGCCTTCATGGGCTATACTAATAAAAAATGTTAAGAAATACATTAATACATTTCATTCAGTTGACTGGGTGGAGTCTTAGCACATACCTATAAACTCACACGCACACACATCCACACCCGAAGTCTCTGTCCTTGACAGGATCCACATGAGACCTCAATCAGGCTACACTGACTCAAGGCCTTTTGTTTCTTTTTTTCTTTAGGCAGACATATAGGAGTTACTATACCAACACTTACACTCAGGCAAGTGCTGACGCACACACACATCCACATCCACATCCACATCCACGATCGATGTGAGAGCTCAAAGGCTCCATTGTGACAGATTCAGCTTCTCTCTCTAACACACACATTGCAGACACATACACTTGCAAACACACTCACACATGCCCATGCACACACAGACACACTCACACGGGAACACACACGTTCACATGCATATGCTGTAACACCCTAAATTTTATTATTTATGAGTATTTTTGATATTTTAATTTTATTTAAATTTTAGGAATTTTTTTGAGATTTTTCGGATTTTAAAAATCGGGTTCGATTTTCCGAAAATATAAACTTTGATGATTTTTAAAAATTAATTTAAAGACCACGTGGCAAAACTAGAAATATATTTGGAGTCTACGTATTTTTCTGAGTTTTACGGAATTTTTTCGGAATTTTTGGACCTCGTTTTCGGTCCCGAGGCAGAGTAAAAATTCAAAATTTTGTATTTTGAATCGAACCGGCCGAATCGAACCGGACCGGATCGGACCGGTCGAATCGAACCGGCTCCCTTTCCTTTTTCTTCTCCCGCGCGCGTCGTCCCTCTCTTTTCTCTTTCTTTTCTCTCTCCTCCCCTCCCCTGCGCGCGCGTCGCTCCAGTTTCTCCGGCCAAATCCGGCCGATCCGGCCACCGATTGGACCGGGTCTTGTGTCTAAAATCATCTACTCGGCGAGAGCTTTCCATAGACACCAAGAACGCCGAAATCCATCGAGCGGTTTGTCCGATTTTTGCTCGGGAAGATTTTAGCCCATTTCGACTTTTGGGCTAGATTTCTCGAAAACCGTGAATCCCACGAGAAAACCGAGGCCACCAGCACGCTCCATTCGTCGAGAGCTTCGCAACGACATAAATTTCGAATTTTTCCGACACCGTTTTTCGGTGGGTCCCACGGAACTTCGCAGTGTTTTTCCGAGCATTAAATGAGCTTAGAAAATTCTGAAAAATTTATGTACTAACCCCCGTGTTATGGGCTTCGTGTAGGTATCCTCGATTCGCGGAAATTCGGCGATTGGCCAGATCGCAAATTTCGGGCGAATGCACGTTCACGGAAAAGTGCCCGAATTGGGCCGAGGTTTTGGCTAGCCCCCCATTGTCAGACGTCCTGAGCGCGTCCCCGAAGTCGGAATCGGCAAAGGTAAACCCGAACCTAGTTTTTACGTAATTTTCTAGTACTTAAATAGGATTAAAAATCCGTAAAATATTCGTGGTAGCTTAGAAAATTACGATTCTTTTTGCAATAGCTTAGTAATATTGCTAAGGACCGCGGGGCAAAGTTTTATAATTTTTAGAGCTTGTTTGGGCAGTTTTTGCAAAAATGATCAATAATAAGGACTAAATTGAAATTTTGCGTATTGTGATGGATGACTGATTTGATGGGCCCAGGAGGGGCTGTGTGATATGATTGAACTGTTGATGTATGGATTGTGAGCATAGAAGTGCGTTTTTAGCCCTTTTGCAGGTTGGGTAGGTCCTAGGTATAGGGGAGACTCTGCCGGATTTTCGGCACGACTTAGGACGTAATTGGTCTTTTTCTTTATTTGTATTGAGTCAGATTGTATTAAATAAATGTAATATGATTGTCGGTGAGCCGATGACCTTCTTCCTCCGCCCGCCACAGTAATTTGTCGTCAAGTCTGTGAGTAAAATATTAATTTTAATTATAATTTCGATATTATTATATGTTCAGCATGCCCATGCATCACTTATATGCATATATTTATGTAGTTAAACTCTAGGCACGATTTATGTTGCATTCATAACTGTTGATGTACCATGGATGTTGTTGTGGTAATTTGGAGCAGTGTGCGTGCGTTGGCGTGCGTGTGATGTGGTGTGGACTATGGATAGGACGGGTAGTCACGGCTTGAGTAATTGTTGGGACCCGTTCCTTGAGGGTAGTCACGGCTTGAGTAATTATTGGGACCCTCGATTTGGTTATTAAGTGGAAGTCCGAGCTTGAGTAATTCGGCACCGTGTTGGATTTAAGAGAGTGTATAGGATCGGCTCCCATATGTTATGATTGATACTACAGGTGTGTGAGTGCTCCAAATTACCTTTTGATGTTATGATGTGAAAATGTTGTGTATGTTGCATTTCACTCTACAGTTGTATTAGTTTGAGATAGTTATAGAGATTATAGTTAAGATTGATATTTTACTCTCGAGTCGAATGCTCACTCTGTTCAAAAATTTTTACAGCCACGGAGGATATTTTGTTCAGGTTAACTGCCTTTCTATCTCCCAGTTTGTATATTAATATTGCGTAATTTGAATTACTCCTAGAATTTCCGCATGTGTTAGCAGTAATTATTTGAAATTGGTCTGTAATATTATATTCATGTTGGACCTGTAAACTTAATAGTTTAAGTCTGTTTGATGGTTTGGATGAGTGATATGAGCTCCGATTTTTTATTATGTTGTTGAGTATGTGGAGGGTGAGCTGAGCTCCCAATGGATTGTTTATTGTGTTTACAGTCGTGAGTGAAAACTCCGTTGGAAAGTCCATTTATGGCGGACTCTGTCCGCTTGTTTTCTTGATATTGGGCCCAAATGGGCCCTAGAGTTGGGTTAATGAATAGTTAAGGCTTACTACGGGCCTCGGGGCTTTAGGTGGCCCAGTCCTAGTCTGGTCAGCCCATAGGTTGGGTCGTGACAAATGTGGTATCGAGCTTAGGCTCCATTCCTAGGGAAAAGTTGTCTAAAGTGTTGGGAAAAGTCTAATAGGAGTCACATGCGGAAAAATAGGGTCCATATTCGTCTTGCATTGTCGTCTTTGCTTCTAGTTTCTGCTTCATATATTGTGTGTAAATATGAGTCTATAGAGTGCAATGTGCAATTTTGAATTTTGTGGGCTAATCTTCTGAATTTCAGAAAATGCATAGAAAGCAGAGAGCCGCCTCGCACGAGAATCGGATGTGCTGACGAGGTGTCAAGACAGATGAGGCTTTGCCAGGAGGCGGGGTAGGAGGCCTAGAGTCTGCTCAAGTAGAAGAGCGACTACCCACGCTCAAGAACAGTCTTTCATGGCACAGGTCCCATGGACCCCATGGCGACTACTCTAGCGGTCTGCAGAGAACCATCGACATGATGGCGCGGATATGGTCCACCCTCCACGCAGCGATCCACCGCACCAAGAGGGAACCTTACAAGCAGATCATAAATTTTAAGAAGTTGGTGTCGGTACCTATGATGTGTCGACGATGCATATCGATTTTTGGATTCTGCGACGGCGAGAGCAGTCTGATTGGTGATAGAAGATTGATAGAATGTATGCGGACGTCATGGGGCCCATGCCTAGGCAATGGATGAATGACTACGTGTTACCGAATGGAGGGTTTGACATGGGCTCGGTTGTGGAACTTTTATCAATCGGTTTGTGCGAAAGCTTGAGAGATCGAAGCGGTGGGCCTTTGAGGCCTTAAGACAGAATGGCAGTGCAGTAGATGAATATGCTCTGCATTTACGGAATTGGCGAGATATGCCCCTCTGGCAGTAGCTACGAAACTATGAAGGTGAAGAGGTTCCTAAAGGGGCTTGACAGAGGTATGCGAACACAGCCATGATGTCGGATCGATCTTTTGATGTGGTGGTTGATCGAGCGAGACAGTTGAGATTAGCTATCTTTGTGGATGACAATGGAAGAGCAAAGAAAAAGCAGGCGGAGGGTTCCTCGGTGTCCCTTCCATGGGTACTCCGGACGGTGGTGGCGAGGTAATTACAGAGGAAAGGGTAGGAGCAAGAGAAGTGGTTTGAGACCGACCACGAGGATTCGGATCGAGTACGGATCAGCGGTGGTAACGATTCGAGTCTGATAGTTCTGGTGCAGTTCAGATCCTCCTTGGCACCTTGTGCACAGTGTGGAAGAGGACATTCAGACCTTGTTTGATGGGATCGAGTATGCTTGTGTGGCCAACCGGTCACTTTGCTGAGAATGCCCCATGTTCGAGCCACGGATGGAGTCACGGGGTTACATTGCGAATGTTCCTCGGCTTGTATCCGGTACTTCCAACATGGCGGCGATCGATTCGGTGGCCAACAGGCCGAGGACAAGGGGCGTGGATTTGGAGGCGGTCAGAGGTAGAAGTCGATGTCGAGTTACGCCACTCGGTAGGGTCAAGCTCGGGTTTTCACCACGACCCACCGGGATGCTCAAGCTTCAAATGCGATTGTGGCGGTATTCTTCCAGTCCATTCTTATGAGGCTCGTGTTTTGATAGATCCGGTGCTACGCACTCATTTGTCTCCCCGTGTTTGCCATGAGGTTGGGTAGAAACCCTACAACTTTAGAATGCCCTTTGTCGGTAGCAAACCCACTTAGTGACAACATAGATGTAGATATGGTTTTTACGTGTAGCCCATTGGTAGTGGATGGAAAGATCCTCCCAGCAGACTTGGTTCCTCTACCGATGTGGATTTTGATGTAATCACGGGATTGGTGGTTGGCAACTCATTATGCCACCTTAGACTGCAGGAACAAAAAGGTATACTTCCACATACCTGGTGTGGAAGAGTTTAGCTTTGATGGTGACAGGAGCGTGGCTCCATATAATTTGGTGTCAGCAATTAGTGCGGAAAAATGTTGAGGCGTGGATGCCAAGGGTATTTGGCATTGGTGAGAGATACATCCGTAGAAGGTGTCGGCATGGAAAATGTTCTGTTGTCGGAGAATTCATGGATGTCTTCCCTGAAGAGCTTCGGGGTTGCCACGAGAAGGGAATAGAGTTTTGTATTGATGTTGTGCCGTACAAACCCCATATCCATGCCACCTTACGGGATGGCACCGCGAGTGAAAGAGCTGAGCGAGCAACTACAGGAGCTTTTGGACAAGGGTTTCATACGTCCGAGCACTTCACCCTGGGGTGCTCCTGTTTTATTTGTGAGAAAGAAGGATGGGTCATTGAGGTTGTGTATCGACTACGCATACCGAACAAGGTGATCGTGAAGAACAAGTATCCACTTCCTCGGATCGATGATTTGTTTGATCACTCAAGGAGCTAGATTCTTTTCCAAGATAGACTGCGGTCGCTACCATCAATTGAGAATCGGGAATGAGGACGTGTCCAAAACGGCTTTCGTGACAAGATATGGTCATTATGAGTTCTTGGTGATGTCTTTTGGACTCACTAATGCACCAAAGACCTTCATGGACTTGATGAACAGGGTGTTCAAGCCATTTTTGGACCGTTTTGTCATCGTATTCATAGATGACATTCTGGTATACTCTCGGACCGAGGAAGAACACGTGTGGCACTTGAGGATGGTGTTGCAGATTTTGAGGGAGCACCATACGCCAAATTTTCAAATGTGAATTTTGGCTAGAAAGCATCTCATTCTTGGGACACGTGGTTTCAAGTGACGGTATTCAAGTGGATCCCAAGAAAATTGAAGTCAGAATCGATTGGCTTAGGCCTACAACATCGAGGTGCGAAGTTTTCGGGTTTAGCCGCTACTACAGCGTTTTGTGCAAGATTTCTCCGGGATAGCGGCTCCTAACTAAGTTGACCAGGAAGAATGTTCCATTCATTTGGACAGATGACTGTGAGGTGAGTTTCCAGAAGCTTAAGGAGTGTCTAACCACTGCCCCTGTGTTGACACTACCTGTGAGTGGTGAAGGATACACCGTGTATTGTGACGCCTCCAGAGTTGGCCTAGGGTGTGTGTTGATGCAGAATGGAAAGGTAGTGGCTTATGCTTCAAGACAGCTGAAGAGGCATGAGCAGAACTACCCCACCCATGATTTGGAAATGGCGGCTGTAATCTTTGCACTAAAGATCTGGAGACACTATCTGTATGGTGAAGTGTGCGAGATATACACCGACCACAAAAGTTTGAAGTACATCTTCCAACAGAGGGATTTAAACTTGAGACAGAGGAGATGGATGGAGCTTCTGAAAGACTATGATTGCACCATCCAGTACCACCCTGGGAAGGCCAATGTTGTGGCAGATGCCTTGAGCAGAAAATCTTCTGGCAGTTTGGCGCACATTTCAGCAGAGAAAAGACCATTGATTCAGGAAGTACATGAGTTGATGGATCAAGGTCTAATCCTAGATCTTTCAGATGAGGGGGTATTGTTGGCTCACTTTTCAGTGAGGCCAGACTTGAGGGACAGAGTTAGAGTTTCCCAGCACAGAGACCAACAATTGATGAAGATCATAGAAAGAGTACAGCAAGGTGAAGGTGGTGAGTTTGGATTTGCCAATGATGGCGCCCTAGTGCAAGGTTCTAGGATATGTGTGCCCGATGTGGACAACCTCAGGAATGAAATCATGCAAGAGGCACACTACACAGCATGCAAGATCCATCCAGTTCCACCAAGATGTACCATGATGTGAAAGATAGCTATTGGTGGAATGGCACGAAGAGAGACATCGCAGACTTTGTGTCCAAGTGCTTGACTTGTCGAAGGTGAAGTTTGAACACCAGAGACCGTCGTGAAGCTGCAAGAGCTCCCTATCCCGGAATGGAAGTGGGAAATGATCACTATGGATTTTGTGGATCGGTTGCCTCGTACCACGCGAGGATATGATTCGATATGGGTAATTGTAGACCGCTTGACCAAATCAGCTCACTTCTTACCGTGAAGACTACATATTCTCGTGGCACAAGATGCCCGCTCTATATTCGAGAAATAGTCGATTGCATGGAGTTCCGCTTCCATAATATCCGACAGAGGGCCCCATTCACTTCTGGTTTTGGAGAAAGTTGCAGGAGGCACTTGGCACACAGATTGAACTTCAAGACCTTCCACCTCGCATGCACGGACAAATTGAAGGACGATCCAAACATCGAAGACATGCTTCGCATGAGTGTCTTGGATTTTGAGGTCGATGGGATGAGCACTAGCTCGTGGAGTTTGCCTACAACAACGATTATCACTCCAAAGATAGGGTTGGCACCCTATGAGGCATTATATGGAAGAAAGTGTAGGTCTCTCCGTGTTGGACAGAAATGGGGAAGCGAAAGTGCATGATGTAGACCTAGTGCAAGACACTTTGAGGTAGTTCCTTTAATCGAGCGAGCGGCGTAAGAGTTATGCACCCAGACGGAGGGATGTGGAGTTTGCAAAGGCGACTATGTATTCTGAAGGTTTCTCCAAAGAAGGGAGTCATCATAATTGTAAAGAAGGTCAAGTTGGCACCTCGGTATATCGGACCTTTGAGGTTACTGATAGAGCTGGAGCAGTTGCCTACCGGTTGGAGCTACCACCCAACCTTTCTCACGTTCATCCCGTGTTTCACATCTCCATGCTCAGAAATACATTCGATCCTTCTCATGTCTGCAAATGGATGTGATAGAGCTAAAAGAGAACTTGACATTTTAGGAGCAGCCTGTAGCCATAGTGGACTACCAAGTGAGACAGCTGAGATCCAAACAGATCCCTATGGTTAAGGTTTTGTGGAGGAGTCAGTCAGTGGAAGAGTGCACCTGGGAGTCAGAGCGGGACATGCGTAGCAAGTACCCTTACTTGTTCAATGCATAATCATGTGTTTTATTCTGCCTTGTGTAAAAATTCGAGGACGAATTTTCTGTAAGGGGGGAAGAATGTAACACCCCAAATTTTATTATTTATGAGTATTTTTGATATTTTAATTTTATTTAAATTTTAGGAATTTTTTGAGATTTTTCGGATTTTAAAAATCGGGTTCGATTTTCCGAAAATATAAACTTTGATGATTTTTAAAAATTAATTTAAAGACCACGTGGCAAAACTAAAAATATATTTGGAGTCTACGTATTTTTCTGAGTTTTACGGAATTTTTTCGAATTTTGGACCTCGTTTTGGTCCGAGGCAGAGTAAAAATTTAAAATTTTGTATTTCGAATCGAACCGGCCGAATCGAACCGGATCGGACCGGTCGAATCGAACCGGCTCCCTTTCCTTTTTCTTCCCCCGCGCGCGTCGTCCCTCTCTTTTCTCGTTCTTTTCTCTCTCCTCCTCCTGCTGCGTCGCTCCGATTTCTCGGCCAAATCCGGCCGATCCGCCACCGATTGGACCGGGTCTTGTGTCTAAAATCATCTACTCGAGAGCTTTCCATAGACACCAAGAACGCCGAAATCCATCGAGCGGTTTGTCCGATTTTTGCTCGGGAAGATTTTAGCCTATTTCGACTTTTGGGCTAGATTTCTCGAAAACCGTGAATCCCACGAGGAAACCGAGGCCACCAGCACGCTCCATTCGCCGAGAGCTTCGCAACGACATAAATTTCGAATTTTCCGACACCGCTTTTGGTGGGTCTCACTAACTTCGCGGTGTTTTTCCGAGCATTAAATGAGCTTAGAAAATTCTGAAAAATTTATGTACTAACCCCGTGTTATGGGCTTCGTGTAGGTATCCTCGATTCGCGAAATTCGGCGATTGACCGGTTCGCAAATTTCGGCGCATGCACTGCTATCGAAAAGTGCCCGAATTGGGCTGAGGTTTTGGCTAGCCCCATTGTCGACGTCCGAGCGTCCCCAAGTCGGAATCGCAAAGGTAAACCCAACCTAGTTTTTACGTAATTTTCTAGTGCTTAAATAGGATTAAAAATCCATAAAATATTCGGGGTAGCTTAGAAAATTACGATTCTTTTTGATATAGCTTAGTAATATTGCTAAGGACCGCGGGGCAAAGTTTTATAATTTTTAGAGCTTGTTTGCGCAGTTTTTGTAAAAATGATCAATAATAAGGACTAAATTGAAATTTTGCGTATTGTGATGGATGACTGATTTGATGGGCGGGAGGGGCTGTGTGATATGATTGAACTGTTGATGTATGGATTGTGAGCATAGAAGTGCGTTTTTAGCCCTTTGCGGGTTGGGTAGGTCCTAGGTATAGGGAGACTCTGGGATTTTCTACGACTTAGGGACGTAATTGGTCTTTTTCTTTATTTGTTTTGAGTGAGATTGTATTAAATAAATGTAATATTATTGTCGTGAGCAGATGACCTTCTTCCTCCGCCCACCACGGTAATTTGTCGTCAAGTCCGTGAGTAAAATATTAATTTTAATTATAATTTCGATATTATTATATGTTCAAGATGCCCATGCATCACTTATATGCATATATTTATGTAGTTAAACTCTAGGCACGATTTATGTTGCATTCATAATCATGATGTACCATGGATGTTGTTGTGGTAATTTGGAGCGGTGCGTGCGTTGGCGTGCGTGTGATGTGGTGTGGACTATGGATAGGGCGGGGTAGTCACGGCTTGAGTAATTCGGGACCCGTTCCTTCGAGGGGTAGTCACGGCTTGAGTAATTACTGGGACCTCGATTTGGTTATTAAGTGGAAGTCCGAGCTTGAGTAATTCGCTGGCACCAGGTTGGATTTAAGAGAGCTGTATAGGGGATCAGCTCCCATATGTTATGATTGATACTACAGGGTGTGTGAGTGCTCCAAATTACCTTTTTGATGTTATGATGTGAAAATGTTGTGTATGTTGCATTTCACTCTACAGGTTGCATTAGTTTCAGATAGTTATAGAGATTATAGTTAAGATTGATATTTTACTCTCTGAGTCGAACGCTCACTCCTGTTCAAAAATTTTTACAGGCCACAGGAGGATATTTTGTTCTGGGTTAACCTGCCTTTTTACCTCGCAGGTTGTTTATCAATATTGTGTAATTTTAATTACTCCTAGAATTTCCGCATGTGTTAGCAGTAATTATTTGAAATTGGTCTGTAATATTATATTCATGTTGGACCTGTAAACTTAATATTTTAAGTCTATTTGATGGATTGGATGAGGGAGCTGAGCTCCCATTTATTATTATGTTGATGAGTATGTGGAGGGTGAGCTGAGCTCCCCAATGGATTGTTTATTGTGTTTACAGGTCGGGTGAGTCGAAAACTCCCCGTTGGAAAGTCCATTTTATGGTCGGACTCTGTCCGTTTATTTTCTTGATATTGGGCCCAAATGGGCCCTAGAGTTGGGTTAATGAATAGTTAAGGCTTACTACGGGCCTCGGGGGCTTTAGGCTGGCCCAGGTCCTAGTGCCGGTCCGGCCCATAGGTTGGGTCGTGACATACGCACACAGGCGCGCACTGACACAGGCACACACTCTAGTGAAGTAAATTATGATTCCTACTGCAAAGCCCTGTCAACTTAGGAAGACTGAAAGACTTATCATCTTCATGCATTTTGATTTTTGAGTTCTAGCCAGGTCTATAATTATTTTTATGTGATAGCTAGGAACACCATGTCTCTGTTTGCTGATGCGTATGGTAACAGTTATGGGGATGGCAGAACCTGCTTGTGAAGCTTCATTGTATATTCCGAGTGATATTTTACTTAAAAGATATTATCAAATTGTTTTTTTGAAAATTTGGGTGGACAGCATGGCTTGTTATGTGATAGCTTTATTTCTAGTGTCATCATGCAACAAGCATTTGTATTTATTCTCAACATGGTAAGCTGATCTATTTCTCATGTATTGCAATTTAATTTCTCAAGGCCTTATTATTTTGTGCTTCATTTGATGCATCTGATACGCATTTCTGCTTAATATGTAGGGAACTGATCTTATTTCTAATTCAGTCCAAAAAAAAAACTGTAAATTAATATTACTTTTTTACTTTTATTAGATTTGATTGCTGAGAAATAAAAGGGATTTTGAAAAGAGAACTCCGGAGTTTCATGCTACTCATCTTAAAGTTTATCAGACTATTAGTAAACATACAAACTGCTGTTTGATCTTATAAGACAATTGGTAGAAGTACAACTTCCTGAAAGGCTACTTAAATCCTAAAAGACTTCCCATCAGATTTATTTTCTTATAGTAATTTGACTATAAGTTAATTAGTTTCTGTTATTCTGGCGATCATCCTTATCATCCTCGAGCTCAAAAGCTCTAACTGGGAATGAGTTCCCCAGACCACTGGCAATCGCAAGCTCAACCTTGCCAGAAGAAGGATCTTTGATGTGGATGGTAGCAAGGTGAAACCAAGCGCAAAGCTCCTTGCCCTTGACGCCAGTTATATTTCTCACCCGACCCTTCTCAATAAAAGCTGTGACTTCAGTATCATAATGGAGAGTCCTGTTAATGAGGTGAAACTTGTGTGCTTTCTTGTTCTTCTGCTTGAGCCAAAAAAATCCAGTGGATTGGTTATAGCCGAATTCAGTGATATCTAAGGGTAAGATGCCACGAGGGAGAGAAAAATATTCCAGCAGTTCGTGAAATTTCTGCCTGCAGAGATCTTCTCCATGGTAAATCTCGGCATTCTCTCTCTGGGATTTGATTAACTGAGATGACATTGTAGGGTATTTCTTTATGAGGATGGGAGTATGCTGATTGAAACCTTAGGCCTGACTCGGCCTTATATATAAATTCAGTGGCTATAAAGCATTAAAAGCATAACAGTGATTTCATATGCCTAGTTGGGTCCTCTGGAAAAATCCATCTATATCTGATTTATTATAAATTGAATGTGAATCTTTTCATTTATTTTATATATAAATTTTATCATAGATATTATATTTTAAATTAAAATTTAAACAAAAATTTCTCAGTCTCTCCTGTTTACTAGCATCTGGACTGCCCTTTTTTTACAGTAGCCATCTGATCATTTAGTAAGGTAGGTAAGCATCTTTGGCTTAGAAAGGACGCGTTAACGTTACAAGGCTAGTCATTATTACTCATAAAGATGGTTGTTAGTGGTTGGAGTCTGTCATAAAGATGATGCAATGTCTATCAACAACCGTTACCCACTGCAATTATTGCTATAAGATTTAGAACATGCATGCTTATTTCTACACGAATATTCAACCATTAGATATCTTTCACTTGATTCAATAAGATTCGCGATGGGTATCCAAATCCAATGAATTGGGTGGCAACGTACGAGTTTTAGGGAAAGATTATCTAATGGCAAACTGCTGGTTATATGTTAGCTTCCTAATAGCTTCCTCATATAACTTGACAACCAAGCTGCTAAGCTACAATGTCAACACTGAACGATAGTTAGACATGAAAACGATGCATACCAAATATATTTGTTAAGATTGACTTCGCTCTTTTTATCGTTGTTGAATGGTCAGTGATATGTAATTAGGCTCTATTCGATAATAATTTTTAAAGTAGCATTTAGTATTCTGATCTTGATAGTATTTAGTGTTTTAATCAATATCAAAATACCACCTTAGTTATTTATACTATTCGATAATATAGTATTTATATTAGTATTTAGAGATTGATAGTATGATTTATGAAAAATTACTTCTTCTAACTTTTAAAAATTGAGGAAATATTTGATTATGGTTAATAAGATTTTATCATTATTTTTACATTTAATAACTAATCAAATAGCTTTTTTAGTGAACACTTCTGTTTTAATAGCTATATATTAATAATTGATATCTAATAGTTGACAACTATAATAATAGTTAATATTATTGAAGATGACAGTAACATTTAAATTTATAGGATCATTGAAGCACACATTGTTTACTTTTGTGTTCATAATGTGATTTTTTTTTTCTTAAAACAAAATTATATTAATTAAAAGACAATTTAAAAAATACATGATACTAATTTTTTTTTTAATTTAGTTAAATCAATAAAATAAAAACATTTAAGTTTTTAGGTCAAATATAAAAGTGTTAAGATTATGTCATATTAATTTATTATTAATTAAAAATTAAAAATTTTAAGATGACCCCTGTTAGCTCCCTTGACCCTGAAGTTTGAATGCATTTATTTTTCATCTACTTGAATTAGTATGTTTTTTCGGGTCAAACAATACACCTACATCTGCCAAGACTTGTTGAGATTTTGCCATGAGGAACAAACTTAGGACCTACTAGATTTTAGTACCTTAATATTACCTGTAGGGGTGTGCATTATTTGATTATAACTGAATTGAACAAATAAAATTATTAAAACTAAATTTGATACGATTTGATTTTTAATTACCAGTTTGATTATTTTTAATTTGATAATCAAATCAATCGAAATAATTGAATTTTAATTAATTAATATAATAATTATAATTTTATTAATATTATATTATTTATAATTATTATTTTAATAATTTTATAATAATATTTAATTTATAATTATTATCTTATTAATATTAAATTATATTTACTATTTTTTATAAATAAAAAAGAATATAAATATATTTTTATTAATATTTTATTAAATAATTAATAATATATATATTTCTTTGGGATCAAATATTTTTTATTTTGGTTAATTTTAATTTAATTTAATTAATAATTTTAAAAATAATTAATAATTTGATTTAATTTAAATGCTCACTCACTCCTGATTACTTGTCACGTAGTAAGAGGTTTATCAGCATCAAACAACTTACAACGGTGCACATACCCATCAGGCCAACATGTCATTGGGATCTGAATGCATGTTGACTTGTATGCAAGAGGTGTTCGCAGATTGTGTCGGAACTTGGTACCTTTATTTGCAAACTCAAAAAATCACAGTGATCACATATGTAGTTGAATGAAAAGTAGCTCCAAATTTAAGGAGTTAAAATTGGAAATTTGTTCTGACCATGCCTAATTGTACTGATATAGAAAGAAAAGAAAGTGCTAGGGTAATCTTTACTCTGCTGGTTATAGACTTATATCATGAGCTAAGGTTTTTGCAATTGCTTGTTCGTTTGTTGCCAGAAAATTTGCAGTAACCCTTGTTTTGACTTTGCCTCAATATTAATTTTCTTCTTTAATGGCTTCTAACAGAAAATATGCCTGGAAGGCTGAAGTAGCTTCTTGGTGAAATGGTGATGCCCTCTATAAGCTGGAACTATGAGCACAGTGCAAATAACTGGTGCATTTGAAGCTCAATTGCAGAATATCTTTCATCAGATTTATTTTCTTTATAGGATCTCAACACGTTCGGTAGAATATAGTGAAACAAATGATAAAAATAAAACGAAATATAATTCAAATACAGCAGTTCAACTTTCACTGGGAATTTATTTCATTAGTGTCTGTTCTTGGCTCCTACTGTCATCTTTGTCCTCATGGAGCTCAGATGCGGAAACTGGGAGGAAAGGGTTACTCAGACCACTAGAGGCTGCAAGCTCTATCTTACCAGACGAAGGATCTTTAATAAAAATAAATAAGGAACTCCTTACTCTTGACTCTGGTTATATTTCTCTTTGATCCTTGTCAATAAAAGCTGCGAGCTCAGTGTCATATGAGGCCTGTCTTGTTAACGAAAAGAAACTTGTGCACTGTCTTCTTCTTCTCCTCTGCTTCAGCCACATAAATTCCGAGGATTGCTAGTTTAACATTTAAGTATTCGTTTGATTGAGTGAATCTAAATTTTTAAAATATAAATTTTATAATTCTTTTATATAGTGTTTAAATATTATTTTAATATTTTCTAATTAATTTATAATTTTGTAATGCTTTCACTTGCATATATTATGTTAATATTATTTTATTCCTAAACATATTTTATGAATTAGTTAATAATTTCATTTTTCTATTTAAATGATTAGTTTTAAAGATTTATATTAAATTAAGTAATAAAATATATTATTTTAGTATTGTTAATTTTGATTTTAAGATTTGACTTAGTTATTGTTATTATTATTATTATTATTATTATTATTAAAAAAATAAAATTATCATGAAGTAAATTAATATTTTATAATATTTAATGGAGGTATTTTAAATTATATATATATATATATATATATATATATATATATATGCAAAAGCGATAAATTAATGAAATGAAAAAGTTAGTGAAAGTGACATGTTAGGACCTTGGACTGTGTGTGTGTGCAGGAAATTTAAAAAAAAAAAAAAAAAGTAGTGGCAAATCCCTCCTTGTTCTCTCTCTCCTCTCCCCAGCTCCTTTCTTTCCTTTTCTCCTTTTCCTTTTCGCCGAGCCACCCACGCAACGTAGGCCGACGAGTCCTAATCCTCTTCTGCATTGACTGGCGATGATGTCAGTGGTGGCAGGGACCCAGAATCTGGCCAGCAACGTGGAGGCAACAAAGAGGAGAGACAGAAAAGAGCTAAACTTCTCCAGCCAAAATCTGGCATTTTCAGTAGCCAACAGCTGCAATCCCAGTGGCATTGGACTCCCCTCAACAACATTTTCATTTTTTGACTAGCGATAGCGAGTTTGGTGGCTGAAATCACGAGTATCAAGGAGAGAAAAAAATATGTAGATTTAAAGCTTTTCGGTTAGATTCTGGACAATCCGACTCTCGGGTTGGTGATATGAGATTACCATTGAACTCACCATATTAAAACCTTAGAGATGAGATCAATTCCACTTTGATCGAACACCATTTGAAAAAGGCGATCATCGGACGACCTAAATCAATTGGTTAGATTTTCGAGTTTTTTCAATTCGTGTAAATTAAAAATAGTTACATGATAATTAATAATAATTTGTGAGATTTGTTTAGTACAATTGGATTAGCGATAGCTCACTAAAGCTCAAGACTGAGTTTTCGGTCTAGTCTGGATGCCTGGTAGGCTAACTTGAAAGGTGATCATGTTTACAATCATTCATATCATTTTCAGACGTTTCAAACGCGTTCCAGGTAGCATAATTTGCAAAAGTAGTTTCGAACTCAAGTTGTGTAGTTTTTACCTTGGCTAAACTAGTTGATTTATCTGTAAAATATTCTTGGCTTAGTAAAACTAAATAAAATAAATTTAATTAATACAAGAAAGATATAAAAGGACCTCCAAGAATATTTTTATAATTTTTAGAATACCAGAAATAATTATTTGGACTGTAAAGGAGTTAGAGATATGAACTAGAGTTTAGAGAATTGGATCTAGATTAGGATTCTTATAGGCCCCGGATGGGTATTATAATTGTTGTTGTTACATTTTAGTTATAGGAAAGTTAGGTTTAGTTATAGGGGAGACTCTGCTGAAATTTCGACAAGACCTTAAGAATTATTCCTTGTAACGTCCTCACTTTAGGTAGTTCGTACATTCTACTATTCCGATAACTAATGTCTGTTCGAACAGCCAGGATGTCTGGAACTACACTCAAACTAGAGTGAGAAAACATAAATTAACTGAATAAAGACTAAGTAAAATTAAAGAAAAGTAATAGAAGTGAAGTATAATTCGGTTAAACGAACTTTAACATCCTCATTTTAGCTAGTCCGTACAGTCTACTATTCCGGTGACCAGTGTCGGTCCGAACAGCTAGAACGTTCGGAAAAATATTTAAACTAAAGTAAGGAACCAAAAATTAACTCAATTATTAATAAAAAAAAATTTAGGAAAAATTATAAAATAATTTTTGGGACTCCAGAGAAGGGTCATTGAGGTACTTATGGCATTAGAATGCCAAGAAAATATTTAGAAAAATTTTTCAATCGGTACAGATAATTTTGGCCCGTTAAGCCAAACGGAGGGCATTTTGGTCATTTCGTCTTCAGAGATAATTTTTGGGCCAACTTGTCCAGTTAAATAAATAATTTATATAACATAAAATATGATTAAATGTTGTTAAAAATTTAATTGAAATTAATTAGACAAGAAAATGATAGAAAAATGAAAGAAATTGAAATTATGACATCATAAGGATGTCATTAAAAGTCTCCAACCCAATCAAGTGTTGACACATGTCACCAAGGTATTTAAAAAGACTTAATTGGCAGAAAAAGAAAGAAAAAGAAGTCCAAAATTCGGGAAGCTCCTCTCTCCTTCTTCATGTCGCCCCCTTTGCCCTCCATAACCAAAACTCTACCAAGCTTGATTTCTTGGGTTTCCATCCCTTAAAACTTAAACTTCTCAACACAAAAACTTGCTCTTACACCTTAGTGATTCTTTTGGCAGCAAAAAGAAGAGGAAAACAAGAGCTTTAGCAAGTGGGAAAATCTTACTTCTTTGAGGTTAGTGACCCAACTATGAATTTTTCTTTAAATTCATGTTAAGGACTTTGAATGAGTGTAAATCACAAAGAAAAAAAATTTTTGAATACTATTTGTATGTAAACCCTAAATTTTTGGTAGCCATAGTTAGGCTTTGATTGTGTTGAGTTAATGAAATTAAAAGACTATCATGGCTGCCCACAACATGTATTTACTAAGTGGATTGATGAAATGAAGTGAAAATGCATGTGGGGTATTGTTTGAGTTAGGGTTTGGGGTGGAAAAATGGGACTTTGACCATGTGATGATGGAATTAGGTTTTAATGGTCAATTAGTGACCATTTGGTTTGGTTTGAATAAAAAATGAAGTGTGTTTAGTGATGGGATTTGGGTTTAGTGTAGCTGCCCTAGGTGACCTGCAGAATTGGACATGAGTCCAGTAGGTTTGGGCAGCCATAACTTGAATTGTAGAGGTTCAATTGGTACAAGGCCAATTGGACATGAAACAAGACACATAATGGCACAACTTTGGTGAAGAAACCATGCCATAAAACCAAACCAAGTGGACCAAAAGCTTGCCCTAATCCAGGTGACATGCAGTCTATTTCTGCAGAATGACCAAATGAATAGTGTTTATTCATTTGGCCATAACTCAATGTAAAAAGGTCCAATTGACCTGAAATTTTACCAGCAACAAGCTGAGATATAGACCAACAACTTTCATGAAGGAACCTAACCCAAATTATGACTAGAACCTATCCAACAAGTGAGTTGTAATCACTATTCACTACACTGTAAATATGGTCAGTCCAGAAAAATTTCAATCCTGCCAGTTGTGGTTTTTGGACCATAACTTGAGCTACAAAACTCTAAATGAAGTGAATCAAAAAACGAAATTCAACTAGACAAAATAAGGAACAACTTTTATGTTGATCATTTTGCCAAATTCCCACTGCAAAAATAACCAATGAAACAATAAAAATAAGGTATAAAAACTAAAAATTCTGCTCAATTAACTTTAAACTTAGAAATGGTATTGGTAACCAATACCAACAAATTTTGAATGCAAAATGTGGTATGTTGGGAGTATTAAAACCAATGTACCTATTGTCTATGCAAAAGTCAATATTTTGATTGACTAATAAAGTGAATAGTAACACCAAAACTTGAAATTCAAAAATTGTAAAACTTAAAAATGTAATATGTCCTAGTATACCTAACATGATTGGTTTGGATAGTTTGGCATGCCAATAGGGTTCTGTTAGCAGTACCGCATATGGCTTCATGCCATTCTGTGTTTCATGGCTTTGTCATGCCATTCTGTGACATAATAGCCCTTGGCTATGTTATTTGAATTATTACACTTGCGTTTAACCCTGATAATTATTACAGCTTATTAGCTGTTCTGTTGTACATCGGGAGATACAATGTGATCGATGGTGTGATGGTCCGAGGTACTTAGTACCCAGTGCCAGTTTACCCGTTTATCCAGTCTAGTCAACTAGTATGGGTTACTCGGGCAATGATAATAAACCTTACTAAATTTTAATCGAATAATAATGCAAATAATATCAGAAGTTAAGTCTACAAAAAATGTAAACACACACATTCTGCATATTCATTTTATTTTATGTTATTTTATATTATTTTATATTGTCACCACTAAGCAGAATTACTTAGCGCATCGCTTTTGCCACGCGCAGGTACTGGAGTCTTAGCTGGGAGCCCAGCAGACATCAGACCGGGTGAGTCTTCAGATTTGCATCCGGAGTCTCGAGTCACCTTACACCTGCCGTGCATATGGTAGGACATATGATTTTGGGAGCCTTTTGTATTTTGCATTTTGTACCAGTTTGGATTGTAACTCTAAACTCCTGTAATTATGTATTAATGTAAATATATGAAATTTCATATTATTGAGATCTTCTGCATAATGTATGTTGATAAATGAAATATTGAGAATTAATTGTGAAATTTCAAGTGATGAAGTGAACAGAAAAGTTTTGAAAATTGTATTGTGATTTGAGATTGAAATTTTGAGATTGACTTGAATGTGTATAATGGAGTTTAGATTTGGAAATTATTTTGGAAGTGTTTTTAAACAGGTTTAGAAGAACTGTTTTTCCAATTTACAGACGGCACTCTGCCGGATTTTCAATAAAATTTGCGGATAAATTCAGACTTATCAAAATTGAAAATAAATGAATTATAAAGGGATAAATTGTAATAGAAACATAAATTGGTGCTCCGGCACACTGAATGGCATAACTTACTCGGCTACACTGTAGACGGGTAAGGGGCGTCACACGAATCGGGGTCACAGGGATGGGTGACCTGCGAGGAACCCTAGGAGATAATTTTGAGACTTAATTAAAGGTCTACTTAGGCATAAATGACATTAGAAATGCCAAAAAAAATTCAAGAGAATTTATTTATTGGTACAGACAAAAAATAACCTGATAAGCATAATAAAGGGCATTTTGGTCATTTCAACCCCAGAGTTAAATTTTGACCTAAATGTCAATTAAAATGAGAGAGATTAAAACACATAACATAAATTAAAATCATGAATTACTTAATGAAAAAAGGGAAAAGAAAAGGAAAAAAAGAAAATCAAAATATAAATGAATTATTACATGAGCATGATGTCAAAATGACATCATTAAAAGTTCTACCCAATTAAAATTGTACAAGCATATATAAATGAGACAAATTAACTTAAATAGCCAAAAAGAGACCATCTTCTTCAATTTTTCTCATTGGCCAAACCATGGGAGCTATCTTCTTCTACCATTTTTCTTTCTAGCAAGCTTGAACTCCCATGCTTTTCTTACCTCAAAACCCTAAATCTCTTCACAAATAATTAATCCCACACCTTGAGGAAGATAGGGGCAACCAAGAAGTAAAGGAAAATTGAAGTTTAGTCAAAACCAAACTTGGCTCCAAAGAGGTTAGTGCACTATATAACTTTCCTTCTTCCTTTTATAGTTATTAACATACAAAACTAAGTGCATTATATGACTTTCCTTCTTCCTTTTATAGTTATTAACATACAAAACTAAGTCAAAATTTCATAAAATTGAAAAGAATACCTTAGGTAAATGGGAACCCTAAATTTTCGCAGCCGTGAAATGAGTTGGGATTTGATGATTTTTTATGAAATTAATTGGCTTGTTAGTGTTGTAATGAGTTTGTATATGATAAAAATCAAATTGTATGAAAAATGCATGAGATTGTGACTTTGAGTTAGGGTTTTTGACCTAACTTTGAGGATCTTGGATATGACTTGAAATTGATAATGTTGAGATGAATTGTTGGCATTTAGAAGTGCCATGAATGTGAAATGAAGTTTGGGAGTTGGGAGGATTTGAAATTGGGAGTGCTGATTTTTCTATGCAGGAAATTGAACCTTAAGTCTAGAGTGGCTTTTAAGCCATAAGTTAAATTGTGTTGCTCCAATTGGTGTGAGGCCAATTAAAGATGAAACCTAGGACAATTTGCCACATTTTTTATGAAGAAACCATGCCCAAAAACTGTCCTTAAATTGGCCTAAAATTGGCTTGAATCTAGGTAACCCTAATCTGAACCTGAAAAAATGACCAAATGAACAGTAAATGTTCAAATGGCCATAACTCACATTAGGAAGGTTAGAATGACCTGATTTTTATACCATTGGAAAGCTTAGACATATGAATACAATTTTTATGAAGAACACAGAACCCAGATCTTCATCTAACCAAGTCAAATTGTTAGCACAAGTTAGGTCAATAAAACTGTCCAGAACCAATCTGCCCAGAATTTATTGGACATAGGCTGACCCGATCAGTTTTAGCAAAAATGCCATAACTTGATCTACAAAATTGCAAATGCAACGAAACTAATGCTAGATATACAATATTGATGTTTTGACCAGAATCTAAAACCTAAGGGAACTAGGACAAATTGCTAGAACAAATCAGCACATCAAAACCTAGAATTTGACTAAACTACCACTTGACCCCATAATAGTATTTATAGCATATCTCCCACTACGAAATCCTAAATGGGATGAGCCAAACTATTATGGAAACTTAAGAAATAGGGCTCCAACTTTGCTTTAGACACTGACCTCAAAATTTGAGTGTAAGAACCCTAAAATGGGAGTCAAAACTACTGACCTGAACCTGGAATCTTGTACACATAGGGTACCTGAGTCCAGGCCAGTTAATTGGTTATAACTAATTCTACAAAACTTGAAAAATTATAATTCAAAATTTTGAGTGATCATAAGACACAGGGTAACAACTTCTATGAAGAACATCAGGGCTAAAAGTGGCTGTAACATTTCCAATTAATTAGACAAAAATGGACTCCAGAATCTACCTGAATCTGGACCTAGAAAGAGACCATGAACCAATTGTGGTTATTT
The DNA here is from genome assembly GCF_030052815.1 of Hevea brasiliensis. Classification (NCBI taxonomy): domain Eukaryota; kingdom Viridiplantae; phylum Streptophyta; class Magnoliopsida; order Malpighiales; family Euphorbiaceae; genus Hevea; species Hevea brasiliensis. The sequence goes on from NC_079510.1 coordinate 45,455,926, forward strand.
GACCATAACTTAAGTTCTAAAACTTCAAATGACATGAATAAAAAAGGAAAACAAATACAAGACATAGAGGAACAACTTTCATGAGGGAAGTGTGGCCAAACAGTGGCCACACCTTAACCAATTTGTTAGGTGAACTTAAGACATCAAATCTGAACTTTGAGAAAGGTTCATAAAATGACTTGTTATATGATATGAAGTGAATCAAAATGAATTGTTAAACATAAAAGTGACTTGAATATGCATGTGGGACTTATGTTCCCATTATAAGTAATATGAAAATGTTATTAAATACAACTAGCACATAATATGAAACTATAAATACTTAATAACATTAATTTGCCCAAAGTATACCTAGACTTATTTATATAGCATGGATCGATTGGTATAACAATTAGAGACTACAATTACAGTATTGCCCACAGAAATAATCATTGATAGATAATATGTCCAAGATGGTTGTTCTACTGGCTTTATGCCTGCCCATTGGCCATTATGCCTGATTTTATTTCTGACTTTATGCCTACCCACTGGCCTTGTGCCTGACATGACAGATGTATACATGTTAGACATATGGATGTTTAACTAGTATACTCCCATGTATCCAGTCTTTATAATCCGTCATAGGTTACTTGGGCACAGATATGTGTAATATACTTTAAGTTTAAATAAACACATGAAGAAAGTACTAATATGGGTATAATAAGAATGAATATGTAATATATAAATAAAAAGACCCCGATAAATTATTTGTTCCCAAAGTTTCTTAAATATGTAATTAATTCAAAATTTTAGTAAATTTTATATGAAATAATTATTTCTATTATTAGTTATTTTTATTTCAATTATTGCACCACTAAGCAAAAATGCTTAGCGCGATGGATTGTTTCCTCGCATAGGTACAGGAGACTACCACTAACAATCGCAGCAGCAGCAGTAGACTCTTGCTAGGATCTTAACCAGATCTACTACAGTATCAGTGTCACCTCAGCAGTCCGTTTTGTTAGGGCTCATGTATATTTAGGTTTTTGCATTTTGGTTATTATATGTAAGTAAACTATGTACATCATTTTATGAATGTAAATAAATTGTAAATTATTGTATACAAATTTTATATGAATGTACAAAGTTTATATGAATGAAATGAAATTTATTTTCTTGAAATTTTATATGAGCTATGATATAATATAATGCATGGAAAATTGATATGAGCAACGAGATGATGTATCAGAATATGAAAATGATATGAAATTGTTTGTAACAGGTAAATAATGGAATCCGTCATGCACTAATAAAACAGAAGATACTCTGTCTGGGTCTCCATAAAAATAAAATGGGATATAAAAAAAAGAAAAAAAAAGTCCTACACGTGAGATAATATAATTAAATGGATATGAAATTAGTACTGTACACGACTAGACAGGATAGGGTGCTCCGGCACCGAGTGTAGCACACCTTGCTCGGCTACACTGTAGAAGGGTAAAAGAGTGTTACATTCCTATTTCTTTAATTAAATTAATTGGTTAATTATATCAGTAAATTGATAGAGGTCATTGTGTCTGTATAGATGATTAGTGCTGGCTAACCTTTCTTCTCTCCAGTTAGACTAGCGGCAATCGAGTTGACTAGTCTATGAATTTGATATTGATTTTATTTGTAATTTCAATGTTATTAATTTATATTCAAGGCATATTCATATATTCACTTATATGCATATATATAATTAGTTATATGCTACGCACGCTTCTTTGTTGCATATGTTATGGAATTTGCTTGTGGATGTCGCCTTAAGATAACGAGGAGCTGTGTGCGAGTGTGTTGGCGTGGGTATGATGTGGATATGGATATGGGTAGGACGGGTAGTCGCGGCTAGAGCTTGACTCACTGGGACCCGATCCTTATATATGCATAAGTTGGGGTTATTACTACTTTGAGTTGATATTGCTGGCCCCATACTTGTATTATTAAGCGACCATACTTGTATTATTAAGCGAAAGTCAAGCTTGAGTTGACCTCATTGACAGGTATTGAATTAAGAGAGTTATAAAGAGATCAGCTCCCATATGTATATCAATGTGACACATAGGTGCGTGCGTGCTCTAAATTATCTTTTGTGCAAATATTGGTTGAATTGTTTAAATTATGTGAACGTTTTGCGTTTCATACATAGAAATTTATCAGATTTAGATAGTTATAGAAATTATATTTAAAATCAATATCTTACTCTTCGAGTCAAACGTTCATTCCTATTCAAATATTTTTTATTTCAGGTTGTAGGAAGAGCAAATTTATTTTTTTTGAGTCTAACCTACCTTTTTGCTTCGCAAGTTGTGGTGCTCTTTAGTTAATAGTTTTTATTTTATTTATTTATTTATCTATTTATTCAATTTTTAGAACTCCACTGTGATACCAGTGTGGATACTTATTGTATTGGTAATGAAAATCAAATGAGTTATGCATGTTGCTGTCGTAGTTGAGCTGGGGCTCCCCTAATTATGGATTATGACGGTTATTGGGTTGAGCTAGTCCAAACTGATTTATAATATTTTATTTTATTTTTGTTCTGTATATTGGGCTTTGAATTTGGCCTTGGTTATGGGTTTAGGAACAATATGACTTACTATAGGCCTCAGAAACTTTAAGACGACGTAGGTTTTAGTGCTGGTTCAGCCCATAGAATTAGGTCATGATATTGGAATTTAGATTTTAACTTTTAAGTTTTAATTATTATACTAAATGATAATAATTAATCATACCTTAACCCTCTATTTGGATTGAAAAAAATAAATAGAAGAGAAGAGGAAAAAAAAAAAGATTTCTCTTGATTCTTTTATTTAGAAGGATAAAAGAGTAAAAAAGATAGGAAATTTAATTTCTCAAATCTTTATAACTAAGTTAAAATATTTCTCTCTAAATTGCTGAGAAATAAAGTAATTTATATTGAAATTATATAAACGTCTTTCCCACAAATATAATAGCAAAATCATTTGTTGGGGAATAATTCTAAAACTTATGCTAAATAATCAGTTGCTTTCATGTTAATGCTAGCTTAGCAACTAAATTGTTAATAGGGCGCAGATTTCACTGGATAAAATTGAAAATTTTCCCATAACATTGACATGAAGTTTTGGAAACTCTATATATCCAATGAGATTCAAACGTATAAAGCTTTTTAACAAAAAAATTTAAAAATTTTTTCCATTATAATGTCCTTTGCCAGAGTCAAAACCAATTATTATATACTTATATTAGGGAAATTAACTTAAATATAAAAAAAGAAAATAGGACTATAATAGTAATCTTCTTCCTTTTATGTGCTTATAATGGACCCAAATGAAAAGGATCCTGAACCAAAAATTCATGAATTTAGGAGCCCAACCAAAATCCAATCCGTTTCTGGCCGATGGGCCAAATTCACCGACTTTGTTACCTTTTCCGTTGTCCCTCAAAAACACTGCCAATCCTCCGGTGCATATTTACGGCTCGTTTTTCTCTGCTCCAACCCCGAGGTTTGTTTCTGCGGAGGACGAAAAGTAAAAAGGATCGTCGCCTTCGCGTGGCCGTGATTCCCCAATCCCGACTTTACACTAAGGAAGAAACCTCAAAAAAAGGAAAAAAAAAAAAAGCGGAACGATGACCGAAGAAGGGAAAGACAGCTTTGTCGCTGGCAACCCGCAGAGCCGGTACTATTATGGGACTTTTCAGGGCGTCGCCAACTATTACCCTCCTGCTCCGCCGCCACCTCCTCATCCAGTCGTCGGTTTCCCTCAGCCGGTTGCTCCTCATGGCTATACCGTTAATCATCGGTATTATTCCCATGGATATAATAACTGTGCAACAGGTGTTTACATATTTTATTGAGTCTTCATTCTAAATTTTGGTTATTTTGGGTGTATTTGAATTTATAGCTTATTGAATTCGTTTTTACTATAGGTTATGAGCTCGCTGAAGGAATGCCCTCGAGAGAACATAGACTTCCATGCTGTGGTATGGGCATGGGATGGTTCTTGTAAGTTCACATTTATTATTTCTGTTCTCTATTAGCTCTTGGACCAAACCTTGTTGTATTTCAATTACAAGTCTGATGTAATATTTCTATGTCATTATTGTCGATGATGATGCAGATGGAATTGATTGGGTGCACAGATTGATGTGTGTGTTTTTAATTTATTGGCGTGATTATTGTCCTTGCGCATTTTGTGATCAAAGTTGGTCTAGGAATTATTTATCTGGATTATTTCATTAAACCAATGACATTTGGATGAGAGCTGTGAACATGCTAGGTGATTGCGTCAAGCATTTAACCTGTTATTATTAGTAAGTTGATAATTGTATATGTACATATAGTTTTGATATTCAAGCTCAAAAGGACTTCTTTGGCTAATTTAATCTATCTTGGATGGGCAGTCCTGATACCCTATTTTCTGTAACCTTAATTGTTTCCATTGATTTTTTTTGTGTTTTTTATTTGTTTATTTTTTTGCTGATACTTCCTGTTTTTGTTGATATTTACATATTTTTTTCTCACTAGTCAAAAGTCCCAACCCCTAAGGCAGAATGGTCTTGCATGTATCAGGCAATGTCATGCACTTAATAAATTTTCCATTACACACTCTTAATCTGGTACATTTCATGGTGATTCACTAAGCATGCAACTTTAAGCTTAGTATGGATGCCAATGAAATTTACATTTTCTTATAACTTGAGAAAGGACACACATGAAGTAATCCCATTGTTGATTGAATTATAGTACACATTGGAACAGTAGCAAGTGGATGAAACACTGAAACTTGGGTGATTTGAAGAAACTTGCTATAATTCTAGAACCTTAAGAAATGAAAACTCCTCTGCATGTGTAAAAGTTACTAATTTGTAATGCTTTTGTAGCTGGTTCTGAAAACCATAATTCAATTGGTTTTTGGTTGTATGTGTGCAATTGATATTAACTGTTTGCCTTTCTTTGCCAGGTTTATTATTGGCTTCTTTTTAGGTGGCATTCCTTGGTATGTTGGCACTTTTGTTCTACTTTGTGTACAAGTGGATTACAGAGAAAAGCCTGGATATGTTGCATGTGCAATAGCTGTAAGTGATCACTATTCATCATTTAATTCTTCCCTTAAGGATGTAGCTTGTTTCAGTTATATGATTGTTCATTTCCCGATCCCATGTTTCCTGCAATGATGGACATGGGCTTACTACATATTTTCATTGTCAAAATGACTCTTTTGTTTTCATGTCAAGGGTCGGGTTTTAATCCAGTTTACACCTATACCAGCTTAAGGTTCTTTGAAACAATTTCTTACTGATGTTAAAATTGCTTGTTTCCATACCCTGGCTATCCTCCATGCCTAGAGATGGCTACTTTTGATTTTGAATGGAGATTTTGTTGCTTGGACATCTCGTCCGAGTGCATAAATTTTCCAAATGGTTTTCCTGTAGGATCATAGCGTGCTAATATTTGAAGGAACAAGGCTTATTATTTATCTTGCATCTTATAGTCTTACTATTCTACGGTGCTTGCCTACTGTTTCCATTTTATGTGAAATTGAACTTCATTTCTCATTTCAGTTGTTGTGTGCTGAAAAATGAGGGTGCTCATAAAAAATTTTCCTTTTTGATCTGTTCAGTCTATCCTTGCCATGATTGCTGTTACTCTTGGCGTAACTAAGGGAGCTCACACCTGGTGATGTTTATATGGAAGGCCAGACTATATTTAAATGTGAAATTCTAGAAAATGACTGGTTTGTATTGTAGTGCCACTTTGAAGTTTCTTTTTAATGTTCAAAGACAATTATGAGGAAGTATGTGCATTTGAGATACAAGTAATATCTTCTTTAAGTGTATACTAATTGGAGGGGGAAAAAACAAAGAAATGATAAAGAAAAGGTACTATATTTGGAATATTCAGTTCAAATTTGTTTGATATCAAGCTATCTAGTACTATATTATATGTTGGCATTAGTAGATTAACATCTGGATTAATAGATTGTGATTGATATTTGATTCAACTATAATTCCCAACAATTCTAGCGTACTATTGAGCATCGGTTCTATATATTCTACTGGTCATGACTGTTTTCCCTTTGCTGTAACATTTTATCATTCACTATGCTCTTGGAGGAGGTCTTGTTGATTGGCCTCCACTTAAAGAAATAGTGCAAGGAAGGAGTTGGCTTTGCATCAAAGGTATCAGGGTGTTGATATTGAGCAGGCATCCAATAGCTTGTAAATGAATATGAACCAACAAAGTGCAGCTGTTCACCATCCAGCGATTCTGAAGTTGGGTACGGTACTTGGGTTTGTTGAGGTAACGAATGTTTGTCCGTGGGCTGTAACTTACCAAGGAATCAAGGCCCAAAATGCTGCAAACTTTGTAAAGCCTCAAAATTTGTCAACTCCTAAAATTCTCGACGGTCAGGACACTAATACTGGTGCAATTGAATGTGATTAAATATCAATAAAAATTTTAATTGTAATTTTAGTGATTGATTTAAGTGAAAATTTATTTAAAATTTTTAATAATTGATTTTATAAAATTTATTATAATAAACTTAAATTTTATTAAAATAAATAAAATTTATAAATAAATTTAAAATTTAAAATTATATATATTTTAAATGATAAAATTATTTTTTTTATTATATATTATTTTATTTTATTTATTTTAAATATAAAATTTATTTTATTCAAAATAACTTTTATATTTAATGTAAAACATAATAAAAAAATTTATTTATAAATAAATTTTATTATGAAATTTATTTATAAATTAAATAAATTGTATTATAAAATTGAACTAAATAAAGTTTAAATGTATATTGACATTTTTAAATTTAAATTTCTATGTGAATTTAATAAATTAAAAAAAATTCCCAATAAAAAAAATTATGTTTTCTTAAATTTAGTAATATTTTCACCCCTGCACATAAATAATTTTCAACTTTTTAAGAATTTACGATGAGTGAGATTTGAATTCTAATATTTACTTCTATATCGTTTCTTGAAAAAGAATATATAATATATAGCTTCAAAAATTATAATTATGACTTTACAATTTCAAACAAATTTTGTGTATTAAAATATGAAATGTCAAACATAAAAATTTAAAATTTATATAATACTGATTAAAAATATATATATATATTAATTTTAAATAAAATATATTATTTAAAAAGTTACTCAAACAGTAAATTAGGTTAAGTTTCCAATTGAACCAAATAATGAGGTGACTTGAAAAATTCTAGTGACCTTCAGTCGGTTGAATTGGTGATCTTTGTGAGTAGGTGGCCCGTGTGATGATGTTCTTGCCGATAATTAGCCACGTGTAAACCTCTAATTGGGCCTTCAACATATCTTCAAGAAACTTCATGTCGCTCTATTATAATCTTCCACGATTAGGTTTTCGACCTCGCTTGATGTCGTATATAAACCAAATAAAACCCTCCACTGCTGCTTTTCCGAGAGCGAGAGAGGGAGGACTGCAATCCGGAGATTATCACATTTTCTTCTCTTTTCTCGAAAAATGGTTACTTACAGGGTGAGTTCAAGCGCAGCCTCAATTTCTCAATTCTCATTTTATCTCGATCTATTTGTTTTGTGGGTTCTATCTTACTTTGTTTGGTTACTGGAAAAAAAATAAGTATTTTTATATGATACGTTCTTGTTATGCCGCCTAAATCATTTTGTTTTTTTCCGCGGATTTCCAAGCAACCAAAGTATTTCCAGCGTTTTGAGCTGCTTTTGCTGCTTATTCACTTTAGATTCTTTGGATTATATATGTTTGAAATTATTAGATGAATTGGTTTTTACAAATTTGGATATTACATTTTTCTTCTTATTCTGTTGGTTTGAGATATGAGTAATTGATTCTTTAAATTTCCTTAGATTTTGGGGCTTAGGAAAACGTTCCTTTTAGTTTTCGTGGTAATAGGGCTATATTTTGATAGAAACTATTGTTTTGCTATTGTTTTTATGGTACAAGTTAGCAATTCGATATCAGGTTTATGTGTAATTGAAAATGTTATTGCAGGTAATTGAGGTTTTCCTTTTAGATGAATTTGACATTATCCTTTTTCTTTTTTGAGAATTGCAGTTTCACCAGTACCAGGTTGTTGGAAGAGGGTTGCCCACCGAGACTGATGAGCACCCAAAAATTTACCGCATGAAGCTGTGGGCCACAAATGAGGTTCGGGCAAAGTCCAAGTTCTGGTGAGTTACTACTGGATTTGATATTCAGTTTTGGATTGAAAATCTCCTATTGAATATTTTGGTGGCATTTCTTATTTTTATGTGTTCATTTGACAGGTACTTCCTCAGGAAGCTGAAGAAGGTCAAGAAGAGCAATGGCCAAGTTCTTGCTATCAATGAGGTATAAATTCTAGCATGTCAATTCAGTAATGGCACAGTTGATTCTGAGGATTACTTGTGTCAGAAATTTTGCATATAGTATAGTCCTTACAACAATGATGTTGATTGTATGATTTGTTCATTTGGGTTTTTGGTTTCCAATAATGTAATGCATTGAACCAGGTTTTTGGCTGTTCAAGAATTATTGTGGTTTGAATGATAGGCCTTAATGAGATTTGAAAATTATCCCTTCTGGATATTTGTTTGTGCTGCTTATGCCTTATGTTTGCTTTCTCATGAAATTACGAACGAAAATTTTGATATTTTTCCATGATACTATGTGGTCATCTAGCGATGAATGCCTTCATTTAACAGTTTTGTGACATTGATACTAACGATGAGCATAATACATACCCAGGCAATCCTGTTCTAGCCAAACTATTTACTGAATTTATATGCTTAAACTTTTCAGAAATTATTATGGCTGAACTAGTTTTGATGCTGCATTATCCCTCAGGGGATGTGAATCGTTCCCTTGAAGCAATAACATGTATTCCTTATTTTCATCTCTCTCTCAGCTATTTCCCTGCTGCTTTTGCGGGAACACTGGGGCACCTACATTTGCACTTTATTTTAGTCCATTTCATATCCAATTAAAGGGAAGTATTCAGGCTTATTCAAATGAGAAATATCTGTGATCTGTCTTGTGCAATTTTTTGGAACTGAATGTGGAGAGAGAACTCTTATGTTGGCTGTACTCGTTTAGGTAAGCAATGTGTTTAGAGTTAAAAGAAATTAGGATGAACTAGTTTGGGTGCTTCATTATCTGGTCAGTGTGGACATGATTCATTCCCACTTGACTCGTTCCCTTGAAGCAATATAAAGTGTGTTGCTTTATTTTCATCTCTCTTCCTAAGTTATTCCATGCTGCTTTGGAAGAACACTGGAGCAAGTACATTTGCTCTTTAAGTTATTCTATTTCTCATCCATTTAAAAGTCACTGAAAAGTCTTGATGCAATAGGAAATTTGAGTCCTGTTTAATTTTCTTTGAAACTGAACTTGAATAAGAATTTTTATGTTATAGCGTAACAATTTATGTAGGTTGAACTTGCTTGGGATGCTTCATTGTCTGGTCAGTGTGGACGTATGACTCGTTCCCTCAAAGCAATATAACATCTGTTGCTTCTTTCATCTCTCTCCCTCCTGACTGCTTTGGGGAAAGATTGGAGCAACTACATTTTCTCTTTATTTTAGTTTATTTCTTATCTATTTAAAGGACGCTGTACAGTCTTGTTGCACTTGGAAATATTAGTCCTTTGCAATTCTTTGAAGCTGAATTTGGAGAGAACTCAGATTTTCTAGCCAAACTTTTACTGAAACTATATTCGTGAACTTTAGTTGAACTAGTTTAGTATGCTTCATTATCTGGTAATCGTGCATTTGATTCATCCCTTGAAGAAATATAAATGGTTTTTCCTTGTTTCTCTCTAAGGTTTTCTTCACTGCTTTGGGAACATTGGGGATGCTACGTCGTCTTCATTTTAGTATATTCCAATTGCATGGATTATGGAGGGCATTAGTTGAATTTTCTCATTTCATTTTTGTCTGCTAATGTAGCATTTATGTTTTTTATTTTGTGGTTTAAATTCATTTTACTTTCTTCTTTACTAATGTTATATGTGAAATTCCTTGTAGATCTTTGAGAAAAACCCAACCAAGATCAAGAACTATGGCATTTGGCTGCGTTACCAAAGCCGAACAGGTTACCACAACATGTACAAGGAATATCGTGATACAACTCTCAATGGTGCTGTGGAGCAAATGTACAATGAGATGGCTTCTCGCCACAGAGTCAGGTTTCCTTGCATCCAGATTATCAAGACTGCCACTATCCCTGCTAAGCTATGCAAGAGGGAGAGCACCAAGCAGTTCCACAACTCCAAGATAAAGTTTCCATTGGTGTTCAAGAAGGTTAGACCACCAACTAGAAAGCTCAAGACAACATACAAGGCATCCAGGCCCAACTTATTTATGTAAACTCTATACCCTGATGAATGAGGTGCAGACTGCAGAGAGAGGTGAAAGTTGGTCTATTTCTGGATTACAATTTTTGTAGACTTCCTGTCATTTTTGTTTATTGGATATTGCTTTTATTTGCAAATCTTTAGATTTGTCAGATTTGATATTTGAGGTTAACAAATACCGTTTATGTTTACTTTTAAAGTTGTGGGATGTTTTTGTCATTTTACTGGTTACCATGATCAATGTTTGATGCTTTATTCCATTAGTATAATATTTTTTGTATTTAGGTTGAAGCATCTGCATCCTGTGTTTCTATTGATGTGCTTTGGTGGCCAATATCTCTCTAATTGCTCTTGTGCAAATTGATTGAGCATAGAATATACGGTCTTGTGGTTTGGTAGGTGATGGTCATGGTTCCACTACGATGCCCTTGGTTTGAGGGTTGTTTTATCGTGTGTTCCTCGATATTTCATGGAATATATGCAGTGGCTGAGCTTGAACATTTTCTTTGTTTATTTTGAGGGATCAATTATAAAGATAAATTTTTTATTGAGAACTTCTCTCATGGTAATTTTATGTAAATTAAAATTAGAAGACAAATTTATTTATTGGCGTACATATGATATGAAGACTTATTTTATTGAAAATTAGAAAAAGACTATAAACCAATAAATTATAATTAAAATAATTATTATGAAATTTAGCGAGATAAATGCTTATTAATTAGTTAATTATTAGAAATATAAATAGTGAAATTTATTTGCTTAACAGAACTTGAATAAGTAATTTTTTTAAAAAAGATTAAATTTAAAATTTATAAGATAATATTCGCCCTTGAATACATGTATGCTCAGCCGATGATATGATAAGTTGCTTTAGCAAGGGAGCCAATTTCGTTGCTGCTAGCTAAGGGTGTGGATATGGTTTGGTTATTTTTTTATTATTTATTTATTAAAAACTGTTTTTATCGGTATGCTTATATAAATATAAATTATTGGTTAATGACATTATATATATATATATATATATATATATATATATATATATATATATATATATATATATATATATATATCGTAATTATAAAGATAAATAAATTAATTTAAACAAATTTAAGGTATAATTAATTAAATAAAATTATATAAATTTAAATATTATTAAGAAAATTAAGCTATTATTAAAAAAAAATATAAAGAAGTAGTGCAGAATAAAGTAACATTATTATTATTATTATTATTATTATTATTATTATTATTATTATTATTATTATTATTATGATACCTAAAACAATGTTAGAAATTGGAAATCAATATTTGTGGTTTCAGCATACAGTTTTTGCTTTCAAAACGCTTGCAGACAATTAATGAAAAAATAAACGGTAACATGTTTCAATTTTTTTTTTAAAAGGAAAACAAAAATCACAAACCAAAACATTAACCAAAGGCGCCCTAAGTTTGCTACTGCTCTTCCGCTTGGAGGTCAAGTTCTTTATCAGCCTCGGCCAGGGATGGGTTTTTGTTGCTCCACGATGTTAGTGGAGTGTGTTATAGCCGCAGGATAGTTGTGTAGTTTTTCTTCTTGTTTTAGTTTTGCCTTTTCGATTCTTTTGTCTACCAAAAAAGAAAAAAAGCTTTTACAATTTTTGTTGTTCATAACAGTGTTGGGCCTTTTACTTATTTCATCTGCTGAACCGTTTTGTGATAGTTTGTGTCAGGAAATATAAGCTGCTAGAGATTTGCGTCGAACCGTTTGATCACGCTTCTTAGGTGTTGCTTAAATGTTGAAGTTAGGGTTTTGCATAGTTCTCCGTTCCCAAATTGAATGGGAAATCAAAGTTATTTTGATATTTTAATTTAATTTTATTTTTTTATTAAAAATTAAATTAAAATTATAATAAATTAAAAATAAATTAAAAATTAAATTTATACATATATTTTTTTATTTTTTTTAAGATATATTATATTTTTAATATAATTATATATATATAATTATGAACTAAATAAATTATAATATTATATTTTATTTATTTATATTTTTTAATAATTTTATTTATAAATATATTAAATTATTTTATAATTTTTAATTATAAATATAGTCTTATACTATATTTATGTTAATTCATAATTATATTTATATTTTATAATTAAATATTACATAATTTATAAATAATTAAAAGATATATTATATGATATATTATATATTAATAATTCAATTTAAAACTTAAATGTTAATTCAAGTATGACTTGCTAAAGAAATAATTACATAAAATTATTTCAAAAGTCAATAATCAAAACCGTATTAAATTAAATCGAAATTAAAGAACCAATAACCGGAACCATACCAAAATTTTAGTTTAATTCTAGTTACTAAACAGATTCAAAATCAAACCGGAACCGTACATCCCTAATTGACGTTTTGTTTTTGGCCACAGGATCTCGTGCTCTTAGATCTGCTTGCAGCTGAATTATATTCATCTTACTCTCTGTTTTTTAACATGAAATTTCATTTCATTATGCCTGTAGAATTAGAACAAGATCAGCGCAAGAAAATCAACCCAAGAGATTTATTATCCGTCCACCGCCTAAATCAGGCATCAATCGAACAAGGTATCAAGTGGAAAATATTATCAGAGATGCACTGCAATGCAATGTCTGCTTTCGTCTTGGAGAGCAAAATCTCACCAATGAAGTTCGCATCTACTCGGGTAAGAATTGTTCCCCTGAATTTCATTTCGCCGCAAATAAAAAGAAATACAAAAATAATAAAACTTGGAGATCATGAAATCATTTGGACTGGATCATCATCTTTAGGTCCTTGAGAAAGGGGTTTGGCATTAGCACAATCTTAGATCATAGTAAAGAACATTGATGGGTGTTATAAATACAGACTTCATTAGATTTGGAGCCAGTGATTTATTAGTGTCTTTCCATATTCCATCCATAGTTCCCTCCCTCTCATGCACTTTTACTTGCGACTTGTTACACTGTTGCTCTGTTATCTGCGACCATTCAGAATATAATTAAACACAAAATTGCATACATGGTTAAGACTCAAGATGGTTACCGCACCACTGTCCACAGATTTTCTTCGTCCCCTAATCAAAATGAAGATGATGGTGACTGCCCACCAAATCTCTTGTTTTCTAATTGAATATAATTCAAGTTAATGATTATCATGGCTTTGCAATCCTTGTAATGATCCCATTTGAGTATCTTTCTAGCAGATTAACAAAAATATTTTACCCTTTATCTCTAAAAAAGTATTCACTTTTCAAGATAGCAGCTAATCTAAACAAACATAAATAAGATTATAATGGTGACCCTTTTTAATTTGAGACCTTTTCTTTTAGAATTTTGCGCAATAATATTTGCCGCTTCACAAAAGAATTATCTGGTGGGATAATATTGAGTATGATATTGATTAATCTTTGCTGGCTAACTTGCTTCTCTTTTATGATTTTTTATTATTTTGTAATATTTAAAATTGAAAAATATAATCTAATTAAATAACATGACAAAATATTTAAAAGGAAAAAAAAATTATAATAAAACATAGAGAGCAAAACAATCAGATTCCTGCAAAAATATGGAATAAATGGTTTGTTATAATAAAATGTCGCCCACTGACGAGGCACATTAATTTGAATGATCAAATTGGTCTAAAAGCCACACTTGTCAAACCCCAGTTATAATCATCATGATCAAATGGGACCTGCTCTGCGTAAAGAATGATCATGTTGGCCTTACATGAGTCTCAACTGAAATGATGTGCCTTATATCCGTCACCACTTTGGAAATAACTAAGCGTAGCCTGGCTTCGCACATTGGTTTGGAATATTAATAATGAGCATTTCTTCCCTCAGTTAAAGGCAGTGAATTAGATACTATTTATTTATTTTTAATAGTATTAGAATCATTTTAATTAATATTTAATTTTTTATAAATATTTTATCTTTTAAATATTCAATCTTAAGTGTAAGAGTGCATATTATATTTTATATTAATTTAGAATAGAGATATCATTTTTTTTATAACGTTTTAAATACTTTTTTTCCTTCATCTAATTTTTAAAAGTGAGTTAAATTTTATCAATTTTCTTAAAAGTATCATTTACATGATAAATTAAATTTTAAATTACCACTTTTCCAATAAATAAATAAAGCTTCAAATATTATCTAGGACAATGTCCATATCTTCAACCTAGCCACAACACTCTTTACAAAGAATATGTACATTCTCCATCATCAATTGAAGAATTGACCATATTGTATTTTGCCAACCCACATTCTCTTTTCTGCAACCAAAAAGCTGCCAATGTCAACCCCACTTCGTTGAAAATTAAAAAAACTATTCATAATCTCCACACTTTTTTTTTTCTCTGGCTAATCGCGCTTCTTGTACAAGACTGCAACTTGCTTATAACTAAAAACCATGCTATAGCTAACACTATATATATTAATGTATAGTAGCCTCCCTTTTTTGTATTCATCACTTGCTATCCCACATTCCTCATTCCCCACACAAATTAATATATAGCATTTTTGTTTGCTCATCAATTATCTCAAAAACCTTTGTTAGCTGCCATCCAAGTCCAACAATGTTCTTATGGGTATTTAGTTCTGTCTTTCTATAGGAGAGAGAGAGAGAGAGAGAGAGAGAGAGTCAAATAGGATTTGGTTGCAATTCTTGTTTTTGTTTTAGAGGTTGAAGAATGCAAAATTTTCATTTGCTTGCATACTTAGTTATCCTTCTGCCATTTGTTTCTTGCTTATCCCATGAAGATGTCAGGGGTCACAAGAACACAAGAGAATACATTCACCAGGTATTATACTTCAACTTTTATTTCACGTCTTAGGACTTCTACATGTAAGTTTTATCCTTCTTCCTATCACGTATTTATCTTGTTAACGATCGTTAATGTCTAATTAATCAAGTCTTATAATTTACTCTCTGCAGGTAAGTCCTAAGATGAAATCTGACGTTGCTCTTCATGGGGTTCTCTTATGGCTTTCCATGGGGTTCTTAGCGCCTCTTGGGATACTCATTATTAGAATGTCACATAGAGAGAAAGGTGGAAGCAGAAGGAAAGTTTTCTTCTACCTCCATGTGATCTTGCAGGTAAATAATTTAAATCTTGATTCTCTGAGATCTGCAACGCATGCTTCATTTCATTTCTCATCATTCACATCGACCACTCTAAACACTCAAAAGAAAAAAAAAAAATTAAAGAGAGAGAAATAAAGGGGAAAAAAAAAAAGCTTTGAATGAGTGGTAATTACAGTTAAATTTTCACATATATATAATGTCCTCTGAGAGAGTCAGTAGTTGTGATCATGCAATAGCTTTTGCTAAGTTCAAAATCATATAGCTTACTTTAATGATGATGTCTCTCCAAATTCATTTGTTTCTTTTTCATCTTTGCCTCTTTAATTAGTAGGTTATTATAATTAGTTTCAACAGTAATTCAAATCAGTTTAACCATATTCATCATATGAATACTTCAAAATCAAGAAACTAATTTAAGATTTGTTTGCCATGTTAATATATACACACGCACACGTACATGTGATCCTAATCATTTGCTAATTTATTTTTACCATTTCTTGAGCTTTCAACCTGCAAGAATCATTGCTATGAGTGGCTGTGTATATTTAAACAGTAAGCAAAGCTTGCAAACTCTGGACTGAAATGATTTCTTGGTACTTCAAATTTTTTTTTAAAAATGGTTTTGATCTTGCATTCCATTGTTGCCAAAGAAATGCTTATAATATATTTCTTGGATCCTTTCTATATATGATTAACTAGTTTAATTGGCTGCAGGCACTCTCAGTGCTTCTTGTCACATCTGGAGCTATCATGTCCATGAAATCCTTTGAGAATTCATTTGATAACAACCACCAGAGGATAGGTGTAGCTCTATATGGTGTCGTTTGGGTGCAAGCTGTTATTGGATTTCTGAGACCTCATAGGTATCATAAATCACCTTTGATCAGCTCTCCTTCACAACCAAACCCATCTAGTGAATCTTTGTTCCTTTTTTTAAGTTTATAGCATAAAAATTTTCTTTAAAAAACCTGCAGAGAGAGTAAAAGAAGAAGCACATGGTACTTTCTGCATTGGATGCTTGGAACAGTAATCACTCTAGTTGGGATCATTAACACCTACACAGGTTTAGAAGCCTACCACAAGAAAATTTCAGCAAATACAAGGATTTGGACTATAATTTTCACTGCCCAGGTCTCTTTCATGGCCTTCTTCTACCTTTTTCAAGACAAATGGGAGTATATGCAAAAGCAAGGAGTGATTTTAGGCAATATTGAGCCAATGATCACACCCACCACCATCACTACTCAAAGTGACACCCAAAAGATGTTAGTGCCTGAACCAAGTGCAAAGAGAAATGCACTGAAGAACCTGTTTGACTAATTAATATTTAATTAATTAACATGAACTTGTTTGTTTCATTTGTATTTTCTTTACCACTTTGATAATGGGTTTTGCTGGTCATATACTTTTATTTTTTGATGCTTGCACTTCATTGACAGATTCAAAAACTTAAATATAGACGGAGTGCATGCATGAAAAAATGGAGTACATAATTGGCACATCCCTTATATTATTGGGTGTGAATTATCTTCTAGTTTCCCATCTTGATCTAGATATATTCAGTAATGGACATTAGAGAAGGAACACTTAAGCATTTATCTGTATATGATATTGAATGAGTCGGTAATGAGAAATGTGTTGTAATTTGTGATGTATGTGTATTTATCACTCATTTATGATGAGTTCATATAAGATATTGTGTGATTTTAATTTTTTTTGTTTTTTTTTTATATTTCATAATTTTTTTAATAAAATTAATTTTAATTGAGACTTAAATTTGAGGATTCACAATTTTAAAAATAATTTTGATATTAATTAACTTGTTTATATGCTGACCCACGGTTATGGTGAGCCGGCTTTACCAAAATATTTTTTAAATTTAATATATTAATTATTAACCAAACTCCTTTAACAAAAAACAATTTAAAGTTTTAATAATTTTTATATTTATTTAAATTATTAAAAAATTTAATTTTAATGATTAAATTTATTAATGTCTCTAAAAGTTTTCTTTCAAATTTGAAAATAATAGTTTTGCTAAATTTAATATTTAAAATTAGTTTTAACATTACTTATGAAAATAAATTAAATTTTAGAGCATATTTAATTTTTTTAGCATAAAAATTTGTCTCTATTTATTTTGCTACTGTAGAATCAAAATTTTTAGTTATTATTTATTATAATAATTATAAATTATTATTTTAAAATATTAATTAATTAAAAAAATCTCTATTTATAATTTTTTTTATCAACATCAACTTTTTAATGCAGAAACAATGAGCATTGCAAAATGATTCTCCGTACACTTAAACTCTTAATAGAGTATTTTTATAAAGTTAACATTTTTAATATTCTAATTAACTCTTAATTTCTTGAACAGTAAGTTCAATAATCATATGATATAATTATTTATTTTTAATTGAACATTAAATTTAAAGAAAATGCATATATCATTTTAAATTAATGACATTTATCAATTAAAAATAATTTCTCTCTACTGCTTATTATTATATATTAAAAAAATTTACTATAAATTTATTTTAAAATAATTTTCGTGACATAAAAAAATAATACACTCTTTTTTTAATATGTTATGTATAATAATAAAAGTAAATTAATAATTAAAATTTAACTTTTTACATTTAATTAATTCTATGTCCCTCCCTGCTCGTCTAAACTTCTCATCAGCTTATTAGTATTTTATGAAAAGCTTCTCAGCTTATTAGTTTGTATTTTCATGAATTAGGTTGCAGATGATTATTAGTAATAATTTTATATTAATAAATTTAAAAAATGTATTTTCATAAACTGTTAGTGGAGGGAACAATTCTCTCTCTAATCAGTCCGAGGAAAACAAGAATCTGATCAAGCTCGAAATCAGGGGTATATTTGTCATTGTGACTGAACTTGTATCATCCTTATCTTCTACATGTGCTCACCAGCTACCAAGGTGATCCACTCGATTGAGCAAAACCTTTGCAGACTAGAGTTAATGGCTTCGCACGGTCACCATACCCACGACTACCATCACCACGATCATGACAATGACCACCATCACCATACCCATGAGTAATTTCTTCCAAATTTCCTAATTCCTTTCTCGTTTCTGCTTTTCTATTTATGGGTGTTGAACCCACTGTTTGTTTGTTTGTTTGTCAATGGTGGAACAGTCAAACGACGTCGTGGGTAGGCCCAGAAGGAAGAGTGTATCACAGCCACGATGGGTTAGCGCCTCACTCTCATGAACCCATTTACTCTCCTGGCTACTTCAGCAGAAGAGCTCCACCAATCCTCACTAGGGATTTCAATGAAAGAGCTTTCACTGTTGGTATTGGTGGTCCTGTTGGTACTGGGTAGGTTTCTCCTTTTTCAATTTCCCTTTTCTCTTCTGCTTCATTTTGCAATGCTACTGATGTTATCGGTTACATCATTGTATTGTCTGCAATTGTTCTTCTTTTGGAAAGTATTTAATTCATGTTGCTAGTTTGCAAACCGCTTCTATCATTATGTTCATTCAATTCAATGAAGAGATTTTCTAATTTTTCAGGTTCTAATGTGTTGTCCCAAGATTAGGAATTTCTAGCTTTTTGTTTGACATTTTTTTTTTCTTAACAATGACACAACAACTCATGATCATGGATAAATTTAAGGAATTACAGGAATGTGTACTTTATGCCTTGTTTCTGCTTTTCCTCCTCCTGGTTTTCTTGCAGAATTCGCTTGTCTATTTCGTAATCTGCATTATTGCCCTAAATCTCAATAACCCATTCTGATGAAATGCTATTTTACACTGTGCAGGAAAACCGCTTTAATGTTGGCTATATGCAAATTCTTGCGGGACAAGTACAGTCTTGGTGCAGTAAGTGCCATCCCAAAGAAATTATTGGGGTTGATTTAGCTGATCAATTTTTATCTTTCTCATCCAATCTTCAAAATGTCTTTTCCTACAAGTTGCTTGAGGATAGGCTTTACTAAAAACCACCACCATTCTCCTTGCATCAGAATGGCAGATGGAGTATATCTTAATTCATGAAACAATTTGCACCTGCTAAAAAGATAATGAAAATCTTAACACACTCATAAGCAAGAATTGCATGGTTTATTATCATCTATGAATGTGTTCTTTTCTTTAATATTACTTGTTTTAAGTTCATGGCAAGTAGCTTGAGAGCGAAATTGTTTTTCAGGTGACTAATGATATATTCACAAAGGAGGATGGTGAATTCTTGATTAAGCATGGAGCACTACCTGAAGAAAGGATACGAGCTGTGGAAACTGGAGGCTGTCCTCATGCTGCAATTCGTGAAGATATCAGCATTAACCTTGGCCCTCTTGAGGAGCTTTCCAAATTATTCAAAGCAGACTTACTACTTTGTGAATCTGGTGGAGGTAAATTGCTACTAGATGCCTTTCATTATGCATATTTCATAAGTGGGTGAATGCCCTTTGATCATAACTGAGTTAAGGTTGGTATTTTGCATGACACTTCACTATAATTGTCAGCAGTTGGGAAAAATGTGAAGTTAATGGTAAAGAATTTTGGCACCCATTTTTCTCAAATAACCCACAATAAATTTGACTAAGATGAGCAAATATCTGTTAGAAATTTAAGTTTTTATAATTCTGATATCTATCAAAGAAGTTTCATCTTCTGCTTTAATTTGTTTGGTGCAGATAATTTAGCTGCCAACTTTAGCAGGGAATTGGCTGACTATATCATATATATAATAGATGTATCTGGTGGTGATAAAATTCCTCGGAAGGGTGGCCCTGGCATTACCCAAGCGGATCTTCTTGTATGTTTTTCCACTCTCCCGCTGTTGATATTCTTGTATCAAAGTCTGATGTCAAATCACATTGACCAGTTTCAAAAATATATTTACCATGAAGTCTGATTCATTTGTCTATGATTCTAGGTTATAAATAAGACTGACCTTGCACCGGCAGTTGGAGCTGACTTGGCAGTCATGGAGCGTGATGCACTTAGAATTCGGGATGGTGGGCCATTTGTCTTTGCTCAGGTGCGTTTGATACACTGTTCATTTTTAATGGCATTTGATTATCAGGAACATGCCATAGTTTGTCATCTGTTGTTTTGTAAGGTACACAACTACATAATTTGTTCTCTAAATGAGCTTTATCATAGGGATGACTTTTTCATAGGGGGGCAACAAATGAAATTAAAAGTTTCAGGAGAAATTTCATCAGGAGTGTCCATGTGTTGGCCTTTAAGATTGTGCACCCAAACTAAAAATTTGTTGACAAATTTTTTAACAAAATCACTAATTGACTTTTGGGGAGACACTTGCTCTTCTACATAATTTTTGTTCTTCTACATAATATGTGTAGATTAAGCATGGACTTGGTGTAGAGGAAATTGTGAACCATATTTTACAAGCCTGGGAAGGAGCAACTGGGAAGAAGCAGCATTGAACTGTGCTTCCAAAATTTGTCTTGGCGTATTGGTTCTTTCAGAAGTGACCTGTATTCTTCAGTAAAGGATTTGCTCTGCTTGGTTCTTTGGAAGTATGAGAAGCAGAAACTTACTTGAATCGGATAGGGAACATGAAAAGTGCATCTGAAGGGGATAAATTATTGTCTTAGTACATATTCAGTTGCCTGTGGAATAGTCTGCTGTACGCTTTTGCTTAATAAAAATCTTGTTTAGTGTCTGCTCACCCACCTCTCGATCATTATCAGTAAGATTCTTGGTCAATCTACTAATGATTGATGTAACCATTTCGATATACTTTCTGTTTGAACTAAGCACTGCTGAATAGTTTGCATTTTCCCGTGGAAAATTATGATGCTTTAGGAATTTGCCTGAGAAGAAGGGTGTACTTGCTATCACCATCAAATCCTTAGCCTCAGGAATTTGGATATGTTCCATTTTTTTCAAGACAAAGCTCTAGGGTTGTGCTTGTGACCTGTGCTGCTGAGAGTTTGCTTTTCATTCGTGTGTTTTTATACTACACTACGGTACCAGATTGCATTGGGTCTCATAACGGACTCCATGTGAGAACCTCCTATCATCTGCTAAGATGTTGAGTGTGAGCACGACACAACTTCGTCTGGGGCATAGACAGAAATTGATCTTAAGTCTTAACCTTCCTTGTGAACATCTGTATCAAATTCCATTGCAATTGAAGAAATCCAAAATGAGGGCCGAAAAAGCGATTCCCTGCTGGGGTAAACCAAAAACGAACTGTCACATCAAGAATGTTTATTTTCTTTCCCATCAATTGTGGAAAGGATAGACTAAAAAATCTGAAACAAATTTCCATTAAAACCATCGAGCAGAGGTGAGGCACGTATCCTTGCTCACGCATAGGAGAGGTCAATAAATGCAATACTGAATAAATACAATTCGCTTCAGGATGAGTTTGATCACTGGTAATAAAAGTATGCAAGCCATTCTTAAGTTCAATCCAGCTGCACCCTGGTGCCTTCTTCCCATTTTGTTGTCTCATTGTATGTCTTACATCCAACACTTCTTCATATCGACCAGCAGTTACATAAAAATTTGACATCAATAAATAACTACCACAATGCCCAGGATCAAGCTCAAATACCTACCGTGCTGCAACCTCAGCAAGATCTGCGTTAAAATGGAGCTGACAAGCCGCCAACAGAGCTCTCCATGCAACTGAGTTTCTTTAAATAGACATCGTTTGGGCCAATTTGTAGGCTTCTGCGAGCCGTCCAGCATGACCAAGCATGTCAATAATGCAAGCATATTGCTCTATGGTTGGAGCCACACGATGTTTCAATTTCATTTGCCTGAGAAACTCTTGCTCCTGGATCACGAAACCTGCATGGCTGCAAGCTGACAGGACACCTCAAATGTAAACTCATTGGGCTTGACTCCTGCATCACACATCTGTGAAAACAGACCTAAGGCTTCATTGCTGTAACCATGCATACCATAGCCCATGATCATTATGTTCCATGATGCCACATCCTTAGAGATCATTGTATTAAAAACCAAGTGAGCATCCCTTATACTCCCACATTTTGCATACATGTCCAAGATGGCATTATTCAGTAGAACATTATTGACATCTCTGCCCTTTCCATCTTTTGCCAACTCATTTGCAATCATATAGCGATGAATCTCTCTGCCAGGCATCAATGCAGCCACATGAGAACAAGCTGTGGTAGAATTGTAACTGAAAATCCTAGTGAAATTTGGAGTGACTTTTTTAAAATTTTTTCAAAATTATAGCGGAGACTAAATAATTTATTGACTTAAAAAAATTTAAATAATATATTTTTAAAAATAAAAAATAATTAATTAATTTTATTAAAATATAAGAATTAAATGTTAATTTTCACTGCTTAAAATCAGAGTACTCTCTTCATCTCATTTCAAATGTTTTTAAAAATTTTTATATAAAAATTAAAGAAAAGATTAAATAACTTCATTTATACTAAAAAAAAATTTAATAATTGATTAAAATATTATTATATGTAATTAAGATAGAGAAAGTGGATAAAAAGAAAGGATAAATTCATTTAGAATAATAACAAATAAGTAAGGTTGAAGTTGAAAAAAAAATTAATATTTCTTTAATTACTTGAAAAGGTAAATAAAATAGGAAAAAAAAAATTTAAAACATTGCTTCAAATGGGACGTAAGGAGTACTTTAATAGAATGGGACGAGACCTTGTATATAATAGAGAAGAAAATAGCTCCCCAATATAATGGAATGGGAGGAGATTTTAGATATAAAATAGAAGAAAATACTAAAGGTGTCGCGAAAGGGGAAATTGTATAGTGCCCTAGTAGATTAAAAACAAATAGGCTATTAGATTAAAAATTTTAAAATTTTTAAAACAATTGTAGCTAAATTTTTTTTTGTGTAAGATAGTCGAATTTTACATAATTGTTATAATTCCAGTTGAAAGAATAAATTAAATTTTAAAAAAAAGTAAATTATAATATAATTTCTGAAATTTTATTTATTAATAAAATAGTCTATTAATTTAAATTCTATATTTAAATATTTTTTATTTATTATATAAAATATAAAATATATTTATTTTTAATTAAAAATTTATACTGAAAAATTATTTTTATTAAGTAAAATATATTTTAATATAATAAATTATTCATCAATTACATAAAATAATCACATTATAATATAACAACCATTAAAGTTACAGACCAAGCATATGCCATATGATCAATTATCAAAGCTATCTGTAATTTTATAAATAAAAATAATAGTTAATATTTCTAAATTCATATTAATTACTCATAGTATTAATATACCTACTACTAAACTAATGATTGTGTAACACCCCTGATTTTTATATATTATTATTGGGCTTCGTGTAGGTATCCTCAATTCGCGGAAATTTGACAGTTGTCCGGATCTGTGAATTTCCTACTGCATGCACCGCCATCGGAAAAGTCTCCGAATTGGATCGAGGTTTTGGCTACCCCACCATTGTCAGGCATCCCGAGCGCGTTCCCGAAGTCGGAATCGGCAAAGGTAAACCCGAACCTTGCTTTTTTGTAATTTTCTAGTGCTTAAATAGGATTAAAAATTCATAAAATATTCGTGGTAGCTTAGAAAATTACGATTCTTTTTGCAATAGCTTAGTAATATTTCTAAGGACCGCGGGGCAGAGTTTTATAATTTTTAGAGCTTATTTGAGCAGTTTTTGCAAAAATGATCAATAATAAGGACTAAATTGAAATTTTGCGTATTGTGATGGGTGATTGATTTGATGGGCCCAGGAGGGGCTGTGTGATATGATTGAACTGTTGATATATGGATTGTGGATATAGAAGTGTGTTTTGAGCCCTTTTGCAGATTGGGTAAGTCCTAGGTATAGGGGAGACTCTGCCGGATTTTCGGCACGACTTAGGACGTATTGGGTCTTTTCTTGATTTGTATTGGGTCATTTGTATTAAATAATTGTAATATAATTGTCAGGTGAGCCGGGACAGCCTTCTTCCTCCGCCCAGCCGCCACAGTGATTGTCGTCAAGTCTGTGAGTAAAATATTAATTTTAATTATAATTTCGATATTATTATATGTTCAGCATGCCCATGCATCACTTATATGCATATATTTATGTAGTTAAACTCTAGGCACGATTTATGTTGCATTCATAATCATGATGTACCATGGATGTTGTTGTGGTAATTTGGAGCAAAGCAGCGTGCGTTGGCGTGCGTGTGATGTGGTGTGGACTATGGATAGGGCGGGTAGTCACGCTTGAGTAATTCACGGGACCCGTTCCTTCGAGGGGTAGTCACGGCTTGAGTAATTCAGGGACCTCGATTTGGTTATTAAGTGGAAGTCCGAGCTTGAGTAATTCACCGCACCAAAGTTGGATTTAAGAGAGTCAGATAGGGATCGGCCCATATGTTATGATTGATACTACAGGTGTGTGAGTGCTCCAAATTACCTTTTGATGTTATGATGTGAAAATGTTGTGTATGTTGCATTTCACTCTACAGTTGCATTAGTTTCAGATAGTTATAGAGATTATAGTTAAGATTGATATTTTACTCTCGAGTCGAACGCTCACTCTGTTCAAAAATTTTACAGCCACAGGAGGATATTTTGTTCAGGTTAACTCGCTTTTTACCTCGCAGTTGTTTATCAATATTGTGTAATTTTAATTACTCCTAGAATTTCCGCATGTGTTAGCAGTAATTATTTGAAATTGGTCTGTAATATTATATTCATGTTGGACCTGTAAACTTAATATTTTAAGTCTGTTTGATGGATTGGATGAGGGAGCTGAGCTCCCATTTATTATTATGTTGATGAGTATGTGGAGGGTGAGCTGAGCTCCCCAATGGATTGTTTATTGTGTTTACAGGTCGGGTGAGTCGAAAACTCCCCGTTGGAAAGTCCATTTTATGGCCGGACTCTGTCCGTTTGTTTTCTTGATATTGGGCCCAAATGGGCCTTAGAGTTGGGTTAATGAATAGTTAAGGCTTACTACGGGCCTCGGGGGCTTTAGGCTGGCCCAGGTCCTAGTGCCGGTCCGGCCCATAGGTTGGGTCGTGACAAATGTGGTATCAGAGCTTAGGCTCCAGATTCATAGGGAAAAATTATCTAAGTGTTGGGAAGAGTCTACTAGGAGTCACATGCGGAGTATAGGATTCTGTTTCGTCTTTTCCTGTAATTCTTTGTTTCTAGATTCTACGTTATACCTCGGGAAATATAAGATTACCTTAGTTAGTGTCTTGATTTCCGTGGAGTACATAGAAACATGAAATAGATTTAGCAAACTTATTGAGGTCTACGTTGGAAACACGTACTCCAATAAATACTATATTTTCGTCAGTATGGGTTTAAATGGTGTGCCCATTTCGTGCAAGGCACGAGTACATAAAAGTGAGTCTTGAAAGTACAGTTGCCCTAGATAAGGATGAGGATACCATTGCTGGCAGTCATCAGTGGATGACCCAGACATAATAAGTTTATGATAATAGAAGATTCAAGAGAGATAAGAGATTAAGAGACCTAGTTTGCCAGGACGTATCGTAGTAACTATACAATATTCTCGATGTCCGCTCGTAGTCTGCGATTCTGATGCAGACATGAGATTATTGTGTAGAGCTGCGTACTTCCCTGTAGTGCTTATGATGAGGATGTTTGCAGGCAGTCTCTGTTTTGGTACAGTAATACCATAACAGAGTTCTATATCTGCAGAAGAGTTGGGAACTCCTGGTTAGGGATCTAGAGCTAGAATATCGAAGGTCACAGTTGGGTGGTAACTAGAGTCAGTGACTCAGTTACCCTAGCATAAGCTAGAGTTACATTAAGAGTTGCCATCAGACCAGAGGTTTCGCACTAGATGCAAGTAAAGGTGACACTTATAGGGGGAGATCATCTAGTCTTCGGTATGGAATTTTGGATGGTTTTTACAGTATGACAAACATTTTGCTTAGAGCTTAGTGAGAATAGTATACCTTGTGTGTATCAGTATGGAATAAAGTACAACCCTACTACCTAGGGAAAGTCGGAACTATGAATTGATGATTCACAGAGCTATAATATGATAGGAGAGTCATTAATTTGACATGGTTTTGGGCAAGGTGGTAAATGTAGTATCTTTGTTGCAGCAAGTTAGGGTATAGTCCTATCTTTTCAGAAGGGATCGAAAGTTATTACTAATAATGGTGACCAACAAAATAGTGCCCCAGATGGGACTGTAGAGTGTGGTAGAGAGAAGTTGGCTCAGGTATCCTGCGGAGGATGTAAGTTCTATTATAGGAATCATATATAATCAGATCACGATGGATGTAAATCCTTTGAATTGGATGACAGGTTTGGGTGCCCGGAACCTTAAGTTTTGGCTAATTGAGTAAACATGGATAATAATAATAATAACAAATAAATAAAATTACTACAGAATCAGTTCTCGAGGTGGTAAGGGTATTATGTAAGCTAAAGGATAAGAATAGAGATCATACAATAAAAGTATGACAGTAATTTCTTTGAGTTCCTTTCTAATTTCAAATTATTCAAAACAATAGTATAATCTAATTATAATAGTGTTAAGAGTAATAAATTAGCGAAAATAAATCACAGAAGGCCAATGGATAAAGAAAGTGCAGAATGAAAGTTTGGACAATTGATTGCAGATGCAATATAATCTAAATGCTAGTGGAAGTACTAGCTATAGTGGTCAAAGGACCAAATCTGAGTAGCACAGACATATGATAACGCGATAGAGACTATGAAAGATATAGTTAGCAAGTACAGCTATTATGTTAGGAAGAAGAATGGAACCAGGGATAGAATAGTCAAGTTCTATTTTGGGTAAGACAAAGGAAATAAATGAAAGGACAACCTAAAGAGCGCATAATAAAAGGAACAAAGTTAAGATATAGGATAGGCTAAGTGTTATTCTTGGCAAGGAGAATGACAAGGATGGAAAATTCAAAATGGGACCACATTAGTGAGAAAAGTGATGGAGGTATGGAATACAATAATAATGAGTAAATGTTAGAAGGTGTGCGATGGTATTGCGGACTACCTAAATAGGTAGAGAAAGAGAAGTTAGTAAGCAGTAAGTTGAATAAAAGTCAGTCTAAGGGATCAAATAGGTATGATGAGAGGAAAAGAATGATAGATAATGACACATAGGTTTTAGGTTAGACTTTTGAGATAGTGAGAAGGTAGTTAGAGGTTCGTTATGAATGTCAGGCAAACATTTTTAGTGTGATCAACAGAATCACTTTGCAGTGAAGCAATAACGACAGAGCAACAGTAGGGGTAGAATAAAAAGTGACAAGTATGGATGGTTATAAATCACTAGAAAGTTCAAGGATCAAATTAATGACCCTAGATAAGGGTGGAATTAGTGTTGGAAGAATTTATTAGTGAGAGAAATCTTTCAGGAATCAACAAAAGTTAAGGGCACAATAAAAACGATGATAGATATGAATCATAGGTCGAGTATAAGTAAAGTTAATAAATTATAAAATATTATGTCAAGAAGGAAAATGGTACGGTAAAGGGTTCATGCAGATGATACCTTATAGGTAGAGCATAATTGTGCTAGGAGATGATGAAATTTGGAGAGAAAGACCAAGAAACTTAGGTGAAACGTTATAATATGACAATCGGGTGTAGTTGAATATAAGAGGATATTTTCTTTCTTTTCAAGTTTAGCTTGTGCTTTTGGTTCTAGAAGGTTATATAAGGAACAGAAACTGAGTCAAGGAGACCTAGTTATTGAGAGTTTAGTAGGCACAAATTCATACATAATTTCCTGATATGAGAATGACAGTAAGTGCATACCTAGTATTAAGTATGAAAGGACGAACAGAGTAATGACAGAAGTTAAATTGAGTTAGCTACTAAGGCTTGCAACTGTTTTAAACTATGAGCTAGATGAAGTACTATTTATGGATGAGTTTCAATAGATGAAATTGTTGCTGATGGGTAATTTGAGGTTGAAGTTTAGAAAGCTATGGGCAGTATATATGATTATATTAAGGAGAATGAACACGTGAAGTATCTTGTTTGGAATTAAGGCATGACACATATTTCCTACAGCCGTGTTAATTCAGATGGAACTTATAGTTTATGGGGCTCATATTCATCCAGGATAAGCAATTTCCTACTAAGGCTGGTAGGGAATGATAATGTTCTGATAGTTAAGTTGGAAAAAAGGGGGTACAAAAAAAATTTTCTCTATGGGTAATTATAAGTGTTACATAAGGTGAAGAATGTGCTGATAGGAGTAAATCATAGGGTTAGAATTCTCGAAGTAATGAAACTAGTAATCAAGATAAGACTAAGAAATAAAAAGAAAGTTAAAGTTGATGATGGGATAGACATCTTTGAAGGAAAAGGTGTAAGGATGAGATAGGACTAAAATTAAGAAATAAGTACAGCAGGTTGAAAAGATACCAACAATACCAAAAATAGGAAAAGGGAAGTGGATGAGATCCAAAGGACAGGAAGAGAGCTCGATAGAGTCAGTTATAATGATGAGGATAAGGAGTGTCTAACCACTGCCCCTGTGTTAACACTACCTATGAGCGGTGAAGGATACACCGTGTACTGTGACGCCTCCAGAGTTGGCCTAGGGTGTGTTTTGATGCGGAATGGAAAAGTAGTGGCTTATGCTTCAAGGCAGCTGAAGAGGCATGAGCAGAACTATCCCACCCATGATTTGGAAATGGCGGCTGTAGTCTTTGCACTAAAAATCTGGAGACACTACCTGTATGGTGAAGTGTGCGAGATATACACCGACTATAAGAGTTTGAAGTACATCTTCCAACAGAGGGATTTAAACTTGAGACAGAGGAGATGGATGGAGCTTCTGGAAGACTATGATTGCACCATCCAGTACCACCCTGGGAAGGCCAATGTAGTAGCAGATGCTTTAAGCAGAAAATCTTCTGGCAGTTTGGCGCACATTTCAGCAGAGAAGAGACTGTTGATTCAGGAGGTACATGAGTTGATGGATCAAGGTTTAATCCTAGATCTTTCAGATGAGGGGGTATTGTTGGCTCACTTTTCAGTGAGGCCAGACTTGAGGGACAGAGTTAGAGTTTCCCAGTACAGAGACCAACAATTGATGAAGATTATAGAAAGAGTACAGCAAGGTGAAGGTGGTGAGTTCGGATTTGCCAATGATGACACCCTAGTGCAAGGTTCTAGGATATGTGTGTCTGATGTGGACAACCTCAGGAATGAAATCATGCGAGAGGCACACTACACACTGTACAGT
Organism: Hevea brasiliensis; assembly: GCF_030052815.1. NCBI lineage: Eukaryota > Viridiplantae > Streptophyta > Magnoliopsida > Malpighiales > Euphorbiaceae > Hevea > Hevea brasiliensis. Next base: position 45,485,617 of record NC_079510.1, read on the forward strand.
GTCCACCCAGGTTCCACCAAGATGTACCATGATGTGAAAGATAGCTATTGGTGGAATGGCATGAAGAGAAACATAGCAGACTTTGTGTCCAAGTGCTTGACTTGTCAGAAGGTGAAGTTTGAACACTAGAGATCGTCAGGGAAGCTGCAAGAGCTCCCTATCCTAGAATGGAAGTGGGAAATGATCACTATGGATTTTGTGACTGGGTTGCCTCGTACCACGCGAGGATATGATTCGATATGGGTAATTGTAGACCGCTTGACCAAATCAGCTCACTTCTTACCTGTAAAGACTACATACTCTGTGGCACAGTATGCCCGGCTCTACATTCGAGAAATAGTCAGATTGCATGGAGTTCCGGCTTCCATAATATCTGACAGAGGGCCCGAGTTCACTTCTCGGTTTTGGAGAAAGTTGCAGCAGGCACTTGGCACACAGTTGAACTTCAGAACGGCTTTCCACCCTCGAGATGGATGGGCGATGCGAAAGGACAATCCAAACACTGGAAGACATGCTTCGTATGAGTGTTTTGGATTTTGGAGGTCAATGGGATGATCAGCTAGCTTTGGTGGAGTTTGCCTACAACAACAGTTATCACTCCAGCATAGGAATGGCACCCTATGAGGCACTATATGGAAGAAAGTGTAGGTCTCCTCTGTGTTGGACAGAAATGGGGGAAGCGAAGGTGCATGATGTAAACCTAGTGCAGTACACTTCAGAGATAGTTCCTTTAATCAGGGAACGACAAAAAACTTTCGAGGCGTAAGAGTTATGCGGACCCAGACGGAGGATGTGGAGTTTGCGATGGGCGTATGTATTCTGAAGGTTTCTCCAATGAAGGGAGTCATGAGATTTGGAAAGAAGGGCAAGTTGGCACCTCGGTATATTGGACCTTTTGAGGTTACTGATAGAGTTGGAGCAGTTGCCTACCGGTTGGAGCTACCACCCAACCTTTCTCACGTTCATCCTGTGTTTCACATCTCCATGCTCAGGAAATACATTCTCGATCCTTCTCATGTACTACAGTCGGATGTAATAGAACTAAAGGAGAACTTGACATTTGAGGAGCAACCTGTAGCCATAGTGGACTACCAAGTGAGACAGCTAAGATCAAAACAGATCCCTATGGTTAAGGTTTTGTGGAGGAGCCATCGGTGGAAGAGTGCACTGGAGTCGAAGCGGGACATGCGTAGCAAGTACCCATATCTGCTCAATGTGTAATCATGTCTTGTATTACGCCTTGTGTAAAATTCGAGGACGAATTTTACGTAAGGGGAAGAATGTAACACCCGATTTTTATATATTATTATTGGGCTTCGTGTAGGTATCCTCAATTCGCGGAAATTTGATGATTGTCCGGATCTGTGAATTTCCGCGAACAGACCGACTAGGAAAAGTCTCTGAATTGGATTGAGGTTTTGGCTACCCCACCATTGTCAGGCATCCCGAGCGCGTTCCCGAAGTCGGAATCGGCAAAGGTAAACCCGAACCTTGCTTTTTTGTAATTTTCTAGTGCTTAAATAGGATTAAAAATTCATAAAATATTCGTGGTAGCTTAAAAAATTACGATTCTTTTTGCAATAGCTTAGTAATATTTCTAAGGACCATGCGTAGTTTTATAATTTTTAGAGCTTATTTGTGCAGTTTTTGCAAAAATGATCAATAATAAGGACTAAATTGAAATTTTACGTATTGTGATGGGTGATTGATTTGATGGGCCCAGGAGGGGCTGTGTGATATGATTGAACTGTTGATATATGGATTGTGGATATAGAAGTGTGTTTTGAGCCCTTTTGCAGATTGGGTAAGTCCTAGGTATAGGGGAGACTCTGCCGGATTTTCGGCACGACTTAGGATGTATTGGGTCTTTTCTTGATTTGTATTGGGTCATTTGTATTAAATAATTGTAATATAATTGTCAGGTGAGCCGGGACAGCCTTTTTCCTCCGCTCAGCCGCTACAGTGATTGTCGTCAAGTCTGTGAGTAAAATATTAATTTTAATTATAATTTCGATATTATTATATGTTCAGCATGCCCATGCATCACTTATATGCATATATTTATGTAGTTAAACTCTAGGCACGATTTATGTTGCATTCATAACTGTTGATGTACCATGGATGTTGTTGTGGTAATTTGGAGCAGTGTGCGTGCGTTGGCGTGCGTGTGATGTGGTGTGGACTATGGATAGGACGGGGTAGTCACGGCTTGAGTAATTCGCTGGGACCCGTTCCTTCGAGGGGTAGTCACGGCTTGAGTAATTCTCTGGGACCCTCGATTTGGTTATTAAGTGGAAGTCCGAGCTTGAGTAATTCACCGCACGGGTTGGATTTAAGAGAGCTATATAGGATCACTCCCATATGTTATGATTGATACTACAGGTGTGTGAGTGCTCCAAATTACCTTTTGATGTTATGATGTGAAAATGTTGTGTATGTTGCATTTCACTCTCAAAGTTGCATTAGTTTCAGATAGTTATAGAGATTATAGTTAAGATTGATATTTTACTCTCGAGTCGACGCTCACTCTGTTCAAAAATTTTTACAGGCCACAGGAGGATATTTTGTTCTGGGTTAACCTGCCTTTTTACCTCGCAGGTTGTTTATCAATATTGTGTAATTTTAATTACTCCTAGAATTTCCGCATGTGTTAGCAGTAATTATTTGAAATTGGTCTGTAATATTATATTCATGTTGGACCTGTAAACTTAATATTTTAAGTCTGTTTGATGGATTGGATGAGGGAGCTGAGCTCCCATTTATTATTATGTTGATGAGTATGTGGAGGGTGAGCTGAGCTCCCTAATGGATTGTTTATTGTGTTTACAGGTCGGGTGAGTCGAAAACTCCCCGTTGGAAAGTCCATTTTATGGCCGGACTCTGTCCGTTTGTTTTTTTGATATTGGGCCCAAATGAGCCTTAGAGTTGGGTTAATGAATAGTTAAGGCTTACTACGGGCCTCGGGGGCTTTAGGCTGGCCCAGGTCCTAGTGCCGGTCCGGCCTATAGGTTGGGTCGTGACAGATTGAAAAATAATTTATATAATTGACAATAAAAATAAATTATAGTTTAAATTAATGAAATTTATTATTATGTAATTTTTGAATATTTTACTGCAATAAAATATATTTTAATTAATAAAAATAAAATTTTAATATAAATATTCAATTAAAAATATAAATATATATTATATAATAAATAAAAAATGTTTAAATATATAGTTTAAATTAATGAATTATTTTGCTAATCAAATAAAACTTTAGGAATTATATTATAATTTATTGCAAACTTTCTAAAATTTAATTTAGTATTTTAGTTACAATTTTGAAAGCTGATTAAAATTTAGTTATAATAAATATTTTAAAAATTTTGAATTTTTTAATAAATTAAAAAAAATATTACACTCGTTACTAAAAAATAGTTATTCCTTAATTTTTTTTAAAGAAAAATATTTCTTAAATTTAGGAGCATAGACCATAATTTTATTAGTGAGATGCACATGTATCACAATGATTTAGAGCACCGGTGGTTGTGATGGGCTTGTAGCGTCCAAAGAAGAGATGTTCTTAGGATCAAAAGAGTGGCCATAGATATTGAAGTGATAGTTTTCAGCTGCTTAGAATTACGTTTGGACCTGCAACAAAATTTCTTCTCGCCTTTGTCCTGAAGCCACGCGACAAAGCTGCTGCTGCTGCTGCTCATTCTATTTGTTTACATTTCTTTTTCCCTCTGTTTGCTCTTTATGCTTCGGCTGTGCTTACGAGAGTTGAGAGATTCTATATCTCATTGTGTAGAAAATCAGAGAAGAAATATATTTTAATATGATTTCTCAGTATAATCCCAATCAGTAACCAAAACAAATATTAAAGTATATTTTGACTCTGAAAGTGAAAATCAATCCAAATCAAGCAAGAGATCCATCAGAAACATAAGTGGCAGCACCCCTAATATTAATACAACGAAATTCACAAGGTCATCCATTTTGATATAGGGCAAGAAACAAGAAAAAAGAAAGTTGCCTGTCCTAAATACTAGGAATTCCTAGCTGAAATGATTAAAATTTTCTAAGGAACTGGCATGATGAAAATGATACAGAGGTTTTTCTTTGTATAATGCCTAACTAGGGCTGGGTGCTACGGAAGATTACCTTAGATGGAGGGCCAGCAAGAATCAAGGATACCCAACTGCCGAGCCAACAGAACCTGAAGGTAGCATCCCCCATCAGAACACCCTTTCAGAAGAAGCTAATGCTCGTTTGGTTAGCTCTCTACAAAGATCGGATACCGAGAACTAGCAATTACTAGAACGGATAAGCCAGTTGAAGGACCAACAACAAATCCTCTAAAGGGAGGTAAAAAGGCTCAGGGAAGAAGCAATGACAGAAAAGGCAGAATTTGAGAAATAAGAAATGCGGTAGGAAAGGGAAAAGATCTCCCTCCAAGGTGCAGTAAGGGAGGCAGGAGTTCGGAATGACGAATTGCAAGAGAAAATGAAATACCAAGAGATACTCATGGAAAATTATAAACAAGAGGGCAAAAAGAAGAAGCTTGAACTAAAAGAGCAAGCACAGCTTATCAATTGTCACACCTTATCCCTCTGTAAGGCATAACATGATCCCGTAGAATACTTAATGAACTACCGAACTTCACCTACCAATAACTCAATAAGCACCCTACAAGGGATTTTAAAACAATTTCTTACTTTTGGTGAGTGGTGAGCATTTCTAATAAGTATTTAAAATATGTACTTAAGTGAAAAGCTAGTTGGAAATTTTGGCCCATTTTATTTTTCCTTAAATTTTATAAAAATTTTGACAGAGTTTCCTCTGTATTTTGAGAAAATCGTTCTTCAAATACCTGTAAAAAGCACTTCTAAAAATTTTTCTCAACCACAACTTCAATATCACAATCAAACTCTATCAATTCCAACAATTCCATAATCATTTCATTTGAGACAAAATAATTTATATACATCCTTACAAATTTCACATCAAAAGAAATACAAACTAGATTTTACTACAAACTTTATACAAATTTTGTACAAGCTGCTCAAGACCCATTTACATGTCCATACCTTTATATGCAATACATACATCAAAATAAATATTTACAGGCAGGGTATAAATTATACCCGAAGACTTCAAGATGATAGCTCCTCACACCTTAGCAGCTCAGTCTGCTGCTCTTCTAGTCTCTATATCTGCGACAGCAATAGAAGCTATCGCTGAGTACTAGGACTCAGTGGTACACAACATACTAAAATAATCTTTATGCAAAAAGAAAATCACATTTATTCAAAAATTTGACTAAACATGAGCATTAAACACAAAACATGAATTATGAGATTTTAATGCAAACCAAGTTCATTTCAAAGTATCAAAACACATTTCATAAAACCCACAGTTAGATCATGCCATTTGAAACAAATAGAATCTCAATAGCCAGAGGCTAAAGAGAAATCATATCACAAGGCTAGCTAGCTCAAATATATGGATATCCATTCACATCCTCTTCTACTGGCACACCTCAACACTTCTTCAGAGAAGGAATCAAAATTCGAAACTAATTACCCCCACTAGTCGTGCTAGTGAGGTGTTCAAATATATGGTCATGACACTGTGGTTTCAAAACTTATCTTAACAATTTGCTAAACATTACTATTTCAAATATACACAATAACTTTCACAGTTTAATCAAAACATCATAAATAATGTCACAAATAAACTTTCAACAATTCCAAATCACAAGTAAAATACATATTTCGTTCACTTTATCAATGAATTTTAAAGCATAAAGATGTTGTGCACAAACCTCAAATGAGTCGCCTTTTGGCCTTAACTCGGCTCCTCGGGTTCTGTCCCGGTATTCTTTTCCACTAAAACACACAATTTTATAGTGTTTCAGTACCATAATTTAACATAAATCCAAAAATAAATTTAACTTCACTTATACCTAGCTCTAACGTGCTAATTTCGACGTTCTTGAAATTTTGTGTTTCGGGTTACTATTCACTGCACTATTTAAGTCAAATAGTTGACTTTCTAAGGCTTAATAGTAATGGGAACTCCAACTTCACCCACATACCACATTTTGGTCACTAAACTTGTTGGTTTTGGTCGTTTACTCAAAGCTTAGGTCGTTTAGGCAAAATTGCAAATTTTCGGTTTTGGAGTTCTAAGTTGCACTATTCCATTGGTCAATCTACTGTTGGAATTTGGCAAAACTTCCTTCATAGAAAATGTTCCTTATTGTCTTAAGTATATTCTCATTTTTGGATCACTCCAATTGGAGTTTTGTAGCTCAAGTTATAGTCAAAATAAGATTACTGTTCACGTGCACTGTTCATGCTGAGATTTTGGGTTCTGGCATATTTTGATCCAATTTTGTTCAGTGATTTGATCAAGTTAAGTCCATAATTTGGTCTAACTTTCTTCATATGAAATGTTCTACTATGTCTTAGGTTTCCATCGGTTTAAGAATCACCTAAATCTGAGTTTTCTAGAGAGAGTTATAACCCTTCAAACATTACTGCTCAATATAAATTCTGCAGAGTTGCAGGTTTGGTAACTCAATTTTGCTCAATAATTTGAATGGGTTAATGGCATAATTTGGGGTGGTGTTCTTCATAACAGTTTTAGATCTATACCTTATCTAATTGCTGGTAAAATTTCAGGTCAATTTGACCTTCCTAGCTCGAGTTATGACCAAATGAACAGTTACTGTTTATTTGGTCAGTTTGGTGCAGTGGCAGCCTGCTCTCATTTCACTTTGGTCAATTGTTTCACTAAGTTTTGGTCAGTTTTTGGCCATGGTTCCTTAATGAAAATTGTGCTATTTTATGTCTATTTTCATCTCCAATTGGCGGCATATCAATTGGATTTGTAAAATTTGAGTTTTGGTCCTTCAAAGTGGGTTTGGTCATGCTGCTGGCAGCATGACCAATTGACCTACGAATTTGACTCCCATTCTAATAATTCCCACACATTTCCTTTGGTCATTATTGACCATTTTTCAGTCCACAATTGGTCAAAAATATTATTTATGCATTTCTCCAAAATTTGCCTCAAACCTTAGGCCTCCAAACCCTAATTCACTTAATTATTGTAATTAATCACACTTAATAGTTTTAATGCTAATCATTCAACTAAGGAAGGTTTCTAAACTCATTCAAACTCATTAAATTCATGCAATTCATACTCCCTTCAACAGGCCAAAATTCAGTTTGGTCCTTCAATAATTGATTTCTTTTCATTTTAAGCATAATTCTAATTAATTGAACTATAAACACCATTAATTCAACTAGAAATTTCAAGTTTAGCTTACTAACCTTTCCTTGAATTTTCAATCTTCAAATCTTTCACTTTCTTCACTTTTCTTTCCTTATTTCTTCTTTCTTGCTTCTTCAATCTCCTCTTTTAGTAGCCCAAACAAAGCTTAATCATAATTTAGTGGAATTTTTGGGGAATTTATGGGGTTGATTCAAGCTTTGAAAGCTTGAATTTCATGGCTATGGAGGAAACTAAGGAAAAAAAAAAAGAGAGAGATGAGAGATGCACGTTTTTTATTTGAAGAAGAATGATTTTTTTTTCTTTTCTTTTATTTTGTCTTTTATGGCTTATGGAAGACCCCAAAAAATCAAATTAATTAATTTATTAATTATACACTTATGGTATCATGCATGATGTCATCACCTTTTTACTTTTTCATTTTTCCTTTTTTTTTTAATTTTTCTATTAGTTCTTTAATTTAATTCTCGATTCCGAATTTTTCTTTTCTCCGATTTTATTTGACAGTTAGGTCAGGAGTCAGCTCTCGGGGTCAATTGACCAAACTGCCCCTCGCCGGTTCATCCCGGTTTGTAAATAATTCCATATTTCTTCCGGCTCCCTGACCTAATTATTTGACTAGCTTAACAGTTATTTTTCGTGATTTTCTCTTTTCCACGGTGTTCATAAGGGTCCTAAGGATCGCAGCGTCACTTTTTATGGTTTGAAATTTGAGTTTAAAACGACTTCGCAGTCGTTCCCGAGGAGGTCACCCATCGCTGTGACTCTCGGCTCGTTTAACCTCTTATGTTCTGTTTTTCTTATTTATAGTTAACTAATTAAACATTACTAATTATTTGTGTTTATGGCTTCTCTAGTTGTCTTAAGTGTGGTTCTAATCCCCTTAATTGTCCGGACCGACACCGGTCACCGGAACAGTGAAATCTACCAGGCTATGCAAACGGGGGTGTTACAATTCTGCCCCCCTTAAAATAAATTTCGTCTCGAAATTTTACTTGGTACTAATCTCTGAACAGCTGTGGGTGTTATCTTCTCATGTCCTCCTCTCGTTCCCAAGTAGCTTCTTGGCCCGAATGATGGTTCCACAGCACTTTTACTAAAGGTATCTGCTTGTTCCGTAGCTGCTTCACCTCATAAGCCAGAATTTTTATGGGTTCTTCTTCATATATGAGGTCTGGATTTACTTCAATTTCTTCTACTGATAGTACATGAGATGGGTCAGATCGATACCTCCTCAACATCGACACATGGAAGACATTATGTATCTTCTCCAACTCTGGAGGTAGTGCTAAACGATAAGCTAAAGGACCCACTCTTTCCAAAACCTCATATGGCCTAATGAAACGAGGACTCAGTTTCCCCTTTCTGCCGAATCTCATAATTCTTTTCCAAGGAGAAACCTTGAGGAAAACTCTGTCACCCACTGCATACTGAATATCTCTTCTCTTCAGATCAATGTAGGACTTCTGACGGTCTGATGCAGTCTTAAGTCGATCTCTGATCACCCTGATCTTCTCCTCAGTTTGCTGAACAATTTCGGGTCCAATCATCTTTCTTTCACCCACGTCGTCCCAACACAATGGGGTTCTACACTTTCTGCCATACAAAGCTTCATATGGAGGCATCCCAATGCTTGATTGATAGCTGTTGTTGTAAGCAAACTCAATCAAAGGCAAGTGTGTATCCCAACTGCCCTCAAACTCAATCACACAAGCCTGTAGCATGTCCTCCAAGATCTGAATTATCCTCTCGGTGGCCATGCATGCGTGGGTGGAATGCGATCGAAGTTCAATCTAGTTCCTAGGGCTCTCAAGACTACCCCGAATCTAGAAGTGAACCTAGGATCTGTCGACCACGATGGATACCGCACTCCATGCGATCTCACAATCTCATCGATGTATACCTTGGCCAATCTTTCCAAACTATAATCCATCGGATCGCGTAAAATGAGCAGACTTAGTTAGTCTGTCGACAATGACCCATACTGCATCATGACTCTTCTGTGTCCTCGGAAGTCCCATCACAAAATCCATCGTTATTCTTTCCCATTTCCATTCGGGCACTGGTAGTGGATGTAACAACCCAGTGGGTACTTGATGCTCTGCCTTTACTTGTTGACAAGTTAGGCATTTGGATACAAACTCTGCCACATCTTGTTTCATACCCATCCACCAGTAATGCTCCTTTAGCCCCCTATACATTTTTGTGCCACCAGGGTTCATGGCAAAAGGAGACTCATGTGCTTCCTTCAAAATGATCTTCCTCAATTCAACATCATTGGGAACACATATTCTACCCTGGTGTAGCAGTAGACTGTCATCTCTGATTGAGAATTATGGTTTCTTGCCCTGTCGGACTTCTTCCATCAACTTCTGATACTTCTGATCATTCTGAGCAGCCATTCTAATCTGATCAATCAACACTGGCTGTACATGCCATGCAACTGCTGTCTGCTCATCATCATTAATCTCTAAGCTGGCATGTAATGATCTCAACTCATGTACCAAAAACAAAGGAGTAACTCGTAGACTTGCCATAGTCTTGCGACTTAGGGCGTCAGCCACAACATTAGCTTTCCCTGGCTGATAGTCTATCAGACAATCGTAGTCTTTTATCAACTCTAACCATCTCCTCTGTCTCAAATTCAGCTCTTTCTGGGTGCCCAAATACTTCAAACTCTTATGATCTGTGTAGATGTAACACTTTTCTCCATACAAATAGTGCCTCCAGATCTTAAGAGCAAACACAATAGCTGCAAGCTCCAAATCATGTGTTGGATAATTCCTCTCATGCGGTTTTAGCTGGCGTGATGCATAGGCAATGACATTTCGATCTTGCATCAATACACAGCCTAACCCATTGTGAGAAGCATCACTATATACTGTATATTCTTTACCCGAAGTAGGTAAAGTCAGGACTGGAGCCTCAGTCAAACATCTCTTCAATTCATTAAAACTCTGCTGGCATTTGTCTGTCCACTGAAATTTTACATCTTTTCTAAGCAGCTTAGTCAATGGAGATGCCAACATGGAGAATCCCTTCACAAATCTACGGTAGTATCTAGCTAAACCCAGAAAACTACGAATTTCTGTGACATTTCTGGGTGGCCTCCAATTAAGGACAGCTTCAATCTTACTTGGATCTACTTTAATGCCCTCTTCTGATACTACATGCCCCAAGAAAGATATTTTCTTCAGCCAAAATTCACACTTCGACAATTTGGCATATAGCTGTTTCTCCCTCAAAGTCTGCAGTATAATCCGCAGATGTCTATCATGCTCTTCTACATTCCTCGAATAGACCAATATATCATCTATGAATACCACAACAAACTGGTCGAGGTATGGTCTGAAGATAGTGTTCATCAGATCCATAAAAGCAGCTGGAGCATTAGTTAACCCGAATGGCATGACTAGGAATTCATAATGGCCATATCGGGTTCTGAAGGCAGTTTTGGCAATACTCTGCTCTTGTACTTTCAACTGATAATAACCTGATCTTAGGTCAATTTTGGAGAACACAGCTGCATCCCTCAACTGATCAAACAAATCATCAATGCGGGGCAATGGATATCTATTCTTTATTGTCACCTTATTCAACTGCCGATAATCAATGCATAACCGGAGAGTGCCATCCTTCTTCTTTACAAACAATACTGGCGCTCTCCAAGGTGACACACTCGGGCGGATAAAGCCCTTGTCAAGCAATTCTCGCAATTGTACTTTCAACTCTTTTAATTCTGCAGGTGCCATTCTATATGGCGTTATGGAAATTGGGTCCACACCAGGCATAACATCAATTTCAAACTGTACCTCTCTTTCTGGAGGTAATCCTGGCAATTCATCAGGAAACACATCCGGAAAATCACATCTGATAGGGATGTCCTCGATCTTTGGACTCCCCATTTGGGTGTCTATCACATGTGCCAAGTATGCTTCACACCCCTTTCTGATCATTTTTCTAGCTAGTAGAGCCGAAATGATGTTTGATGGTAGTAAATGCCTCTCCCCGTGTATTACCACATCACCGTATAAAGGGAGACCAAAAGTGACTCTTGATCTCTGATCAATCATGGCATGATGCCTGGCTATCCAATCCATGCCCAAGATGATATCATACTCTCTGAAGGGCATTTCAATCAAGTCTGACAGGAAAACATGTCCTTGGATCACCAAAGGACAGTCTCTATAAATTCTATTGACCCGGACCTCTTGTCCTAACGGACTAGTTACTAGCACTTCAAAATCCATTTGCACACATGGAACAGCAAGTGAACTAACTATGCTAGCACTAACATATGAATGGGTTGAACCCGGATCAAACAATACAAATACTTCTTGATCAGAGATAGAGAATATACCAGCTACCACGTCAGAAGTCTCAGCCTCTTCTCGCTGTCTCATTGTGTAGATTCTGGTTGAAGCACTTCCTTGTCCTGACTGACCAAGCGTGCCTGATCGTGAAGTAGTGCCTCTACCTCTACCTCTTCCTCTGCCAACTGACTGTGAACCTCTGAGAGCAGGACTCTGAATAGATCCCTCGGCAGTAGTAGGAGCTGGACTATATCTCGGAGCATTAGTACAGTCTTTAGCTATATGGCCCTTGCCTCCGCAGTTAAAGCAGGCTCCAGTGGCCCAGTAACACTCCCCCCCATGAATCTTACCACAAGTCTCACAGGGGCGGGCAGAATATGAACCCCTGCTTGACTGCTGACTAGACCTAGGGGGTCTCTGTCCGGAGAATCGGCCCCTACTGAATCTTCCACCTTGACCCCTGCTGGGTCCACTAAACTTCTTTCTCTTTCCAGAGGTAGCACCAGAACTCTGTTCAACTGATTTTTCCCCCTTGTCTTTTTCTGATTTCTCAGCTTTTTCTGATTTTTCTTTGACTGGGGTTGCTTCTGATTCTATTCTTTCCAACTCAAGTGCTTGAGACATGAGCTCTGAAAAGTTGCTGTGTCGGAATCCCACAACTTGCATCCTTATGCTGGGCTTCAAACCCGTCTCAAATCTCTTGCATCTTGCCTTGCTGGTAGTAAGGAGACTCCCTGCATAGTGACTCAGGCAGGAGAACTCCCTCTCATACCCTGCCACCGATCGGTTCCCTTGTTTTAGACTCAAAAATTCTTGCAATTTCTAGTCAACATATGCATCTGGGATGTATTTCTATTTGAATTCTCTGATGAACTCATCCCAGGTCAACACTGGTGGTTCAGCCAAGCTGTGGGGGATGGTCTTCCACCAATCATACGCATCCCCTTGCAGTAGCGACACAGAGTACTCAAACTTCAATTCATCTTGGCAATGTAGCTTCTTAAATACTCTGTCCATTCTTTCAAGCCATTGCTCTGCCTCTAAAGGGTCCACTGTACCCTTAAATTCTGCTGCCCCATACTTCAGTAATTTATCATATTGTCTAGCTGGAGGCAGTGGTTGTGCCACAGGTGGTTGGGGTGGAGCTTGAATAGGCATACCCCCAGCCATTTGCTGAAACATCGCAACCATCTGCTGTGCGAACTGTGCAGGGAACTGCGGCATTTATGGGGCTGGTGCTGCTGACCCACTAACATTCAGTAAAGCTGGGGCTTCCCCTTGTGCCTCAGCTTCAACAGACTACTCAACTGAGCGATCCCCTTCTTCCATTTAAATCTGAAGTTAGGGTATCTCCTGAATAAATAACATATGGAGATTTCCCTCCGTTAGTTCATATTCATGATGTAATGCACTATATGTAACAATTATGGACATTGAGCAGTTGTACTTAACAAGGAAAAGACACAAATTCATAAGTTAAAACATACTTCAAAAATTTGCTCTGATACCACTAAAACATGTCACACCTTACCTCTCTGTAAGGCATAACATGATCCCGTAGAATACTTAATGAACTACCGAACTTCACCTACCGATAACTCATTAAGCACCCTACAAGGGATTTTAAAACAATTTCTTACTTTTGGTGAGTGGTGAGCATTTCTAATAAGTATTTAAAACATGTACTTAAGTGAAAAGCTAGTTGGAAATTTTGGCCCATTTTATTTTTTCGCAAATTTTATAAAAATTTTGACAGAGTTTCCTCTGTATTTTTAGAAAACTGTTCTTCAAATACCTGTAAAAAGCACTTCTAAAAATTTTTCTCAACCACAACTTCAATTTCACAATCAAACTCTATCAATTCCAATAATTCCATAATCATTTCATTTGAGACAAAACAATTTATATACATCCTTACAAAATTCACATCAAAAGAAATACAAACTAAATTTTACTACAAACTTCATACAAATTTTGTACAAGCTGCTCAAGACCCATTTACATGTCCATACCTTTATATGCAATACATAAATCAAAATAAATATTTACAGGCAGGGTATAAATTATACCCGAAGACTTCAAGATGATAGCTCCTCACACCTCGTGACTCGATCTGTTTGCTCTTCTAGTCTCTGTATATGCGACAGCAATAGAAGCTATCGCTGAGTACTAGGACTCAGTGGTACACAATATACTAAAATAATCTTTATGCAAAAAGAAAATCACATTTATTCAAAAATTTGACTAAACATGAGCATTAAACACAAAACATGAATTATGAGGTTTTAATGCAAACCAAGTTCATTTCAAAGTATCAAAACACATTTCATAAAACCCACAGTTAGATCATGCCATTCGAAACAAATAGAATCTCAATAGCCAGAGGCTAAAGAGAAATCATATCACAAGGCTAGCTAGCTCGAATATATGGATATCCATTCACATCCTCTTCTACTGGCACACCTCAACACTTCTCCAGAGAAGGAATCAAAATTCGAAACTAATTACCCCCACTAGTCGTGCTAGTGAGGTGTTCAAATATATGGTCATGACACTGTGGTTTCAAAACTTATCTTAACAATTTGCTAAACATTGCTATTTCAAATATACACAATAACTTTCACAGTTTAATCAAAACATCATAAATAATATCACAAATAAACTTTCAACAATTCCAAATCACAAGTAAAATACATATTTCGTTCACTTTATCAATGAATTTTAAAGCATGAAGATGTTGTGCATAAACCTCAAATGAGTCGCCTTTTGGCCTTAACTCGACTCCTCGGGTTCTGTCCCGGTATTCTTTTCCACTGAAACACACAATTTTATAGTGTTTCAGTACCATAATTTAACATAAATCCAAAAATAAATTTAACTTCACTTATACCTAGCTCTAACGTGCTAATTTCGACATTCTTGAAATTTTGTGTTTCGGGTTACTATTCACTGCACTATTCAAGTCAAATAGTTGACTTTCTAAGGCTTAATAGGTATGGGAACTCCAACTTCACCCACATACCACAAATTGGTCACTAAACTTGTTGGTTTTGGTCGTTTGCTCAAAGCTTAGGTCGTTTAGGCAAAATTGCAAATTTTCGGTTTTGGAGTTCTAAGTTGCACTATTCCATTGGTCAATCTACTGTTGGAATTTGGCAAAACTTCCTTCATAGAAAATGTTCCTTATTGTCTTAAGTGTATTCTCATTTTTGGATCACCCCAATTGGAGTTTTGTAGCTTAAGTTATAGTCAAAATAAGATTACTGTTCACGTGCACTGTTCATGCTGAGATTTTGGGTTCTGGCAGATTTTGATCTTGATCAAGTTAAGTCCATAATTTGGTCTAACTTTCTTCATATGAAATGTTCTACTATGTATTAGGTTTCCATCGGTTTAAGAATCACCTAAATCCGAGTTTTCTAGAGAGAGTTATAACCCTTCAAACATTACTGCTCAATATAAATTCTGCAGAGTTGCAGGTTTGGTAACTCAACTTTGCTCAATAATTTGAATGGGTTAATAGCATAATTTGGGGTGGTGTTCTTCATAAAAGTTTTAGATCTATACCTTATCTAATTTCTGGTAAAATTTCAGGTCAATTTGACCTTCCTAGCTCGAGTTATGACCAAATGAACAGTTACTGTTCATTTGGTCAGTTTGGTGCAGTGGCAACCTGCTCTCATTTCACTTTAGTCAATTGTTTCACTAAGTTTTGGTCAGTTTTTGGCCATGGTTCCTTAATGAAAATTGTGCTATTTTATGTCTATTTTCATCTCCAATTGGCGGCATATCAATTGGATTTGTAAAATTTGAGTTTTGGTCCTTCAAAGTGGGTTTGGTCATGCTGCCAGTAGCATGACCAATTGACCTATGAATTTGACTCCCATTCTAATAATTCCCACACATTTCCTTTGGTCATTATTGACCATTTTTCAGTCCACAATTGGTCAGAAATATCATTTATACATTTCTCCAAAATTTGCCTCAAACCCTAGGCCTCTAAACCCTAATTCACTTAATTATTGTAATTAATCACACTTAATGGTTTTAATGCTAATCATTCAACTAAAGAAGGTTTCTAAACTCATTCAAACTCATTAAATTCATGCAATTCATACTCCCTTCAACAGGCCAAAATTCAGTTTGGTCCTTCAATAATTGATTTCTTTTCATTTTAAGCATAATTCTAATTAATTGAACTATAAACACCATTAATTCAACTAGAAGTTTCAAGTTTAGCTTACTAACCTTTCCTTGAATTTTCAATCTTCAAATCTTTCACTTTCTTCACTTTTCTTTCCTTATTTCTTCTTTCTTGCTTCTTCAATCTCCTCTTCTAGTAGCCCAAACAAAGCTTAATCATAATTTAGTGGAATTTTTTTGGGGAATTTATGGGGTTGATTCAAGCTTTGAAAGCTTGAATTTCATGGCTATGGAGGAAACTAAGGAAAAAAAAAAAAGAGAGAGAGATGAGAGATGCACGTTTTTTATTTGAAGAAGAATGATTTTTTTTTCTTTTCTTTTATTTTGTCTTTTATGGCTTATGGAAGACCCCAAAAAATCAAATTAATTAATTTATTAATTATACACTTATGGCATCATGCATGATGTCATCACCTTTTTACTTTTTCATTTTCCCTTCTTTTTTTTTTTAAATTTTTCTATTAGTTCTTTAATTTAATTCTCGATTCTGAATTTTTCTTTTCTCCGATTTTATTTGACAGTTAGGTCAGGAGTCAGCTCTCGGGGTCAATTGACCAAATTGCCCTCATTGCTTTCATCCCGTTTGTAAATAATTCCATATTTCTTCCTCCTCACCTAATTATTTGACTGGCTTAATAGTTCTTTTTCGTGATTTTCTCTTTTCCACTGTGTTCATAAGGGTCCTAAGGACCGCAGCGTCACTTTTTACGGTTCGAAATTTGAGTTTAAAATGACTTCGTAGTCATTCCTGAGGAGGTCACCCATCGCTGTGACTCTCGGCTCGTTTAACCTCTTATGTTCTGTTTTTCTTATTTATAGTTAACTAATTAAACATTACTAATTATTTGTGTTTATGGCTTCTCTAGTTGTCTTAAGTGTGGTTCTAATCCCCTTAATTGTCCAGACCGACACCGGTCACCGGAATAGTGAAATCTACCAGGCTATGCAAACGGGGGTGTTACATCAATGATATTTTGAAGGAGTGTGCTAAGGAAAGAAAAGAAAAAGAAAGACAAGCTACTCTCCATCAAGAGCTAAGAGAAAATGTTGACCAACTGGTGAGAATGATAGCACGAGGGAAACAAGAGCTCTTGCTAGAATCTAAATATTCCTTGAGAACATTCAACCCCGCCCAGCAAGAAGAAAGGCTCTATGAGTATCTTAAAAGATACCATTGCATTCTAAAAAGTCTCCCTGAGCCTAGGCAATTGTAAAATATATGTATGAACTATTTGATCAATGAATCACTTTGGACCATTGTCTAGCAAAATTATGAATGAATAGTATGACTCCCGTAGGAACTATCCTCGCTAGGATTATGCGAAAAATTGAATGTGCCATATGGACAAGTATCATAGACACGCATTCGATCTAGTCATTTACAGTTAGACTATCGAGCGATAAAATTGAAGCAATTATCCTTCTACAGATCCCATTCCTGGCTTTCAGATGCCACCGTATCCTTTGTCCAAATTAGGACCTTTAATTTTTTTTAAAATTTGAAATTCATTTAATGATTTTTCCCACAGGAAATCAATATTACTTCAAACAAAGCAAGCCTGACCGAACAAGCAGTTCGACTGAGACAAGTGTACTTAATAAGATCACGAACGAAGAAGATAATGGAAGATCAGGAGCAAGTCCAGAACCTACAGGGACAAGTTTTTGAATTGAGAGATCAAGTATCAGAGCTCATGAAACTGATAAAGGAGATGTTCCAAAATAAGCCTGCATCAGAACCAAATTTACCATTACCTCCCCCATTTCCTACAACGGTTGATTCTCACCAAGCTTCAACCTCTTTTACTTTTCAGCCACCTATTCCGGATCTGACAATCACTGTCAATCCAACCCTCCTAAATAATGACTTACCTTTCCCCTATTACCCGGCTGTCTCAAATGCTGAGCTACACCCTTCTATCCTGATCCCTCTAGCTCACCCTGCCCCTTATCTCCCAACATGGGGGATAGCTCACACAGTAGGAGACAGCAGAGCGAGAGAGAATGAGAAGCTCTCTGCTCTTGAAGAAAGATTAAGGGCAATAGAGGGCCTGAATATGTATAGTTCGGTAGATCTGTCATCACTAAGGTTGGTACCGGATGTGATAGTGCCACCCAAATTCAAAGTCCCAAACTTCAATAAATACATCGGGAATTCAGACCCTCGCATTCACCTGGCTACTTACATCACCAAGATGTCCGCCTTTACAAAAGATGATAGACTCTTGGTCCACTTCTTCCACGAGAGTCTCTCTGGGGCAGCCCTGAGATGGTGCATTCAACTAGATAGGAGCAAATTGCGCTCCTGGAAAGATTTGGTTGACACTTTCCTGAAACAGTACAAATTCAACTGTGACATTGCCCTCACAAGGAGAGACCTCCAAAATCTAGTGCAGAGAAAGAGAAAGCTTTAAGGAGTATGCCCAGAGATGGAGAGAGAAAGCAGCGGAAGTGTATCCTCCAGTGATCGACAATGAACTTTGCTCCCTGTTCATTGAAACGTTAAAAGCTCCGTATTTCAATTTGATGATTGGAAATACCTCCAACAGCTTTTCAGATATCATCCAAGCTGGCAAAAGAATTGAAGCTAACCTAAGGTTAGGACGATTGTAGGAGTTGACTGAGAATCCTGCAAAGAAGACTACCAGCTTTGGTAAAAAGAAAGAAGGTGATGTGCACTCCATCACCCGACAAACCCAACCTCCTTTTTCTTAGAATAATTTTCGGCCATATCATCCTGCTCATGACCTGACAATAGCTAACGTTCCATCTCCTTTTTCAAATTATCCTCACCCACGCCCACAGTATCCACTGCAAGCAGCTTACCAACCCAGACCGCCTCCTCAACCTGTTCAACCAAGACCACCTCCTCCCCAAAATAATCCTAGACCGCAGAGAAATCCTGATCCACCTTTCCCCCTTTCACTCAACGAAATATACCGATACCTCCTCGGTATAAATCAGATAGTGCCGATCCCCCTTGATCCAATTCAGCCACTATATCCCAGGTGGTATGACGCCAATGCCCGATGTGAATATCATGGAGGGGCACTCGAGCAATCGATTGATAGTTGCGGAGCTCTTAGGGGAAGAGTACAGGCCCTGATCAGAAATGGATGGTTGAAGATTGAAGAAAACAGTTCTCTCCCCAATGTCACTTTAAACCCCCTGCCTAATCATCGTACGGGCAGTGGTGTGAACATGATAGAACCTGAGGATGAAAAGTCAACTGCAGAGGTAGATCAACTGATTCCTCACTTCGAGGAAATTTTTGCAATGTCAGTAAGGGAAGGCTACCTTTTCCCTCAGGCATCAGGGTCAGAAATTAATACAGGATGCCCCTACCATGGAGGAACAGCTAATCATGAGCTGTGTAACTGTGAGGGATTCCGACAAGAGGTCCAAAGGATGCTAACCCTCAAAATTTTGAGATATCAAAAGAGGTCAAAGGTAGAGGGTGAAGTGAACACAGCCAGATTTGGTCAGAATGCCTCCACCCCCAATCCCAGATTAACCTTTTCTGCTCCCAACGTGCCAACACTACCGCCAATAACAGTCATCCGAACCCCACCTCAACTCCCAGTCACCAACACCCACGTAATACCTTGGAATTACAATCTTCAGGTATTTACTCAAAGTGCATCCAGCAGTATTCCAACTCCTACCCTCAACCAGGCTCAAGTTCAACCAATCACTCCTCCCAGACCATGCTTTGCTCCTCATGAGCATTTTAAAATGACTTACGCTGGACCATCCAATGATGCTATTGCCCAATCAAACCCAAAAACAACCAGTAACCCCTTCTCGCTAGAGCAAGAGGTAGAATTTATAACCTGAAGTGGGAGATGTTACAGAATGAAAAGAGGGAAAAGAAGAAGGGGAAAGCGAAAATGGGAGAGCTACAAGAGAACGTGGAGGAGGAGTTTGATAAGGTTGAGAAAGGAGAACCTATTGAACCAAGGGGAGAAGAGGAGCTGTTGCTTCAAATAATGAAGCAAAGTGAATACGATATTGTCGATCAACTGAGGAAGATGCCTGCCCAGATTTCATTGCTGTCACTGATCCTGAGCTCGGAAGTGCATCGCCAAGCTGTGCAAAAGATTCTGGATCAGGCCTTTGTAAACCCTGATATCACGCTGGGGCAATTTGAGAAAATAGTGGGGCAAATACAGACATCCAGTTTTGTCACTTTCTCGGAAGAAGAGATAGACCCGGCTGGCTTAAAGCACACCAAAGCTTTGTATGTGACAGCCAATGTAAAGGGTGCATAGACGCCAAAGTCTTGATTGACAACGGATTCGCTCTTAATGTTTTACCCAATGCCACCTTAGCCAGATTACCTGTTGACTCATCAGATATCCGCCAGAGTGCTATGGTGGTAAGAGCCTTTGACGGCACAAGGAGGGAGGAGCTTGGAGACATCGATTTGCCGCTCCAAATCAGGGCATGCACTTTCAACGTCACATTCCAAGTGATGGACATTGAACCTGTATACACCATGCTGCTAGAGAGACCCTGGATCCATTCAGCAAATGCCATACCTTCGACCCTACACTAGAGAATTAAATACATCATGGGCGGCAGGATCATCACAGTAAGAGGGGAAGAAGCCATGCTGGTCACTAAGCCACAATCAGTCCCTTACATGGAAACAACTGAGAAGTCCTTAAAAAGTTCTTTCCAGGCACTAGAGTTACAAGAAGCTACCCTGAGAGAAGAAGGGGCTACGGCTATGGTGGCAAAAGTAATGCTTAAGAGCGGATACGAAAAGGGCAAGGGATTGGGCACTGCTTTACAGGGTATTGTTGAACCCATACCAGCTATTCAGAAGATTAGGCGCTTCGGTCTGGGATATGAGGAGGATGCTCTCATGGATGGGTGATTCAGGATGAGGAACACGCTCTGTGATCAAAGGTTTGACCAGAGAATCGGGAAAATGAAAGTTGTACCGAAAATCACAGATATCTTCACTAAATCGGCCATTGAGGATCTAGGGGAAGGTGAAGAATTTCCCGAAGAGCCATCCATTGACGTCATACAACTAGACTCCCTATATGAAGCCCTGATCTCCCCAATGGCTGAGGGACAAGAGTTGGATAATTGGGAAGCAGAAGACCTTCCTGTGCTCAATCTCCAGTAAAGTACATTTTATTATCAACACTTGATCATTTTGTTCATGGTGACAAGTGTAATGCTGTAAATGAACCATTTTCTTATGATTAAAGTATTAATGGATTAACTAAGTGCATTTTGTGTCCTATTCTCTTTTTCTTTTGCAATTGAAAGCCATTTTTTTTAATATACTCCATTTTCATTTCTCCAGGACCATTGACCAATTCACACATAATAATTCAATTGACTTAAAAGTTCCTTATGTTAACTTTGAAACTCCCATAACTGCCATTTCTTTAAGTGATTATGAAGAAGAACCTATAGAAGAATGGGGTGAAAGAGACGAGCCTTCCCTGGTGCCTTGCGGGGACGAAATGCACACCATAAACCTAGGCACTGAAGAAACAAAGAGGGAACTGAAGATTGTGGGAAGTGGAGAATTAGAAGATAAGGTCAGTTTGCTCAAAGAATTCTTGGATGTATTTTCATGGAGCTACGACGATATGATCGGATTAGACCCTCAGATAGTGACACACAAGATTCCCCTAATTCCCAGGATAATTCCAGTAAAGCAGAAGTTAAGAAGAATGAATCTCGATACCCTGCTTAAAGTTAGGGATGAAGTCAAAAAGCAGTATGATGTTGGATTTCTGGAAGTAGTCAAGTACCCTCAGTGGATAACTAATGTTATCCTGGTAATAAAAAGGGACGGGAGAGTCAGAGTATGTGTTAACTACAGGGATCTCAATAAAGCAAGCTTGAAGGATGATTTCCCTCTCCCACACATAGACGTGCTAGTAGACAACGCTGCGGGATTGGGTAAATGCTCGTGCATTGACAGGGCATCCGGGTACAACCAAATTCCCATAGATGAAGAAGACAAAGAGAAAACTGCTTTTATCACTCAATGGGGGGTATTTTATTATCGGGTCATGCCATTTGGGTTAAAGAATGCTGGAGCTACCTACCAACGTGCTATGGTCACATTATTCCACGACATGATGCACAAAGAGGTGGAGGTGTATGTGGATGATATGATTATCAAGTCCAGAGAGGGAGAAAGTCATGTACAAGTGCTGAGGAAAGTATTTGAAAGACTCAGGAAGTATCAGCTAAAATTGAACCCAGCCA